>NC_138532.1:30964091-31564091 GCF_964234715.1 Podarcis melisellensis | reverse complement strand
ATTATTTTATAGTATAGGACATTGATTATTGCTTTCGTTTTATAGATAAATGGTCTCATTAGATGGTAAAAATCATGTTAAATTGCTGTTTTAGGGGTTGTTTTTAAAAGTCTGGAACGGATTAATCCAGTTTTCATTACTTTATATGGGAAAGAGTGCCTTGGTTTTGGAACAGTCTTCTGGAATGGATTACGTTTGAGAACCGAGGTACCACTATACAGTTCCCATCATGACTGACAGTTGGTCCTGCTAGCTAGGGATGATGGGAGTTGTAGTGCAACAACAGCTGGAGACCCAAGTTTGGGAAACCATGGTGTAGACAGTACTCAGGTTGACACAGCTTCCTATGTCTCTATGTGATATCACCAGGCACACGACAACACTCCAGGGGAGGGAGTATATGGGAAGAGGCATGCCTTCAGAGGCAGGTGGTCTTGAACGGTGGGAGGAAAAGGTAACAGAGATTGTCATCAGACTGTTTTGAACGGTGGGCTAAAAAAGTAATGGGAGAAATGCAATTGGTAGCAAATCCAATAGTTCCGCTGGTGACAAGGCCAGAAGCGGGTGCCTCTGGAGTGCTTGTCTTTTTAAACACATGCCTCTCGCAATTTATCTAGATGCCCCAGTGGGATCCGCAGCTCGCTGTGCCAGGATTATGCAACGGTTCACCAGTTACCCAGTCCTGGTCCTGAGGGGCGGGTACGAATTGTTCACAGCGACTTACCATTACCTGCGGACCCAGAAGATATTCTGGATGCCTCAGGTGAGAGGGATACTTCAGAGAGCAGGCTTTCAACCTCTTAATGAGGTTGTTGCCATCTCCTCTTCAGGTTGGCCTGCTGCTCTCAGCGTGCATATTTTTGGCAGGGTATGGGGTGTTGGCGTATGTTGCATGCACCCCCCTTTTGATTGGACCTTCAGACCAGGGTGGGGGGCCGCATTCCTTAAAGCGCAACCTTCCCTGGGCCACGTGGCAGTAGGCAGGTCCAGAGGCAAGACTGGGCAGACCAGTGAATGTATAGTTTACCTTTGTGCAGTAGGCTGGTTTCTACATAAGCTCACTCCGCCTCTACCCTCCAGTCATTTGAGGTGTTATCAGAGCTCAGGGATTCCTTCCAGCTGGGCCTAAACACCCAGGTGTGAAGCACCACCAATGAGGATGGCCTGGGGAGAGTTCCAAGTGCCAGATAGAGTAGCTGTCAGGAGCCAGTGTCAGTGAAGTTAACTCTTTATTCAAAGAAACCCGAACAGCACAGGCCTAGTGATCCTAGCAACTCATCCCAGTAGGTTTTGCCCTAATGAGGCAGTTGCAAGGACTAAAGGACCCCTGCTTTCCACTGCTCCTCCAAGTCCATCCCAAGCAACCTGAGGCTCCTTCATCATGTCTCTCTTTGCTTCACCCTCTTCATTCCTCTCTGTGTTATGGGAGACCAGGGGAGAGAGGAGCTTGTTGCGGGGGGGGGGGGGACGACGACTCTCTGGATTCTTCAGCAGCCTGCTTCATCTCTGTCTCCTGGCACCCCCTCTGTCTCATGCCTCTGATTCTGCAGTGCTCTCTTCCCCAGCCTTTTCCTGCTCACTAAACTCTGTTGCCTCTTCAGACATCATGTGTGCCTTATAGTCACTTCTTGCTGATCTAGGGTTGCCATATTTCAAATAGTGACAATCCAGACACAAAGGTTGCTGAGCTCTTGCTGATATGGGTTGCCAAACGTCTGGATTTTCCTGGACGTGTTGGCAATTTCCACCTGGACACTGCTTCCGACTGCAGTGTTCCGGCTGTGTCCAGGAAAATCGGGACGTATGGCAACCCTATGCTGATCCCTTAACCAGGTGCCTGAAGAGGAAACCAGGCTAGCAGTCCCTTGAACTTCTCTGTCTCCAGAGAAGCTCAGGAGACCCATCCTCCCCTGGTCTACTCGTTATTTCTGCATATTCTAGGCAACTCTCCACAACTCACCTAGGCCTTATTCACAACATTTGGCTTCCCCCAAAGAATCCTGGGAGCTGTAGTATGTTGAGGGTGCTGAGAGTTTTTAGGAGGCCCCGTTCTCCTCACAGAGCTAAAATTCTCAGAGGGAAGCTTGTTAAACCACTCTAAGAATATTTTGGGATCAACCCTATTATTGTGGATATAATATGTTTTAACTGTTTTAATTTTGAGCATGCCATAGTCCTGCTGGTGATGGGCGAGTAATAAATATGAAGATGCTGCTGCTGCTGATGATGATGATGATGATGATGATGATGATATTTCCTTCCCCTAAAGGAGCTAGAGGCCTTTAAGCCCTACCCAGTGGAGATCCTGCCTGCTCGCTTGTACATGGGAAATTACGCCCAGGCCTGTGACAGCCAAATACAGAAGGATCTGAAAATCAAAGCCCATCTCAATGTCTGCGAAGAAGCTGGCACATTGTAAGTTCCGGTGTCAACCAGCTGAGCAGTAGTTGGCTGTCAGTTTTTTTTCCAAGGAACCGCCAGAAGGCCCTTGGAGGAGGACCTCAGCGTCTGGGCTGAATGAATGAAGCAGGTGGAGACGCTGCATCTTAGTGCCCCCTCCCAGAATCTCACTGTCCCTTGGGGTACCGCCCGTTTTGGGAGCCGCTGGGTTAGAGTGTTGGGCTGGGATCAAAGGGATCCCAGTTCAAAGCCCCATTCAGCCATGAACCTCTTGGGGCTTGTCATTATCAACACTGTCCTTGGTGTCTGATTGTGGGCCCTTGTTCCCCCCTTTTACTTGTTGCCTTCTTATCCCCTCCCCTTCCCCCAGGGAGCTAACCTTCACAGAGTTTGCTCCACCCCACGAGGTAGGGTATGGTGAGAGAGAATGACTGGCTCAATGCCACCCTTTGGGCTTCAAGGTGGGCTGGGGACTTGAACTAAACACTGGAATCTGTGACATTCCAGATGGTGCTGGACTTCCAGCTCCCATCATTTCTGGCCATTGGGTAAATAGGTTGGTGACTGTACCTGCATCATTTGCCATCTTTTGCTGGGCTGGTAGAGGGTTGTTATTTTTCAAGTGCCCCAGCAGGTCTTCTCTTTGCTGTTCCCCAGTTTCCTTGAAGACAGTGACAGACTGCTTCATATCCCCATTCCGGATTCTCCAGATGCAGAGATATTTTCTTACTTTCCCAAGATTTGCCACTTCATTGGTGAGTAGACCAAGGTGGCTTCTCCTCTTACTCCATGCCCTAAACATGGGGAAATGCCAAGGAGGGGCACCATGCTCTTCAACTGGTAGGACAGGAGTGAGGAGCCTTTTCAACACTATCATACCCTTGCAGGCCAACTTTAACAGGAGGGTTGGGACAACTCACCTATCAGATGCCCAATTGATAGCTGGATTATCCCACCCGCTTTGTCAAAATCCCTTGTGTAGCGCTTCCCAAGCACCCAGAACCCAGCTCATAGTTGGACACTCGGAAAGCACAAGCCAAAGGAGCTTTGCCAGTCCTATGCTTTCTGCAGAATCACCTGTGCCTGAGTTCCCCATGGGGAGCTTGGTCATGCAGTTCATCCCGCTGTGTCTCTACCTCCCACCCCACCCCCTGTGTCTCATGCATATATGATATCAGGCTGGAGGGCAGGTGGGTGTGGGGTTTTTTAGGGGGGAGGGGGGAACAGCCTTCCAGGCCAAATTAAGACCCATGCCAAGCTAAATGGCCTGCAGGCCAGAAATTCCCAAGCCCTGTAGAAAAACCTTATACATATTAGGGAAACAAAAAACAACAACCCCACCAGCTCCTTTCTCCCTATAACAGTTACAAAAAACATTAGCAGTACACCAACAATAAACCGAACAATACCCCCACCCACAAGCAGATAAACATAAAAATTCAACACGCCAATACTCCTCTCCCCAGTCCAAAAATATACCCATCAACCTAGAATTTTCTTTTTTAGTCTCCCCAGCTCACCATGAAGTCTAGTGTCAAAGTCAGTGAGGGTTTATGTCTCTCAGGGAGTTGTACATCAGCCACTGCCGGTCTGGTGCCGACCAGATGCAGTGTGTGCTACATTTCCCAACAGCCTGAGACCAAATTCCAGCTATGCAAAAGCCTGAGATTTTTGTACATACAAACACACACACACTTTTTCATCAGCACAAGCATGGGGGATTATCACAGTTCAAGGACACACTGCAGCCAGGCAGGTGCACTTGAGGAAGAGGGGGGGGACCATAATTATTTAGCAACCCAATGGTGCGCGTGCCCCTTTGAAGCTGACTTGACAGCAGACTGGCACTGAAAATTCCTTCCACCCTGATGATGAGGCAGTGTCTTCCACCACAACTGTGATGTGAGCAGTGGGCCATCTTAGGGGCTGCTGCCTCCCAGAATCTCCTGACTAAGGTGGATGCTTCATTCTGCCTAATGGTAGGGCTGACCACATTTAGCCAGCAAGCCTTACCCAAACCCTACAGCCTCTCCTGGTCACTTTCACCAACTCAACGTCCACAATGAAAGCTGAGAAGAGCCTTTTGCTGAGAATGTTCAATTACCACGTGGGCATTTATTTTTGTTCCTCTTCTCTAGACAGTCACATCCACAAGGAAAGAGTCCTGGTTTTCTCCACCATGGGCATAAGCAGGTGCAGCACAGCCATCATGGCCTACCTCATGCATTCCTGCAGGCTTTACTTAAAGGTGAGTGGAGGAAGGAGGGGGGCAGGAAGGATTGCTTCCTTACAATCCATATATCCTGCCTTTTAACCCTCCTTGCGGTGCTCCATTTGTGGCTGCCCAAATCCAGAAGCACGACAGAAAATGACATTGCCCTCGTTGTTTGTAAAGCTCCATGTACTTAGCAAAGGCAGATATAAATAATCACAACAGTAGTGCCTGCTTTGCACAAAGAATGTCACCAGATAAGGCTGGGCAGAAAGACCAAGTTCTTTGGTAAGGATGTCTTTCCCATCACCAATCTTTTGAGCTGGAGATTAGTTACCTGGCCAAGATGCTAGGGGGTGGGGTGGAGTGTCCAGATCCCTCCTCTCCCTGTTGTTAGAAGACAGATTCCTCCCCACTCCCCCTGCTACTTCTGCTGTTTGCTTGCTTTTTTTGTAGAAGTCTTGGAGCTACGTTCAGAAGTGCAAAATCAACATGCGACCCAATCGGGGGTTCGTGCGACAGCTGTCAGAATGGGAGACACGCATCTACCTGAGCGACATCACCGATATATCCGAACCGAATTACTGACCAAGAGCGAGTGACAGAGAAAGTCCCTGAATCACTGCTGGCTTCCTCCAGTGGAATTTCAACAGCTTTCGAGTGGTGGTGATTGAGATAGAACTCTTATATTTTTGGAGGTTGAGTTTTAAAAATAAATAATATTTATTTTTCATTTTCATTATCTCTATCCTGCCAGGTTTATGACATATCTCACAGGTTCTTTTTACTCCTGTGTACAGAGCTGAGTGGCGTTAGGACCTTTTGTGTCCTTTATTCAGAAATAAATACCTTCCGCCTCTGTGTATCTGGAACTTGTCTATCAAGATCATCGAGAACTTGCACCGGGGAGCTTTCTGGCGTGTCTTTATTTGTTTATGAACTTGAACAATTTCTGTCCCGCCTCTCAGCAAAAGCTTTTCAAAAGGCACCAAACAATAAAAGAGAAAAATGCAAGTATTAGCATGGAAAACAACAATAATGGGATATTAAAAACTGGAGAAAATTAAAAGGCCGTAAAAACACAAAGACAGGAATGATAAGAAATCACTTCCCTGTGGAAACCTGGGAAGAATTAGGCCAGCAAGGCAAGTAAAGTAGACGATAGCAGAGTATCTCTACAGAGAGCATCCCACAGCCAGGATACTGCCACCATCACTGAAGATTTCCTGTCTCCAGCCATGGTACAAGGGAAAGCATGACCCTATGCTTAATGGCAATATCACACCAAATAATCCAACACATTTGAAAAGGGCATTGGATGTCAGTCAGCCCACCTGAGAGGTGCCAGAACTGAGTTCTGGCTGAAAGTTAAAACAATTTATATTCAGAAGAAAAACTTGTATCCAGAGAGAGGGAGCTTGGTTGTCAAGGGCCAGGATAATAATTAGGTGTGTCAGCATATGATGGAAGTTATACAGTCGTGCCCTAGTTCCTGAACGCCTTGGTACTCATACGTTTCGGGTCCAGAACAATCGAAACTCAGGAGTGAGTGTTCTGGTTTATGAACATTTTTCGGAAGCTGAATGTCCAATGTGGCTTCCGCTATTGTTTCTGGTGCGCCTGCACCAGTTGGAAGCCGTGCCTTGGTTTCCAAACGTTTTGGAAGTCGAACGGACTTCCAGAATGCATTCTGTTTGGGAACCAAGGTACCACTGTATACTCATCCTAGAGCGGGAATGGAGAGCCTTTGGCCCTCCAGATAGTGCTGAGCCACAACTATCGGGCAACTCATTTTGTGGGTGGGTAGAGAAATGGGAGACAGGTTTTTCTATGTAACAAACCTTTTCCAACCTAGCAACTTCCAGATGTTTTGAGCTGAGACTCCCAACATCCTTCCCCAAGAATCCAAGTTGATGGCATTCACTGTCTCCTGCGGGAAGGAGTTCCGCAATTTAACAATGCAACTGTGTTAAGAAGGACTTTCATCATGCTTCTAGGACAAAAGGAAGCACCAGAATCCCATAAGCCCCGCCCACAGCCCCTCACCTCTCCGTGCCCTCGCGACGACGGTTGCCCCTCGATACGTCCCGCCCCCTACTGCCTAGAGGCGACGTCCATTGGCTGCGCCTACGGAGGGCGAGATGTGGGGCTCCGCCGCGGATTGGCTGGAGCTGTTTTCCGGAAATGCCACTCTCTCTTCCTCCCCTTCTTATTCCTCGGCCCCCCCAGCGCCGCTGAGGGACTTCATTCGCCGCTGTGCTCGTCGCCGCCATGAGCCGGCGGGCCTCGGTCAGCGACTGCCTGCGGGACTGGGAGGAGCTGCAGGACGGCTTCCAGCGCGTGCAGGTGCCGCCCCCCCACCTTCCAGGGGAGGGGAGGGGTGGGGAGGTGGCGGGAAGTGACATAATGGGGAGGGGAGTGACGTTACTGGTGCTGCGGGTGAGGTGGCGGGACCTGACCCCCGGGGTGGTGGTTCTAGCTCGGTATAAAAAAGATAGAGGTATTCTGGGCATGTGCAGAGTGCCTTCCCCCTTTCTCTCTGTGTAGCAAGAGTGCCTCTGGGGATGTGCTGAGTGACTTTGTGTGTTGAGTGCCTCTGGGCATGTGCAGAATGCCTCCCGTGTTTTATGTATATCTGTGGGCGAGAGCTCTTTGGGAGTTGACAGAGAGTGCCTCTGGGCATGTCCAGAATGCCTCCCCCTGTGTGTTTATAGCAAAATGTCTATGGGGGTGCTGAGTGACTGTGTGTGATGAGTGCTTCTGGGCATGTACAGAGTGCCTGTCCGGCTTGTGTGAAGAGGAAAACAGCTTTGAGCATATCTGGACTCCTTTGTCTCACTTGGGACTTTAGAAATAAGCAGAGGTTTGCATCCTGCTTTTCCTCCAATGTCTTTTGCCCACCCCAGTTTTATCTTCACATCTACCCTGAGGTAGAGTGTGCAGAAGAAATGTGTTTGATTGGTCCAGGGAAACCAAGTCAGCTTCATGGCCAAGTGGGTCTCCTGAGTCCTTGTCTGAACCTTCTTAACTACTACGTCCATGTGCACGTGAATGTGAAGAAAGTGCCCTTCCTTCTTTCTTTCCCCCTTCTGCTGTGTGTGAAAAGTAAGCAGCATTTATGAGCATGTGTGGAGCGCTTTCCTATCCCATCCATAACTTTGAAGAGGAGCACATTCTTGGTCATGTGCAGAGTGCTTTCTAATTCTGCTCCCTCTGTGAGATGGAGTGCTTCTGAGCATGTGCACAGTGCATTCCCTGGCAACATGGTTGAAGCTACCAAGGAGCACATACAGAGTATCCTTCCCCAGTATTAAATAAAAACAGTTGAACAATAGGGCTTTTAATCAGTGGCTACTAGTCCTGATGTTTAAACCTCACTTCTAGTATCAGAAGCAACATGACTCTGAACACAAAATTGCGGGGGGGGGGGCGGTCTTGTAAGCTTTTCAGAGGCCTAAGTAGAGCCTGGTGGCTGGATCAGGCCAATGGCCCACCTAATCCAGCATCCTGGCCAAGCAGTTTTCCCATTGAGAAGCCTGCAAGCAGGAGCTGAGCACAACAACCCTCTTCTCCCTTGTGATTGCCAGCAAGTGGCATTTAGAGGAAGGCTGCCACAGATGGTGGAGGTAAACCATGGTTGTTGTTGTGGCTAGAAGCCTCAGATAGCCTTTTCCTTCATGAAAATATAGAGCCACTGTCAAAAACAAGATGATGGTCTTAATAGGTAGACTGTGCTAGACATATTATCCTAATTATTTAGTTTCATCCCTCTTGGGACCCTTGAAGTGGCCATCCCCTCTTGTAGCTCGGTTGTTTATAATCAGTGCACACAATCCTGCCTTACAGCGTCTGCTCAAATGTTTTATACAGCCAAAAAAATTAAAAAATACGTCCTGCAGCAAGAACTGGGTCAGAATTTGTAAACGATGCTGTACTGTATTGCAACATGATAGCATCTTCTGTGGTTTTTTGGAGATGTACATAAGTTTGCGAAAGAGTGGATCATGCCATTTCTAAGATAGGGCTATCCACCAGCAATTCAGAACATAAGGGCATAATGGATCTTCTAGATTCCTTCTCTAGAAAGCCAGCAAGAAGGATGTGAGCACAACTGCCATTCAGATACATTACTGCCCCCAGCCATGGAGACAGAGCATAGCCATTGATAGCCTTCTCCAATAATTTGTCCTATCCTTTTTTAGAGCCATCTAAGTTGGTGGCATTCCCTGCCTCCTGTGGGATTGAGTTCCATAGTTTAACCATGTGCTGAGTGGACTTTTTTTTTACCTGTCCTGAATCTTCCAACATTCAGCTTCATTGGATGTCCACGAGTTCAAGTGTTATGACAGCGAGAACAACTTTCCTCTGTCCACTTGCTCCATGTAATGCATAATCATATAAACTTCATGTAGTGTTTAAAAAAACCCTCATTTAAAAACCCTTCAACTTAAAAAAAAACATTTTAGTTCATCCGGCTGGGGCTGATGGGAGTTGTAGTCTGGGTAATTCTAGGTCAGGGGAGGCTGCTTTCACGGATCAAAAAATTTCCAGATTGCTAACTGGTTGATCGGCTATAATTGATGTTGTTTTGTTTGCACATGTTATCTCATGGCAGCACTGTCAGGTTATTTATACGCTGTGAACATCTGGCTAGTGGCCATCTTTGTGTGCCCTGTGAGTTAATGACTGAGGAGTGTGGCATTAAAGTCATTTTATGTGCTCACCACAGAGATGCAAGTGATCTCTGGATCACCCTGGAATCTGGAATAATTAGGACACACTTTTTTAATGATCACACTGAAACTTAAATAATGGCAGAGTTCATTGCTCTGTCTCTCTGATGTACATTTGCCTCAGATGAAAGTTTATTCTTCTCTCTTGCAAAATGCAACGAATTAAGCAATGCCTCCCCTTTTCCTCGAACCAAGAGGCTCAGTTGCAACAACTCCCTTTCCCCCTTCTTATGCGTGCAAGAGGAGGCGATTAGAAACTTCCATTTTGTTTCATTCTCAAGTAGATGCTTTGCTGCCTTTGGCAACTTTCAGACAGAAAGGGTAGATAGAAAGAAATGTGTTACGTACAACCAACTTTGGATGGGAAAGCAGCAAGCCTGCGTATATAGATTATAAGTGGGTAATACAAGCAAACACCTTTGCAAACACTGCCAAAAATTTCCTGGGAGTAAGCCCACTGCAAATGAGCCCCCCCCCGTCCTTCTTTTTGTCTGTTTAAGGCAGCCTTTGCCAACCAGGAGCCCCCTTCCCCAACCTTTTGGATTCCAACTGTGCCGTTGTTGGGGTTGGGAGCAGCCCAAATCCCGACCTGGGATGTCAGCTTTCAAAGCTGGGCTTGGGGATGCCCTTTGAGGGAGGCTGGAACTGGGACAAGAGCTTCAGCTGGAGGTCTGCTAGGACAGGTGGCTGAGCTCCAGGTATTTATACCAGGGCGACTCAGAAGCTTTGTGCTGCTTCCTGATCACAGGGGCCAACACTGTGCAGCCCCTGCTGTGTCTGAGACCCTCACATGGCCCCTCACTGTGCTCAATCCCACCATTGGGCTGAGAGAGTCTCCAATGTCAAAGTGTGTGTGCATGTGTTGGCCTGAGTGGTTAACTGGTAATAATAGTAATAATAATAATACCCTGCCCATCTGGGCAGCTCCCAGCAGAACAGTAAAAACATGATAAAACACCAAACATTAAAAACTTCCCTAAACAGGTTGTCTCCTAAGTCCTGACTCATTCAAGAGAAGAGAGAGAGCCTGTGTGGTGTAGTGGTTAGAGTTTCAGCACCAGGGTTCAAGTCTCCACTCAGCCACGAAGCTCAATGGGTGACCTTGGGGGAGCCAGTCTCTGCCTCTCAGCCCTAACTGACCTCACAGGGTTGTTGTGGGGATTAGGTGAGGAGCAGAGAACCATGAACACCACCTTGAGTGCCTTGGAGGAAAAGGTGGGATGTAAACGCAATAAATGATAAAATACATTGGAATGAGGGTGATGTAATAATGAAACATTTTCTTACCTCCCTTCCCCTTAAAGAGGTTTTAGGCTGCAGCCTCAGTTGACACCCTTTCCCCCCTTTCTCTCCTTTCTGGCCAGGAGACTCACAGGCTGTACAAGCAGAAGCTGGAGGAGCTGACCAAACTCCAAGATGGGATTTCCAGCTCCATCAGCCGGCAGAAGAAGCAGCTGAAGGAGCTCTCTCTGGCCCTCAAAAAGTATGTTGAGGGCAACTGCGGCGGCAGCGCCTGCTTCCCTGGGGGAGGTTGCCGTGGGTCAATTTGTGGCTTGGCTACTGGAGCCATCAGGACCGCCTGAGCGTTGCTGAGTCAAGCATCGCTTGAGCAATGTGGGTTTAGCAACTGGGTGGGCAGGGACTGTTATCTAGTCCTGCAGCTCACAACCTTTTGGGTATGTCGACTCACAAGTCCAAATTTATTTGGTATGGTGACCCGTCAGTTGTTTATTGCCACGAGTGTCAACAAAGCAAGATTATAGGCCAACGAAACCAAAAGGTGTAGGAGGAGGTATTCATCATACCAGTTAAGGATTGCAAGCAACAATCATATTCTGCTTATAAATGACCATTGCTAACAACCCCACAGTGCAAAAGCAGGGTACAGTATTCTGTCACAGCATATACAAAGCAAGCAAACAATAATAAGAGGAAGAAGTGGTAACATACCAGCAAGAATCAAGGTATCCATTTTTCCTGAACTGGCATGGAGGGTGAATGTTGGGCATCTAAGCCTGAAGCGTAAGAAATAAATTCTCACATTCTGAGCCCTCCGTCCCTCTAGCGACATGCAATTTATGTGTTATGTCTTCCACAACAGCCAAATTCCATAAGTACTTACACTGCAAAGAAAAATGCAGATTTTTCAAAGTTTTCCCTTTCTGGGCTACTGAAATTGTAGTTAACTGCCCTTCTAGCTCATCATGAGACAGACACAGGGACCTAAATCCACCACCATCATTGAAAATCTTAGCCATCTATAATCCAGTATTTAAGATTTCAACACTACAAGGTCTGGAAGCTTTCATTAGCAGAAGAGTGAATTAATCAACTAGGTTAACTGGGTGATTAAATCATGAGCACCTTTCCAAGCAATAGGCCATGTGTCATTTACAATATATACAGTTTTAATGCAAGTACAAAGATCTGGAGATCTTGGGAGAGGCCTTCTAAGAGAGAAGGGAAAGTGCTTTTTATACAATGGTGATTGACGAGACGCATTCAGAGATATATCCCTTTATAAAGCACACGTTTTCAGAACTGTTGTGTGTTTTTGTATGTAAAAATTTTCCAGGCTTCATGAACATAGATCGGGGTGCCCAAACTTTTTTCAAAGAGGGCCAGATTTGATGAAGTGAACATGCATGAGGGCCAACCAAAGTTGCTGAGCTTTTTAAAAAGATTTTACCCCAGGATATATATTACCACGAGGGCTGCATTAAAGCGACCGGTGCGCCAGATTAGGCCCCCAAAATGGACTTCGGACATGCCTGACATAGATGAATCTCTTTCTTGGTCCACAGCCAAATCCTAAATTAACTATTACAATAAACTATTGTATAATCTGACATTAGAGGGACTGGTAGATGGGGTGTTTCATCTCCTGTTCTGCCTGACCCTCTTTAAATAGGATAGCAGCTCCACTTGGCTTCCAGCTACTCTGCAAGAACCTTCAAGATGTGGCTGTCCACTCTCCCCAGTGAGGTCTTCGGCACAGGACGTTTGATGGATGATTATTTTGCTGTTTGTTAGTGGTGTGTTTCTGTTTCATGACTTCTGTTGTGCTGTTTTGCCCAGGTGCAAGTGCTCTCTTGCTGACAACAATAAGGAAGAACCGAAAGAGTCCTTCCAGGAGCTCCAGAGCATGATCAAAGAGCGGCAGGATGTCTTCTTTGAAATGGAGGCCTACTTGCCCAAGAAGAATGGGTAAGGGCCCACACCCTCTATTTATAAGAGCATCAGAACTCTGCTGTTTGACCAATGAATGCTTCCAGAGCGGTTGCATACAATCAAGCTGTAGCACACAAGGGAAAAGGCACAGAGAGGGAAGAGGGGGAAGCAAGACTCAGCTACCGGTTCTTTCCAAGTTAAATAGTACTTACAATGAACGGAGGTTAGCTCTGGAAGTCCAGCAGCTGGGAGGTTAATGGGACTCTGATGGCTCCCACCCAACACCCTTTTTCTCAAAAGTGGTCCACCAGATGTCTCTGAAGGAATTCACTTGAAAGTAGCAGTCCTCCCTGGTTGGTTGGCTGGTTCTGAGTTTTTTATATTCTAAGGGAGACTTCCTTTAGAAAGAGAGGCTCCATTTTAGCCATTTACAGCTGACTGCTGTCAAGAGAACAGGAAGATGTTCCTCCTAGTGTGGTCCTACATCAGGGGGTGGGGAACCCTCCAGGTGCTGTTGGACTACAGTTCCCATCAGCCCCAGTGAGTGGTTGGGGACAACGGGGGTCCCAAATCTGGAGGGCCCCCAAATCCCTCAGTCCTGTCCTAATTACCCAGTGTTTGTAATGAGCGTGCACACCCCTTTACAATTCTGCTTTTGACTGTTTTCATAGCTTAACATTTCATACCCTAAACACAAGCAGGACTGAGACTTCCTGCAGGAGAAGGCTATCAATGGCTCTGCTCTGCCTTCACAGTCAGAGGCAGTAATGCTTCTGAAGACCAGCTGCTGGAAACCACAGGGGAGAGGAGAGTTCTCTTGTGCTTGTATCCTGCTTGCGGGTTTCCGCTGTGAAAACAAAATGCGGGACTAGATGGACCACTGGCCTGATCCAGCATTGCTCTTCTTAAGCAGTCTGCAATCTGAGATGTTGAGTGCGCTTGGCGTGTGGGAGCAGTTTGGCTTGAGGGTGTGTGTTGCAGAGGTGTATTTAATTATCTCCTCTTTCTGTTGTGATCCAGGTTGTACCTGAGTCTCGTGCTGGGGAACGTGAATGTCACTCTGCTCAGCAAGCAGGCAAAGTAAATGCTGATCTCCTAACGCTTTGCTTCATTGCTTGCCTTGTGGTTTGCACTCATATAGACTACGAACTTGTTTTTTGGGCGGGTTTGTTTGTCTTGTTGAAGGCTGAGGTTCTTGGAATGCCTGGTGCCATGCTCCTTGCCCAGTGCTGCTGCCTTTCTTCCACCTGGCAGTTGGATGGAATTGCAGAATGCTTGCAGTCGGGGCTACAGGAAATGTTTGTAGCTGAAGGAGAATTTGGAGACTGGAGTGGGCGGGGGCAGAGAGATGGGACGGTCAGCTAGAATTCTGCACCAGCAGAAGCTGAATTCTGTGGTTTGCATTAATTATGCAAATAAGCAAATGCTTGCATGATTTCTCATTTTGCATGCTTCTGTCATATGCTACTATTTTGCATAACTTCTGGTTTTGCTACTTATAAGAGGGGCACACACGTTGAAACCCACCATCACTGAAAATCTTAGCCATCCATTATTCAAGATTTAAGATTTCAACAGGCCTTGTTCACCTGTGTTCCAGTGTGTTTTGCCACCGTGAGGACTAAAAGCTTCATTAATATAATAGCTACAATGCTTAGCTGATTAATCAATCAGCATAACTAGGTGATTGAATCAAGAGCACCTTTCCACAGAGTTAGAGAAGGGAAAGTGAGATGGTGATTGATGAGACACATGGAGAAATGTCCTTTTGAAAAAGCACATGTTTTCAGAACTATTGTGTATTGTACGTATAATTTTTCCAGGCTTCATGAACGTGGATGAATCTCATTATTTGTCCACAGCCAAATCCTGAATTCAGTTGCTTGCAAACTCTTGCAACTGATAGAGTTCACTGAGTTCTGAAGCCTGACAATTTTCCAGCTGCTTCTTCAGATGATCTCTTTCGCTCGAATCTGCAGTGGCAACAAATAGCCTTCAACAATTCTTGCAATTCCTGAAATCTCCTACCACAACCCAGACAGTTTGCTGTAACCTGAGCCCTTTTATACACAAAGTTGTTTGCCAGATCTGCCCAGTAACCCAGATAAGTCACAGGATGCCTGCAGGTGCATTGTGGGGACTGAAGCATCTCTACTGACTCATGTAGAATTAACCCAGTAGCTGCATTCCTCAGCGCACCTGGAGAAAGGCATCTTCCATGATCTTAATGCCTAGGCAGGTTCGTTTGGGGGTTGGCCAAGCCTGTGTCCCAAGCCACAAAGAAAAGCTTAGGCTGAGCCTTGGAAGCTGGGTGCTAGGCAAAGTCCATTCACTGCTCTGCCTCCCTGTTCTAGGTTCAGGTACAAGGATGAGTATGAGAAGTTCAAGCTGTACCTCACCATCATCCTGCTCATAATCTCCTTCACCTGCCGGTTCCTGCTTAACTCCAGGTGAGTCTGCGGCAGCCTTGGATTGGGACCGCACTGCTAAAAGTGAGCCATCATTCCCTTTTCCCCCCTGAAAAAATTATTAGATTTTCCATAATTATAACAAATATCACATAACAAAATGACACACGAAAACAAAAACAAAATACATCAAAGACAAAACAATAAACAAACAATAAAAACAAACTTAATTCTTTAAAAATCCAACCTTATAAACATCTTAATTGACTTCCTCCAGTCCCTCCCTTCTGAGTTTCCTTGTAAATATGTAACAATATCATTTCCAATATCATTATTAAACTAAAATATCTCCAATTATAATCCAATTTACTCACTTTTCTTAGTATTTAAGTCCCATTTATTCAATTATATCCTAATTTAATCCTAGGCCTATTTGCTACTTTCAAGTAGTTTCTAATTTTTTATATTACAATATTTATTCAAATAGTCTTTAAATTTCCTCCAATCTTCTAAAAGTGAGCCATCATTCGTATCCCTGCTCGCCTGAATGACATCCCTCTGAAGCAGTGGTTTTTCTTTCTTCCTTAGAGCATTTGCACCTTGCTCTTTGGCCCCAAAGGCTTCCGGAGAGCCTTAAGTACAATCAGTTATAAACAGGAAAGTCCCTTCTTGCAGGCTTACAGTCTAGAAACACCACCACCACACAAGGAAAAACAGGGAGGGAGAGAAGGGGGGGGGGACAGAAATCAAGCTGCAGAACCCATTCTTAGAGAGTTGTTCTCATAAAGGCCAGCCAACGCCATTCAGGATTGGGAAGTGCCTGATGGAGCTGGTCTTTCAGCAAAGCTGATGGAGCGAATCATGCTACTGCCCATCTCTCCCACTGATGCAGCCTGATGGGCTGGCCGCCCCCAGGCACCAGTTGAGGGTGAAGAGGCCTGATAGGGCCAGCCTGTCACAGCAGAGCCGACGGAGGGAGCTGCCCATCTCTCCACTGAGGACTGTCTGATGGACTGGCTGTAACAACCCGAGGTTGTTAAAGGTTGCAGGGTGCCTTGCAGGCAAAAGAAGGAAGACCAGTACGAACCCCTTCTCTTCCACCATGCACAGTAACCCTTTCCCTCTCTACTGTTTGCCGCAGGGTGACGGATGCAGTCTTCAATTTCCTCCTGGTCTGGTACTACTGCACCCTCACCATCCGCGAGAGCATCCTGATCAACAACGGGTCCAAGTAAGTTGTCCAGACCCACTGAAAGCTCTGGAGACAGAGCTGGTAAGATGATGAGCCAGGGCAGTGTCCTCTGACCTTTCCAAGACTTTCTCCAAGTCTTGCTTCTTGACATCAACCTTAACCGGCAGTGCCAGGAGCAGAACTAGGGATTCTTGTGCTTACAGAGACGGTGGTAGGATAAGAAGCTGCCAGTGGTCCACCTGGCGCAGCTGTGCCTGCAGTGATTGACAGCAGAAGCCATTCCTAGACCTTCCGTCTGACCCCTAACTAGAAGGGCTGCAAGATGGAGCCTGGGATCTTTTCCATGGCCTCTCCTTGTACAGCTGTATATTTTGGATAGTTGCTTCTTTGCTATGCATTTGGGCACCTCTTAAGAGATCTTAAGCTCATTCATCATGATACTTCCTGAGATCAAGGAGAAGATATCCTTCCATGATTGGTTTTGAATCAAGATAGCAGACTGAAGCTTTCAAAACTGCACCACTGGTTTCAAAACGGTACTGATTTTTTATTTATTTTTGTCACTTAGCATGCACAAACAATACCAGGCTGTTAGCATTAATATGAATGTTAACAGCCTGGTTGTTTGCCTATCTTCTCTAGGACCCTTTGTGACTCACACTGATAGGCATGTTTGGGCAGGCTGACATTTCAAAGACAGCACCTGCACGTTTTGCCCCTTAACTTTTCCTACAAGGCCTGGAAACTTCCTTTTTTAAAAAAAAAGAAAGAAAATGAAAGCTGAGAGTCTGGGGCACGGGCACCTGCTTGGTCACCTCTGAGCCAAGGTGTTGCAGGTTGCCACTGGCTGTTGCATCTAGCGGTTTGATAGCCCTCCTTGGAGCCACATTGCAGCTGCCTGTTGATGTTCCCTCGTCACCTTGAGGAGGAACTCCCAAGCAAGTATGCTGAGCTGCAGGGCTTAAAGTTAACACTCTCTAACAAAAGTCCCCTCCCCCATCCCTTGTGTTTCCCCAGAATTAAAGGCTGGTGGGTTTTCCATCACTACATCTCTACCTTCCTCTCCGGCGTCATGCTGACTTGGTGAGTCCTCAGCTAAGCATCCTCTCTGTTGCCATTATATGATGTCCTGGTGGCCATCAGTGGTCCCCTGTGGCTCAGAGGCCCAGCTCACAATTACCTGGATTTCTGAATTCAGTATTGGGGGCCTAACTCCCTCTTGGGCGAGACCAAGCTGGCTGGCCCCCTTCATTTTATTTGTTGCGCTAATATCCCACCTGTTCCTCCAAAGAGCTCAGGTTGGCGTGCATCTTTCGCCCCTACTCAGTTAATCCTCACAATAGCCCTGTGAGGTGGGTTGGGCTGAGAGGTGGTGACTGGCCCAAGGTCACAACTAGTGAGCTTTGCGGCTAAGCAGGGATTTGAACCCTGGTCCAACACTCTAACCACCACATCACACAGCTTCTCAAGGTTTTGTTTTTTTCCAGTAGTCATTTTAAATAAACATTTTCTGATTTTTGTAGTTAACTGATTTCATCTTCTGCAAGGTTTCTTGTAACCACGTGGAATGCTGCTTAGAAACCATGGCATTAAGTAGCGTATAAATTGTCCCAATAAATAAATAATAGCATAGGAAGCCGACGTTTGCAGAGTCGGACCCTTGGAGATTTCAGTGATTGAACCTGGGACCTTTTTGTATGCAAAGCACAAGATCTATGGCTCAGTTACAAACGTTCCCTTGTGCCGAGAAAATGTAGGTTTGTGCTGTATATTTCAAGACTGTGAATGTATGGTTACACTGTACTGCTCAGTGCGCTCCCCTAGTTAAAGCCATCACTGGTGGTGGAAAAGATCATATCCTGCTTCAGTGAGTTCCCTCGGTTAAACATATGTACGTAGGAAGTTTACCTAGCCCAGCATTGTTGGAGGAAACTCTCTTGAACCTTCTTTGAAGCTTTCATCTGTTGCGCCCGTTCTTCATTTTCCTGTTGACTTGTTTTGCTGCAAGCATTGCCATTAAATGGAGTCAGGGAGCAATTTTGGCCCAGCAGGCCAGAACTTTATCTGAATCACACCACACCACACCACACCAGCCAACTTTACAAGTGGGTAGGACCGCCCATCAGATGATTGGCAGGTGTGTGGTGCCGCCCACCTGTCAAAGTTGCCTGCAAGATGGGTGGGGAGATAGCAACCAGGTAGGATTGAACTCTAGGTACATCAGCTCCCACACTTCGGAACTCCCTGCCTGTTGACACCAGTCAGGCACCTTCCCTGTGCTCTTTTTGGTGCCTGCTAAAAACATTTATGTTCTGGCAAGCCTGTTCAGATATGTAGAAACTTACATATATTTTAATCTGGTGGGGTTTTTTTAAGCTTATCACTGATTTTAATTCTTATTTTAATGTTTTGTATAGCTTTTTTTTTACTGATTGATTTTATTCCTTTTTTTAAAAAAACACTATGTGGTTTTCTTTAATAATCATAGACTCAGAGAACTGCAGAGCTGGAAGCAACGCACAGGGTAATCTCGTCCAACCCCCTTCAATGGAGTTGAAGCCTTAGATGGAGTTTTCCACCCACTTTGGGCTGCATTCCCAAGCAACCCAACTCCGAGAAGACCTGGTCTCGGTGCGCTGGGGGTCTCTATTGGCCTCGCAGCGTTCCTTCCAACTCCACGGTTCTATGAGTCTATGATTGTTAGAGAAAACCACAAAGTGGTTTTCAAAAAAGGATAAAAACAAACAAACAAAAACCCCCTCAAAGTGTTATATAAATTGTATGAAATGAATACCTGCTCCACAACGGGAGCAGGTTGTCACAGTTTGGGGGCCCAATTTGGCCCATGGGATGGAGGGTCCCCACCCTGCGCTAGGAGAACGGGTTATACATTTCTAATTGAGCATACTTTTTCTTTTCTCATTTTCTCTCCCCCCCCCCCCCACCTGATCTCACTTTCTCGGTGTCCTTGCAGGCCAGACGGTCTCATGTACCAGAAGTTCAGAAATCAGTTTCTCACCTTTTCCATGTATCAAAGTAAGTGAAGCTGCCCACAAGGAAGCAGGAAGGTTACCCAAGAGCTCCCTTGAGCCTCAGAACCATGTGGGTGGGGCAGCGTGCTCAATTAGCCAAGCACGTTTTCAGAAGTGGGCTACGTGAACTAATTTCAGTAGTGCTAATTTCAGTGGTTCCATTCTTGAGTAGGATACAGGCCTCCAGTTCCACAACATGAGCTTGCGAGCAGAATTGTCCGGGTGAGACTAGCAAAACTTTCAGATTTCTTTGCTGAGAAAGAAAGGGGTTTGTTGGATGGAACGGAAAGGCAAGTGTGAGGAAGCCTTTTATAGCCCTGGTGGGCCAAACTCCATTCTAGGTAGTCTTCTGAGGGCCACCTGACAGCCGTGGGCAGGGTCAGAGGCAACTGAGCGGAGCAGATGATGTAAATTTTACCTCCCTACATTTGACTGGTTTCTACACACACCTCTCTACCTGTAAGATAGGTTAGGCTGAGAAGCTGAGACCAGCCCAAGGTCGCACCCAGTGAGCTTCACAGCTGAGTGGGGATTTGAACCCTGGTCTTTCCTAAGCCGTAGTTCAACACTAACCACTACACCACGCTGCCTCTTTATGATTCAAACTTTTGTCCCATTTCTTAGCAAGCAAAAAAGTCTGTTTAAAAGAACAAAGCTCAAATTCCCAGGACCCTCTTGAAAAATAGGGAGTTGGAAGGGACCCAACAAATTATTATTTTTTTTTTACCTCTGATGCTCTGAAAGCCTTTGCAACGTCTGAGAAGCCAGGTTTTGGAATTGGCCTTCCAAGCCGCCCGTGACAGTGACCTTTCTCACCACCTCCTTCCGACAGGCTTTGTCCAGTTCCTCCAGTATTACTACCAGAGCGGTTGCCTGTACCGCCTCAGAGCCCTGGGTGAGCGGCACACCATGGACCTCACGGTGGGTAAGTGGCATCTCTTGCTTTGGCCTCCTCTCCTCTTGCTGAGGAGGCAAGCCTCTCCAGGCTTAGGAGAAGCCCAAGCTTAGGAGAGGCAAGCTTGTCACCCTTTAAGCTGTTCTGTATTCCCCATCGCCACTTCTGGCTGGGGCTGTTGGGAGCTGCAGTCCAGCTGTGAGATCGTCGCCACTGCTTAAGACTCCTGCCGCAAGCTGTAGTGCAAGAAATGCAACCACCGTTTTTGTTTTTGTTTGCTCTATAAGATGCGCTTTTTGCCCTCCTAAAAAGTAAGGGGAAATGTGTGTGCGTCTTATGGAGCGAATGCAGGCTGCGCAGCTATCCCAGAAGCCAGAACAGCAAGAGGGATTGTTGCTTTTGCTGCGCAGCAATCCCTCTTGCTCTTCTGGCTTCTGAGATTCAGAATATTTTTTTTCTTGTTTTCCTCCTCCAAAAACTAGGTGCGTCTTATGCTCTGGTGCATCTTATAGAGCAAAAAAGACGGTAGTTTCACTTCTCTGCAACATACCTTTTTTTTTCTCCTGCCACCCACAGAGGGCTTCCAGTCCTGGATGTGGAGAGGCCTCACCTTCCTGCTCCCATTCCTTTTCTTTGGCCAGGTAAGTGTGCCGTGGCATCTTGGGGGAGGGCATCTAGGAATGGTGGGGTGTCAGGGACTGGACTGAGGGAGATGAGACTGAGGAGGACGGGTGGAGATACCCCACCCTCCTGAACTTCCCAGAGGAGAGGAAGGCAGTACGGTGGTACCTCGGAAGTCGAACGGAGTCCGTTCTGGAAGTCTGTTCGACTTCCAAAAGGTTCGGAAACCAAAGTGTGGCTTCTGATTGGCTTGTGAAAAAGATTGGCTTCGTTCTTATTTACTCAATTTATATGCCACCCTTCGTCAGAAGCCCACAGGGCGTTTTTACAAGGTACGCCGCAAATAACATAATGTCATATTGATGCAACATAAAAAAATAAAATTATTATAAGGAGTGCAGAGTACGATGCAGATTCTCCTAACAGCATAAAAAGGAGAGAAAATCAGCAACACGGTATCTCAGCTGCAAAGGCAGCAAACAAATACAGAAGTTTCTCTGAAAGAAAGCGACCCATATCTCCCCTTTTCCTTTCCCCGCCTCTCACCCTGGGAGATCTTTAATCCCCTGCCTCTCACTCAACCACCTGTCACTTTCACGTGACATGGAAACGGTGGGGTATTATTTATTTATCTGCTATGCTTACACCCCACCTCCCCCCCCCATGAGCTCAAGGTGGTGGTGCATTTGGGTCTCCTCCCTCTCCATTTCGTCCTCACAACAACCCTGTGAGGTAGGTTAGGCTGAGAGAGGCAGCGAATGGCCCAAAGCCACCCAGTGAGCTTCGTGGCCGAGTTGGGATTTGAACCCTGGTCTCCCCATCCCTAAAGTCCAGCACTCTAAGCACTGGTCCACACCGGCTTGTGTAACATGTTGCAAATAAAATCCATGTCTGTGCTCCCTTCTCTTTCCCCGACTCTTGTAGTTCTGGCAGCTTTACAATGCACTCACCCTCTTCCAACTGGCCAGGCACCCAGAATGCAAAGAGTGGCAGGTAAGAGCTCCTTGGGGCAGAGAGCTACTTTCCCCTCTCTTGTTTTAACCCTGTGATACGTTCAGAGGAAGCTTCCATATATGCAGCATCAGGCTATTGGGCCGGCTAGGCTAGGATTGTCAACACTGACCCTCCTGAGGACAGAAAGCCCTTCTCTTTTCTATCTCAAGGCCTGGTCCCCACTTTGAAGGCTGCTTCGGGGGGGGGGCGGGGAACCTCTGGGTGGAGCCATCATTTCCAACACCAGCCTCCCCTAACTCCTTTCCCCCTTCCGTACGAGGGGCAGGGTGTGTGATTTTGGTTGCCGCTGTGTGAACCAACCATGGGCCTCTCTGCAGGCCAGGTGCAACTTATAGATCCTATTCAAAAAGAAAACTAGCAAATTATTTAATGAGGAAGTGAGAACATTCTTACTCCAACAGACTTTTGGGAACTGATTGCTTTTCATGAAAGGGCTGGTGCTATGCTGTTTTTATTGTACTTCTGTGTATGGTTTTCAATAGATCTTAAAGTTTTGAATTCTATTAGTGTTTGGTTTTTTTAACTATTTTTAAAAACATCTTTAGCTGTTCTTATTTTATCTGTAAGCTGCCTTACATCCCTGTCAAGGAAAAAGGCAGGACGTAATTAATTTTTTGATGGGATAGGTGGTAATGCAGTTTGGCTAAATTAAACTTTAGCTGTGATTCCTGCATTGCAGAGGGTTGAACTAGATGACTGCTGCCGTCCCTTCCAACTCTACAATTCTATGATTCTATAGATGTCCTGCTTTCACGGGGTGGGGTGGGGGGCGTGGACCTTGAGCCAAAAGGCAAGTAAGACGGGGGGGGGGGATACACAACTTGCTGGAGCTCTGGAAGCAGGATGTAAAATAAGGGCAGAAATAGAGGTTCTTTTGAACAGCTCTTGGAACAAGTTCAAACAAATGAGATTCATCATGCCACACTCTCGTCCTTGACCGCAGTACAGTGGTACCCCGCAAGACGAACGCCTCGGAAGACGAAAAACTCGCTAGATGAAGGAGGTTTTCATTTTCTTAGCCGCTTCGCAAGACGCATTTCCCTACGGGCTTGCTTCGCAAAACGAAGCTTGCCCCACAAGCTCCGGAGATAGCGGGGAAGCGCAGCGCGTCTTCCCCGCTGTCCCCGGACCTGTTTAAAGCAAGGGGCGGCAATGGGGAGAAGCGATCTTCTCCCCTCCGCCCCTTGCTTCAAAAGAGGGGACAGAGGGGAAGGCGCGCGGCGCTTCCCCTCTGTCCCCGGACGGTCTCCATAGGAACGCATTGATTGATTTTCAGTGCATTCCTATGGGAAACCGTGCTTCGCAAGACGAAAAACTCGCAAGAAGAAAAAACTTGCGGAACGAATTAATTTAGTCTTGCGAGGCACCACTGTAAATCGATTCATTCATCGTGTTGGGTCTGTGACAGCTTCTTTCTTTGGAAGGGGCCAGGTGTCCACTCATCTCCAAGAACTACCACCTGGGAGAACTGCTCGGGTGACCCCCTGCCGTCTCCCCCACCCACCCTCCTGGCAGGGCAAAGTCTCACCAAGTCTTAAATTCCTCCGGCAGGTGCTGATGTGCGGCCTTCCCTTCTTCGTCCTCTTCACTGGCAACTTCTTCACCACCCTGCGTGTTGTTCACCAGAAATTCCAGGACAAGGCCAAGGTGGAGTAAAGGGGGCGGGGCTTGCAGGGCCTGTCCCACCCCCCTCTCCTTGTCCTCTCCCCCCCCCCACCTTCACCCCCGCCAACAAAACTGTATTGCCATCTGGTGTTCTGCCGTTTTTTTCGCCTGGCTGGAGGCAGCGCTGGTCCTGCCCCAGCTGGTCTTGAACGGACAATCCACTCAGCGCTGGGCGCAACTCTCCCAGAGTCCACTGACTTCGAACCAGTGCTTCAAACAAAGCGGCGTGTGAATGGGCCAACTCCTGCGCCCTTTTCCGCCGAGGACAGGACCTCATCCTCAACGGTGGGAGGAGATTCTCCAGGATCATAGCAGCATGCTGGAGGCCTAGAGCGACCCACTTGGACATGACTCTCTATGGTACCCTTGGGCCCAACCCTCCTACAAGAGCAGGCGACGGATTGCCAACAGCCGCCATGCTCTTTTCTAGCAGACTTATAACAAGAAAGCAGGTTCAACTGAGGCCACAGTGTGTATAAGTAGTGAGGATGTTGTGCAGGGCCTCCCCTGCCTCATTTTGAACCGCCTTGCAAAAGAAAGAAGTCTTTGCCTTTGCCATACAGAGCATCACTTCCTGCCTCGGAGTGCTGCTCTGCTCCTCAGAAGGGACCCTCGTCCTGCACCCTTGTCTGCTTTCTTACATCCTCAGGCCAGGGTGCATGGGTGGCAGAAGGGAGGCGTGCCCCAGCCTTGCACGCAAGCACCCTTCCCCCTGCTGTGACCCAGGAATGGTTCTTGGCAGTTGGCCGGCAGTGAGAAGTGGATGGCATGCCTCCGCTGCCGAGGGACCGGCACTGCCGTTGTTTAGAAGCCTCCAAAGGCTTTCAGGAAAGGGGGGATTAGGAAACAGCATGGTCTGAATTTGCTACGTGATGGTGTAGTAGGGGGACAGTGTCTTGTTCAAGCTTTGTGGTGTCTTTTGTGTGTTTGTGTGCATATCGATGTCTTCAGGAAGCTGGGAGGAGCTGGTCTGTCACAATCGTCTTAAAGAATGTACGCATGTCGTATTAAAAAAAGGAAAAAAACTATTGGAATAAAAGAAAAAAAGGGAAATGCTTTTGGTGCCTCTCCTGCCTTTCAACCAGCAGGGGAGAGGAGGGATGGGTCAGTCGGGGTTTTGCACAATCTCCATTGCAGTTGCCAGCACCGTTGGCTATTAATGGGTCCAGCTAAACAGGAAGGCACATTTTGGGCCTTTTTACAGCTTTTTACAGCAAGGCATCTGGGCAGCAAGAGAAAAGGATAGCTGCCTTTGCGTGCCTTTGCATTTGGAAAGAACTCTTTCCTCTCTCTCCCTGCCTTCCTGTGATGGGAATGTGTCCTTGAAGTGTGATAATGCCTCTTGCTTGCATAAGCATTTTTTAAAAACCACCCTGATTTTGGGGGAGGGCAGTACAGTCTACTAGGCTGTTCTGCTCGTACCCACTCAGTCCTCAGGCTGAAAGAGATTCCTGTATTAACGAGGAGTCTTGTGCAAGTGCCAAGGCACCTCTGAGCAGGAGCTTCTGGGAGAGCGTCAAACATCTGAGGGAAGTGCAGAGTTCAGCTTTCATTCATTCTTTTGAAGCAACGCCTCCAGTTCGCAGGATAGCAGGTATTGCCCATCTGCTGCAGTCCTAAAGCAGCCAGCGAGGTGGCTGTGTTGAATTTCTGCTTTATCCTTCTCCTCCCATGAAAGCAGCATATGTGAAATAGTAAAAGGAAAGAGAGAGAAAATGCAAGTGTTGTTCAGGTTGTGCGATTTTCGCATGGGATGCAGTGTTTTGTACAGGACACAGAGAGAGAGGCGTTAGATGTGCTTTGCCTGGAGAAGGGAAGACTGAGAGGGTGACCTTATAGTCCTCTTCAACTATCTAAAGGGCTGTCCCATGGAAGGTGGAGCAAGCTGGTTTTCTGCTCCTCCCACAGGCAGTGGGCCAATAGATTCAAATGACAAGGAGATTCTTCCTTGCAGGTTTTTCAGCAGAGCTTAGAGTGGCTGTCAGTCATGGATTCTTGAGTTGCGTTTACTTCATTGCAGGGGGTTGACCCCCCCCCCGGGGGGATCTCTCCCAAGTCTACAGTTCTGATCCCATGAGCTCTTCACTTATGGGCTTTGTTAAACTGTAAGCCTTTTGATGAAGTAATGATGGGCACCAATGTGAATGGCTTTAAAACGTTATCGGCAAATGCATGGAGGATGACGGCAAGCAATGGCTGTGAAGCATCTCCACTATTGGAGGAAGTAGGTTTCTGATAGCCTGATCCAGCAGGCTCTTATGTGGATGCCAAAAGATGCTTGGTTGGCCCCTATGAGCTTAGGGGACTTTGAAAAGGAGAAGCAGACCACCACCACCCCTCTTCCCCTCACCATGACAGTAACAGTGGTTCCCACACTTCACACACACACCCCGACCACTTGAAAGTTGAAGATCCTTGCAGACCTGTTCAGGATTTCCCCCCTCTGTCTGATGTAGCCATTGTAATGCACTGTGCAGTCTGGCTTTGTGGCTTCCTAAGCACACGATAGCTGAGCTGGTTAGAGCATGGTGTCAAGGTTGCAAGTTCGAGCTCCATATGGGACAGCTGCGTATTTCTGCATTGCAGGGGGTTGGACTAGAATGGTCCTCAGGGTCCCTTCCAACTCCACAATTCTGTGATTCCTTCCTTACAATTCAAATGGTAACCCAGCGTAATAAATAGTGCATTGGCTGTGCTGCCTCCCATCTCCAACCCCAAATCCACAAACCACGTTGTGGACTCCAAGTGGACCTCAGCTTGGGAAACCCTGTAATAAAAGCTCTGTCCAAACGGCGGTCTGTAAAGATTAGCAGCGTTGGCGAGTGGGTTGCTGCCCACTACATGTGCCTTGATAATGGTTTGGTGCATCTGTGGAAGGTAAGGTTAGGATCATCACTCCAGTTCCAGCTTCAGCTCCACAAGCCCCCACCCCACACAAGGCCTAAGAAGGAGGCAGAGCAAAAGAATCAGGCCATCTTTTATTCCAAGAGCAAAGTCTCCTTACAGTTATGTACATTCAGTGGACAAGCTGCTCACCCCAGCACTCAATCCAAACGTACATCCTTGGGCACACACTGTCAGCTTCAACACGAACCGTTAAGTTGCATGGCTGGGGAGGCAAGCCACACCGGGACTGAAAAGCGCCATGGCTGGGCTTGGCCACGGCGCACGCATTTCTCATGCCAGGGGCAGCACCCCATCGGTCTCAGCAAGGGGGGAATGAGAGGCAGGCCTAGGAACTGGCCGGAGGAGGCTGCCATGTCCAGAATGGGTTTCCTTACTGGGGGGGGGGGTTTAAGTGCCAACGAAAGAGGACTGGACAGCCAGGTACTGTCCTCCAGCCCAGACTGAACTGTGTCACCCTGATCCACTGCCACCCTCCACGGCTATCTGCTGGCACAGCAGGGAGGGGGAGAGTTTCATCCAATAAGGCTGTAACAGGAGGGGATAGAGGCAGCACTGCCATCCCCAGACAGGTGAGCCTGAGACATGCCAGCATGCAGCACCAATCTGCCTTCAGCTCAGGACAGCCGCCAAGCCAAATGCACACCTCCCGCGTTTGATCCAATTTCACACAGATGGTATAAGGTCTCCAAGCTTGTTCTAGGCACAGTAAGAAGTTAAGGGGGCGGGGAGAAGAGAGCCCCCCTCCGCTCACACTGCTGGCTTCTTAAATACGTCGTTTTGCTCTCCACTTGACCCCCACCCTGTTATCCTACTGGGGACCCCCCCAACAGCACAGGTCACTGGTCACTAAAACCCAAAGCAATGCCATCTCTGGCTGTGGCAGGAGCACCCTTCACAGCAGCTTGGGAAAGAGCGGGGGGGCAGGTCTGGGGGGCCTGATCGTTTCCCGCAGGCTAACTGAAAGCTACGCATCTTCCGAGGAGTTAAGGGGAGGGGGTCAGCACCTGAGCCCCGCTTTTGCAGCTTCTTCTGATGCAGAGACGCCTGAAAGTAAGTTATGACATGTAGAGAAGGGAGGATGAAAAACACTGTGCACCCAGAAGTTCTCTGTGGAGCAGCAGCAGCAATTGCCAAGAGAGAGAGAGAGAGAGCGCGTGACTGGTGATTCTGGCCGGAGGTGGCCTAACCCGCCCCCTGGAAAACCCTCCAAGTCGCCCTGGGGCACACTCTTAACATGGAATGAATGGGAGGTAGCGAGGAGGGAGCCAGGTGTGCACACCTGCTCACAGTCCCACAGGGGGGCAGGATGTGCAGCCAAGTGATAGAGTCCCTTCCCTGCCCCTCCTGCAGCCCCCCACTGAGAACCACCCCCCCCTCTACCCAGCAAGCACCGCCCACTCTAACTCCAGACGTCCAGGGAGTAGCGCCCCTTGGTCATAAGCTTTTTGACGTAATCCACAGCCTGCTGCTGGTTCATCTTCCCGTATTCAGCCACGATCTCGTAGAAGGCGTTTTGCACGTCGCGGGCCATGTTCCGGGCGTCGCTGCAAAGAGGAAGACCCCCGCAGAGAGGGGGAGGTCTCGTTAGGTCTAGTGCAGCCCTTATTTATTGCATTCATACCCAACCGGGTCTCTCACTAGTTTGACAATCGAACCACACGGAAGTCTCTTCAGATTTGACTCAAGGGCAGGTTTTAGGATGCAGGTTGGCAGGGTGAGGGGTGAAATTTCAGTGGGCAGCTTCAGGTTAAAAGGTAAAGGTGACCCCTGACCATTAGGTCCAGTCGTGACCGACTCTGGGGTTGCGCGCTCATCTCGCTTTATTGGCCGAGGGAGCCGGCGTACAGCTTCCGGGTCGTGTGGCCAGCATGACTAAGCCGCTTCTGGCAAACCAGAGCAGCGCATGGAAACACAGTTTACCTTCCCGCTGGAGCGGTACCTATTTATCTACTTGCAGTTTGATGTGCTTTCAAACTGCTAGGTTGGCAGGAGCAGGGACCGAGCAATGGAAGCTCACCCCGTCACGGGGATTCGAACCCCCGACCTTCTGATCGGCAAGTCCTAGGCTCTGTGGTTTAACCCACAACGCCACCCGCGTCCCTAACCTTCAGGTTAGGCTGAAGCAAACTGTGAAAGGAGTTTTATGCAACTTAATGCGGCCTCGTGGGAAAACATTTTTTTGGAAAATGAGCGGAGGACTCATTGCATCCAAGGGCACTCATTGCCCTTGATTGAAACATCAGGAAGAACTTTCTGATAGTAAGAGCTGTTCAACAGTGGAACGGTCTCCCTCAGGAGGTTGTGGACTCTCCTTCACTGGAGGTTTTAAGCAGAGGTTGGATGGTCGTCTGTCATGGATGCTTTGGTTGAGATTTCTGGATTGCAGGGGCTTGGACTAGATAACCCGTGGGCTCCCTTCCAACTCTAAAATTCTACAATTCAAATCCTATGTCTTAATTTTTAATGGCTCACAGCTCAGTGACAGAGCAGAAGGCACCAGATTCTGGGAGGAAACCCTGCTCAACAAATGGAACTCATGTTGGGTTTGAAGACAGATTCCCCATCGTTTTGGGAGACAGAGGCATTTTCTTTCAACTGAAACATGGCTCTTGAGATACACAGCCTTTTGGTGGAGAAGTTCAGCTTCACCACTCCTTGAGAACTTCCAGTAAATACTTGTACATAAAACTGACTATCATAAGTCTACCTTGCCCAGGACTGTCTCCTCTTACAGATATAACGGGAGATTGGAAAGAACCTTAGCCCAGTTGCAGAGCATCTGCTTTGAATGCAGAAGGTCTCAGGTTCGATCCACAACGGCATATCCAGGCAGGGCCAGGGAGCCACTGCCAGGAGTGTAGAGTAGCCTCACTTCTGAGCTGAATCAAAGTCCTGGAAGTTGCCTTAAGAGAGTCACCCAGTCCAGCTCCTCTGCTCAAGGCAGGACACAGCAACCATCATCTGCTTGCATACCTCCTCTCTAAAGGAGAGTCCACCTCCTCCTGAGCCAGCTCATTCCGGTCTCGGAGCAGCTGAGGCGTTCAGGAAGTTTCTCCCAAACGTTTAGCCAAAAATTCTGCTCCTGCGCAGTTCCCAGCTGCCAGTTCCGGTCCTGGCCTCCTTCTTTTCCTGTCTGCTCCATCTTCTGCAGCTCATAGAGGCAAAGGGACTGCAGCAGCTGCCTCAAGAGAGGGCTCTGCACCCCCAAAACCAAGCCCCCTACTCACCCGCACACGTAGATGTGCCCGTTTCCTTCGTGGATCAGCTTCCAGACATTCTCCTTGTTCTTCTTCAGCAGGTGCTGGACGTAAATCTAGAAAAGCAGAAGCAGATTAAGGGGGGGGGGGTTGGGGAACAAAAGCCGTTCAAGCTTGTGAAGTCTCCCAGTTGTATCCTCGGCAGTCATATCGTAAGAAGCACAAAGCAACTTCCCACCAACCCTAACTCTCTCTTAAAACACATATAGGCAAACTCAGCCTTCCAGATGTTTTGGGACTACAACTCCCATCATCCCTGACCACTGGTCCTGTTTGCTAGGGATGATGGGAGTTGTAGTCTGGAGGGCCGAGTTTGCCTATGCCTGCCTTAAACACTTTAGTTCGGCCCTTTCCAAGTTTGCTGGGGCTGATGGGAGTTGTAGTCAAAACATCTGGAGGGTGCCGGGTTAGCATTCCGTGTGGCATCCACTAGGAGCAGCCAACATGGTAACTTCCAGGTGTTGAAAGACTCTAGCCCCCATCGGTTCCCCCAGGAAGCACAGGCAATGGCCAGGGATTATGGGAGTTGTATTCCAGCAACACCCGGAAGGCATTACAGAATCTTACCCTCTGCTTCATTAAAACACAGGGAAGATTCATTAAAACACACACACACACGGAAAAGATTCTAGTCCTTATGATTGCAAAGGTGACTTGGCACATTTAAACAGAGAGGAGCTAAGGAAGACAACTGAGAGGTGCCCAGGTGGACAATCGCAGTGGCCCTACCACAAACTCAACCGGGGAGCATGTATATCGGCCTGGCAAGAGTTCTTTGCCATGATGCCATGTTTCTCAGCTGCACGGGGGGGGGGGCAGAGAGACAAGGGGGTGCCCCTCCTCTCCCATCAGTGCAGCCCCCTTTCCCACCCCCTGAAGAGACCTGTCAACCCTTAGAAGTGATTTGTGTGCTGCCTTTGTATTTCAGATGCCCCACTGCTGATTCCGTCCTCCTTTTTATGCTATTGCTCTTATGACAATTTCCATTTCACCTTGCACTCCTTATTGGTGTTGCATTTATATAACTGTGTTAATCCTTATGTTGCGAAATTTATGTTGCAAGCGGTGAACTGCCACGTGGCCTTCGGATGAAGGACTGTACGTCAATTTAATTAATAGGAGGAAGACAAGAATGAAAAAGAGGAGGGCAATGGCCTCACTGCCGTGTCAGAATTACGCTTGACTGACAAAGCCCTGCAAAAATCAAGGGAGGTGCACAGGATCACAGAGTTGGAGGAAGCCCAGAGGATCATCTAGTCCAACGCAGGAATACCTTCTGAGGTTGGTCCCTGGAGAAAGCGACGTTGAGCTGTGTGAGGGCCCCTTCCTTGAGAAGCTTGGCCAGCTCCTCCTTGTAGAGGTAGTCCTCGTTCTCGTGCCGACAACCGTAATAAAGCACCGTCTCGCCCACATCCTTGCCTGGAACGGAAAAAAACCCCATCCTTCACTCTGGTGCAACTTATTGACAGGATGCCCCCTCTTGTGATGGAGGCTGCCCACTGCGCCTGTCTGAAGCCCTGCTCTGAACTGGCCTCCCAATCGCGAGACTCATTTTATTTTATTAAACTTGTAGCAAAGTTTAATAAAAGGAGCTCAGAGACAAAGAAGTGGGTTGCGGTGTGGCATCTAGTTTTCCCTCCCAAGGTGCCAGAGCCAAGACAGGGAGGAGTGCCCTCATTCTGATTTGGTTTCAGGCAACGCCAACATTGCCTGGCGGCGTTGACCTCCATTGCATCAGCAAGCCAGTTCAGAGCAAGGGCAGCGCTTCACGCCCTTGCTCTGATTGGACTTCACAACACTGCTATGTCGCCTGGCAGAACTGGCCTACAAAGCACTGTTAAGTCAAGTCAAATCAGACCTAGACAGTGCTTCATGCTCCCACCCCAGCATTTTACAAGGAAAAAGCCATGGAGAAGCCAGAGGTTTCTACAGAGACACCTCTCCATCGTAAGTCACGCAAGGACAAATTTCAGGCAAGCAAGAGCAGTTTCAGCCGGCATAGAGCACAGCCAATGAGCGGCCAGAGTCCCAAGGGCACTCTACACCTTGAGATCCCTCACCCCTAGTGCAGATTGTGGAATTCAACAACAAGCCATCCCATTTGCCACTGGCATGGCCAATCAGAGTCCAGTAAAGAGGGTCGACTTGTTTGGGACGGCACCCACCTTGCTGCTTGAGCCAGCCCCGCTCCTGGATGAAGCCCATGAAGGGGGCAATGCCAGTGCCAGGCCCGATCATCAGGACGGGAGTGCTAGGCTTGAATGGCAGGCGGAACTGGGACTTCCGGACATACATGGGCACTGTGGACTTGTGCCCGTTCTCATTGGGCTGCTTGTTCTTCAGCCAGCTAGTGGCCACCCCTTTGTTGATGCGGTCCGTCTTGGTCTTGTACTCCACCAGCACAGCGCAGATGTGGATGGAGTTGGGTTGCACCTGAGAAGAGAGGGAGAAGGCTGATGGCAGGGTTGGTGGAGGAGTTCAAGTCACAGGCCTGGGCCGGTGACACTGGATGAACAACCAGCGACCGTCCTGCAGATGATCCCAGTGACCAAGCCGGGATAGAACAGCTCAGCAGGCCCTGTCTTCCCCTCCCCCACCCTTCACCCCCCAAAGTATCCAGGCTGCTGCATTACAATGAAACACCATAAAGGGCCAGGCATGGAATGCCAACTGTCAGTGCAGCTGGCGTGAGGGAAGTAGGAGGTCAGTTTGACCAGTCCTGGGGGAGGAATCCACTAAAAAAAAAAAGGACCCCTGGACAGTTAAGTCCAGTCAAAGGCGACTACAGGGTTGCGGCGCTCATCTCACTTTCAGGCATTTGCCCACAGACAGCTTTCCGGGTCATGTGACCAGCATAACTAAACCGTTTCTGGCACAATGGAAACCAGAGCGCATGGAAACACCGTTTACCTTCCTACCACAGCGGTACCTATTTGAGTACTAGAACTGGCATGCTTTTGAGCTGCTAGGTTGGCAGGAGCTGGGACAGAGCAACGGGGATTTGAACCGCCAACCTTCTGATTGGCAAGCCCAAGAGGCTCAGTGGTTTAGACCACCTACGTCCCTAACCTCCACTAAAGGCTAGCGCTGGCAGATGGAAAGAACTGAATGTCACACATTAACCAGCAGACAAGGTCTGCTAAGGTGGGAACCTGAGGAAGCCCGGGAACACATCCCTCCCCCCCTCTCCCTGCGCCTCCTGGTGCTCACCTTGGACGTCGAAGCGATGGAATAGTAGCGAGCCTGCAGGCGGGGCAGCAGCTCGCAGAGGTGGTCAATGGGGGGCCGGAGGGAGGCCGTGTCCTGCAAGATGGCCAGGATGTTCCTCCGGGCTTCAACAACCCAGCTGAGGTACAGTGACTGTGTGAAAGAAGAGATGCCCTCCAGTGAGCCACATATTATGCTGGGCAGGCCCACAAAGAGATGCACTTGCTCGTCAGTGGTTCCTAAAGGGAGAAATAGCACCCCCTGGGGGCAGGGGCGGTGGGAGGACCTAGGGGTGGGGTGCTAAAAGGCAAGGAGGGTTGTTGGGGGGGGGGTTCCCCAGAGGTGTAGATTTTGCTATGTATTTTGTGGTTTTTATATTGTAATTTTATGTTGTGAACTGCCCCAAGATCTACAAGCATAGGGCAGTATACAAATTATAATAACAACAACAACAACAACAAAAACAACACAGTAATAATAATAATGATGATGATGATGTATCAAAAAGCTGGTATCACTGGATCAAGTTCATCCGTTTTGTTGAATTAAACTAAATAGTTTTAATGGGATTAATTAAATGCGCCATTTGTTGCTATTGTTTTAAATTTTATTCTGCGCAAACCACTCTTCTGAATAATGCTTTTTGGAGGGTAGGGGGCACTGGGAGTGAGTTCATAGAACTCAAAGGGGACAGCGGCCCAAAAAAAGATTTGGGAATTACTGAGCTACAGGCCGTCCCCCGAAGAGGTGCGCCTCCCTGCCCTCACTTGTTAGAATGACCCACAATGATGCATGCAGACACAGAGAACTAAGAGAAGATTTTAGTGCAAAAGGACTATAAGTTCAGTTCTATGGCAGAAGACAAATACTTAAGGCTGAACGGACCTGAGCATGTGCTCAGCTTAGGAATCTGTTTTCAGCACCACGAAGGATCCAAGCTGGTAGGGATGGGGAGACAAAGGGAATTCTCTCTCTGGTCAAAGCCCTGGAGAGACACTGCTAGTCTGCAAGGAGAATCCTGGAGAAAAGGGCCAGGAGGAGACCACTTGTGGCTCCCTGTCCTACCAAGCTAAGTGTGAGCTGGTGACCTGAGATCACCTCCCTCAGTCAGCTCAGTCAAGGGTCGTGTAAACAAACGCAGGGGTGAAAGATCATTTGAGCACAGATCATCTCTACGCTTACGTGAGCTGAAAGCAAGTCCTTCTGGGGTGCAAAATCAGGGCAAACCTCCAGCAATTTAAATTTCAAGAACTGCCGTTCTGGAAACTGGACGGTTCATCAGCTTGACGTAACAAAAGGGAATCAATTGGAAGGACTCCTAGGTTAGGGGGTGGGGGGGGGAGAATACGAGTTTTTGCCTCTTATCAATCAAAGCAGGAATCAGACTTTCCCTGAGGTGAAGCCACAGACAGGGAGTATGTGATTCACCTCTCTTCAACCACCAGATGCTGTTTCCTGCTGGACCACTGAACAAGACTCCTCTAACTCTTGATAGGGAAAGGGTTAAGCTACCCACCACGCCCGACACTCAACGACCAGCTTTGGAATTGCAGACCCCTAATCAACGTTTTCCGAGACATCGCCTCCACGCCACTAGGGGGAGCTAGCTGCGGCCGGGACCTACCTTGCCTTCGATGTGGGAGGAGGCCATCTTGCGCAGGTGCTCCTGCTGGGTGGGGTCTGTGGCGTACTGCGCCAGCTCGTAGAGGACGTTGGTGCGGGGCGGGTTCGTGATGTCCAAGTAGTAGGTCAGGGCTGTGCGGTAGGTCGTGGGGCAAGGGAACGGGTGCTTCTTGTTGGACTCCTCTGCAGGAAGGAGGCAGAGAGGGGAGAGTTGGGGAGCTGCGCTGCCACCAAGTACCGCTGCGGGGGTCTTTTTCGGAAAGTCCAGGCAGCTCCCCAACCCTTTGGTGGGCCTGCATGGGACATGGTTATCAAAGCAGTTTGATGCTGCCATTCGTGGTCACAATTTGGAAATGGGGCTTCCCCTATAGAGATGGCCCCAAGAACCACCCCAGGGGATGTCCTGTGAGCTGTTGCATCAGATATGGAAGTCCAGGTGACTGGGGCTCAGAATAATAATAATAATGATTTATTTATACCCGGCCCATCTGGCTGGGCTTCCCCAGCCACTCTGGGCGGCTTCCAACAAAATATTAAAATACACTAATGCATCAAACATTAAAAGCTTCCCTAAACAGGGCTGCCTTCAACAGTGGTCTCTCCCACCCTGCGATTTCCCCATTTTCTCTCTCCTGAGATTAAGGCAGACCCCCACTCTCACTGAGTTTTGGTGGCAGAAGCGAATCCCCTGTGAAAAAATCCCCTGTGAAAAAAAGGCTGCAGCTCTTGGGACTTTTTAGTTTAGAGAAAAGGCAAGTGAGAGGTGACAGAAGTTTTCCAGAGATTGAAAGAAGATAAAGTCCCTATCAGAGAAGAATAGCAGATTATGCTGAATTTGTAAAAAAGACTGGAAGAATCAGAAACCAGGAAGACCAAAATTTCAATAAGGAAACGGGAAAAATTATAACTTAGTAGGACTGGAATAACACTTGTAGTTTAATGGTGAATTTTGGACATAATGGAAATGTAAAAGATTTCTATAATAAAAAAAAATGCAGGACGAAAGTCCAGTAGATTCTTTGGAATCTTGTTTTTATGTTGCATATTGGATATGTGATTGTATAACTTTGATCTGAAAACCAAATAAACAATTTTTTAAAAATAGAAAAGAAAAAAGTTTATAAAATTACACGTGGCATGGAGAAAATGGATAGAGAAAAAAGGTTTCCTCCCCCTCATAGCACTAGAACTCATGGGCATCCCATTTAACTGAATGCTGGAAGTTTGGGGACTGACAGAAAAAAGTCCTCCTTCACTCGGTTAAACTATGGAACTCCCTCCCACAGGAGGCAGTGATGGCCACCAACTTGGATGGCTTTAAAATGTTATCAGGGGCTAATAGCCAAAATGGCTATGCGCTGCCTTTGCAGTCGGAGGCACAGATGCTTCTGAATATCAGTTGCAGGAAACCACAGGAGGGCAGGGTGCTCTTGGGCTTGTGGGTTTCCCAGAAGAGGCATCTGGGTGGCCACTGTGAGAACAGGATGCTGGACTAGATAGGCCATTGGCCTGATCCAGCACGGCTCTTCTCAAGTTCTTTTGAAGGGAACTCGTGCAAGCCCTTTCACGCTTGAAATCAGAGAGGCTCAACTGAAGAAAACTGACAGCAAATGAATGGGACAAGCAAGAAGAAATGAGCGCTACGAGAACCGACACCCTGAACGGCCTCAATCGGCCACTAGGCAAGGAGCCTGCCTGAGGGAAAGCCAAACTCCTCAAGGATTCTGGGCAAATGGAAAGAAACTGCAGATGACAGAGTTATTCAAGGCACTGCTGGGTCTCCACCACCACTTGTGAACTCAATGGGGTGAAAAAGCAGTAAATGCATGGGCGATCTCAGGTTCATAAAGAGCATGGGAAAAGGTTCTGGAAGGCAAGCTAGACTTCAAGCCAAGGAACCAGACTGGACAGCTGGGCGCCAAACAGCTTTAGATCCAGTACCTCACGGGAAGAGAAACTGGTTCTGCCAGAAAGCTCGTTCCAACTTGGATAGCTGTTTTGTTTTTCTTATTTTACAAAAAGCTTCTTTGCACCAACATGGAATTAGATTGTGCAAGCAGAAGCACGTGTTGTACAGCAAGTGCAACGCTGCGCGATGCCATAAAGAGCGTTCAGATTTGGAAATGCCTAAGTGAGTAGACAATTTTATCAGATTCTTGGAGAGTTACGCCTACTGTGCTGCAGAAGGCGGGTGGACCTCTTGTTTGGTACGCAAAGGACCACCAAGGAGGGGAGAAGATTAAGGGCACATCTTATAATCATAGAATTGTTGAATTGGAAGGGGTCCTGAGGGTTATCTAGTCCAACCCCCCGCAATGAAGGATTCTGGGAAATGCAGCGAGTTGAGGGTGCTGAGAGTTGCTGGCAGGCTCCCATTCCCCTCAGACAGTTACAATTCCGAGAGTAGTTACGCAATCAAACCCTCCTCACAAAGAACTATGGGAAATTTTAGCTCTGGGAGCTGAACAGGGGACTCCTAGAGACTCAGCACCCATAACAAACTCCAGCTCCCAGACTTCTCTGAAGGAAGCCAGGATTGCTTATAGTGGTACCAGAGTGCTTTGAATGTATTGTGTGAATGTGGCCATAGTGTGCTGTAAGGCATTAAATAATAATGAAGGAGGTTTGGGTAAGGGTTGCCATATTTCAGAAATATGGCAAAGTTGTTGAGGGTTTATTTTGTTTTGGCCAAAGTTGCTGAGCATTTTTTTTGCAAAAGCTCAAAAAAGAAGTAGTTTTTGAGCTATTTTTAAGGAAATTCACCAAAATCTAGACTTCCGGCAGGGCTTGCCATACGTCCCAGACACTTCAACGATTTCCGCCCAGACACTGCTCTCAGAGGAGGGTGCCTGTTTTATCTCCTAGTGAGCTGTTGACTTGAGATCACCTCCCTCCACTCAGCTAGGTCAAGGGTCTTGTAAACAAATGCAGGGGTGAAAGATCATTTGAGCGCAGATCACCTCTACGCTTACATGAGCTATTTACATTTTGAGAACTGCTGTTCTGGAGACTGGGCGGTTCATCAACTTGACAAAATGAATGGGAATAAATTGGAAGGACTGCTTTTCTGGGGCGGGGGAGAGAATACTCACCATCTAGATTGTTGAGGGAAATAACCATATCTAAATCTGCACCAAGGATTTCCCCAAGCTGGTTGACCAGCGAAGTGTCGTTGGCTGGGTACACAGCGACGTGGTCCCCAGATTCGTATCTGGCAAAGAGATGAAGAGAGAGGCCTTGTCTCACCTGGTCTGTCTTTCAGAGCAGAGTGCCCCACTCTGCACTCAAGAGCCCCATGACACACGCCATGAACAAGGAGACCCAGATGGCATCTCTAGGTAGGGCTGGGGGAGGCCAGAAACCCTGCCTGAAACCCTGGAGACCCACTGCCAGTCAGTGTAGACAATACTGTGTTAGATGGACCGTGGGTCTGTCTATATTCCACTTAAAACGCAATTGAAGAAATACAGTGGGATAAATGCATCTGATCAGGTCTCAGCATGTGATTGTATAAGAGAGTGATTATTGCACAAGGCTGGGATCTAGATTCTGTGTAGTGATCCGTGAAAGTAATTCCGATGGGATCCTCTTGGACGTCTCTAGGGTTGCCATATTTCAAAAGCTGTTTTCTTTTGTTTTGGGCAAAGTTGTTAAGCTTTCCGATATGGAGTGTGGAAGCACCTACACTTTGGCTGCAGGGGACTATGACTCTTATAACCTGCAGGTTAATTACTGCAATGCTATTTGAGGCCCAAACTTACAGCAACCCTTGGGCTGCCATACGCCAGGGTTTTCCCCGACATTTTAACCAATTTCTGAAAATTCCGCCCAGACGCTATTTTCAGCGCACAAATCCAGGAGATTCCAGAAGTATGGCAGCCCTATTCTGCATTCATGCACTTCGCTTCCTGGAAGTACAATTTCAAAAAACCTGAGCTGCCAACACCTCATTGTCTAAACAGCAGCATCAACTTAAGGAAGACGTAGCATTGCTCGCTGCGAAGTCCTGCACATTTATAGTTGGAACTGAAGTCCCATTGAGTTCAGCAGAGCTTACTTCCAAGGAAGAGAATACAGGAGGACAGCCGAAGGGAGAGTTTCCACCATGCTGCACTCATTTAGGCTAGAGACAGAGATCGGTAGCCCTCCAGATATCCTTGGACTCCCATCATCCCTGACCATCACACATCCTTGGCATTTCCCCCCCCAAAAAAAATATCCATTTTAATAGAGGCCTCCCTAGCTCCAATCTTCCTTTATGCAAAATCATAAGCTATGCGTGGGGAAAGGATTGAAAGACCAGAGAAAAACAGGCCCACTTTTACTTTAGAAGAATTTATGCAAGTTGGGGTGGGTGGGGAGCAGAGTATTTGTACCCTTCAGGGATCAGTTATGTCCTCAGAAAATGCAAGATGGTTAAAATGCCTAGAAGTACAAAGCAAAATGTTGCGCCGATTAAACAGCAGGCAGGCAAGAGGTTCACGAAAGGCAAGAGGAACTGTTCTTCTCCAGCCAATGTAAAACAAATGGAACTGCCATTTTTAGGGGCAGTCTATCTCTGAACATCACTTGCTGGCAGGGAGGACAGGAGAGAGACTATTATCATGTTCTGCAGACGGGATCCCTGGAAGAGACATCTGTCTACTGTGAGAATCAAGGGACAACACCAGACAGGTTCTGTTTTCTCCTGCTCCAGGAGAGCTCTTCAGATTTCAAGTCATGCAACAAACTCAAGGAAGATGGGGTATGCAGGTGAATCAAATTCATTCTTAGACATTTTACCTGATTTTGGAGCCTGTGATATCCAGTTCCAGGTGCATGAGGTACCTGTCCCCACCTTGGTTCAGCTTCCGGTTCACAGAAACAGGCGCCAAGAAGGGGTTCTTGGCATCGAACGGCCTGGAATGAACCAAGAAGACCCATTAGACTTATTGCCCCACGTACCTGAAGTCATGGATTGCACTGCAGTGGGGACACGGGGTTTGACACTTCCAAGGATTGCCCCCAAATGAATGTGTTCTCCCACCCCAGTAATAGTAACACCTTCACCTCAAGTTGAACTTATCATTACTGGGAAGGATATCGAAATGAAGGTATTGCCAAAAATCTTATTTTTATTCTTTTAGGCATTCTAGGTGCTAAAAGACCAGAAACGACTATTTATGTATGTGGCCACTGCTGCTCGGATGTTAATGGCCCAGAGATGGAAAGAAGACAAAGCCCCTGCCAGAGAAGAATGGCAGATTAAGTTGGTGGATTAGGCCAAAATGGCAAAAATGACCAAAGGAATCAGAAGCCAGAAAGACCAAAATTTTAATAAGGAATGGGGGGAAATACATAATTTGCCTGAAAAACCATTGCAAACAACTAAAAACATTAGGATTGGAATAGCACTTGTATTTTAATGTTGAATTTTGGGTATAATCAAGATGCGAAAGATTTGGATTAATATAAGAGATGCAGGAGGAAAAGGTCAATACCCACAAAGGGGAGGAGGGAAGTTCAGGAGATTCTTTGGTACCTTGTTTTTATGCTGGTTGTTGGATAATTGTAAAATTTTAAAAGCTGAAAAACTAAATAATAGTAGTAGTGGTAGTAGTAGTAGTAGTAGTAGAGAAGGTGTTACTATTAGTATAAAAAGCCCTTAACAATTTGGGACCAGTTTACCTCTGAGATTGTCTTACCCGATATACACACATTAGACTTCTTTGATCTATGGATCCCTGTTCAGGGAAATTTTTAATATGTGACATTTTAGTGTATTTTTCATCTTTGTTGGAAGCCGCCCAGAGTGGCTGGGGGAGCCCAGCCAGTTGGGCGGGGTACAAATAATAAATTATTATTATTATATTATTATAATATATGGCAGTGCTGTTAGCAGTGCCATATAATACCCGTTCCTCATGTGTAAGAGATTGTGGAAGCACCTAAATTTTGGCTGCAGTGGACTATGGCTCTGGTAACCTGCAGGTCAATTACTGCAATGCTGTTTGAGGCCCAAACTTACAGCGACCCTTGCGGGGGGGCAGTCCTGATACCAACCCTGCTGCTCCCACAAATGTAGCACTTACGGTTTTTGGTTCTCGTAGCTCTTGAGGCGGCCCATTTCACCCGTGTAAACCTTGTCGGGGCTGATGTCCGTGTGGACCACCAGCTCGTACTGCCGTATGCTGGAGAAGGAGAAGAAGGAGAAGTCAGAGGCAAGGACAAAACGGCCAGCTTCTCAGCTCTCCAGAGGACAACAGAGGAGAGCCAAGCAGATGGTATTGCCCAGTTCTTAGACTTGGGACTGTTCCGGAAACATCGACAGGGGCCTGTGTGCGTGACCTGTGGTGTGACAGGGCCTTTTGAGGGGTGGTCCCCTGGGCAAAATTCAAGACAAGGGTCCTAGAGTATAAAACCCTACACGGCTTGGGAGCCTAGTAGCTAAAAGAGTGCCTTCTGCGATACCAGCCAAATTCAACCCTGCGATCAGCAGGTGAGGCCTTGTTGGTGCTGCTGCCACTGGGGGCTGCCTAGATGGTGCTGACTCATGACAGGGCCTTTTTAGTGGTGGTTCCCCAATTTTGGAAGGCCTTCCCTAGTGAGGTGAACCTGCAGCAGGCATTTGAAATGCAATTCCTGGGGACTCCGGCGGACTACTGTTCCGAGCAACCCCATGAAATCATGTGTTTAACTTTTTAAACTGCTATTTAAAAAACTGAACTGTGTTTTAGGTGTTTGTTGTTTTAAATGTGTCTAGTGTGCTCTAATCTGCTTTAAAATGTTGTTTTGCTTTTGTTTTAAACAGTACGCTGTTTGCTGCCTTGAGGAGGAAGGGTGGGATATATTTTCAAGAAATAAAATTAATCATCATTAGACAGGACCAGGTTCAAAAGAGTTTACTCTTCCCATGTGGCAGTCTTGAGACAGAGACAATGGGTTGCATCAGACATAAAAGGTAAAGGGACCCCTGACCAATAGGTCCAGTCGTGGCCGACTCTGGGGTTGCGGCGCTCATCTCGCTTTACTGGCCGAGGGACCCGGTGTACAGCTTCCGGGTCATGTGGCCAGCAAACCAGAGCAGCGCACGAAAACGCCATTTACCTTCCCGCCAGAGCGGTACCTATTTATCTACTCACACTTTGACGTGCTTTTGGACTGCTAGGTTGGCAGGAGCAGGGACTGAGCAACGGAAGCTCACCCCGTCGCGGGGATTCAAACCGCCAACCTTCTGATTGGCAAGTCCTAGGCTCTGTGGTTTAACCCACAGCACCACCCGCGTCCCTTGCATCAGACATACTCAAAAGTAAAACCTTTGAAAACAATGGGCAAGGTCCATTAACTTCATTCAGAGTGAAAGGTAGATGCATACACTCCAGAGGGGCCCAGCTGTGGCCACACGGCAAGCTAACAGCAGAGCCCCATCTCCCACACTCAAACTGATGCTCCATCTGCAGCAGTTCTCAATCCCGCTACCGCCACCATCTCTTGGGACTGACCTTGTTTCGTCTCCTGTGGCTTCCACACCAAAATGTTCACAGACTGCCGGCCAGAACTGCTCACGCCATGTGATAAAATCTTCTTCCAGGCTGTCGAGAGAAGCGATGGCAGGGAAGGGGGTGGGAAACAAAGTTGTCATTTAGAACAAAACAGCAGCAAGCTGAATGCCAGTGCACCCCCCTGAAGGAGGGGAGAGATGCCAGACCATCCTGGGAGGGCACTGGACCAACCCACCAATAATAATAATAATAATAATAATAATAATAATAATAATAATAATAATATTTCTACCCCGCCCATCTGGCTGGATTTCCCCAGCCACTCTGGGCAGCATACAGCACATAAAAGATGGCAAAAAATTAGACATTAAAAACTTCCCTTAACAGGGTTGCCTTCAGATGTCCTCTAAAAGTCAGACAGTTGTTTGTTTGTTTCATCATCATGATCATCATCATCATCATCATTATTACTATTATTATTATATGCCTAGCGTCTCAAGCCTTGTTTCAGGGTCATGGATTAAAAGCTTCTTGCATGCACAGGTTAGGGAGAAGGTTCATTCTCACCCACCAACCACCCCCGACTTCTTTTGCTTCTCTCACGCTCAGCCCTCTTTACAATCACGTAAATGCCTCTTTAAAGTCAGAGAGCCGCTTTTCTCAAAGCAGAACCTGCCACTCAAACTCTTCCGGCTGGTTTAAAGCCATTTGCTCTTAGCCACTTTCACAAATGCTCAACTTTGCAGTGGCTGCTGCATTTCTAGTCTTCTCAGCAGTTCCAGCAGAATTTTTTTTAAGCATTCAGAATAGCATTTGTTAAAGGGTGAGAAGAGAAGGACAAGTTTGGCACTTGAAGTCCTAAAATCACAGAATCGTAGAGTTGAAAGGGTCCCAAAGAAGTCATCTGGTCCAACCCCCTGCAATGAAGGACTATGCAGCTGTCCCATACGGGGATTCGAACCTGCAACCCACGCCAACTGAGCTATCCAGGCTGACCAAGGCTCACTTACTTCCCGTCGTCGTCTCCCAGCCCAAGTTCAAAGATCCGCTGGGCTCCAAGCTCTTCCAGCCTCTTGTCCACGTACTTCCCCATGGCGTTGAAATGCTCATAGGTCTTGTTCCCCAAGCCAAACACCTAAGAAGGCAACAACAACAACCGGAATCAGGTATCTGAAGAAGTGTGCATGCACACGAAAGCTCATACCAAGAACTAACTTAGTTGGTCTTTAAGGTGCTACTGGCTTTGTTTAGCAAAGAAAAACAACACCGCGAGAGGCGTTTTCTAAAAGTTGTGTGCAGGGTGGAGAAAGGAACTAGAGCCACAAGTCTACAGGCAATCAGTCTGGACCCACACGTAGATCCATGAGGATACCCTGGGGGAGGTTGCCTCAAAGTCGTTGCCACCATGTTGAGCTCCAGCAACACTTCCCCGTAGGTCTTGCCCCAATGAGGCAGTTGGAAGGATTGATGGTCCCCTGTCTCCCCACAACTGCCTATGCCCCCTTCTCTCCTGGGTTTTTGGCAAGCGATCGGAGACTGCGCCTGTACACAACCAATCTCTCCTCTGCTCTATTCATTTCTCTGTGTGTTCAGGGAGACCAGGTAGGAGGTGAGCGGGTCATTGCAGGAGGGGGAGATGCCCTGGATTCTGCGGCAGCCTGCCTCATCTCTGCCTCCTGGTCCCCCTCCTCTCCTGCCTCTGAGTCTGAACTGCTCTCTGCCACATCCTCTTCTTGCTCACTAAACCCTGTTGCCTCTTCTGCTTCCGACCCCTCCTCCTTCTCCCTCTGACCACTCATCATCATCCCGCCACCAATCCCCAGGCTCTGACCCTTCTTCCCCTGGGGATTCCCTGGGGGTCCCCCAGCTGCTGCCTCCCCCCACTCTTCTGAATCTAAGCCAGTCCATGACATCCACATTCTTCTGATGAGATGCTCATTTCATCAGATTCCATGAGAGCCACAATATGGCAAGAGCAGGGGGCGGGGAGCCTCTGCAGGTTTAAGGGGCTGGGTATGTTTCAAGGCTAAAATCACTGAGGTCATTTGCCACTCAGAATTCAGATTCACTGGGAGAAGCTGTTGAATGGTTTATTTAAATATCAAGGTTCATTATTGTTTCACAAGATGTGCATCTCTTTAAAGGCCAGAGTAAATATCATGACCTAGTTTTACAGCTGTGAAGCAGTATAGCAGGTGCTGTTAAGTGGTGTTAATTAAGCTGTGTTAGCAACTGGGCATAGTATATAAAGAGCAGCATATTCCTCTCTCAGTACCCTGGTGAATGGGTCATACTTATAGATTTAATGTAAGAAGAGTTTTTGTTTTTGTAATTAAAGCCAAGCAAAAGATATTTCTGCATTTCTTCATTGTTTCCTGAACGTGTGGTCTCCCCAGCATACTTTCTGCAGCGCAATAAATCTGCTAAATAGGAACTGACCTGATGAAAGATTTCAAAAAGACTGGAGCAAATTTATATATTATTTGAAAGAAAATTGTAAACACATGAAAACGTTTGGTACTGTGGAAAGGAGCAGCTAATTTACAAATGAGAGGGTGATTTTAAAAAGATCATATAAGGTAAAGAAGTAATTATAGAAATGCGATAAATATGTTAAAGTTATAGGAAAGTCGGAAAGAGGGAGGGAAGGAGGTCGATGTTCTTCTGAGTAATAATGTAAGCTTTGGATATGTACAATGAAATGAAATATGGAAAACTCAATAAAAATCATGATTAAAAAAATAATAATCTGCTAAATACGCAACAGATGCAACTAGATTTTGAGGCAAAGAGCCTGAAATAGCTCCAATGCAGCTTCTTTTACACAAACACACATACCACATAGATATGTCAAACCTGGGCCCCGGAAAAAGAATGGCAGAGATAAAAATGCTCACTGCAAATTTGAGGCCGGAGAGGTCAGCATCTGTTTCCTGCAGCCAATCGTAGAAATCCTGGGCGTTGTCTGTGGGATCCCCTTCTCCGTAAGTGGCCATACAGAAGACCGCTAGCGACTTATCGATCTCAGAGAGGCGGCTCAAGTCGGCCTGGGAATGAGAGTGGGGCAGCACGTAAGGAGACAGCTCCTGAGAATGTCAAGAGTTCCCCAAAAGTATCCCAAACACCCCCAGGCATGTGATTTTAGGCAACTATCTTCCTTTGGTTGGGAACGTTCTTTGGGACGAGCCAAGTATTTGTGTGCAAGACAGATGTTGAAAGCACATTATGTCACCCACTCACCCCACGTCTCCAATGTGAAGGGGAGGACCATGCTTAGGTTGCAAGAAGGCAAAGTTACACAAAGCAATTACTGAAGCAATTCAGGGAAGGCCTTGCTTGTGGGAACAGCAGAGCAGGGCTTGTCCCTCATCACGTCAAGGACCCAAAAGGGCTGGATTTTGCAGAGAACATACCAGGTCGTACTCCTCTGGGTCTGCAGACATGCCCCGCATCCCATAACGATGGGCGTCTTTAGCAAGGCGGTTGGCAAATTCTTCACCAGTTCCCGTCTGAGATCCATAGAACACCACTATGTTTCTGCCCTGAGAAGGAAAGACAACTCAAGTCGGTTCAAAAACTCTGGGACTGCTCATCACCAAAGGCTTGGTCCAAACCTCCGCCTTAAGTGTTTCTGAATCTGTCTATGCAAACTTGCTCTGCTCCACTCTGGGGACACCCTCCCTGAACGGCACCCATTTCAGACAGCAGGAAGGTACAGGGGAGAGTTTTGTGGGGGTTTGACGCAAATCGACTCAAATTTGCACTTCCTGACCCAGTACACAGATTGGACCACAGTTCCACATGCTCCTCTGAGTTTTGCAAGCTGGTCCTCAATTCAAGAAATGCATATTTTCAGAGTTTATGGGTGGGGGGGATGAGTGCAAAAATATTAGTATTTTAGGGAGAAATGCATGCAGTATAAATTCTGGTGGGTCTTTTTTATTAAACAACATTTATATACCACTTGATTGGCAGAGAGGTGCCATAGCTCAGAGGCAGAGTATCAGCTTTGCATGCAGAAGATCCTGGGTTCAATCCCTCCAGGTAGGGATGGGAAATATTCCCTGCTTGAAACCCTGGTGTTGTTGCCAGCCAGTGCAGGCCATACTGACCTAGACAGGCCAATGATCTGACTCTGTATAAGGCAGCTATCTTCCCATTCCAGCCCTTTCCTAAGAACCACAAGGACCAGAATCATCCTTAGGAACAGCTGGGAAAATACTTCAGTCTGAAATCCTGGAGAGCCGCTGCTGCCACCCCGTGTAGGCAATACTGAGCTAGACAGATCAATGGTCTGACTTGGGACAAAGCTACTTCCTGCATTCCTAACCAGTATCACCATTCAGCTGGCTCAGTCACTCCATAGCAGAGGATCAAGGCTTGTGGACAATGCCTTAGGCAGCTTGCATTTCTAGCCTACTAGCTGAAAAGTATGAACATAATAAAAGCCAAACATACCGTCTTTTTCATTTTCTCAATGAAGCTGCCCTCATTTGTTGTCTTCTCTCTGGAGGAAAAAGAGATAGAGTTATATTTTATATATATATGCACACACATATATTTATGATTTTCAGTTATATACATTTCAATAGTTTCACAGTCATTTTAACATTTCAAAACTCAACTTCCTCCTCTTTCTGCGGTTCCTTAAATTCATTTTTATCATTTCCTGCATATTCTAAATCAACATTCTTTTATTCATCTACTTATATGCTCTTACAAAACTGCAGGTTATTACAAAAATCCTGCCAATGTCCATATCTGTTTACCATTTTTTTTTGTAAATATTCAATAAAAGTCCTGCTCACACGAAAAGCTATGCTTGGGATGACTCCTTTATGAGGAGAAGTTGCAGCATTTGGGTGTAAGAGGTGACATGACAGACGTCTGTAAAATGATGCACAATCGGGAGAAAGGGGATAGGAAAAGATTTGTCTCCCTCTCTCATAACACTAGAACTCTTTGGCCATTCAATGAAGCTGAACGTGGAAGATTCAGGACGGATAACAGAAAGTCCTTCTTTGCACACGGAAGTGTTAATCTATGGAACTCGCTTCCACAGGAAGGTATCAGCTTGGATGGCTTTAAAAGAGGATTGGACCAACTCACAGAGCAGGAGGCGGCTATCAGTGGCTACTAGCCATGCTGGTTCTGCTCTGCCTTCACAGTCGGAGGAAGCAATAACAATAATAATAATTTAGTATCTTTACCCTGCCCATCTGGCTGGGTTTCCCCAGCCACTCTGGGCGGCTCCCAATCGAATATTAAAAACACAATACAGCATTAAACATTAAAAACTTCCCTAAACAGGGCGGCCTTCAGGTGTCTTTTAAAAGTAGGATAGTTGCTGATTTCCTTGACATTTGATGGGAGGGCGTTCCACTGGGCAGGCACCACCACCAAGAAGGCCCTCTGCCTGGTTCCCTGTAACCTCACTTCTTGCAGTGAGGGAACCCCCAGAAGGCCCTCGGCGCTGGACCTCAGTGTCTTGGCTGAACGATGGGGGTGGAGATGCTCCTTCAGGTATACAGGACCGAGGCAATGCTTCTGAATACAAGTTGCTGGAAGCCACAGGAGGGGAGAGGGCTCTTCTGCTCAAATCCTGCTTGCGGGTTTCCCCAATTGCATCTGGTTGGCCACTGTCAGAACAGGATGCCACTGGCCCGATTCGGCAGCCTGTTCTTGTGTCCCCTGTTGCTCCAGAGGGCAGGAACAGGACCCACTGGGGACCCATTGCAAGGGAGCAGGTTTTGGGTGAGCGTTCGGAAACACTTTGCAAGGGCGAAAGGCTTTTTGACAGTGGAACAGGCTGCTTTTCCTTTGCTGGAGAGACCGGGCTGCTACCTGCATTGCTTTTGGGGGTCCCACCAAACTCTGCAATTCTATGATTCTAGCGGGGGCTGTGTTGCAACCAGCACCGCAGATCTTGCACCCTAGGCAGGGGCGGGCTGGCTGGCTGGCTGGCCTCCAATGGGGCCCCCTTTCAGCTCTGATGCCCCGCAGGCGGGACTGTTGCGACAACAGACCTTGCCCTGGGGGAGGAGGCTGCCTTGCCAAGGCCTTTTAGCGCAGCAGCCTTGGAGAGAGAGGCCAGGCTGTCTAGAGGGGGAGGAGGCAGACGTCCCCCTCCCCCCCCCAAAAAAGGAAGAAGAAGTAGAAGGGGAGTAGAGAGCCAAGCTCATTAGACAGGCAAGCAAACAAGAGCTTCAAAAGAGTCCAGGAGGGTCCAAGGCCTGTGCTACAGGAGGCTTTTGCAAGCAGCGCTTCCGGCGGTGAGCAAGAAGGACAGCTCATCCGAGAGGGACGTCCAAATTGGCCTGAACGAAGCACACATCTGGATGTGGGAGGCGTGGGCCTCAAGAGGCGAAAGAGATGGAGATGTTTTTATTTTGCATGGGGGAGACACAGAGAGAGAGAGACAGGAGGAGGAGCGAGCGAGAGGCCTAATTGGATCCCACAGGAGGCGAGGATGCTTTTCAAAGGAGGAGGAGGAGAGGAGCTGGCTGTCTGCCTGCTCTTAACAGCAGCCAAGAGCAGAGACATGGAATTGGTTCCCATTCCTGTTTCACAATAGGAGAAGAATGTGAGGCAGGCGGGGAAAGGAAAAGTGGGGGGCGGAATCAGCGTGGCTTGCCAGCTTTGGATTTCAAGCACAGCACAACACGCAAAGAGGCACTGCAGGGGGTTGGACTAGATGACCCTGGGGTCCCTTCTGATTCTATTGTCCTTTGATTCTATGACACACACACACACAGTCACTTTCTGCAGGGTCAGAGCTGGAGTGGGTGGGGCCAGGGGTGAGGGCGGAGCTTGGAGGGGATTTCAAAGGGGAGGGGAAGAGTCAGCGAGGGCCACACAGTGGCCGAGGCAAGCCCAGTCAGATGGGCGGGGTACAAATAATGAATTAATTAATAATAATAATTACAACTGGCAACAGGCAGGTGGGCAAGGCAGATAGACCAGAGCTTCATCTCAGGAGAGCCAGTGGGGGTGGAGTGTTTAAGAGTGCCAGACTAGGACTTGGGAGAGACCAGGGTTCGAATCTCCACTCAGCCACCTTGGCAGCCAGTCACTGAGTCCCAGCCTAACCTACCTCATAGGGAAGAAAAGCCATGTGTGCGCCCTTCGGAGAAAAGGGTGAGATATAAACACAATAAATGAATAAAAGCAAAAATAAACAGGATCTGTAGTAAAAAGAAGAAGGATAAGACAGGATATTAACCCTGCAGATTCAGGGTAGATATGGATATAGATTTAAAGCTACTCTTGAGGTACATTTCTCTCCTCCCATTTTACAGGAGGAGATCTGCTGTTGCCAACAGTATAGCCGCGGCCAGAGAATCTGTAAGCTGAAACCGTCAACAACACACCCCTTGTCTTTGCTGGTCCATTGTGGATCAGCATTTCACAGCACTCACATCAGAGAGCATGTGAGCCCTTTGCGCTGGCATGCAAAGAAGACAGGACTGATTTATTCAGAACAGACAAACAACAGTGGAACTCCCTCCCACAGGAGAGAAGTGATGGCCACCAACTTGGGTGGCTTTAAGAGAGGACAAGACAAATTCGTGGAAGAAAGGGCCATCCAAATCAACTAGCCATCAGTAGAGTCTCATGCTCTACTGACCAAGCTAGATTTTCTTGCTGCAGATTTAAAATCACCTTGATGTAAAATCAAAAATATGTATCAGCCCACCCTGCCAGCCACCGCCAAAAGATTAAAAAAGAAAAGAGAACACTGCAAAATGTAATTTTTTAAAAGGAACTTTAGAAGCAGGTAAAGGGATGCCTTTGGAAACCCCAGGTAAACACTCTTACTTGGGATAGCTATTCCTCTTAAATTTAATGGGTCCTTTTTCTAAGCAGGAAGTGCAGAGTTACACCAGAAATTGAATCTGCAGGCTCCTTGCACGGAAACTTTTTAAAACAGATTAAAACAGTCTTGCTAGTGAAGTCCACAGGAGACCCATGAAGCCACATATTCTCATAATTCATGACTCGTACAATACAGACAGCTTTGGCTCAACTCTTCCGGTTTACAACAACCGCCCTGGCCAGTTGTTCGGAAGAGACTATGACTTGCCCTCAAGCCCAATGGGTATCTGCAAGCATGAATCGGAAAAGAGATTCTCCTCTCGCCTTTGCCATCCTAACTGTGACAGCGGCTGCATAGCTGAATGCTTTTAAAAACTATCCGAGAATCCCTGCTGAATCAGATCCAGGGGCCCCTCTGATCCAATATCCTGTTTCCCACACTATCCGGCCAAGACGCTCTTCTGGGAAATGACCAGGCAGAGGCGGCAGCAGATCCCCGTTACATCTGGTCGTCAACAATAGACTGGTTTTGTAAATGGAGGTTCCACTCCTCTTGTGACTAATGATGACATTAAAGGATGAGACTATGGGTCCATCCAGATTTAGCCAATCAGGAAGCTCCCAAGCAGGGCAGAAGCCCCTCCCCATCTTGGTGCTCCCAAGAAACTGACAGATATACTGCCTCCCAACCTGGAGGCTTGATACGAGCCGGCATGGTAAATGATCTATTAAGGGAAGCTAACTATTCCAAACAAATAAACCAGTGCTGAATATCGAGAACCATGAAAAAGTAAAAATGTGCAAAATAAGGGGTGGGTGGGAAAACACGATACTGACCCACCTTACAAGGCTGATGTCAGTGAACTTGCACAAAGAACAATTATTATTAATATAATTTCCTTAAATGTATATACCCTGCCTTTCCTCTGTTGCAGAATGCAGAGTGGCATATACAGGATTCCCAGATTTGGTGGCTAGTGGCCTCATGTGCCTCCAGACCTACAGATTTATTATTAGTCTGGAAAAGAGACTTATGGAGCCAGGTCAGAGCAATGGACCATCCAGCTTAGCCTGGACTTACTCTGACTGGCAGCAGCTCTCCAGGATCTTTAAACTGGGGGTGCAGGGTGAGGCGTGTGTTGAACCAGGAGCCAGCATCCTGCCATGCACTGAGCACAGGACCCCTCCTCCTAATTTTGACACCTGGGCCTTCGAGAAAGAGCAGGCTAGCCCCTATGAAGTTTTGGGTGCTTTGGCAAACTGGAACACAAATCCTGGTGGTGTTGGACCTTGGGCCCATCTAGCTCAGTACTGCCTACACAGACTGGCAGCAAAGGATTCAGGCGAGGAACTCTTCCAGGCCTCCCCGGAGACGCCACTGAAGTTTCGACCTGGGACCTCCTGCATGAAAAGCAGAGGCTCTTTTCTGCCCTTCCCCAAAACGATGGGGGAAAGAAGAGAGAAAAAGGAAGAGGATTGAGCCATTCCTGCAAAGCGCCAGCCTCGCAGGGCAGCATCCCTGCGAACTGCAGAGTGCTTTTCTCTCCACGGAGCTCCCCTCCGCCAGCCTCCAGGCAAGTTTTTGCATCCAAAACGCTTGGCTCAAGCAAGCTCGAGAAGAGCCAGCCTTGCATCCGAGGCGCAGAGCCACAAAACCTCCCGAAAGGGCACATACGCTCACTTACCTCCCCGGAGGACCCTCCTCGGGTGGAGACGAGTATGTGCAGCCCATGGCGGGTTCCGACCCTGTACTTTCATGCCAGCTGCAGGGAGCCAGGAGGGCTGAGCCGCGCTCCGCTGCGAGACAGGCACGCACGCGAGGGGTCCCTCGCCCCCCTGAGCCCTCTCCCGGAGCTTAAAAAGCCAGCGGCCACAGCCCCCCTTTTGTTTAAGAGCGGAGCAGAGCTCTGCATACCAAGTCCCTGCAAAGAGACTGGCTCGATCCCACTGGGATTCGTGCCGGCTGCCTTTGCAAAAGTTACCCGGAGGGTCCGGCACGAACCCAACTATACTCCCAACATCTGGCGGGAGCAGAAAGGAATGAGTGGCGGCGGCGGGGGGGGGGGGGAGAGAGAAACTCAAGAATGAAAACTCCCAGGGTCCCTTGCAACACTCCCCATCTCTCTAACCATTCAAGGGTTGAAGGGGTGGGGGGAGAGAGAGACGTCTCACGGAGTGAACGCCCGTTGCCCTAACAACAGGTTTACATCACAGCGCTATTTCTTAATTAAATAATTAAAAGCATCTCTGTCACTTCCCCAGAGTTCTTGTCCCTGCAGGACCTTTTTCAGAACAAGACTCAAGGGGTGTGCGCAAAGGAAGCGAAGGGAGGGGAGAGTGTCCTAAAAGGTTAATCCTCTCCCCCAAAACTTTCTTTAATAAAAAAAGTTGTTCCCCACGGCCAGCCTGCCCCATGGGCCTCGCTGTGGGGGAAATGCAGCACGCAGAAGCCACAGAATTAACACACAGCATATCTTGGCACAAGCTGGTTCGTATTATCTTGCTTTTGCACTGAAGGCAAGCTGCAGAGTCTTCAACAGAAGGAATGGCTGAACGCAGGGCTTCCAGACCCAGAGACCCTCCGTCGCTGCAGCCCCATCTGCAGCATGCATTTAAAGCAGCATCAACAAATGATTTTAAAGAGTCACGGTTTCCCCCAAAGAATCCTGGCAGCTGCAGTTAACATAAGGACATAAGAAGAGTATGGTGCTGATTAACGCCAAGGCTGCAGGTTCGATTCTCTCATGAGACAGCTGCTTATTCCTGCATTTCAGGGGGTTGGACTAGATGCTCCCCAGGGGCCCCTTCCAACTCTTATGATTCTATGACTTGAGCAATTGTTTGGGGAGTGGCGTGGGTCTGGTTTGCAAGGCAACCCCCACCAGCCTAGGGCTCTCCAAATGTTTTGGGACTCTCGACTCCCACCAGGCTGCTGTTGGAGAAACCATCGCTTCAGTTCCTGGCCACCTGAGAAGCGATCGGTGAGGAGGGTCGTGGGAAAGAGGGTGCAAAGAAAGGGAAGCCAGCGACCAGGGGCCGAGATTAGAGGCAGAAAAGAGATATTATTCACAGTCAAATGGAAGCAGGAAGAAGTGAAATGACAGCAGACTATAGTCAAATGAAGCAAAAGATGCATTTTCAACAAACTCCTTTTAACTCCCCAAAAGGTCATGCTTGGTCAGACCTCTGCCTGGGGGGGGAAAGGGGGGCAAACTGTAAGTGTGAATAAACGCTTCCTCTGTTCCATTTATTAAGAGAAGTTAATGCATGTTCCTCTAGTGAGGAGGAAGAAGAAAAGACAGCTGTTGATGTATGGAGCGCATCCGGAAAGGAGAGACTGAGGCCAACCGGCTGTGAGATAGAATTACAGAATCAGAGAGCTGAAAGGGGGCCGCCAAGGGGCATCTAGTCCAACTCCTTGCAATGCAGGAATCGCAGCTAAAAAATCCCGGGCAGATGGCCATCCAGCCTCCGTTCAAAAAACATGGAGTGAAGAGAGCCCACCACCTTCTGAAGAATTCCATTCCACTGTCAAACAGCTCTTGCAGTCAGGCTATCGAGTCAGAATCTCCTTTATTGTCATTTGAATCCATTGGTTTGGGTCCTCTCCTCCGGAGCAGGAGAAAACAAGCTTGCTCCATCTTCGATGCAACAGCCCTTCAGGTACTGGAAAGTGGCTCTCATGTCGCCTCTCAGTCTCCTCTTTCCCAGGCTAAACATGCCCAATTCCTTCAAGCGTTCTTCATAAGGCTTCATTTCCAAACCCTTAATCCTCTTGCTTGCCCTTCTCCGCACACGTTCCGGATAGACAGCAACAGGGGACAAAATGTCTGTAAAGTGGGGGGGGGGGGAATCCATCACCCTGCAAGGTCACAAAGCGAGATGGGAGCATCACCCCACAGGAACAGCCAGCCAGCCCCATGGCAAAATGAGGAGGTTGCCTGGGAGGAAAGGACTGCAGTGTTGGTTCCCCTTTCGGATAATACCTTCTGCATCCTGGAGAATACTTATTCCTTCCCTCTTTTATCATTAGAATGGTAAAAGGCTCATCTAGTCCAGTATTCCTCTTCTCACAGTGGCCAGCCAGATGCCTGTGGAAAAGGAGGATCCCTCTCCCCTCCTGTGGTTTCCAGCAACTGGTTTTCAGAAGCATTCCTGGCCACAGCAACTGTGGGGGCAGAGCAGAGCCAACGTGGCTAGTAGCCAACGACAGCCCTCTGCTACATGAATTTGCCCTATCCCTTTTCAAGCCATCTAGGCTGGCGCCCATCGTTGCCTCCTGTGGGAGTGAGTTCCACAGGACCTTTCTTTTGCGAACTGGGACCATGGCATTCCACCTCTCGCAGGTGCATTAACCAAACCGCAGATTCCTCCCCCTGCTGCAATCCTTTGGTATCTAGATGTGCTCCTTTCTCACACAGCTTTGCCCCTCTGAGCTACGGTAATTTTGGAGGTGATGGTGGTTAACAAGCAATTCTCCTCAAATACTCTCCTGGGCTTAGGAAGCTGCTTACAGTGTTTTGGAAGTGCTGTACGACTGCTTTAAAATCATTACAAAGCACTTGTGCAGCACTTGCAAAACACCATTAAATCGCTCCACGCAGTAAGCACCCAACAGCCCCGCAGGAGTTGCAACATCCCTAAGCAGAGTCATTCTTCCCATTCTATAGATGGGGGAAACTGAGGCTGAAACAGTGGCTTGCTTAAGATTACCTCGTATGTTTGCTGCAGAGTTGAGACTTTGAACTGGCGACCTGCTAACGCATTTTCCCATCAGTCTGGTGGGAGGCAAAGGCCAGGATCCAGCAACCCTGCTTGCTGTTAAATGCAGACCTGCGTTTACCCCCCAGCTTTAAGGAATACACTTGCAAATGCAACGTCCACCATTAGCATGCCACTGTGGAAACAATGGCACCCTCAAGGTCTTCCCCTGTGCCAACTGAGACTTTTACCTTAGCCTGGTTTGTAGACATCCTCACAGACCCCTCTCTGTCTTCCATCCAGGCCAGCGAGGGGCTTTATCAGCATCCAAGGACACCTTACAGCCAGGCAAAAATATCTGGGCTATAAAGCAGGGCTAGGGAGGGGCTGTGGCCTGAGGAAAGATTCAGGGGCCACACAGAGATGCCTGCAGGGCCACATTCCGCCCCCCAGGTTTGAGGGTTGCCACACCTGCAGGAATAGGTGCCATCTACACATAGCAGGAGCAAAGGTGGAAGGTGAACTGGGCAAAGGATTCTGCATAAACAATCCCCACCCCCCATTTTGCTGCCACCACATTTCAGAGGAGGAGAACCACAAGCCCTGCAGCATCGTTGACTGATGCCAGCCAGCCGCACCTGGCAATCTGGGTCAGCTGCCTCTGAACCTCATCGCTTCATACCGTGAATTGCTTTTGTGAAAAAATCCAGCTGAAAGAAATATGCTAGTATGATGCGGAGGAATCGTCCTGTCTGAAGCATATTTAGGGAACTCTCCCTCCCGGCTTAACTCCCCAAGCTGAGATTCGAGGCGGCTTGCCGCATTTTAAAAGCAAACATGATAGAATGCATCGTAAAACAAAGGATCCGAAAACAGTAGTCAAAATACAGTAAAAGCGCATTTAGAACTGGGAACAAAAACCCATTAAAGCCCAGAGATTTGCATTTCCTGCACGTGAGTTTCTAAAGGCCTGCCTGGAGAGGAAGGTCTTAACCTGCTGGTGGGAGGACAACAGGGAGGGAGGGAGTCAGACCTTTCCTGGGAGGGGATCTCACAATCTGGAAGCAGCCACAGAAAAGGCTCTGTCGTGGGTCACCACCAGCTACGCCTCTGGTGCTGATAGTGTCAAGAGAAGGGGCTCACCAGGCAGGTTCATGTAGGGAGACACGATCTTTCAGGTAGCCTGCGCCCAAGACACCTAGGGCTTTGTAGGACATAATCATCAGTTTGGACTGTGCCTGGAAACAGACTGCTAGCCACTGAAGTTGTCTTAACGTGCTTCCTGTACCTGGGCCCAGACACCAGTCTGGCCACAGGATTTGGGGCCAGCCAAAGCTTCCAAACCCTTTCTAAAGGCTACATGTGCAACATGACTCCAGCACTCGCCTCTCTGAAGCTGTTGGGTGTATGTCGCCCTGGGTGAAACCCATGTACCTCGCCACCAACCCACTCACCCCGTTGGCGGCTGGATTTTCGTAAAGTCGGGGACCTCCTCTTTCTTCTTGCGGAAGAAAAACCAGTACGTCAGCAGGCCGATGATGATGGAGAAGAGAAAGACGTCCGTCATGCTGAAGGGGACCGAAGCCTCCGGGGTCTTTGCGGAGGGAGAGTCATCCTTGGATGATGCTGTCCCCATGGCAACGGGAAAACTAAAGCGAGGGGGAGAAAGAGATAGCCGTCACATGTCACATATCGGTTTCAGGTCTTGGCAAGAAAGCAGAACTTCTGAAAGCAAAGCATCCTCCCTGCTGCGGGGAGATGAGCAGGGATCAGCTCTGTAGCGGCGAGAAGCAACCTCAGAATATTGTGAAATAGTAATAAAGAGCACCTCTGAGCATAGCCAGAGTTTCTTAAACAGAGTAGCTGCAGCCACCTACAGAGAGGAGCAAAGTAGTGTGATGTATATGCTACAACTTTCGAAGATTTGACTTGAGTTAAGAGCTTGACAGCACGCTGTCAGCACTGCCACACCTTATAAAATTTCGCAAGGCATGTGGGAGGATCACGAGTGCATCAGTGAGTCTACTCCACAAGAGAGGGCAAATACTCCTTTTCTCTCACAATGGCACAAGCTTTATCTGGCCTTTCTAGATGTCAACTTCAAGGCAGCTCGTGTTATTCTTTGCTACGAAAGAGAGCATGGCGTGACAGGCGAAAGACACACAATCCAAACCAGCAGCACCAAAGAACAACTTCATAAAGGCGGCCTTATACTGAGTCAGACCACTGGCCCATTTATCCGAGTACTGTCTGCACTGACTGGCAGCAGCTCTCCAAGGTCTCTCCCAAACCTACCCGGGGATTGAACCTGAGACCTTTGGCCTGCAAAGCAGGTGCTCTAACCACTGAGACACAGCCTTTCCCTGTTATTCTGCGTGTGGATTGTGTTTGGCTTTCACTGGGCCACAGCAGAGAGACAGGAAATGACTGCGGCACTCACTCCAGAATTTGTTTTATTCTGGACTGCTTCATTTGATGTTTTAATGTTAAAGTGTTGCAAACCGCTTTGAGGTTTCTTCTTTAAAATATAAAGCGGTGTAGAAATGAAATTAGTAACAACGAAGCATGTGGGCTTTTCGTCTCTGTTTTAGCTGGGGGTTGAATGGGATAAAGACACAGCCTGACTGCAGAGAATAAAATGATTGGTTTCCTGCGAGCAATGCCATCTCCCCTCCTCTCTGTCACTGACGTTTCCACAGTCCCTTCGCTCACTCTCTTTCCCACCCAACACACCCTCTCTCACACATCCTAAAATAAATAAAACTTCTAGGGCATGTGTCATGGACTGTCTGGATGCAGAGGCGTTGTGCGAGGCAGCGGCTGGGGAACCCCCTGGGGAACCCGCAGAAGGAGGCTCAGAGCCAGAGGACTGGTGGTGAGATGGGCAATGAGTAGTCAAAGGGAGAAGAGGGAGCAGACTGGGAGGAAGAGGTCTCAGAAGGTGAAGAGGCAACAGGGTTTAGTGAGCAGAAAGAGGCTGTGGCAGAGCGCAGTTCAGACTCCAAGGCTGAAGCAGAGGCTGGAGAGGAGTGGGGTAAAGAGTCAGCTGAAGAATCTAGGAAGTCTCCCCCTCCTGCTGCAACCAGCTCCCCTCCCCCATGGTCTCCCAGGACACACAGTGGAATGAAAAGAGCAGAGCAAAGATTTGTTGTGTGCAGACTGCATGGGGGAAAGCCTGGAGAGGAGGAGTCTGAGAGAGGGATCCTTGCAACTGCATTATCGGGGCGAACCTGCTAGGAAGAGTTGTGGAGGCTTGAGCTCTGTGGTTTGTATCCTTGAGTAAAGATTTAACTTCACTGGCCTGGGGTGATGTTTGTTGCTGACCTATACCTGGCGCAAGCCCTGATAATATGCAAAGCTAAGCAGGGTCCGATTATGGCTGTTTCCTACATCTCAACTTTCAGAAAGGCTCCGAGAAAGCTGGGACTCTGGAATCGAGGGCGTGGGAAGAGCCAACAAGTTGTGTAAGAGGGAAAAACCCACTTTCCATGGCTCATCAGTGCGCACCTTTCCTGCTTGAGCTGTGGGAAGGTGGCGGCGGGGGAAGAGGCTCAAAGACCCAAAAATGTCCTCAGGTTATATAAAAGGCACAGCCCTTTATTGAGTGCATTTTTGACCTTCTGCCTCCTGAAAAGAGCTTTCCCTGAGAGGAAGAGAAGTGGGCAGGGAATTCATAGAGCATGGCGGTTAGCAGTTAAACAGGCCAGGCAGCATTGGTGACCTGACAGGTGTGTTTATAACAGTAAACGCAGAGTACACACTCTGTTCTGCCTTCATTCATCTGCATTTCAAGCCAACCTTTGCCAATTTCAGCGGGCTGGGGGCTGTGAGTTGTGACCCCAAATTACTCAGCCCCAGCCCGCTGCAATCCAAAACATCTGGAGGTGGTAAAAATAAATAAATGGTGGCAGCCTCTGATGTCTTAAGAGGGAATGGGCCATGCAAAGGATGATCTGATGTCACAGCATTCCAGCCAATAGCGAGCCTGAGAGGCAGGAAAGGCAAAGGGTGGGGTCCAAAAGAGTGAGAGGAAGATGCAATGGCAAAGAGGAGGGAGAAAAAGAGGCAGGTCAAAGAACAAGGTGTGAATATATAAGAAAGAAAGGATTTGAAGCGGGAGTGGCTCAGAGGAATGAGCAGAATGCTGGAAGAGTTTGTTGAAGAGAGAAAGGAGGCAGAGTTCAAGAGAGGACAACATTTGTATTCCAATCTGGTGCAAGAATGCAGTTGGATTAGATCAGGTGGTCGTGCTTCTGTGCCTTGAAAGCAAAGAATCCTTGTGGACAAGAGCCCCAATTTATATCAGGCTAGAAGCTCACCCAGTCCAGCATCCTTTGGGAAAGGCCGTAGCGGAGTGGAAGAGCACCTGCCTTGCATGCAGAAGGCCCCAAATTCAATCCCCAATTGGCATCTCCAGGTAGGGATGGAATATCCTGTGCCTGAAACCCTAGAAGGTACCTGAGCTAGAGGAACCAAGAGTCTAGTTGCGTAAAAGCAGGTTAGGAAGTGCCACAGGTCAGGGGTAGAGCAGGTGCGTTGATGTAGAAGGTCCCAAGTTCCATCACCATCTCCAAGTAGGGCTGGGAGGGTTCCCTGTCTGCAACCCTAGAGTGCTGCTGCCAGTCAGTGTAGACAATACTGGATGAGATGGACCAATGTTCTGACTCGAGAGCCACTAGTGGTGTAGTGGTTAGAGAGTCAGATTAGAACCTTGGGAGACCAGGGTTGACCACGAAGTTCCCTGGGTGACCTTGGGCCAATCACTGCCTCTTAGCATAAACTACAGTGGAACCTTGGTTCCCAAATGGCATAGTTGCCAAATAAATTGGCTCCTGAACGCGGCAAACCCGGAAGTAAATGTTCCAGTTTGCAAACATTTTTGTCCACTGCAGCTTCTGATTGAGTGCAAGAAGCTCCTGCAGCCAATCGGAAGCCGCGCCTTGGTTTTCGAATGGTATTGGGAGTCGAACAGACTCCCGGAACAGATTAAGTTTGAGAACCAAGGTACCACTGTAGTCATTGTGAGGATAAAATGGGGAGGGGGAGTATGTAGACCACTTTGAGCTCCTTGGAGAAGAAGGGGATATAAATGCAATAAATAACTGGAATCAAATGGAATGGGGCCGAGTTAGAAACTCAGATATTTAAGCTAATTGCCAAATAGCACCTTAAAGCTCAGTTATGGTATGTCTAGGTGCCATTCTTTCCACCAGTGGGGCTTGTGGTTCTTGATGTCCATTTCTACGCCATTTTATATTTTAAAGGGGGGGGGGGTAATCTTCCAGCTAAGGACTGCCACCCTGACATCTCCCGAACTGTCCAGATTGGTGTCGTAAATTGAACTCCCACTTCTCCCTGCTGGCCTTGCCTCTCAGATAAAACACCTGGATTTCTCCCTGCCGTTCTTATAGGTGAGCGTGGGCACGGGGCCAATAATCCCCTACAAAGCTGTGATTTTCTTGGCAGCGTGTCAACAAGCAAGGCTTGAGTGTGACGTGTGGGCAAAGGACTTCCTCAGTCGTGCAGAAACCAGGTGGCACTGGAGAGCTGCAGGAAGAGAAGTGGCTTGCCGTCATCTCATCCACCCAACACCCCTGTTTTAGGCCAGCAACCCGGTGCTTTCCCCTATTCCAGGCCAGCTGGTAAACTTGACATCGAAACGCGGGTGAAGAAAGAGGCCGGCGTGGCAACTTTTCCCGGCACAACGGCCCACACACAACCACCACAGAACGGAACTGCCTCCTGCGGGGCGCTGAGCCCAGCCTCCCCCACAAATCGTGCCAGCTCTCTGCGCTCCAAAGTCATGTTGTGCAAGCAGAGTTGATGCAACCGTGGAGCAACACAATGGAGGCTTATCCGCCTGTGGCTGGGAAGGGCAGCTGAGAGTCACGTTCCTCAGGAGCCAGGTGATCAGAAAAGGGACAAAGGACTCCAGGGCAAGAGACTCCCCTGAACAGTGCCTAGCACTACGGACAACCAGTTCTGCATCATAAACATTAGGAAGAACTTGGAGGCATTTAAACAGAGGTTGGGTGGCCACCTGTCAGGAATTCTTTGGCTGTGAGCCATGCAGCGGGGGGTCAGACTAGATGACCCCTGGTGCCCCTCCCAACTCTGTGATGTTATTATTGTTTAGCTGCCTGTCACAGATGCCAATCTGAAAGGGCTGTAGGCTCAGTGGTCTGCTCTGTATGTAGAAGGTTGAATCGCTGGCATATCTATGGAGGGTTGCAAATATCCCCTGAAGAGCCACTGCCAGCCAAGGCAGACACTACTGAGCCAAATGGACCCAGTGGCTTAACTCAGTTTAAAGCAGCAGCATCATGTTCCTGTTTTAATTCAGTCATCTGTCCAGAGGCATGAGGACTAGAACCTTAGCTTGCTTTTAGGTGACGGGCAACAGCTCAGTGACAGAGCATCTGCTTTGGAGGCAGAAGCTCCCAGTTTCAATCCCCAATTGCATCTTCCAGAGAGGACTAGGAATGTCCCCCCTGGAGAGCAGCTGCCAGTCTGTGTAGACAACACTGGGACTGGTCGACTCAGATCAAACTTACTGTGTCAAAAAGCGCATTAACTCTCTCTACAAAGTTTTTATCACCCAACCAAAAGGAATTAAATTAAGTGCATGACTTTTGGCCCAATGGTACCCAACCTTTCTGGCATGGTGACCCCCAAGTCCCAATCTGTTTGGTACAGTGGACGCAGTGTGAGAGCCAGTGTGGTGTAGTGGTTAAGAGCGGTGGACTCGTAATCTGGGGAACCGGGTTCGCGTCTCCGCTCCTCCACATGCAGCTGCTGGGTGACCTTGGGCCAGTCACACTTCTCTGAAGTCTCTCAGCCCCACTCACCTCACAGAGTGTTTGTTGTGGGGGAGGAAGGGAAAGGAGAATGTGAGCCGCTTTGAGACTCTTTAGGGTAGTGATATAGCGGGATATCAAATCCAAACTCTTCATCCGTGCGGGATGCACGTTCGCAACCCACAGCATTCGCAAGCTGTGTCTGCGCACGCGCAGGTTGCCATTTAGCGCTTCTGCGCATGCACAACCACCAAAAGTAAGTAACCCGTAAGTAACCTGAAGTAACCCGTTCCAGTAGTTCCGGGTTTTGGCGGTCCACAACCCGGAAAAAACACAACCTGAAGCGGCTGTAACCCGAGATATGACTGTATATAACAACCCATTGATTGTTCTCTCTTGTGACAGTAACCTCTGCTATGGCTGCCTTTGCCATCCACATCTGAAGGAAGCATTTTGGAAAATACCATGTCCTGTCCCCCCCGCCAGATACTTTTAATCGGAGGCATCCGGGATTGAACCTGGTCCCTTCTGTATGGGTGGTGGGTGCTCTATCCCTGAGCAGTGTGGCAATTCCTACATCTCACCTATATAGAAGCAAAGATAAACCAGACCAGTGCATAGAGTTGTGTACGTGTGGAATGGGACAACTGCAGCTATTGATAGGGCAGGGAACTAACTTACGCAAGATGCAGTGGGAGGAGGAGGAGGCTGCCACGCGAACGCCTAGGATTTCACCTGTAACTCTCGCCTCCCACCCAGATCTGGGTGCGAGTTCCACCCAGTGGGATATGTGCTGTAACCCCAGGACACAACAGAAGCCTTTGACTCTTCCCAAACTGATCAGCATAATTATTATTATTAATAATAATAATAATTTGTACCCCGTCCATCTGGCTGGGCGGCTTCCAACAAAGATTAAAAATACATTAAAATGTCACACATTAAAAACTTCCCTGAATGGAGCCCGCCTTCAGATGTCTTCTAAATGTCAGGTAGTAGTTTATCTCTTTGACATTACTGCAGAGGGAATTATTATTATTTTAAAAATTAAGAATGTCAGGCCAGTAACAGGCTAGCACCAGGAAGTGCGTAATGTTTGACGTTTTACTATGTTTTTATATGTGTTGTTGTTGTTGTTGTTGTTAGTCTTTTCAGACTGTAAGCCTCCTGACAGAGACAGCCCAACACCTGAAGAACCACATATTCCCCATCCCTGGGGCAGACAATACAAGCTGGATAGACCAGTGGCTTGAGTTCATATAAGTTGCTTCCTATGCTCATTACTTAAAACTCCAGCTAAATCTGAGCCCCCATCTTTTCCTCCCCACCTGCTCCAAATTTAGAGCTGCATGGTCCTTGGGGCAGGGGCCCATTTGCTTATCCAGCTACCCTTGATGACGCAGAAAATTCAACTGGTCTGAAATGCAGCAGCCATACTGGCCGGGGTCTCGTTTAGATCTCAGACAACCCCTGTTCTCAAAGAGCTGCATGGGTTGAGAGTCCATTTTCAGGCACAATTCAAGGTGCTCATATTAGCGTTTTAAGGCCTCAGGCTCCAAATGCTTGAAAGACAGCTTATTTCCCTACAGACCTCCCCCCCCCCCTTTGGGTATTGCTATCAGCAGATAGCAACACCCAAAGGGGGTGACAGCAGTCACGAAATCAAAAGACGCCTGCTTCTTGGGAGAAAAGCGATGACAAACCTAGACAGCATCTTAAAAAGCAGAGACATCACCTTGCCAACAAAGGTTCGTATAGTTAAAGCTATGGTTTTCCCAGTAGTGATGTATGGAAGTGAGAGCTGGACCATAAAGAAGGCTGATCGCCAAAGAATTGATGCTTTTGAATTATGGGGCTGGAGGAGACTCTTGAGAGTCCCATGGACTGCAAGAAGATCAAACCTCTCCATTCTGAAGGAAATCAGCCCTGAGGGCTCACTGGAAGGACAGATCCTGAAGCTGAGGCTCCAATACTTTGGCCATCTCATGAGAAGAGAAGACTCCCTGGAAAAGACCCTGATGTTGGGAAAGATGGTGGGGACAAGGAGAAGGGGATGACAGAGGACGAGATGGTTGGACAGTGTTCTCGAAGCTACAAACATGAGTCTGACCAAACTGCGGGAGGCAGTGGAAGACAGGAGTGCCTGGCATGCTCTGGTCCATGGGGTCATGAAGAGTCGGACATGACTAAATGACTAAACAACAACAACAGTCAGCAGAGGGGGTCCTCTTGACTGTTCCTCTATCCTCAGAGGCTCAGTGGGGTTGGGAGATGGCCTTCTCTGTGGTAGCCCCCTAAGTTGTGAACTCGCAAATGCTGAGGACGTGCCCTTTTACCCTGGCTTTTGACACCTGAGGTCAGGTGTACGCTTCTTGGGTCCACCCTATTTCTGCGACTGGAAGTTGCTTTAAACAGTTTAATATCATGTTTTAATTGCTGCAGCCTGCCCTGGCACCATAGGGTGAAGGTCCATCTAGCTTAGCATTGTCTACACAGGCTGGCAGCAACAGCTCTCCATGGTTTCAGGCCAGGGACATTCTCAGCCCTACCAAAAGACGCCATCGGGGATTCAACCTGTGACCTCCTGCATGCACAGCAGATGCTCTACCACCAAACCTGACTGATTAAAAGTAATATCAGTCAGGTGCATCTGTAAGAGGGAAGCACCATCTGAAAAGGGCAAGGCAAGGCTTTAAAAAACACATGCCACCTAAACACTGAAAGCCATGATGTCGTCTCTGCTCACGTTGCAGGGTTGGCCACCGCAAAACCCAAACCTCTCAGGTGCTGATCCATTTTGAAGAGCACACCTTGTCTGAGAGCATGCATGGAAGCCGCCCAGCTATAATGTTTTGTGCAAAGATTAGCTGTAGAGTTAGGGTCAAGTTACATTCTCTGCCCCACATGTCTTACATAAGAGCCATTAAACACAGGGCTCTTTTGGTCTCTTGCAGCAGGCGTGGGACACGTAATACACACGTACATACACAAGCGCAGAAATATTATCTGAGCAAATTTGCTTTTTGAGAGCTGCTCCTCTTAATCTGCCCACTAAAGGTAATTTGGGTTTTATTCAGACAAGAGGCTATAGAAAGCAAAATGGGACTGAAAGGACCTCCTGAGTGTACATAATTTGGCGCAATTCGCAGAATTTCATATTTGGGGTAGTTGCAGCGACCTCAGATGGGGTCGATCTGACATTTAAACACTCAGCCTGAGATAGGAAAACATCTGCCTGACAGCCTCTCTTGGAACAATACTGAATTAGTTTTTGGAGATCCTCCCCAGCTCTTTTGCCAAGAAGATTTTTAAAGTCAAAATTCAAGAAAAGCGATTTTGAAACCAACGCTCCTGCTTTCTGAATTCCTTTTCTAGAGAAGATGTGGGCAACCCATTCCTCTGGATCAGAAGACACAGCTAACCAGGACAATCCCCTACCTCCTGCTCTAAACTGTATGCAAATACACACAAAGAATCATTAAAGTGTGCTTTAATCTATGGCCCTCCAGATGTTGGTGGACTACAACTCCCATCATCTCAGGCTTTTGGCTGTGCTGGCTGGGGCTGATGGGAGTTGGGAGTCCAGCAACAGTTCAGAGGACCTCGTGGTCCCCATGCCTGATTTAGAGGGAAGCGTTGTATCTCCCTGGGAGAGCACCTGCTTTTGTAAAAGATTCCAGGTTTCATCCCCCAGCATGGGGCTGGAAGAAACCCCTGCCCAAAAGCCTGAAGGGCTGCTGCCAGTCAATGTAGATGGTGCTCAGCTAGATGGACCAATTGTAGTGATCAGGTGGGATTTCTATGAGGAATTATAACAAATATAGAGTAAGCCAGCAATGAAAGCGGGACACAGGTGGCGCTGTGGGTTAAAGCCTCAGCGCCTAGGACTTGCCGATCGAAAGGTCGGCGGTTCGAATCCCTGCCAACCTAGCAGTTCGAAAGCACCTCCGGGTGCAAGTAGATAAATAGGGACCGCTTACCAGCGGGAAGGTAAACGGTGTTTCCGTGTGCGGCTCTGGCTCGCCAGAGCAGCGATGTCACGCTGGCCATGTGACCCGGAAGTGTCTCCGGACAGCGCTGGCCCCTGGCCTCTTAAGCAAGATGGGCGCACAACCCCAGAGTCTGTCAAGACTGGCCCGTACGGGCAGGGGTACCTTTACCTTTACCTAGCAATGAAAGCATTGCGTTGACTGGGTTTAAACTATTTTGATATGATTTTTGATCAATCCACACCTCTGCATCCCTGTTCCATTTCTCTTTCTTCACAAGTCACTTACACACTTAGACAGGCAGGCTCTTGGGTCATCAAAGACAGTGGGCGGTTTCTTTGAAGTAGCCTTTCTGATATGTTAATCCCAGGATGTTAATCTCAAGGCCAGGAAACAGATCTCATCTGAAGGTGATAATGATCCTGTCCACCTGGCCATCCTTCTTATCATGTATATTGCTTGTTTATGACCTCAGGGGTTGCCAAATGCTCTCCTTTGTAGTTCTGTTTTATTTACCCCATGCTTAATTAATTTTGGTAGTTTAACTTTGTTCCCAACATGGGGTTTGTTGAAATGCTCAGAAGAAATCTGATTGGTTCTTAAGAACACTCTGTAAAAGTTCTTTTGTGAATAAAACGACCTGGGTGGAGGCACGCACAGAGATTAGTATACGCACCCTTCCCAGAGTCTTGCATCCAGCCATAAGCAACAGGGCAGTTATATAATACGAAAGGAGGCATTATGCATTCATAATGCCAGTTAGCAACACAATCTCAATACCAGGGCGGGGATGAGAGTCTCTTTATTCAAAGAGAGTCTCAGGGAGATCAGTTACAGCTCAGCCACTCAACACAACCCTCTCCAAAATGGCTTGCAAAAGCAGCTCAGAGAAAGACTTGTCGCCAACACTGCAAGTTTTCCTTACGGTAGCCTTTCCCAAGGGACTCTTCAGCTGTGAGTCCTGCATTCCAGAGGGGTGGATTTGATTACCCTTTTGAGGTTCAGTGATAGAAACATAGATACCGTATTTTTTGCTCTATAAGACTCACTTTTTACCTCCTAAAAAGTAAGGGGAAATGCGTGTGCGTCTTATGGAGCGAATGCAGGCTGTGCAGCTATCCTAGAAGCCAGAACAGCAAGAGGGATCGCTGCTTTTGCTGCGCAGCGATCCCTCTTGTTGTTCTGGCTTCTGAGATTCAGAATTTATTTTTCTTAGTTTTCCCCCTCCAATAATTAGGTGCGTCTTATGGTCTGGTGTGTCTTATAGAGCGAAAAATACGGTATATAAGCCAATTGCCAAATAGCACCTTAATCCTAGGTTACGGTCACCACAACAGAATGTCTAGGTTCCATCTTTCCCCCTGTGGGGATTAATAAATAATAATGTATTAATTATTATAATTATATAATTATATTAATTATAATAATGAACATTTTGGAAGTTGAACAGACTTCTGAGGTACGACTGTATACTTATTATTATAATTATAATAATTATATAGTTGTACCTCAGAAGTCTGTTCGACTTCCAAAACGTTCAGGAACCAAGGCGCAGCTTCCAATTGGCTGCAGGAATCCATGGAAGCCACAACGGACGTTCGGGTTCCAAAGAAGGTTTGCAAACCGGAACCATCACTTCAAGGTTTGCGGCGTTCGGGAGCCAAAACGTTCGTCTCGCAAAGCATTTGACTTCCGAGTTACGAACGTAATATCATTTCTATATTGCTTTATATTTTAAAGAAGAAATCTCTAAGTCGTTTACATCACATCAAAACATCAAATAAAACAATCCAGGATAAAACAAATGCAAGCTTCAAGGAAAATATTTCAGATCCTTCTCTAAGTGACATTTTGTTTTCCTCATATTTATTTACCTACTTAATTTATAGAGCTGCCCCATAGCATACTCTAGCAAGCCAGTGGGGTGTAGTGGTTCGACTGCCAGACTAGGACCTGGGAGATCAGGGTTCGAATCCCCACTCACGTCAGGAAGCTCACTGGGTGACGCTGGAGTCAGTCACAGCCTCCTAACCACCTCAAAGGGTCATTGCAGGATTAGCCAAGGGGGACAATGAACCATGTACTTCTTGGAGAAAAAAGGTGGGATATAAATGCAATAAATAAGCTCTTCTGTTTACCTGGTTAAGAAAGCTGGAGAGGCCAGCCAGATGGAGAGATGTCAGTCACCAACCTGCCACCCAGAGATCTCCATGTGGTTGCAACTGGACCCACACCAATCACAAAATGTGCCCACTGCCTAGGGGATTTTGAATGCTGTTACAACCCTATAGTCTATTAAGCCCGCGGTCTCCTGATATTTTTGTCCACAATTTGCCATCAGCAGCCAGCAAGTAAAAGTTATGCTGTACAGTTGATTATTTATCAAATGCTTGAGGAACTTGGTCTCCAATATATCTAAGGGCTGATTACTGAAATTCTTAGATATCCAAATAATTTGACTATCCCCACATACTGCCAGGATGGCCCCTGACATCTTCACCATTTGGTGGAACATGCCTGGGGATCCTCGGATCTTTACTGTTTTTCACACACCAGCAACACATCCTGTAGAATTCTACCTGTTAAATTTTATCTGCGCAATCAGAATGAAATTCAGGAACCAAAAAATCGTATTGAAAAATACAGCTTTTGAGGCCCAAAAATGGCAACTAGGCATTCTGCTTTGGTGACTGTTGCCCAGCTTATATATCTGAGTGTCTAACACATGGTTTGTGCATGGCTAAAATGGGGCTACTCTTTAAACCAGGTGGTGGGTATTTTCATGCAAATGTTCCCACCGCCCTTAAACTACAGCTCCGAAAATTTGGGGGGGAGGGGAGCCATAACTGCTTAAAGTGGCATCAAAGCACTGTGAATGCATGGAGTGACTGTGGCCCTAAACCAGGCATAGGCGAACTTGGCCCTCCAGATGTTTTGGGACTACAACTCCCATCATCCCTAGCTAACAGGACCAGTGGTCAGGGGATTGATGGGAGTTGTAGTCCCAAAACATCTAGAGGGCCGAGTTTGCTTATGCCTGCCCTAAACTTTCTCCACTGGAAGAACTTCATGGCAGGGAAAGAGAAATATTATGCAATGCAAAAGTTTCGTGAGACAAATTGGTTGGATTGTGGGAGGGAGATTCTCAAAGCACCTGACCAACCAGAGACCAGGAACGAACCCCATTCCAGGGCCAGGTTCAGTGCATTCTGGGGCACATGCCAAGCTTGGCTTACGCAGAGAGAAGACACCACCCTGCCAAGTCATGGCAAAGGTTATCCCAAAGGCCAGTGCCAGACCAGGACTGCCCAAACAGCTTAGGCTTTTTGGGAGACCTTGTCCTAAGGGAAGCAATGGTGCCCTTGAGCCAACAGGTGGCGCCGTCCCTTTAAATCCAACGGCCTGGCAAGGAGCCAGACCCTAAGCAAAACCCTGAGGTTGTTCCTTCCTCAAGTGTGTTGGAAAGGAACAAGCAAAGTCGAGGGCCTTATGCAACGAGAGAGAAATAATTTCCAAGAATCACAGGGAGGAACATGCAGCTTTAACAAACAAACGTGCTCAGGAAGCTTGGACCCAAAGCAGGTCTGCGCAACCAAGGCTGGAAAACAGAACATTCTGAACAGCAACAAGCAACAGGTCGGCCAATAATCCACTGGCAATGTTTTTATAACACTACACTGTTTCAAAATTCATAAACAGAAGACATATAATATGTGTGTGGAGTCACAAACTTATAATTATCAAACAAATGCTCCATGAACAGGAATGGTTGGCGTGGTAAAGCCACTGTCAAAGATCACTGAAATGGAGGCAGATGTTGGGTGTTGATCAACTTACTACACTTTTAAGCTTACTGCAGATTTTTTTGGCCTACAACTCCCATGATCCCTAGCGAGCAGGACAAGTGGTCAGGGATGATGGGAATTGTAGTCTCAAAACATATGGAGGGCCGAGTCTGAGGAAATCTGCTTTTAAGTGATCGCTGATCCATGGCCATTTGATGTACCTTTGTTTTGTTTTTTTAATAATATTTTATTAGATTTTACAAAACCATTTGATGTACCTTTGGGGACAATTAATTTCTTCATTATCAGACAGAACTGTTCTGTCTGCTGCTGTGCTTGGAGCACCCTATTGCGACGTTTGGAGCACCCACCACCTCATGTTTGTTGGATATTGACTGTGGAAAGGCATTCTGCCTCCATTTCAGACCAGGGCTGGCAGGTCAACACTAACCTAGAACTGACTACAATCATACCTCGGGATAAATACGCTTCAGGATAAGTATTTTCGGGTTGCGTTCCGCAGCAACCCGGAAGTAACAGAGCGCGTTACTTCCAGGTTTCGCTGCTCGCGCAGACGGTCAAAATGACGTCACGCGCATGCGCCGAAGCGGCAAAACGCGACCCACGCATGCGCTGTCACGTCTTACGTTCCGTTCAGGATGCGAACAGGGCTCCGGAACGGATCCCATTCACATCCCAAGGTACCACTGTACCTCACATTGGGGGTGAGGGAGGGAGGCAAGGAGGCCAAGGCTTTTGATGCCCTTTGAAAACTCATTCCTCCCAGGATGGGGGTTGTCACGGGGATCCAGATCATAGAGGAACTCTGGTCACCTCAAGAGAGAGTCTCATCCGACCACTTTTAACAAACCAGACCCAACACATCCAAGATCACATATACTAGTTGCTGGAAACTATTGGAAGTCCAAGGGTGCTTTTGTGCTTGGGTCCTGCATGTACAAGATGCTGCACTAGATAGGCCATAGGCTTGATTGAGCAAAGCGATTATGTTAAACTAATCCAGGGGGCTCATTCCCTTTTTTTGTGACTATCCTCCTTCAGTGCTATAGAGAAGAGAGAACTAAAATTATGGAAAGGGCTTGAGACTTTAATTATCCACCACCCCAATCTTTTACTGGTTTTAAACAGGCATGGGGAAGGAAATGGGTACTTGTGGGTTTCATTAAGCTACCCACATACACACCCTTTGGCTAGTTTTGCCCTAGCCGGCACTGTTTTTCACATCTTGATTTTTTAAGAAGATATTGGTTGCATTTCATAGTTTCTTGTTTTTACTACTTCACAAATCAGCTGGAGGCCTTGACTGACGGGCGGTGCAAAAGTGGCCTAATAAAACAATCTCCTATAATCAGAGTCACTATAATCTGCTACTAACATCTGAAGTCACGCCTAGCATTGAAGAGTCACATGACCTAAGACGTGCCTGGTTGCTGAATCAGGCCAAAGGGATTGGGGGGGGGGGTTATAGTCCAGCAACCTGTTCTCACAGTGGCCAACCAGATCCCTTGGACCTGAACATAACAGCGCTCAAGATCCCCAGCATACTGTCTCCGATACCAGGGGACAGCATATAAAGCGTGCTTTGAAAGGCAAGGGGAGAAAAAGCCATCGACCAGGACTCCCAAGTAAAACCAGGTGAAAGACGTCTGGGTTTGCTTGGGGAAAAGCTGTTGATGCCCATGCTCCAGAAAAGACTGGAGTCCAGGGGGCCATGACAGTCAAAACATTCCTTGCTGTCACATCTAATCCCAAAGAAGCTGGTTCTTATTATCCACGGTCCAGAAAACTCAACTAGTGCTCCTGGCTCACAAACACTGTGCTTATTCAGGAGGTCCATGGTGTCCACGTTGCATAACCCCCACAGCAAGCAACGCTTCAGAATCTGGCTTCCAGTCAAATAATTGTAGATTTGGAAGGGATCCAATGGTCATCTAGTCCAACCCCTGCAATATTTTGCCCAGCATGGGGCTTGAACCCACAACTATGAGATTAAGAGTCTCACGCTCTACCGACTGAGCTGTCATCATCATCCCCATCATTATTATTACATATTTATCTATCCCCTGCCTTTCCCCCTGTAACTTCTTTCCAGAGCACAAGCTCTCTCTGATAGACAGTTCTGGTATACATGTAGCCAGGATCAAAGTGCCTGCAAGGATTTGAAAGCCCCAGGGTCCCGAAGGAAGGAGCCCACCCTCAACATCAAGGATGGAGGACACCCTGTAGTCCTCACTATGTTTTTTGGATTCGGGCTCCCAGCAGCCCCAGCTACCATGGCCAATGGACAGGGATGATGGGAGTTGCAGTACAGCAACATTCAGAGCTGCACAGGTGGTCCCCAGCCCTGAGACACATCTATTTACAGTGGTACCTCTGGTTAAGAACTTAATTCGTTCTGGAGGTCTGTTCTTAACCTGAAACCGTTCTTAACCTGAGGTACCACTTTAGCTAGTGGGGCCTCCCGCTGCCGCCACACAATTTCTGTTCTCATCCTGAAGTAAAGTTCTTAACCCAAGGTACTACTTCTGGGTTAGTGGAGTCTGTAACGCGAAGCGTTTGTAACCCAAGGTACTACTGTATTGTCTTTATATCCCATCTTTCCCCTCAAAGGACACATACAAGGTTCTCCCAGCTATCCACATTTCATCCCCACAACAACAGTAAAAATCTGTGTGCATGATTGCTGTTTTTAAAAGGCTTTGATTTTTATCTGTTATGCTGGGGAACTCTGGCTCTTCAAAACATACTCCTTGTTCCTCAAAGAAGACGGAAGCAGCAGCTCTAAAAGAACTCAGAAGTCGCAGACTTAGCAAAGAGATAACATATATTTTAAGACCTTAAAAGAAAGACTTCAGAGGTCTGAGTTCACTTCATTCCTCCGCGTCCCAAGTGAACCCAGGAGTCCAGCACCATTCGCATTTAACTACCAGAGAACCCCTATGACTCCTGGTTCTGTAAGACACCGCTGAAACGCCCCCTTGAAAAGGGGGTCCCCGATTTATTTAGCTGTTTGCTGCCTTCAGCCCCTCTCCCCCCCCCCCACGTCCTTGCGGAACAAGCACAGGACGCTTTTCCCTACTCGACCTGCAGGAATCTGAACTTTCCTCTACTTCTTACTTAAAGGGACCCAGGCGTCCGGCCTCCGCTCACATCTTCCTTTTCAAAGCAAAATGGACCCAGGAGTCCGGGTGCTAACTCTCTTCCTCTTTTACAAATTAAAGGGACCCAGGCGTCCGACTTCTACTCTACCCATCTTTTTTATAGAGACCCAGGCGTCCGACTCTGTACTCCCCCCCCCACACGCTTTTTTTTAAAGGGACCCAGGAGACCGACCTCTGCTCTCCCTCCTTCTTTCAAAAGCAAAAGGGACCCAGGCGTCCAGCAGATTCTACTCTCCGCTTTTCCCCCACCCAGTTTCTGAAAGGGACCCAGGCGTCCGGCCTCAGCTCTCAGCCTCTTTAAAGCAAGAGCGACCCAAGCGTCCTGCTCTTCTTCCTCCCCCCACCCCACCCTCCGCCAAGAACCCAGGCGTCCGGGCCCCTTCCCCCGCCACTCACCGAGGAGCCCCCTCTAGAAAGCGGCGCTGGGAAGTGCAAGCCGGCAGCAGCAGCGGAACCGAGCAGGGCCTTCCCTTCGCGCAGGGAGAGAGAAAGAGAAAGGGAGGGGAGTAGGGGGCGGAGCTAGAGGAGGGAGGAATCTACCACTGAGAGACGCGGGGGAGTAGCAAACGGCATCCCCTCCACCGTCCCCGTTCATGGCAAGGCGGGCGCTCCCAACGCGCCTCTCAATCTTCCTCTCCCCCTCTATATGCGCGCGTAATGGAACATCCCGTCCTGCTCTGAGTCGAAGGGAGGCAGACTTTAAAGGGACGGCGCATGCGCAGGTGGGGAGGCGTGGATTCTCAGAAGGCCAATTAGTCGCACCTTTTGCAAGGGGAACCAGACTGCAAGTTTTGTTTTAGGTTAAAGCATTGATGACGCCTTCTTTTTGGAACAGAAGCAGCAGGAAAATATGCATTTTTAAAAAAGCAGCAAGGGTGCCAAACTGACCAGCCTGACTGGTCCAAAAGTCCCTTCTGAAGGCTTAATAATAATAATAATAATAATAATATCATCACCGACTCACTGGAGGTGGAGTTTCCCCTTTCAGGAGAATGCAAAACCAATTTCTATGTCTCTAATGGAGGTGAGCCTCACCGTGAAACAGGCGAAGCCCCGGGGGAGAGGGCTGCTGACATTTCATCACATTTCCAGAGCTTCAATCAGCAGGAGAATTTATTAAGGTCATGGGGTTGCTTTTATATAAGTAATTATATAAAATTCTATGCTAATAATATGTAACATTACTCATCGTAATCTTGATTATTTTAATTATACGGTGGCACCATTGTGTGCAGCGTTTTACAGCCTGACACGCTCTTGAACCAAGCTCATCCCAGGCCAGCTGAAGCAGCCCTGCACGCTCTGACAGAAGCTGTCTTTACTGTGACCCTCCCAGGGAGCGAGTCCTCACACTCAAGGTGGCTTCTAGCGTACCTCTGAAGTATCTTTTCCCGTTTTCCAAGAATATAAGCAGAGCCCTACTGGATCAAGCCAATGGCCCATCTAGTCCAGCATCCTGTTCTCCAAGATGCTCTAAAGTGCTAACTAATAGTAGGTAGAACCCCACAAGCAGGACCTGAGCGCAAGAGGCTTCTCCCTTCCCACAGCTACCAGCAACTGGAATCCAGAAGCATTTCTGCCTCCTGTGTGGAGGCGATCTGTAGCCATCAGGGCTTGTAGAAGAAGAAGAGGAGTTTGGATTTGATATCCCGCTTTATCACTACCCGAAGGAGTCTCAAAGCGGCTAACATTCTCCTTTCCCTTCCTCCCCCACAACAAACACTCAGTGAGGTGAGTGGGGCTGAGAGACTTCAGAGAAGTGTGACTGGCCCAAGGTCACCCAGCAGCTGCATGTGGAGGAGCGGGGAAGCGAACCTGGTTCACCAGATTACGAGTCTGCTGCTCTTACCCACTACACCACACTAGCTCTCTCTTGTAGCCATGGATAGCCTCCCCCTCCACAAATTTGTCCAATCTTCCTTTGAAGCAATCCAGATTGGTTGCACCATATTTTGTTGTTGTTGTTTGATACTGATTAATCAATCAATCAAGCTCTCCCCTCCCTCCTCTTTTTTCAGGTATCCTGTTGGAGCTTATCAGGATAAGCGTAGAAGAGACAGCAACGCTAGTCTGCCCAGAATTAGATGTTTTGCCTCAATACAAATCAAACCCAGTGTGTCACATTTTGAACCTGGCATAATCACCTCTAAAGATACATGGGTGGCTATGGCAAATGTGTCTGCAGATATCCTCATTCACCAGGGCCAACCTTATCCTTGTTCTTACAGTGGCCAACCAGATGATTGTGGGAAATCACCAAGCAGGACTTGCAAAAGAGCACTCTCCTCTTCCTGTGGTTTTCAGTAACAGAAGCATTTGATGCCTCCCACAATGGAGCCAAAACATAGCCATTATTGTGTCTAGGAGCTAATTGATAGCCTTACCCTCCAAGGCCACTGGCCATGCTGGTTAACGATGATGGGAGTTGGAGTCCAGTAATATCTGGCTGGCCTCAGGTTCCCCACCTCTGGTCTACATTGATGGGCAGCAGCTCTCAGGGTTTCAGGCAGGAATCTTTACCAGCCCTACCTGGAGATGCCATTAGGAATTGAACATGGGATCTTCCGTTTGCGAGGCAGATACTTAAACAATCAGTTGGCGTCCTTCTGTTCAAATCTAAACCACACTCAGCAGCTATTCCCATGGAAAAGCATTTCTTCTAAGCAAAGGATTCTGCTGCTTCCGTTTTCAGCCCACTTCCATAAAATAAAATAAAAAGACCCCTGGAAATCCATGGGACTTGCTGTCAAATAATCACGTTTGGGAGTTAGCGGGGGATACATTTTTGTCGCTAGAGGCTCAACTGTCTTCTGTGGCCAGAAGAGCCTTTCACCAGCTTTGTGTTGTTCACCAGCTGCAGCCATTCCTGGGCAGGGATAGCCTGACCACTGTAGTCCATGCGTGGATAACCTCAAGACTGGATTACTGTAATGCACTCTGTGTGGGGTTCACCTTGGGCCTGGTTCAAAAGCTCCTGCTGGTGCAGAATGTGGCGGCCAGCTGGCTAACAGCATGCAACGCCTTTGTTAAAACAGCTGCATTGGCTGCTCATTTACCACAGATCCAAGTTCAAGGTCATTGTATTGCAGTCCACTCTTGGCTTACACTGGGGTTATGTTTCGGGGATACAGCCTGAAGCTAGAATCAGAAACAGTGGTACCTCGGGTTACATATGCTTCAGGTTACATACGCTTCAGGTTACAGACTCTGCTAACCCAGAAATAGTACCTCAGGTTAAGAACTTTGCTTCCGGTTAAGAACAGAAATTGTGCTCTGGCAGCACGGCGGCAGCAGGAAGCCCTATTAGCTAAAGTGGTGCTTCAGGTTAAGAACAGTTTCAGGTTAAAAACAGACCTCCGGAACGAATTAAGTACTTAACCCGAGGTACCACTGTGTAGTCAAAACAACCCATAAAAACCTTAAGAAGCACAGCACTTAACTTACCACACTCCCCCAAGTGAGTGCGATATAGTGGGTGAGATTACTGACAGTCCCCCCTCCCCCCCCAGCACGTAAAGCTGTAATTGCACAAGTTAAATGCATGTAAATTGTGAGTCGGCTGTAATTTACAGAGCCCTGAACTACTTGGGTCCAGGGAACAGGGGACTGCATGAACCCTTATATCACAGCTCGATCGCTGAGATCATCTCTAAGAGCACCACTGGTCATTCCTTGGGTTGGCGAGACTCATTTGACAACAACAAGGAGCTGAGCCTTTAGCGTCATCAGCCCAGTCTTGCGGAATGCTCTGCCACTAGAGATTTAGTAAGTGGCTTCTGTGCCAACTTTTAAACACCTCCTGAAACCTTTTCTAACCTGTCAGGCTTATGACAGGCAATTGTCGACACATCTTTCCACAAAAGCCAGCTGATTTCTGATTTCAGCTTTCCGATACGGTTTTTCTGGTGTGGTTCCATGCCCAGTTGTTGTATACAGTGGTACCTTGGGTTAAGTACTTAATTCGTTCCGGAGGTCTGTTCTAATGGGGCCTCCTGCTGCTGCCACTCTGCCAGAACCCGCTGTACAGCAGTACCACTGTACTGCTCTGATTTTGGTGAGGGTTGAGAACCACTAACCTGTTCTGAAGTTGGATATGAAAGTTCTTTCAAGAAATCCCAGTGATAGTTCTTTCTTGCGCAACCCAGCTGATGTAAACGTTGTAAAGTCCACACGGAAAAAGTGCCGCTGGATGAATGATGAACTTGATGTCTCTGAGCTGGCTTTGCCCCTTGCTCTGGATCTCAATACACAGCTTTGCCTTGGAGTTTCTTATTTATCCTAAGCCTCTTCCTGCTAGATTCAGCCTGTGCCAGAGGTCAGTTGCGGAAATGGGTGGAGGGATGAAGGAGGATGGTGGAGACTGATTGGCTAGCACAGCTGGCTTTGTCCCAATGGGGAAGGCTCTCCAAAATTGGAAAGGTGGCAAACTTTTCAATGAACCATACTGCAGGCAACAGTGTGCAACCCTTTGCTGGTGGAATGTGGTAATTCATGCCTATTTGCTTCCGGGCCAGATTGCCCTGTTGCCACAGAGTCATGTTGCAAGAGACATCACTTTGTAATATAGAATAACAATGGCCACAGTTTTGTTTGTAAGTTTAGGCTGATTATGGAAGCTGGAAACACTTAGGCATGTCCTGCTCTGAGCTAGACCCAAAGCTGACTGTGGGGCTTCCCCAGAAACCTTATAGGGAGGCCAGATCTTTCAGGGTGTTAATGCTGTGAGCCCATCCATCCTGGTATAGATGTGGTATAGATGTGTAAATAAAACCATATATCCAAAAGACACCACAGTCTCCATTGACCTTCTTTCCAAGGAAGCCAAGCTCAAGGACCTCAGAGTCTCTCACCAGGTGCATGCACTTGAGAAAAGTGCTCCAGATATCAGGGAGAGGTATGCAAGTGACGTTACAGGTCCTAGCCAGTAGGTCCCTACCACAGCCAACTTTTCCTAGTTGGAAAAGTCTGGAGACTTGTAGGGTCAGTTTTTTCAGAGTTCACCCTGGGAGAGAAAAAAGGTGCATTTTCTCCAAATCAGCTCCACTATGCTAAAAGAAAAAGGGAAAGTGACATTTGTCTTCATTGAGATCACATGGCTTTCAAACTTCCGATCTTTATGGGGCACTAGCAGGGAGAGATGTAGTGCTGCCTAGGGCTGTGTAGAAACCCAAAAAGATTGTGATTTTAAAATGGTTAGTGCAATTTGCGAGTTTGGACCTGTCACACCAAAATTGGACAAAGTCACTCCAAAGTTATATTTCAGCCTGCCATCTTGATTCAACAGCATTATCACCATCACCATCATAACTTTATTATTTTTACCCCGCTCATCTGGCTTTCCCCAGACATTCAAAAAGGCTCCCGGTATCCAAACATCAATGAATATGGCTAGACCACTTCAGGAACCCTTGTGCTGAGTTTGACGGTAATATATCGTGAAGCAGCCAAACCTATGCCAAAAAAGTCACAGCCAAGCCGCACTGGGGTCCGCCATTTTGGTTCAAAATACCGCCCAGCATCCAAACAGTCGTGCCAAAGTGATGTTTGGGTTTGCTAACTTGATTCAAAATGGCGGCTGGTGGCCAAACATCAACAACAACTGCTGCCCCCACCTTGGGAACCCCATACCCTCCAACATTCTTCAGATGAAAATAGGGGCATGGCTCAGTCCCCCCACTCCAACTGATCTTCTCATTTCCCCCCCCCCAGCATTTCCTATCCAAAGAAGTGTGAATGTCACCAGCATTCCACCAACAGAACGCAGCATGCACGCCCTCCACCGTCCTCAAAAAAACCCTTAAACTTTATTTTATTCTTTGGTAGACTTGCAAAACACACACACCAATAAATAAATTTTAGAAAGGGGCGAGATTAGATTTGGATGCATAAATATATTTTTTAAAAAAAGAAAAAGTCAAGACATTTTGCGTTCCACTCCGCTCCCCCTTTCTTCCCACCCGGGGCGACCCTGCCCTCTGCCCACCTGTCACACAGGGCTGGGTCTTAGCAGCCACAGCCTCTCCTCCTCTCCAAGCTTGGCAGTGGCAGCACTGGCGGGGAAAACAGGGAGGTTCTGGGATCAAATCAGAAGGCAGAATGGCTTTGGTAATTCCGGAACTATCCCTGGAAAGGTATGGAGAGTATGGAACCCTTGTGCTGAGTTTGGTGACAATATTTTGAGATGGACAGATAGATAGACATACCCTTTCCCAAAATTTGTTGCTCTTAATTACGCCACCCAACCCAACTATGTGATGCAAAAATATTCTGGTGCTTATTTTGGAATGACTATTCCCAAATTTTGTGCTGGAGGACATCAATGTCACAAGAAGTGCCCTTTCCAAGCATGTCAGAAAGCAAGCTGACTCACATTCTGTAAATAAACCTGCCAGCTTGCTTGCATAGTAAAAGCATAGTGTGCTTTGCTTGTTTGTTTTCATTTATTTGGCTTGCACATAGAGTCTCTCTCTCTCTCTCTCTCTCTCTCTCTCTCTCTCTCTCTCACACACACACACACACACACACACAAAAACACACCACAAAATCAACCCACACAGTACTCCGCCTGATTAATCCACTGCTGCAGAAGGTTAAAGGTAAAGGGACCCCTGACCATTAGGTCCAGTCACGGACAATTCTGAGGTTGTGGCGCTCATTTCGCTTTACTGGCCGATGGAGCCGGTGTACAGCTTCTGGGTCATGTGGCCAGCATGACTGAGCCGCTTCTGGCAAACCAGAGCAACGCACGGAAACATCGTTTACCTTCCCGCTGGAGCGGGACCTATTTATCTACCCTAAGATGCTCATCAAAAATACAGGGAAAAACAAGTGACATTTAAAAAAAAATTATAATATGAAATAAAACCAGTAATTATAAAACACTAAAATAATGGATTGAGGTTGCAGGCTAAAATTACATGCCTGCATAGGCATTCTGGAGCAAGATATCTGGAACAAATTAGGCGCCTGCCTAACATCAATGAGCAAGGAGTTCCAAAGTGTAGCTGCCGCTGCCCTGAATCACTGATTTATTGCAAGTGCAGAATGAATATTATTTGGCACTTGTAAAAGACACAGTCAACGGGCTCCCTAAAACCTTAGCTCCAAATGAGGAGAAAAGCAAGAGGCTTTGGAAAACCCACCCTTAGCCACTAACCCCAGGCAAAAAAGGTAAAGGTAAAGGGACCCCTGACCATTAGGTCCAGTCATGGCCAACTCTGGGGTTGCGGCGCTCATCTCGCTTTATTGGCTGAGGGAGCCGGCATACAGCTTCCGGGTCATGTGGCCAGCATGACTAAGCCGCTTCTGGCGAACCAGAGCAGCGCACGGAAATGCCGTTTACCTTCCCGCTGGAGCGGTACCTATTTATCTACTTGTACTTTGACATGCTTTCGAACTGCTAGGTTGGCAGGAGCAGTGACCAAGCAACAGGAGCTCACCCCATCGCGGGGATTCGAACCGCCAACCTTCTGATCGGCAAGTCCTAGGCTCTGTGGTTTAACCCACAGCACCACCCGCATCCCTGACCCCAGGCAAAGGGCTCTTTAAATCCCTAGTTTTAAGGGAAGACAGCAAGAGGCTTTGGCAGAACCACCCTCCACCACTGATTCTGAGACTTGAGCAAAGGGCTCCTTAAACCCTGAGCTCCAAGGGAGGAGGACGGCAAGACTTTGGCTGCTTCCACCCATGAAGAGGTGAGATGTGTGTGAGAGAGTTGCGCAAAAGGCCACAGCAGCAAGAATTCTACTGGCCCAGAAATGGAAACAAGAGGAGATACCGACAATAGAAGATTGGAGAATGAAGCTGACTGACTATGCAGAGTTGGACAGACTAACCGGAAAAATTAGATACCTTCAAGACCAAGAGTTCATCGAGGACTGGGGGAAATTTGTTGAATATCTGAAAAGATCATGTGATGTGCAAACAACACTGCTGGGGTTTCAAGAAGCACTGTGAAAACAGAGATATATTGTTAAAAAAACAAACAGGAGTGGGAGGGGAGTTTAATGGCAATATAAACAGAGAAATGCGTAAACTGAGAAGTAAATATGGATGATTGTCAGAGAAGCCGAAGGAAGTCTAAAATGTAACAAATTTGTGAAAATCTGTGAAAATTTGGCACAATTGTATTTTTTTTTGTATTGGAAAATAATAAAAATTATATTTAAAAAAGAGAGAGAGAGAGAGAGTTGCGCAAAAGATAGTGGTCCCTTCCAACTCTACCATTCTATGAGTCTATGTTTCTAGTAGGCTCCTTCCAAAGTGGGAGGTCAAAGAGATCTTAGCATCTCAGGGGAAAGTAAGAGGGGTCAGTTCTGCCTTTCGCTCTTGCTCTATTCAAAATACAGTCCTCCTTAAACGAATTAAGTTGTTGATGCTTGTTTACTTGCAAGTGCATCCTTGAAAAGTGCACCACCCTTCCAAAGAAGGTTACTCAATGAAATATAGGCTATGCTGCAATCGTAAGAAGGCAGAGGAAACACGTCACTGTAATTAGCCAATGGGAGCTGTGCCCAGATTTCGAAGTCCCCTCGTGGCATACATGGCTAATTGGGGGTTTAAACCATATGATTAAAATATTTTTAAAACACTTGGCAGATCGATACAAATGGCGGAAAAAGGAAGAAAACTCAGGGCGCAAGACTCTAGGGCTTTCCTGAGTTGAGAGGCTTTTAGCGCAATCTACGTTGTGTTGCTGCCTGCTGCTGCTGTTATTATTTTAGCAATATGCCGCCTATCTGACTGGGTTTCCTCAGCCACTCTGGGTGGCTTCCAATAAAATTAAAAACACAATAAAACATCAGCCATTAAAAACTTCCCTGAACATAAACGGCTTGTTCGAGCTAGACAGCAGGTAATTGATTTTATCAATGTCACTGAAGGGGGTTTCTTTAAATATTTAGCCCTCAGAATTTCGTATAGCTTACAGTACAACATACAATGAATGGGGTCCTCAATTGGCTGACATCCACAGCTGCACAGGCATGTTCTTTGGGAATGTTTTTAATATCGCCCTTCCAGGAAGTTGCTTTTCATTGTCTGGATATTTCACTGGCATAGATCTTTCTCAGTTCCAAACTAGATGACAGGAAGGTCAGTGGATCAAAACATAATTTTTGAAGCAATTTATTACAACTTTCTATCCAAGACGCCTTAGAGAGCGATTGCGGTTGCTCTGCCACACATAGCTTGACACATCTGGGATCTTTCCTTTTTTCTCTCATCCTGGCAGACCAACATTTCCCTACTTCCCGCCCAGGGTGCCCCCCATCAAATTACAGTTTCCAGGAGTCGGGGTGGGAAGGGAAGCCGTGACCATTTCAAGTGGTATGATACCGTCTTAAATGTATAGGACAGGTGGCCCCTCAGTTTGGGTGCTTCCTTGCCAGTGTGTACACTGACCCGTTATTGTGTTATTATTTACTCAACCTCGGGATGCACCTGTTCCCAGGTGAATAATGGAGCTGAAAGCACAGGTGCATTTACAACAATACGCTGAGCTGCCAGTGGGGCTGCCAGTTGCTGATTGGTATCTCATTCAAAGCAGGGACCTTCTGAACCATTATCCTGGGGAGTTTTTCCAGCTGAGGGGGGGCTGTCGTTCTCAACTGACCAAGCAGCAATTTTACCACTTCATCTTGCAGGACATTCAATAGATCTGTGGTGACTGCCGCACCTCCCAACCTGGTCTAGAAGGTAAGACATTTGTCTCTGCTTAACAAGGGCACTTCTGATTTCCTGGAACCTACCTGTGATAAATCACTGGGATTTGTCCCTAGCAGGGAGTGTGTTTTTTAAATGTTTGGAGGGGCTGATTTCTGCAGTGTCCGCCCTTCCAATTTCAGACTTGCCTCCCCACCGCCCAAGGTTTTTAAGCAGAGGTCGGATGGCCATCTCTCAGGGATGCTTTCATTGAGATTTCTGCATTGCAGGTTGTTCGACTAGATGTCTCTTGGAGTCCCTTCCAACTCTATGATTCTGTGACCTTTTTTTAGCCATCTACTATTTATTGTTGCTTGTATTTTTTTTTTTTGGGTAATATTGTGATTTGTAAAAATAATTTTTATCATAATTTGGAGAAAGGAATACAAATATCATTATCAAATATCTTTTCGATCAGAACTAAAGTGTTAATCTAAATAAAAACACAAACCAAAAGGAGCAGAGAGAAAAGAAAGAGAAATAGAGAGACAGAGAGCAAGAGCAGGGATAAAGGGGGAAAGGGAAGAGAAAGAGAGTGAGGAAATACTGTAATTTAAAAGAGAAAGAGAAGAGAAAGGGAAAGGGAAAAGGGGGGAAGTTAAAGTTGTTTTTCATGTTGCTGTATTATTATTTTTACAAACGTGGACTCTGTAGATAGATTAAATATTGAATTAAATGAAATGTTTCATTTAGATTGTAAATTAAATTAAATATTTGCTAAATTAATTAAATGAATATGGGCATCATGAGACCTGGCAACCTTGGCCGACAAACAGGAAATGGCTTTGAGTATCAGGAAATGCGTAAGTAAGCTTAGCAAACAGGCTCTGCATCGGGTGCTAATTGTTAAGAATTAATCGATAACTCTGCACGTGTCGCTATAAAGCTGCAGGCACAATAAGCCCCAGAGCAAAACACAAAGCATGCAATCCAGCCCAGGGCTGTAATCATATTTTGCCTGTCCTGATTAAAGCTATGTTCACACTCCCAGATCCTTCAAGTGTCCCTATTTTCCAGGGACATCCCTGATTTAGAGAAGCCGTTTGATCTGATCCCGGAATGTCCCACTTTTCCTTGTTGTTGTTTAGTCATGTCCGACTCTTCATGACCCCATGGACCAGAGCACGCCAGGCACTCCTGTCTTCCACTGCCTCCCGCAGTTTGGTCAAACTCATGCTGGTAGCTTCGAGAACACTGTCCAACCATCTCTCCTCTGTCGTCCCCTTCTCCTTGTGCCCGCCATCTTTCCCAACATCAGGGTCTTTTCCAGGGAGTCTTCTCTTCTCATGAGGTGGCCAAAGTATTGGAGCCTCAGCTTCAGGATCTGTCCTTCCAGTGAGCACTCAGGGCTGATTTCCTTCAGAATGGAGAGGTTTGATCTTCTTGCAGTCCATGGGACTCTCTAGACTCTCCTCCAGCACCAGAATTCAGAAGCATCAGTTCTTTGACGATCAGCCTTCTTGATGGTCCAGCTCTCACTTTCATACATCACTACTGGGAAAACCATAGCTTTAACTATACGGACCTTTGTTGGCAAGGTGATGTCTCTGCTTTTTAAGATGCTGTCTAGGTTTGTCATTGCTTTTCTCCCAAGAAGCAGGCGTCTTTCAATTTCGTGGCTGCTGTCACCATCAGTTAGGATGTCCCTATTTTCATTAGAGAAACGTTGGTGGGTATGGTAGGACGTGCCTATTTGCAAGCTACAGGATTGCCTTCAGATGGCTCGGGGGAGCCGGATAACTCCATACCATCCAATATTTCTCCAATGAAAAAAGGAAAATAGGGACACTTGGAGGGTCTGCAAGAGCCTCTCCTCTTCTGTGGCTTCTGGCAAAAGCACTGCTGCCTCTGACCGCAAAGGCAGAGCACAACTACCAAGACTCATCTCCATCGATAGCCTTCTCCATGAATTTGGTCCAATCCTATTCATTCATTCATAAAAATATTCAGTGCTTTTCTTCCTTTAAAAAATGTTTAGGTGCACTCTCATTTTTACTCAAGAAAACCACCGTTTTATAGTACAAATCGGGGGAAATAAATACAGTAAATGGATAAAAGTACAAAGATTCGCAAAATGTTTAGGGGTATACATACCCCTGCGTACCCCCAGAAAAAATGCCCTAAAAATATTTATGTACTGCTGTATCATAAATATACTGTTTATCACAGCAGTTTACGACAATATAAAAGAATAACATCACAAAATGTTAAAAACTAGTGAAAAGCAAGAAGAAATCAGAAGCAAACACCATTGTGTTAAGTGGACTCTTAATAGCCTGCATTTTTAAAGCCATCCTGTGGGAGGGAGTTCCAGAGTTTAACTACTTGCTGGGTGAAGAAGGATTTCCTTTCTTTTGCTGCTGTTTGATGCCTGGTTTCTCAGAACCAGCACACTGACGGGAGTCCTGAAGCCTTTGCACAGGGCAAAGACATCGACCCCCCCGCAACCCTATGTTTACATAGACAGAAACCAATCTGGCACTAATGAAGCTGCGCAGATGCAACTTCGCCGTGCTCTAAAGAGACAGCGTGAACACACCCTAAACCAGGCATAGGCAAACTCGGCCCTCCAGATATTTTGGTACTACAACTCCCATCATGCCTAGCTAACAGGACCAGTGGTCAGGGATGATGGGAATTCTAGTCCCAAACATCTGGAGGGCCAAGTTTGGCTATGCCTGCCCTAAATGTACACTGTGCTTCTTTCATTCCTGTTCCAAGTCAACAACTGCTCCCCAAACCTCCCAGTCCTTCCTTCCTTTTGTCTGGTTTAACTATATTGTTATGCAAAACCTTAATCTTCCAGCATTGAGAGACCCCACTGATTCCAAGTGGTTTCCCAGAGTTCATTTTCCTTGGAATGAAGGTCAATGGAGACCTTGCCAGCAGATATTGCCCCAAGTTCCTAATATAATGCAATTATTTTTATACTGTTTCCACTAATAGATGCATCTTGGTGAGGTTGTTTCCCTCATGGATGCTTCTGGTACATTTCCCTTCCCTTTCCGGGAACTCTAGCTGGGAAGTGTGGATTTTTAAGGGTTCATGTGTTCTGGTTCACGTGCAAATGATTCATTCATTCATTCCATTTATAGCACACCTATTTTCTCCAAGGAGCTCAAGGTGGTATATATGGTTCTCCCCCTCAGCATTCCTGCATTGCAGGGGGTTGAATTAGATGACCCTGGGATCCCTTCCAGCTCTACAATTCTACGATTCTATAATTTAATCCCCGCAACAACCTTGTGAGGAAGATTTGGCTGAGAGGCAGTGATTGGCCCCTAGGTTCATGGCCAAGTGGGGATTTGAACCCTGGGCTTTCTCAGCTCCCATTCTGACCCCTCTGGTTACCCTCCAAGGGCTGTTTAGCTCAAACTACTTTGAGATTGCAAACGTTTTAATGATTTGAGTAAAACTCCAAGCACCTCTAATACTTCCCTGTGCTTCCAAAGCCACCCAACAAAATTTGCCATCAAGACTTAATGTTTTAAGACTGGGCACATATCTATTTACTGCATTTCAGGTGGGTTTACCTCTGCCAGCAAGGTGACTACTCTGCAAGACGTCAGAATGGTGCAGTTCCATTACCAAAAGGTAACTTCAGTGTGTGGGTATGTCCCCTCACCGTTTTACACTCACAACAACCCTGTGAAGGAGAATTCCTTCCAGTAGCACCTTAAAGACCAACTAAGTTAGTTCTTGGTATGAGCTTTCGTGTGCATGCACACTTCTTCAGATACGATGGACTTCCATTTCATGCGGCTCATCTAGGTATCTGAAGAAGTGTGCATGCACACGAAAGCTCATACCAAGAACTAACTTAGTTGGTCTTTAAGGTGCTACTGGAAGGATTTTTTTTTTGTTTTGACTATGGCAGACCAACACGGCTACCTATCTGTACCTGTGAAGGAGGTTAGGCTGAGAGTTGGTGACAGGCCCAAGGTCACCTGGTGAGCTTAATGGCCAAGTTGAGATTTGAACCTTGGTCTCCCAGGCCCCATTCTGACACTCTAACCACTACACCATGATTTTTAGTCTTGTTTTAAATGCATTTGGTTTTGGGTATGTGCACGTGTGTTTTAAACTGTTTTTAATTATATCATATGTAAATTGAATTGAGACAGTGGTTTGTGATCAATGAAATAATAATAATAATAATCGGGATCAGGTGAAGTACCGTTCTCCACACTACATTTTAAGAAAGGCATTGATAAACTAGAATGTGCCTTCTCTCCTTTGTTTTGGTTTCTGTCCCCTGCTGGAGGCAGTGTGCCAGAACAGATGGACCCTTGGTCTGATCCAGCGCAGGCAGTTATTACATGCCAGAGTCAAATGTCTATTTCTGGATCCTATTTCCGCAGCGCAAGAGGAAGGTGCAACGGTGCTGCATTTGCTTCGTGGAAGTCCTCAGCGGATTCCTCCTCTTGTTGCTGGTAGCGACTGTCTTCACTCTCCTGCGCTGTTTTCTAGGTAAGGCCCTTTCCTTTATCTGTGCCTTCTTTGAATGAGAGCGTAACATTTATTTACTTGTATGCTGCCTTTCCATAACTGGGAGGGGAGGGAGCCTAAACTGGTTCGGTTAATAATGTGGACATGTCTCCACCCCAACAGAGTTCTCCGATCTTACATTAGCAAACAGAGGGAGTAAGGCAGAGCTCTTGAGGAATTCAACCACACCTACAAAAGGCCTTGCATTTCTCAGGACTGTTCCTCACACCTCAACCATGAATGAGATCATTTCTCAGCAGCCCACAGTACCCCTGAAGTCGGTGTCACCTCAGGCCTCATCTCAGAGCAAGATGGGTTCTCCTCCATCAACCACTGAGAAGTCCAATCCAGAGACTTCATTGCCGCCATTAATTTCAGTGACGCAAGGTAGTTCGCCACAGCAGCCCACCTTAAGCACGAAACTGAGGTCCACTCAGCTGGACCTTCTCGTACAATGGATGCCTCCACAGCAGCTTACCTTGGCTGCAGAACCATTGCCTCCGCCAACCACGACTACAAAACTGGAATCTCCTCACCAGCTAACTTCAGATGTGAAGCCGGTGATGCCTCAGCATAGCCCCTCACCAATGGAGGAGTCTTCTGGACAACCAATAACCCCAGCCACCAAGTGGCCTTCTCCTACCCAGCTAAGTTCAGCCACAAAACAGAAGTTTGTAACTCGTTCAGTTGCAAGTGTGCAGCTGATGCCACAGCACCTAACCAAAACTGCAACCTCAGCTTCTCCGCTGTGGTTAGCTGCTACCAAAAAGCTGAGGTCTCCTCAGATCTCCTCAGCCATGCCATCTTCTCCACCACAGCTAACCCAATTCACCAGTCTGCCACCTCTACAGCAGCTAACCACAGCCATGAAAGGAACAACTTCCACCACAAAACCCATTTTTTTACTTCAGTTGATGACAAGCTACAGAGTCTCGACTTTGGAAAGTTCCAGCAGTGAGGCCACAAAGCTGGACTATATGGTAAGCATAATGTTTCACTATCCGTTGCGTGTACTAAATGCTATCTATGCAACCATCCTAAATGCAGCAACGTTTTAGCCTGCTGTTCAAACGTTGGGTGTCAGGTTTTCCCCCAAATCTGAAATAGAATTTGTGAACGTTTAACTGTAAAGATAACCAAAAACTTGATTTTCAGAGGTATTGACAACTGTCAAGAGTCAGTGACAAGGAAATCTAAGGTTGTCAATTTCAGCGTACTTTGACGTCAGACCAGTCAAGAAATATCCACATATTCAGATATGTCCAGTATCATTGGATGCCAAAGACCAGCATCAAATGTTTCATGATTATTTGGGAAATGCATAAATATTCAGGGGCTTTCAATATAGTATTGTGATTGTTCAGGAAATATCAAAATATTCGGAGGATGTCTGGTGAATATCCTACACTGAAATTGACAGTGGAGAAGGGCAAGGAACATTGGGAGCAATTTTTTTCAGTCCTAGAGTATGACCACTATCCTAATGAATCTCTAATAAGTTTCTCCCCTCATCTCATGGTGTGTCAGTGTATCATAAAAGCTTCTGCTTCCCCCCTTGTTGTATGTGTGGCTTGACTGGCTGGCTTGAATCAGCTTGACCCGTTTGCGCTGGCAAAAGTGCCCCCTGTCCACATTTACAATGACAGCATGCAGAGCAGCCTCACAAGTCTTCTTGCTCATCCACCTGGTTCAGGATTTCCCACTCTGAGACTGACACCGGTCCCACAGGGCCACAGGCAGAAAACAGCCTTTCTTCATCACCCGCTTTGAAACTGAGATATTTTAACCAGGGGTCTCCAACCATTTTTGGACTAGTGGGCACATTTCAAATGTTGAGAGTGTGTTGGGGACGCACATCACAAAATGGCTGCCAGGGAGGGGGGCATGGCATAACACAAAATGGCTTCCATGGGGAGCATGGTGTTAGAGATAACCACTCCAATGACATGCTGATCCTAGGAAATAGCTATGTTCTGCTCGTCTTGGTTTGGGGTCACTCACTCACTCACTCACACACACACACATTGTTGTGATGCTGTTGTTTCTAATAACAACAGAGAGCATTTCTTAGTACTGTACCAGGAAAAATATATGAGGTAGCTGCACCACTCTTGTTTGGGAGGAATAACTTAAAAGGTACCTGTACATTTTGCCGTATGACTATCTTTCTAGGAGGGCTGGTGACTTACTTTTTACATAAAGCTCAGAGTCTGGGGTACCTACCCAGGGGCACCACTAAATGCCTTCACAGGTGTCATAACACCCATAGACACCCCCTGCTTTTAGCTGATACCAGGGATTGAATGAGGGACTGGCTGCCTGGTAAACTGAACTCTGGCCTCTCCCTGACATGGCTTGATCTGTAGATTGAGTTGATATGTAGATGGAGTACGCCTCCAGTTCAATACCATTATCAGCTTCTGCTGATTTCCCAAGCTTCTCTGCCTATCCAGGATTTCCTGTATTCATACCAAGAACATGCGCATGCCACATTAGTTGGATAACTAAGCCCTTAATTTGGGCTAATAGATCTCATCGGAATTTGAACCCATAACCCAGACCAACAGAGATGCTTCAAAGGTTCTAAATCAAGGCATGAGAACCTCTTCCAAGTGGGCCAGTTGGCAAAGCAAGCAGGGTGGGCACCTGCTGCTCCTGTGGGACAAAAGGATGTATCTAGCATGTGCACAAGCTAGCAGGGCTGGTCATAAAAGCATAAGAAGACCTTTCTGGATTGGACCAATGGCCCGTCCAGGTCAGTTTCCTGTACTCCTTTTAAAATACATCATCTGAAGGCAGCCCTGTATTGGGAAGCTTTTAATGTCTGATGTTTGATTATGTTTTTATATGTGCTGGAAGACACCCAGAGTGGCTGGGGCAACACAGCCAGATGGGTGGGGTATAAATAATAAAATTATTATTATTATTATTATCATCATCATTATCATCATCATCATTATCATTATTAGTTTCCTGGTGATTCGGGGCAGCCCTGAACAAATGCCAGTTTGACAACAGCTGCGTTCACTGCCAGTGGTGCTAAAAACTATGGCAAGCTATCTCCCTAGCAGGTTTGGGGATCACCCCTGGTTGGGGTGCAGGTCAAATAAATATGCCTTCCTCCCTTGTTCTCTTATATTGAGGCAGATGGCTGGGGCAGTTTAGAAGAGCCCTCGTGCAAATGCACATGTGTGCAACAGTAGAGGCCTGGCTGGAAAGCTGAAAGCTTGCTGCCACTACATGGGAGACGGATTGAAGAAGAGGAAATGCAAATTGGCCCTGCCCTGTAGCTTGACCAATCTCGGCTAGGAGCTAGGTGGAGTCATAGTTCTTAAAAAAAGTACAGTGGTACCTCGGGTTACATACGCTTCAGGTTACAGACTCCGCTAACCCAGAAATAGTACCTCGGGTTAAGAACTTTGCTTCAGGATGAGAACAGAAATAGTGCTCCGGCAGTGTGGCAGCAGCGGGAGGCCCCATTAGCTAAAGTGGTGCTTCAGGTTAAGAACAGACCTCTGGAATGAATTAAGTACGTAACCAGAGGTACCACAGTATAGACTCGCACACACCGGCCAGCTTCCATTTTGACTTGAAATGTTCATTTTGGGCTTCTCAGAAATAAAGGCAAGAAGCAGGTGAAGGGGGGGGGGGAGCACTGGCCCGCAGTGGCACCCACCTGAGAGGCACCAGAACTATGCTCCTGTGTGCTCTAGCTGAAAAAAGCACTGACGGTATGCAGTATTCCAAACATGGTTGCACCAAAGTTTAGTATAACAGCACTGTGCGATCGGCAGTTTTATTTTCCGTTCCTTTACTAATGATCCCTATCATGGAATTTGCCTTTTCAAAACTGACCTGCACAGGGTCAATGTCTTCGTTGAACCATCACCATGACTCCAAGGTCTTCTTCCTTGTCTGTTACCCTTGAGCAGCTGTGTGAAATCATGTTACATCACTTTACTGCCTCCAGAAGATGTCCCTGCCATAGCTGTCAACTTTCAGATTTGAAAATAAGGGATCAGCAGCCTCACCTGTCCCGGGGACAGTCTACGGGATATCTAACAGCGGGAAGCAGCAGGAAATGGCGCTGGAATAAGGAAATTTCCTGCAAAAAAAGGGAAGGTTGACAGCTATGGTCCCTGCCATCTGCATTTTCAACTGGGAGAGACCCCTCCTTGAACTCCTGGAGAGATGCTGCCAGTCAGAGAAGACAACACTGAGCTAGACGGGCCAGTAGTCTGACTAAGGCTGTTTCCTGTTTTGTACACTTTACATCATTTATGCACGTTTTGATGCCTGAAGAGCCTTGTGGCTCACAGCAGAATGACATGTTTCACAGCCAGTGCATGGCCACCCATAAAAGCAACAGCCCAGTCATTTTTCCTCCCATCCCTGTTCCCCCTCCCAGCTATTTTGTGAAACACCTGGTATGATGTCGTTGAGTCACCAGTGTCATTGTCTCCCATTACCATTCGCGGAGGAGAGGGCTATTAATGGTTGCTGGCCACAATGGCTATGCTCTGCTATAGTCAGGGGCAGAAATGCTTCAGAGTACCACTTGCTGGAAGGGACGTGGGTGGCACTGTGGGCTAAACCATAGAGCCAAGGACTTGCCAATCAGAAGGTCGGCAGTTCAAATCCCCGCGATGGGGTGAGCTCCCGTTGCTCGGTCCCAGCTCCTGCCAACCTAGCAGTTTGAAAGCATGTCAATATGCAAGTAGATAAATAGGTACCTCTCCTGCGGGAAGGTAAACGGCATTTCTGTACGCTGCTCTGGTTTGCCAGAAGTGGCTTAGTCATGTTGGCCACATGACCCAGAAGCTGTACGCCGGCTCCTTCGGCCAATAAAGCGAGATGAGCGCCGCAACCCCAGAGTCAGTCATGACTAGACCTAATGGTCAGGGGTCCCTTTACCTTTACTACCACTTGCTGGAAACCACAGGAGGGGAGAGAGCTCTTGTGCTCAGGTCCTGCTCATGAGTTTCCCAGCAGAGGCATCTGGTCAGTCACTGTGAGAACAGGATGCTGGACCAGATGGGCCTTTGGCCTTGAACCAGCACTCACGTTCCCAGACCCTCCAACTATCCCTATTTTCCAGGGACAGTCCTGGATTTACAGAAGCCACCTCAGTTTCTGATTTGATCCCAGAAGGGCCCGCTTTTCCTTAGGACGTCCCTGTTTTCATTGCAGAAATGTTGGGGGGCATGGAGTTGCGCGATCCCTGAGCCAAGAAGATAAGTAACTATACAACCTTTAGAAGACATCTGAAGTTTTTTTTAATGTTTAATGTTTTATTATGTTTTTATATATGTTGGAAGCTGCCCAGAGTGTCTGGGGCAATCCAGTCACACGGGTGGGGTATAAATAGAATAATAATTATAATTGTTATTATGGAAGAGGACACCCCTATTTTCATTGGAGAAATGTTGGTGGGCATGGGTCCTCTTATGTTCTAGATCAGGCATCCCCAAACTTAGCCCTCCAGCTCTTTTGGGACTACAACTCCCATCACCCCTAGCTAACAGGACCAGTGGTCAGGGATGATGGGAATTGTAGTCCCAAAACAGCTGGAGGGCCAAGTTTGGGGGTGCCTGTTCTAGATCCTTTGTGGGAGGCAGAAGATGCCTCTCAATAATTTCTGGTTAATCACATGCAATTGCACTCAGGCACTGCTTACTGGTTTCGCATTGATACATCTGGTTGGCCGCCATGAAAACAGGATGCAGAACTAGAAGGGCCATTGGCCTGATCCAGCCAGCTCTTCTTATGCCCCTAACAGCTGTTGGAAGTGGACTGGGGAAAATGCAATGACACCACAGCACTCGTTTGCATTGCCCCATGTGATGGGGCAGAGCAGAGATGATGAGACCCTCCATTTCCTCCTGCACAAACAGAAAATTAAATTAAACCGAGACCTTTCCTTGTTGCCAGGAGAGGCTCCTGCTTTTCTCCTTGGCCAGGTCCTATGACCGCATCTCTGATGCATTGCTAACCACACTCACGTTTCAGCTGACATGCCAGCAGAACAACAAGGCAAGATAGTAATCTCATCCTTGAAGAGTTTTGCTTATTAGCAGCTTGTTGACCACCAAGGAATTTTATCTCTTGCTGTGATGCACCTTCCTGAGGGATGGAGTGGATGCGGGACACTGATAGAATCATTTGGAGAAATGTGACCTCCACAACCCTTGGCTGTGGGTGCACAACATCCTTTTACAACAGGCTGCAATTTTACCAGCAGCACCGTTCTGCTTCCTGCTGTTGCTTGGGTAGCAGATAGGACTGGGGAAAGCTTCCAGCCCCCAACTCCTGAGAGCCACGGCTAGGCAGTGCAAACATTACTGAGCAAAAGAGGTTGGTGGTCTGATTTGGTGTAAGTCAGTGCCCTGGGTTCTAGTCACCTCACCTCAAAAACGGATATTGAAGACATGAACAATGGTTCAGAAAAGGGCAGCCAAAAGCATCAGGGAAAGAGAATGACTCCCTTCTGAAGAGGAAAGGTTGCAGCAATTGGGATTTTTTTAGTGCAGGGGAAAGGTGAGTAAAAAGTGACATGATAGAAGTTTATTAAATTATGCAAGGCATGCAGGAAGTGGATAGAGAGAATGTTTTCTTCTTCTCACCTAACTCTAGAACTTGTGGAAATCCAATGAAGCTGAAGGTTAGGAGATTCGGGACAGAAAAAATAAATTCCTTCATGCATCACAGAATTAGGCTGCGGAACTCTCCCACAGGAGGCAGCGATGGCCACCAACTTGGTTGACTTTAAAGGTGCATTAGCCAAATTCCTGGAGGAGAGCTCTATTGAAGGCTACTAGTTGTGATGGCTGTGCTCTGCCTCCTCTACAGCTGCAGGAAGCAATGCTTCTGAATACAGTGGTACCTTGGGCTAAGTACTTAATTCGTTCTGGAGGTCCGTACTTAACCTGAAACTGTTCTTAACCTGAAGCACCACTTTAGCTAATGGGGCCTCCTGCTGCCGCTGCGCCGCCAGAGCACGGTTTCTGTTCTCATCCTGAAGCAAAGTTCTTAACCCGAGGTAGTATTTCTGGGTTAGCGGAGTCTGTAACCTGAAGCGTATGTAACCCGAGGTACCACTGTACCAGTTGCTGGAAGCCACAGGAGGAGAGAGGGATCTTGTGCTCAGGGTCCTGCTTGTGGGTTTCCCAGAAGAGGCATCTGGTTGGCCACTGTGAGAACAGGATGTTCTGTGAGCCGCCCTGAGACCTCTGGGTACTGTATAGGGCAGAATATAGGTTCAATGAATGAATGAATGAATGAATGTTGGACTAGATATGCAATTGACCTGACCCAACAGGCTCTTCTTATGCCCCTTGCCTGCAATCAAAACAACAAATTGTTTTAGTCACTTTGTTATTAACTTTGGAGGCAGCTGTATTAAGAGCACAAGAACATCCTTGTTTTCATTGATGAACCGACAATGGTTGTCAGGTGCCACTCCACAACCTTTCAAATTAAAGGTTAGGCAGCCTCTGCATGGCACAGATCACAGAGATCTAACAACATCGTTTTAATGATGGCCTCTTCATCATTGCAAATTGGTCACTAATGCTGCATGGCTCTCTGTGACCCTTGTTACCCCATCCAGCATTTTCAGTTTCCTGGGAAGCGATGACAAGATTGTTATCAGAACAACATGTAATTATATTTTCTTTTAAATATATTTGCTCTTTCTCTGACTCAGCTTTAACAACAGATCCAGTGCTTTTTTCCCTGGGGGTGCCCAAGGGTTTGCAGTGCCACAACCATTTTTTCTAGAACAAAAGCACTGAACAGATCCACCTTTTTGAAACGGAAAGTTTTAGCACTTGTGATAGTGCCTCTGCAGCCAATGTGGGCAAACACATTTGGTTTTCTGCTTATACTGGGAATGGTTCAACAAATTCCCGATCACAACTGCTGGTGGCGCCCCCTTATACTCAGACCCTTGGGTCCATCTAGCTCAGTATTGTCTACACTGACTGGCAGCAAGGGCTTTCTGGAGTTTCAGAGAGGAGGTCTCTCCCAGATGCCACTGGGGATCAAAGCTGGGTCCTTCTGCATGCAAAGCAGGAGCTCTGCTATTGAGCGACACGATTTTGCAAAAATATATGCTAAGATTCCAATCCTCATGGTTCTGAACAATGGGCTGATTTAAATAGAAGTGGAGGAATCTGCCTGATGCCAAGTCAGACCATTGGTGCATCTCAGTCAGTAGATACCAGATCCTTCCTATTTAGCCACACTAGAGAGGCCATTGGGACGCAGGTGGCGCTGTGGGTTAAACCACAGAGCCTAGGACTTGCTGATCAGAAAGTCGGCGGTTTGAATCCCCGCAATGGGGTGAGCTCCTGTTCCTCGATCCCTGCTCCTGCCAACCCAGCAGTTCGAAAGCACGTCAAAGTGCAAGTAGATAAATAGGTACCGCTCCGGCGGGAAGGTAAACGGCGTTTCCGCGCGCTGCTCTGGTTCACCAGAAGCGGCTTAATGATGCTGGCCACATGACCCGGAAACTGTACGCCGGCTCCCTCGGCCAATAAAGCAAGATGAGCGCCACAACCCCAGAGTTGGTCACGACTGGACCTAATGGTCAGGGGTCCCTTTACCCTTAGAGAGGCCATTGGGTGTACAAAGAGGAGGCCATGAGACAAGCTTGGAGCAAGTAAGGAGCTGGGAACCAGCACTGAGCGCCAAAGAGCAATTGGAATCAGAGCACACACCAAAAGGCAGTACTAAGAACGAGCCGAGAGTCTGGACCAACCAGTAAAACTAGAAACACAACACATGTTGGGTCACGTTACCCAAGCAAAGCTTCACTGATGACAGGAAACCCACATTTAATCCTTCAAGCTTCTGTGGGTGGAGCCAACCACTAGCCCGGGCGGAGTCAATCTGGAGGGGTGGGGTTCTTCACTAAGAAGCTGCAGTGATACAACTGACCTCATTGGGCAGCAGCCAGCCGGCCTTGGAGTCGTAGGCTCTGATCTGACCTGTTGGGTTGAGCAATTTGCGAAAGGCACTCTGCACATGCTCGTAGATCTCACCTTTCATCTCACTTCACAATCTTCAGACGGCAGGCCCAAGAACATTTGTGGCCCCTGATTCCAAAGCAGCATCGCTCATGTTTCACTCCTAACCAGAAACCGACGGTGGGGCAGTGAAAATTTCACTGAGGCTGAGTTGCAAGCATTTATTCTATTCCACTGCAAAGATCTGCAAAACTCCTTCTTGAAAAACATGCTTCTTGAAAAACAGGCGTGTGTGCAGCCTTGTGCTATGCTTTGGGAAGTTTGCATATTTATATTTATTTTTTATTTAGTTTAAAAAGAGCCTTTGTACCAAGCCTTTCAACCAAGAAGGCTTCCGGAGCAGCTTACATACAATAAATTAAAGCAAGACGAGGGCTGATGATAAATTTGGGCCAACAACATCAGGAGAGCACTAACTTGGCAAAGGCTGGCTGAGGGCCTAGGCTAATCTGCCAGAAAGAAATTTGAAAGGCTTGTTATTGCCGGGTTCCCTTGCAGAGCAAAGGGAGTCTGTCAATTCCATGTGTGTTCTGACAGATGATGTCACTGCTGCTGCTCCATAGAGCTCTGCTATTCCCCCTGTGACATCATTGCCTCAGGCAAAATTACTTGCGGTGCCTGTTCTGTTTCATGAATTGACACGCTTTTAATGTTGCAACGAACCGTTTTGCTAATTCACTGCAGTGGCCACCTGATCCTAACTCATGATGATGCTAAATTGAGATTTCCATTTCCTATTATTAGGCTACAGGTGAGCTCTTCCCTAGGGAGAAGGAAGGGGAATGCAAACAGCCTAACCCAATTTTCAGGTCCAAAAAACCTTGAGGAGGCAAGGTATGTAAAATAGCAAAAGTGGAAGGTGATAGGCAGAGGCCAAATGAGGATGTTTGGTTTATGCGAGTGTTACATACAGTGTATGTGACTGAATGCACATGTGTGTGTGCCCCTCACCTGTAGTTATACACACACTACCAAGAGGTTTCTTTTGCTAGAAATATGACGTGCGCTCGTTACGAATATGTGTCTGCCCTTAACTTTATGCCCACAAAAAGTTTTCATGCAAAAGAAATAAAGAAAAATTGCTTTATTACATGAAATGAAAGTGACGGAGTATATAAATGCTGCTTCGGATAGCCAAATTACAATTTAAGCAGGCAGCAAATACTACAGTACGTAAACACCTTGCTCTGAAGAGTAACAGAATCCCTGTTCTCTAAAGCCTAAAGAAAGTGAGTGTGACAGTTTTGCCACTGGACCCACACTAATGTCAAGGGAAGAAATGCTTTACTGCATTCTAATGGGGAAGGGAGGAGGACTCTGAAACGAGCAATTCTTCTAATTCCAATATTTATATTGTTCTATTGTCTCTTCTTTGAATTTGCTGCCAATTTCCCATTTTGTTTATTTTGCTTAACTGAATGTTGAAAGAATATAACTGCAGTGAGCAATGACTAAAGTAGATTTCCTTGTTTGTTTCCTGTCTTAAAGTTATTTTAGCATTATCTAGGCGGGAACCACCTTTTTTTACCTTCTTTTACAGGAGGTGTAGATTAAATTTTGCTGGTCACCAGGTTACATATGTTGATCTTTACATAAGGTATTATGAGCTCAGGGCATGCTGGAGATAAGGCTGGTACCAGGGTCAAAAAAGTTCATAATGGGAATCTTTACTCATATTACGTTATGCCAACCTTAATGTATGTCATGATCCACAGTAGCAAAGAACAGGAAAAGCTCATGTTTACAATAGGGCTGCCATACGTCCAGATTTCAAAGGTGGAATTGATGTCCAGGGGGGATTTTTTTCAAAAGGCAACACTTTGTCCTGGATCTTAGGCAAGTCAATTGAAAAATCGCATTTCTTTGGCAAACCTCAGCAACTTGGGGGTTTGTCTACGAAAGGCTCAACAACTTCTAGGGTGCCCTGGTTTTTTACTTTTTGAAATATGGCAACCATACACTAGGATTACAAAAGCCATATTAGAGTGGCACACTGCACCAGGGCCTATGTGTGCTTGTTTCCTGCTGCTCCAGAGGGTAGAACCCGAACCAATGGCTTCAAGTGAGAAGAAAGGAGATTCCAAAGTAACATTTGGAAGAACTTTCTGGTGGTAAGAGCTGTTTGACAGCAGAACACTCCTTCACTGAAGGTTCTTAAACAGAGATTGGATGGCCGCCTGTCAGAGATTCTTGAGCTCCAATTCCTGCATTGCAGAGGGTTGGACTAGATGACCCTCGGGGTCCCTTCCGGCTCTGCAATTCTATGATTCTATAAGCCAGACCAGCTTATAGAACCTTATTATGAACCGATCTGGCATTCAGCAACAGCGCTACCAAACCGGAGGGCGTGGCAGATAAGCTCCCAGTACCTTCTCAAGGAGTAGGAGGGCTGGAACAAGACACAGAGACCAAATATGTATGCCTCTACCGCAGATGTAGGAAAGTCTTGCATAATCGTGCATGCAGGAGGCAGCCTCCCCCCACCCCTCAGTTGGTCATGCCTGAGATACAGCCTTCCTCAGAAGCTGGGAGGCTTATAATTAATGTGGATTATTCTGCTCCTGGCCACGAAATGCCGTCTTTACACATGTAATACCTTATATAAAGACTGAGCGCAGGTGCTTTAATTCCACTGTGATTTCCTTTCCTTTCTTTAGAGCCCAAAGAAAGGAGTAAGAGGATAAGATACCATCTCATTATTATAATTTTTTAAAAGGAAATAAATAGCTTGCTTTGTAAAGGGACAGATGTGAGCAGGAATTAGTTTCCTTGTGGGACCTGATGGACTAGAACAATAACTAGTTTGTTTTCGGAATAAACTTCCCAAGAACTCCCTTGACCACTGGCATTCCTGGCACTGGGGCCGATGGGAGTTGCAAGCCAAAGCTTCTGCACCTCTGCTCTAACCACTACACCACATAGGTGAGGGTGGGCTGACGGGAGAGAAGGTGCCTCCCCAAGTTTGCTGGTCTAGAGAGGATAAGATGCAGTGCCCCTGAGCATATGTGGAGTGCCCTTTTCCTCAACAGAGAGTAATTGCAGCCACTGCCGCTCTCTTTAATGTATGGGACAAGAAGGGTAAGGCCGCCTTATCTTGGTGTTTCTGCCACCTTAGCCACTGTCCATTGATGAGCTTGCCATATGCCAAGGATGGCAGAGCTCTTCCGCCTTTGATGGCTGCGTGGAAGAGGATTCCAAGACCAAGAGAACGATAACTTCCACTGACATTGGCCGTAACTTTAAGAACTTATTTTGCGCTTGCTTTCCTCCTTCGCCCTCCTGTTCCTTTTTTCCTCACGTGCCCTGCCTTTTTCAGATTGTGAACCTGCGGGCAGGGACTGCCTTAGAACTGATTCATGTCAGACCTTTTCAACTTAATGGGTGGGGTACGAATGCTGTCAATAGATTGTTCTTTATTTCCTAGGATTTATGAAATCGGTATGTAAAAACCTCAACGTGGTTTGCAAAAAAGAATAAATAAATACAATTACTAATAAAAAACCAAAACATTCAGAAAACTAAAACCAGTAATAGACTAAGAACATGTTGGCATTCTAGATACAGTGATACCTCAGGTTAAGAACTTAATTTGTTCCGGAGGTCCATTCTTAATCTGAAACTGTTCTTAACCTGAAGCACCACTTTAGCTAATGGGGCCTCTTGCTGCCTGCCGTGAAGGAGTTACAATTGTGCCGGAGCACAATTTCTGTTCTCATCCTGAAGCAAAGTTCTTAACCCGAGGTACTATTTCTGGGTTAGCGGAGTCTGTAACCTGAAGCGTATGTAACCTGAAGCGTATGTAACCCGAGGTACCACCGTATCTGGGTAGGCCTGCCTAAACAAACCAGGCACCGAAAGGAGTACAGCAAAGGATCCGTCTGCCTGGGATCAATAGGCAGGGAGTTCCAAAGTTCAGGTGCCGCGACACTTAAAGATTGACAAATGTGGAACAGGTATTATGTGACACTTGTAATAGAGCCAGTTCTGCATATCGGAACTGAACCAGATAAGAGATGCACACGAGCCTCAGAGGTCTCCTCGCTCCAAGCAGAAGTACAGGAGCCGCCCATCCTCCTTGGCTTGTGGTCATGCTCCCAGCTGGCTGCCATGGAGACGTGGGTTAAGCCAGGCCATTTCAGAATGTGGCTCCCGGCCTGCATTTTCAGCTGCTCTTTCACAACATGAAAACCCATCGCAGGGGTGTCTGTGCGAAGGTTTGCCTTCTTCGCTGCTCTTTCTCCCCTCGGGTTGCAAACTCCTCTGACACGCTCACCTAAATCAGGAACAGCCTTGGGGAAGGTCCAAAGGTCCCTGTTTGGAACAGGTTAGGCGAGAGCAGAGGTTTGCGTGCCAAGGGGTGGCGGTCACCCAAGTTTGCCAGGGTTCAAAACCCTGCTCTCTGGCAGGCCGCCTCTTCCAGGAGAACATTCAGTGCGCAATCCCAGGCCCTGCCTGAAAACAAGAGACAGGGTAGGCCCCAGAAAGTCAAACGGAGGAGCTGCAGCTCAACAGGGCCGCCTGACTGGGCCTCGTGAAGGAGTACCAGACCGTAGCAGCCCAGGAGGGCCGCCCCACCTTTTGAACTAGCGGTGGGGAACTTTGATTTCCTGCCCCCAGCGTGGTAAGCTGTCAAGGGCTGCATGCTGGTCATGGGTCTAGCCAGGGGGGCAAGGAGGCAGCTCCATCAAGTAAATAAATTAAAATACTTAACCAATCACATCTCACATAGCTCGGTTCTGCCCCCTAACCATAAGTCCTGCCCCCCAACATAAATCCTGGCTACGCCCATGATGGGGGCAGTGGCTCATAGCCAGTGTGGGTAGGCTCAGAGACAAAACCTGGGCACCCCTTCTCTCCCTTTCTCTCTTTACCTCTCTCATTCCGACACCCCTTTCTCTCTTGCCCTTTCTGAGACACCTTCTCTCTAACACCCCTTTTTCTCTGTGTATAATTCTTTCTGATCCCCTTTTCTCTCTTGCTCTTTCTGAGACTCTGTTTCCCTCTCTGACACCCCCTTTTCTCTCTATATAGCTGTCTCCTTCCCTCCGACACCCCTTTCACTCTTTCTCTTTCTGTGACTCCGTCTGTCACCCTTTTTTCTCTTTCTGTCGGAGATGGTTTTAGACTTTTCTGACTGCTTCCCCTTCATCCCTTCCAATAGGCGGAGCGAGGAGGTTGCCTCAGGTGGTAGATGCTGAGGGGTGGCAGTTCAGTGTTGAATAACAGAATGGTGTGCAAATTTACGCACCCTGTTCTACATTCCCTTAAATTAGCCTTCTGCTCTCAAGGTGTGATGGAGGATGCTGGGCCCTTCGCCAGCACTGAGATCCAACAGCCTGTTTGTTCAACTTCCATCCATGCCATATGCCTTGTCCTTCAGACAACAAAGTCATGTGTTTTGTGGAACGTTTTGAACAGAATAAATCATATCTGGACACTTTTTTCATTTATTAGCAAACTAGCGGGGATTTTCTAGTCTCACTATGAGAACTCAGTAGAAGGTCAGCTGAAAAGAGTATTTCTCTCAGGGACCCAGACGTTGATCACATGTAAACTTGAAAAATACTGCATGTACCTGGAAAGGACTTTAACTGGATTTGTGTTGTTTAGTACATAAAATAGTTTTAAACGAGGTTCTCATCCCCACATCTCTCTTTCTTTCAGATCAACAACTCGTTTGCTAAAGGTGTGTTAAACCTGCAATATCGAAGGTCATCCACCCTGGAATTGAAGTAGGTTAAGCTGCTTCTCCTACAGTTTACTGTTAACTAAAGAAAATAAATGTGTCTATATTTGTCCTTGAAATCCGATGAGTGCAGAGTATAGGATCTTCCTATATTTGTCTCTAACAAACCTGACCTTACTAGACTGCCAGATACACAAGATGGCCCTAGTGTTTCTGCTTATTAGGGTTGCCAACTTAGTAAAATCCATCTTTAAAGATACAAGATGCATTTAATCAACACAGGGTGACTGGTGCATCAGCTGAATCTGAGTCTGTCTGGAGCTGGATAAAATAAGCAGTCAAATAAGCAGACTTGGATTCTAAAGCTGCCAACCAAGGAGGGGAAAAGCACTATCAGTTTGCTGTTGTGCAAGTGGAAAGAGAGAAGGGACTGGGGATGACTGAGTCAAAAGGAAGGATGGCGGGGAAATTTGGTTCCGTTTACGCTTAAAGGTGAATCTGCTGAATCCAGACTTCCTGAAATGTGATGGAAACACAAATGCAATCAGCTTTGAAATTTGCATGTCTCAAAATTTTGCAACCTAGCTTGCAAAGCAAGTAAATGTGTGCAAAAAAAAGAAGCATGTATTAGTGAAAGTGACAAACGAAAGTGCATATGGGGAAATGGCTTGCAAAAATGGCTTTGTTTTTCACTAAAAGTGAGACACTAGTCCACATGATTCTCCATAAAGTTCTGATTTAGGACATGCCATAGATTGAACCTGGAACCTTCTGCATCCAGAGTAGAAACTCTGCCACAAAGCTACAACTTTATCCACAATGTTCATAATTTCGAAGGCAGACCAGCAGGGATTAGGCAGGAAAACCTCTTTGGGGGGCTGCCATCTCCTGATTTATTTTTCCAGGGCCGGCCCAAAATCCAGAACCTCAGAGCCGCCAAGTTTTCGCAGAAGCACCCAAGCGTCGAAACTGAGCCCCAACAACGTGACCCAGGAAATGAAGCGTGACTACCGAGAAACTCACAATGAAACCGGAGTCCTGGTAGATGCAGAGAACATACATATTGAAGGTGAGCTGTGCCACTAAAGTACAGTACACTATTTATTTATTTATTTATTCGATTTAAATATTTTTTATTCCTCTCTCAAACAAACAAAGAAAGACTTCTTGAGGTTTTTACAGTTCACTGAAAAGAAAACAAGGCAGCATTAAATGTTGAAGGCAAGAGGTTACTATGCCACCTTGAGCTCTTTGGAGAAAAGGTGGGATATAAATGTCATAAAAATAAAAATATTCTCCTTAATTTCTTCAAGCTGCATTTCTAAAGAGATCATGCACTTCACCAGAGAATGATCCCCTTGTAGAGAGCCAGACTGAATTCCTTCCTTCCTTCCTTCCTTCCTTCCTTCCTTCCTTCCTTCCTTCCTTCTGTGATTTTCTCTACTTATTTAACAAGCTTTGCTTATTCTGCTCCAACCCACTAGCAGATTTAATCCGTCAGATACACACAGATCTATTTTCTGTACGTGACACCAGAATTATGGATTTATGGAATTCAGTTATGAGGTGCTACAGTGTCCTAGCACGGCGTGCAAACACTGCCAATATATTTACCAAGGAGGGAGGCAATAGACTCTGATGTAGTCTGCCAAAGGCCAGAAATGTGTTGTTGTTGTTTAGTCATTTAGTCGTGTCCAACTCTTCGTGACCCCATGGACCAGAGCATGCCAGGCACTTCTGTCTTCCACTGCCTCCTGCAGTTTGGTCAAACTCATGCTGGTAGCTTCGAGAACCCTGTCCAACCATCTTGTCCTCTGTCGTCCCCTTCTCCTTGTGCCCTCCATCTTTCCCAACATCAGGGTCTTTTCCAGGGAGTCTTCTCTTCTCATGAGGTGGCCTCAGTATTGGAGCCTCAGCTTCATGATCTGTCCTTCCAGTGAGCACTCAGGGCTGATTTCCTTAAGAATGGATAGGTTTGATCTTCTTGCAGTCCAAGAGTCTCCTCCAGCACCATAATTCAAAAGCATCAATTATTTGGCGATCAGCCTTCTTTATGGTCCAGCTTTCACTTCCATACATCACTACTGGGAAAACCATAGCTTTTACTATACGGACCAGAAATGTAGATAGACCTAATTGACTAGGAGGGGCCAGATCCTCTGCCCACAATCCTCTGAGCTGTTCTGTTAAAAACTTCCATGTCTGTCTGTGTTCTGCAGCCCTACACCAGCACAGAATCACCCCTTTCATTTTTTAAAACCTACACATGCATCTCTCAAGCTTCTAGTTCTCAGGGCTGTGTCATGGACTATATTAGGCGAAGAAGGTGGGAGTTGGCAGGATCACCAGGGCGGGGCTTCAGCACCCTGGACAGCTGATTTCTCACTTCCCTGATTACCAGATACATGCAGTGCTGAGGTTTCGTTTCTGACACCTCCAGCATGTAAACATTAGTATTGTTAATTGTTTTTATTGTTTTTATTATGCTTTGATTATTTTTATTTTTATTACATTTTTATTATTTTTATTGCATATGTTGTGCTTTGTATATTGTAACTTTGTGTTGTGGGCTGCCCTGAGACCTACAAGTATAGGGAGGTATACAAATGTAATAAATAAAATAATAAAATAAATGAAAAATGAATCTAAGAAGTAGGTTTGGCAGGGAAAGATACCTCTTTCTAGATGAGACCCTGAAGACTCTAAATCAGGGCCACCCTCCACCCAGAACTCCTCCATTGTCCATGGGCCACCTGTCAATCACTCGCCATCATATGACATTGATTCATATTTGATCCAGCAGTTTGCAACTGTGGAATTGGAAGCCCACTCTAAGTGTGCTCCTCAACAAGAATTCAAGTCACCTCTGCAAGTGTCTACACCAATACTCCATATTGGGGGAAGCCAATATGGCACCCTCCAGATGTTATTGGACTACAACTCCCATCATCCCTTGCTGTTGACCCATGTTGGCAGGCCTGATGGAAATTGGAGTCCAACAACATCTGGAGGCCACCACCATACTGGCTTGATGGGCTTTACTCAGCCTAAGGCATCTTCATGTGTACTTTTGCCTACTTATTTTCAATATTTAGAATTCAAATTGTTGGTTTTCTAAAGGATCAGAATATGCAGAATATGAAGAACACCAGTTGTTTGTGAACCCAAAGGAACTCTGATACAAACCTGTTCTCTCCCCCACATTTAGATTCCAGCGGATTCTGTTTGTTGAAACCATCATTGCTGTCTGTTAACGGTGTGGGTGACAACGCAGGCACCCAGAAGGATCACAAAAGCAACTGGGGTGGCAAAGATCTGCAGAAGAATGGGAAATGGCCTTGGGCTGCCACTGTCCTGAAGGGCGGAGATCCCATTTGTGCAGGAAGCCTGATTGCAGAAAACTGGGTGCTGAGCGCCAGGAGCTGTGTAGAATCTGGGTGAGTTTCCAGAATGCCATTGCTGACATTTCTTTTCTGGGCAGAAAGGTCAATGCATGGTGGCATCCCTAGAAGAAGAGGGCCTGTTCCTTTGAAGCATAGCTACAGGGGTTGGTTGGGAAGTCGCAACCCTGGAGTCCAGTCCTACAGTTCCCCTCTCACCTGGACATATTTTGGTTTTATTCACAAGAATGTAGGAAGGCGCCTTGTATTGAATCAGACCTTTGGTCCATCTGGCTCAGTACTGTCTGCCCTAACCGGCAGCAGCTCTCTGTGGTTTCAAGCAGGGTCTTTCTTTCCCAGATCTACCTGGAGAAGCCAGGGACTGAACCTGGGACCTTCTGCACACAGTGCAGCTGCTCTGCCACTGAACTATGGCCCGATCCTATTCTAAATTATGATTGTCATTGTTGTTATAATTATATTTATTTACATCCCTCCTTTTCCCCCAGACTGGGGCTCAAGGTGGCTTACACAAATTAAAACCATACAGATAAAAATACAGAAAGCTAAAAACATATATACATAGATAGATAGATGATAGATAGATAGATAGATAGATAGATAGATAGATAGATAGATAGATAGATGGGACGCGGGTGGCGCTGTGGGTAAAACCTGAGCGCCTAGGGCTTGCTGATCGCATGGTCGGCGGTTCGAATCCCCGCGGCGGGGTGAGCTCCCGTCGTTCGGTCCCAGCTCCTGCCCACCTAGCAGTTCAAAAGCACCTCTAAGTGCAAGTAGATAAATAGGTACCACTTTCTAGCAGGAAGGTAAACGGCGTTTCCATGCCAGAAGCGGCTTAGTCATGCTGGCCACATGACCCAGAAGCTGTACGCCGACTCCCTCAGCCAATAAAGTGAGATGAGCACCGCAACCCCAGAGTCGGTCACGACTGGACCTAATGGTCAGGGGTCCCTTTACCTTTACATTATCTATTATATATCCATAGTATCCAAAGTTCATGCTACTTTACTAGTGTCATTGTATTCCTCCCAATGATTTCAACTGTTTACAGTGGTCTCTCGATATGTTAAAAAGTTATTCCAGTCTTTCACAAATATTCGGTCTTCCTGGTTTCTGATCTTTCCTGTCAATCTTACCATTTTGGCTTATTCCATCAGTTTGGTCTGCCACTCTTCTCTGGTTGGTGCTTTTTCTTCTTTCCATCTTTGGGCTAAGAGCATCCTTGCTGCTGTCGTTGCATCCATAAACAGTCTTTTCTTTTGGGAGTTCCACACCTATGATTCCTAACAAAAAAGCCTCAGGAAAATATATAGATATATAGATATAGTTTAATTACTTTTATTATTTATTTATTTATTATTTAAGCTCTAATAGAATTAAAACAATTTAAAAACAAATCTATTAAAACACACATAATAAAAACAGCACAGCACTATTTAAAAACCCTTTCCAGGAAAAACAGTCATTTCCCAAAGGTCTGTCAGAAGAAAACAGTCGGCAGAAGGACAGCAAGGAGGGGACCAGTCTGGCCTCTCTAGGGAGGGAGTTCCAAAGCCTGGGAGCCACCACCAAGAAGGCCCTCTCCTGCATCCTCACCAAGCATGCCTGTGAGGTGGTGGGACTGAGAGAAGGGCCTCCTCTGAAGATCTCAGAGCCTGGGCAGGTTCATATGGAAAATACAGTCCTTCAGACAGCCTGAACCTCAGTTTGCCCTGTTCAGACTATGCCACTGGCAATTTGATTCATCTTTTGGCTATTTCAAGTTACTATTCTCAACAAAGTACCGCATGAAATACTTGAATAAGCTTAGCAGTCGTGGGATAAGAGGCAGGGTCATCTTGTGCATCAGGAACTGGTAAAGACACATGAAATATACTCGGAATCGAGAGTGGATTTCATGCTCTTTATTCAGCTCATAGTGGTGAGGAGAAATGGAAGTTCTCCCAGAATGTCTGCTTTATATACATTATTTATATAATGGGCCCCACGTGATTGGCTAATTCCGGGATTCACCTGTAGGCCAATCTGGTTGCAGATTCACTTCCACCTGGAGCTGGATTGGGTGGCTCCTGTAGACCAATCAGACTGCTGCATTCTGGACCCTATTGTTCTAGGACCAATCAGACTGCTGCATTCTGAATCCTATTGTTCTAGAACCAATCAAACTGCTGCATTCTGAATCCTATTCAACTCAATACATAACAACACAGAAAGCAGAGAGTAGGAATAAATGGGAAGTTCTCCCAATGGAGGGATGCAGAAAGTGGAGTCCCACAAGGATCCATATTGGGACTCACACTTTATAAGACATTCTAGAGTTAGGGATGAGCAATGATGTGGCCCAGTTTGCTGATGAGACCAAATTGTTTGGGGTGGTTAAAACAAACTGAGTGAAAGGGCAGTAAAATGGCAAAAGCATTTCACTGTAAGCAAGTGTAAACTGATGCATGCCACGGCATGAGACCTTGGGTTCATAGTGGATAGCTCCATTGAAGACATTGACCCAATGTGCAGCAACTGTGAAAAAGGCAAATTCAATTTTGGGGGTCATTAGAAAAAGGATTTCTGAGAATCACAAGCAGGGAGAGCCCTGTTGCTTTCAGGTCCTACCTGGGATCTTCCCACTGGGGCATCTGGTTGGTCCCTTGAGAGAACAGGATGCTAAACTAGTTTGGCCTGACCTCTGCTTATGCCCTTAAACTGTTTTAATGACTTTATTGCTTTATTCCTAGAATCATAAAACTGAAGAGTTGGCTGGGACCCAAAGTTCAAGGTTTATTATTGTTTGGAGCCAATTATCATTACAGTATTATGTTTTTAGATATGCTGTAAGCCACCCAGTGGGATATGGGTGGCGCTGTGGGTTAAACCACAGAGCCTAGGACTTGCCGATCAGAAGATCGGCTGTTCGAATCCCCGCGACGGGGTGAGCTCCCGTTGCTCGGTCCCTGCTCCTGCCAACCTAGCAGTTCGAAAGCACATCAAAGTGCAACTAGATAAATAGGTACCGCTCCGGCTGGAAGGTAAACGGTGTTTCCGTGCGCTGCTCTGGTTCGCCAGAAGCAGCTTAGTCATGCTGGCCACATGACCCGGAAGCTGTACGCCGGCTCCCTCGGCCAATAAAGCAAGATGAGCGCCACAACCCCAGAGTTGGTCACAGCTGGACCTAATGGTCAGGGGTCCCTTTACCTTTTTAAGCCGCCCAGGGGAAACTCGTTCAGATGAGTTTAACGACAACAACAACAACGCTCTGTCACAAGAGACTAGGGCCCTGCGGGACTTGACATCTTTCCGCAGGGCCTGCAAGTCGGAGCTGTTCTGCCAGGCCTTCAGTCTGACTCCCTCTCCCCTTTCATAAGAACTTGCATGAAAGTGGCCTCCCAATTTTTCTCACAGGCCCATATAAATTCAGCACAAACAGTTGGGCGTGGTGAGCATTTAAGGTCCCCAACCCTAATCTGCGGGTTGCCATTTGATTGGATTTTATTCTGATCCTGATCTGATTTGAGGATGTATTTTAATTGATTGTCTGATTTTATGTTAATGTGTTAATACATTTGATGTTAGCCGCTCTGAGCCCGGCTTCGGCTGGAGAGGGCGGGATATAAATAATAATAATAATAATAATAATAATAATTATTATTATTATTAACAACAACAGCTCTTACTACATTAAATGCAGCGTAAGCCAGGGACAAACTCTGAAAACACAAACAAACATGATTTAAAACATTCATTTCATTTAAAGTTTCCCTTAGCAGCTTTTTGTCCCCATGGCATCTGGTATTAGAGGTATATTTCCCTCACATGGAAGATCCATTTGGCAAATGGCTGCCTAATCTAGGCCAGTGGCCATCTTGGAGCAGAGAGTTCCACAGAAGTTATTTAGTACCTAAGCATAGTACAGAGTTCTTCTGACCAATCAATCAATAATCTTGCTATAAGGAAAATGAGATAGAAGCAGCATCAGGAATGGTTTAAAAACAATCGCTGTGTTTTCTTCGTAGAATTGTAAGAATGAGCTCCAGTTTATGATCCCTATTAATCGTTTATCCTATAAAGTTTCTCAACCCACCAAATTAACCTCAGCAAACGGCTTGCTCAACTGCAAATCTGGCTCCTCCTGTCTATCTCAAATTTATCTGGCTTTGTCAATAACTGTGAAATCTGAGCTTGGCTGCCTGCTGATGAAATTAACAGTGCAAGCCCCTACATGTCCACATCAAAGTAAGTCTCAATGAATTCAATGGGGCTTATTACCAGGTAAGCGTGTACACAATAGTAACTTAAGCCACTTGGCTGGTTTGAAGTAATGAACTCCGGTGGTGCAGATTACAGCTATATTTCAGTTTTATTGCATTAGCCAGTAGGCATAACACAGAATCAAAACTTGGGAATGTTAGATTTTCTGCAGCAGTTTAAGAACCTAAGAAGAGCCTGCTGGATCAGGCCAAAGGCCCATCAAGTCCAACATGGTGATCTCACAGTGGCCAACCAGATGCCCCAAAGGGAAACCAGCAAGCAGGATTTGAGCACAGGAACACTGTCCCCTCGTTTCCAGCAACTGGCATTCAGAAGCATTGCTGCCTCCAACCACAGAGACAGAGCATAGCCATCAAGGCTAATATATATATATATCTGTGAATTTGTCCTATCTTTTTAAAGCCATCTGGGTGGGACGTGGGTGGCGCTGTGGGTAAAACCTCAGCGCCTAGGACTTGCCGATCGTATGGTCGGTGGTTCAAATCCCCGCGGCGGGGTGAGCTCCCGTCGTTCGGTCCCAGCTCCTGGCCACCTAGCAGTTCGAAAGCACACTTAAGTGCAAGTAGATAAATAGGTACCACTTTATAGCAGGAAGGTAAATGGCGTTTCCGTGTGCTGCGCTGGTGCCACTTCGCCAGATGCAGCTTCATCACGCTGGCCACGTGACCCGGAAGTGTCTTCGGACAGCGCTGGCTCCCGGCCTCTTGAGCGAGATGAGTGCGCAACCCTAGAGTCGGACACAACTGGCCCGTATGGGCAGGGGTACCTTTACCTTTTAAAGCCATCTAGGTTGTTTGCCATCGCTGCCCTCCTGTTGGGGCGAGTTCCGTAGTTTAACTATGTCCTGCGTGAAGAGTCCTTTCTTTGGTCTGTTCCGACTCTTACAACCTTCAGCTTCATGGGATGTCCACTAGCTCTAGTGTTACGAGAAAAGGAGAAAAACTTTGCTCTGCCCACTTTCTTCATACCATGCATAATTTTATATACATTTTTTTATGACACAATGGTGAATGTGTCCAGCACAGGATTTGGCTAAAGGCAAAAGGAACTGACCCATTTCCTTGATGAAGTGACTTTGATGTTACTGCTAACATTAAAAAAAGAGAGAGATAATAGTAACAATAATAATAGCTATAACAATGGCCATGTTCTGCCTCCGTGATTGGAGGCAGCAACGCTTCTGAATACCAGTTGCGGGAAACCACAGGAGGGGGGGGGTGCCGTTGTGTTTGAATCCTGCTTGCAGGTTTCACACCACCACCATTGAGCATCTGGTTGGCCACTGTGAGATCAGGATGTTGGAATAGATGGGCCACTGGTCTGATCCAGAAGGCTCTTAAGTTATACAGTCGTGCCTTGGTTGTTGAATGGAATCTGTTCCAGAAGTCTGTTTGACTTCTGAAAACGCTAGAAAACCAAGGCGCGGCTTCCAATTTGCGGCATTCAGGAGCCAAAACGTTTGAGTCGCAAGGCATTCAGTAACCAAGGTACGACAGTATTCTGTTCTAATATTCCACTGAGCGGGACATGGTTTGGTTAAAAGTGTGTGTGTGTGTGTGAGAGAGAGAGAGAGAGAAGGCTTTTAGATTAAATTTTGCATTAGGGCTCCGTACTTTCGCCTCACCTTGAAGAGAAAGAGAAAAGAGAAGAACAACGACCAGACTTTTAGAAGACATCTGAAGGCAGCCCTGTTTAGGGAAGCTTTTAATGTTTAATAGACTATTGTATTTTAATATTTTGTTGGAAGCCGCCCAGAGTGGCTGGGGAAACCCAGCCAGATGGGCGGGGTATAAATAAATTATTATTTATACCCTAACGCAATCTGAGCATTTTTGTAATCCTTACCAGAATTCCATATGCTGACTGTGCATTCCGGAAGCAGACGCACTGCCCCAACAAACTCACTGAGTTGTGCATTGAGAAAGCTGCCTCATTCCCAATTACATCTCCTCAGCCCCGAGGGCTAGAAACTTGTATTGCAAAATTCTGCAGTGTCAAAAGCAACGGGTGCCTGGTGCTCGCAATCCAACCTTGTATCCTGTGCACTGAGTACAGAGACACGGAATCAGAGGGAGCTAGAAGCTGGTGACACCCAGCTTTCAGTGTCCCAAAGAAGGGCAAACCACCCGCTCGCCCACCTCCTCACAATTCAGCCTACTATACAGCCCATGTTAGGTCACAAACAGGAATGTTGAGGCTTGTAATCCTCCAATAAAACTTCATCCTGTTAAGTAAAGGCAGAAGATGGGTTTCGTGGCCAAGAAACCGATCAGTTCCAGCTAATGCTTATCCCACCTTACCAAGAAGTCAGTCCTTCAGTGCAGCAGCACCCTGCACTTTGGAACTCCCTGCCTTTTGACAAAAGAACCCTCAAAGAGTCTAACTGTTGGATCGAGCCCACGCCCATCTGTTCTGTTCTCCAAGTGGCCAACGAGATACTCTCATGGGAAGCTGGCGAGTAGGACTTTGGCACAGTAGTGCTCTTCCCCCATAGGAGAGCAGCTCCATTCCCTTGATCAGTTTGGCTGCCATTTTCTGATGCTTTTCCAACTCTACAATACCCTTTGTAGGTTAAGGTCCAATTGCATGGGCAGGGGAAAGCCTGAGCAAAAAGATTAAAAGTCTTCACAAGATAACTCCGTATCTGGCAGAGGGAAGGGCATTCTCAGATGAACAGGAGCAGCAGCAGAAAATGCCCTTTTTCAGGAAACTATCCTGTGATATTCTGAAATATCACAAGTAGAATTTCCTTGATAATCTTTAGAAGAGGCTTTGAAAGAGGATGGGACAAATTCACGGAGAAGAGGGCTATTGATGGCTATTGGCCATTATGGTTGTCCTCTGCCTCAACAGCAGTCATGCTTCTTGTGCTCAGGACCTGCTTGTGGGTTTCCCTTGGGGGCCTCTGGGTGGCCACCGTGAGAACAGCATGCTGGACTAGATGGGCCCCCATTGGCCTGGCCAAGCTGGCTCTTCTAATTTGTTTCTTCTGTACCAGCAGCAAGCTAGAGGTATTTATTAGTTATTTATTTACTATATTCATATGCCACCTTTATCTTCCAAGGAGCTCAAGATGGTGTATGTTATGTATTGAAGTTCTCACCCTGGCCACCAGGAGTATTGTGTATGTAGTTTTCACTCAGGTCCACGTCAGTTATTTTAGGCGGGAAACCCTGGGTTGTTGTTGCTACATTGTTGACAGCCGGCTGCCTATAAAAGCAGGCCGGCTGAGCTGTTTGCTGTTCAGTTTTCTGTTCCAGCTTACAAAATAATGAGCTGCTTTGGAGAAATCGCTGTGTCGTCTGCCATGTCTACCCACTATTCAACAGTGTAACTGGTTTTCCTCCTCCCCATTTCACCCTCACAACAACCCTCTGAGGTAGGTTAGATGGTGACTGGCCCCAGGTCACCCAATGAGCTTTGTATAGCCCTCCTGCTTTCCTATACAAGCCTGATGACTCTGTTGCGACGCCACCCTCTCCCCCTTGCCCCCCCATCACATGTAACTTCCAGCCCATCTTTTTGCTTTTGCAGAAACATCTCCTTGTACTCTGTAAAGCTCACTTCTTCAGATGAGCTGTATCCAGTTGCCAAGATGACGCCTCACTCGTCAGGTGCCCAGGATGATGTCGCATTAGTCCAGCTGGCAAAACTGGCACCCATCACATCGACCACCCGTCCCATTTGCCTTCCTGACCCGCTCCACGTTGTACCACCTGGGACTGGGTGCTGGGCGATAGGACCAAAGGAACGTGGTGGTAAGCCACAGGTGTTTCTGTCTCTGGAGGCTGGGAGTGTCTCATGGGGATGGGGCAAAATTTAATTCCGTTCACACTTAAAATCATTTTTCAATCTACCTAATTTGCAGTTTCTGAAACAATATGGAAACCGAAATGCAGGCATCCCTTGAAATGTACACTTCTCCAAATTTTGTGGTGCAGTTCTCAAGCAAAGTAATGTGTACAAAAAGGCATAGACTATAGTGACATACCATTCTAATCATTCTGTTTACGGAAGAGTTAAAAAAGGTAAAGGTAAAGGACCCCTGGCAGTTAAGTCCAGTCGGGAATGACTCTGGGGTTGCGGCGCTCATCTTGCTTTACTGGCCGAGGCAGCCGGCATTTGTCTGCAGACAGTTTTTCCCAGGTCATGTGGCCAGCATGACTAAGCTGCTTCTGGCGAAACTAGAGCAGCACACAGAAACGCCGTTTACCTTCCCGCCAGAGCGGTACCTATTTATCTACTTGCACTTTGACGTGCTTTCGAACTACTAAGTTGGCAGGAGCTTGCACCGAGCAACGGGAGCTCACCCCTTCACGGGGATTTGAACTGCCGACCTTCCGATCAGCAAGCCCTAGGCTCAGTGGTTTAGACCACAGCGCTATACTTGATTCTTATTAGTTTGTGACTCCCTGCACTGTTTATGAATTTTGAAACAGTTTGATAGTGTTAGGTAAATATTGTCAATATATTATTAGCTTACATGTCGCTTGATGTGGTTCAGGAACGCTGTACAGCTGGAAATATATAGGAAAATAGGAAGCTGCCTTATCCAGACAATGGATCCATATATAGCTCAGTATTATCTACACTGACAGGTAGCAACTGACAGGGTTTCAGGCAGCACACTTTCCCAGTCCTTACCTGGAATTTTTATATTTTAGTAAAGGATTTTTAAATTTAATTTCATGATGTTATATAAAACAAAAACAACAGCTGTAACAACAGACTAAAATTAAAAGATGAAAAGCAAAACTACAAAATAGGCACATAGAATGAGTACAGTTGCACATGGGTTAAGTCCAAGTAAGGACCAATGCAATTGCTGTAGCACCTCTTCAGGAGGTCCCCTGGAAACCCTGTGAATTATAGCAAAGTCACCCTATAGGTTTATTTAGGATATACCAGCAACAGGTCCAGTCAGAGGGCATTTCTAACTCATTGGCTCCCACAAGAGGTTTGTTTGTATACTGCACTTTCACATTAGAAAATACTGACCCTCTGGTTTATCTTCAGAATCTTACAAATAAGAGAGGTCTTATAAAAGGCACTGGTCATTTGCTGGTCTGGTTTATCCTTGTCATAAAAAATATAAACATATACTTCCAAAAGAAGAATGGCTGGGGAAATCGTGGGGTACTATTTCTGTCTTGCAAACTGTCTTGAAGAGATAAAATGAGGAATGTGTAAAAGCATTGCAGGGATCTTGGGTAAAGTTTGACAATAGAAAAGCATAGTCCATGAGTTAGGATAAGCAGATTTCACATTGCTCCACAGACAGGGAGCCCCATGCGTCCGAATTTGAATTGTAGCGAGAGCTATTTATGGGAGACTTTTGAGCAGCTGAGGTTGATGGGCTTGGAGAAAAGATCACAACCCATGGGGAGAAAGAGCAAAGAGGGCAGGCAGATCCTTAGAGGCTTGTGGCGTTCCTTTCCAGCAGCTCACCCTGACATCCTTCAGTGGACCGTGACCTTGCTGGACAGCTGCGTCCCCACCTCTTCCTTGGTCTCCACCTGTGCACAGCCATCCAACCTCAAAAAGGACCCTCAGGTAATTACCCTGTTGCTTTGAATTTCATGGATGATGGCTATGCTCTGCCTCCAGGCAGTGATGCTTCTGAATATGGCTGCTAGCTTTCCAGTTGCAATCCTCTGGCAGCTCATCTTCACATTTTGGTTTTCTCTCTCTCTTGATAGCCGAGTACAGGAGGGCTTTTTGTCTGCCCAGGAGAGGACGGGCAGCTTTACCTGGAGGGAATCTTTACATCTTCAGTGGAAAGTCAAAGCAAAGGAAAGGAGACCAGCCAATCAGCCACCTTTGTGCGTGTCGCCCCTTTAGTTCCATGGATCAGCTCTCAACTGCTCCCAAGAAGGGGGATGGGAGTCCTTGGCCAGCTAAAGCAGGACCTTCTGGGCTCCTTGTGATTGGGGTTTGTCGAGGACCACGTGTGTATTCACAGAAGTAATGTTGGAAAGGCCCCCAAGTCATCTAGCCCAAGCCCCTGCAATGCAGGAAACACAACTAAAGCATCCCTGACAGATGGCTATCCAACCTTTGCTTAAAAACCTCCAGGGAAGGAGAGTCCACCACCTTCGAAGGAAGTTGGTTCCACTGTCAAGCAGTTCTTACTGTCAGAAAGTTCTTTCAGATGTTTAGTCAGAATCTCCTTTCTTCTCACTTGAAACCATTGGTTCAGATCCTCCCCTCGGGAGGAGAAAACAAGCTTGCTCTCTCTTCCATGTGATGGCTCTGTAGATATCTAATGCTGGCTATCATACCTCCTCTTAGTCTCCTCTTTTGCAGGCTAAACATTCAAAGCTTGCTCCATACAGCCAGCAAGATTTTGTTCAATGGGAGACTGTGGGGTGGGCTTCCTAATTTTTAGTCCAGCTTCCCCCAAACCTGGTAGCTTTCCAGACGTTGTTGGACTACAACTTCCATCCTCCCTCCCCGGTGACACTGTCAGGTGAGGCTGATGGGCATTGGAGAAGCCCATCATCATCTGGAGGGCTGCAGGCAATCCCCATCCCTTCTGTACAGTGTCCGCCCAGAGGCCCAGTTTCTGGGGAACATGAGGCAAAGGCTACCGGACTCGGGTCCTGCTTGTAGGATCCCCAGAATCACCTTGCTGGGCAGGGTGAGCAGCAGGATGAACCTTTTGCCTGATCTTTTATGTAGGCATTTGATCCTAGCCTTTGAAAGCATTTCTTATACAGATTGCATTTTATTAAGTCTATAGATTTCCATATCCTCTCTCATGTGAGTTTAGATAGTTCTTCTGCAGAACCAGCTACTTTGCATGGCTAGACTTTTATTTTATCTTTTACCGTGGTGGGTTTTCCATTTCTCTGATAGTCGTTCATAAAGCCACTTGAAAGGTCTTTTGGCAGAAAAAGTGGCCTATAAATAAAGTAATGTGACTTCTTCAATGGTTTTGTGCATTCTCTCTCTCTTTCCGCCCCCCCCCCCAAACAAGGGTGTTTTGGACCTCCAAGTGTGGTTGGACTACAGTTGCTGGCTGGGGCTGATGGGAAGGAGTTTTAACATGGGGGCAGACATGGCCTACACGCAGCATTATGGCCAGGAGGAATAGTGGTGTTTTGTGGGCAAACAGGGAGGGTGCAAAGAGGCTCATCCACATGTTACAAGTTGTTTATATTCCAGATCAAACTGCATGCAGGCTGTCCATTTTTTAAAGATTTATTATGTCTTGTCTTAACCTCTGTTGACTGGAGGAAATGTCAGACCTGGGGGAAACCAATCAGTTGTCCAAAGCGTTCAAAAGAAAGGATGGGATAATGCCTCATTCTCCCCATCTCTGCGACATCAGGCGTTGAATCTGGGGACTGAAAATGTCCAGCACAGCTGATGGCTGAAGTACAGCTCAGAATGAAGGACCTATGTCCTCATATGGTCAGACAGCACACAGCCAGCTCACCCTGCAATGCTCCTCCCATCCAGCAACCAGCCCCCACACCATCATACTAAAGAGCCAGCTAGCTTGAGAGGTTTCTACACAAAAATTGGAGGAGACCTCCATAAACCACAATATGGCAATCACTTTATTTGGACCAGCCGAAGTGTCATAAAGTCAAATCCCAAGCTTGGAAGGGACCTTGCGGGTCATCTAGTCCATCCCCCTGCTACAGCACCCTGATAGACGGTAACCTCTCCAGCTAGGCGCAAGGAAGCGTTCAACACCTCCAGAACTGCTCATCAGGCTGGATTTTAAATGAAACAAGGGAGAGGATTTTGGTATTTGCAATTTGTAACTGTCATGGGATGCAGATCTGAATGGCTTGTGCAACTTAGCCTCTGCCAAGGCCTCCTGGGACATAGAAGATATAACGACTGTTCTCCCACTGGCTTAAAAATATAAAATAAAATTGGTTGTGTCGCTGGCACTGAGCAGGGCACATAGGTCCCCTTGTGAGGCACAGGGTGATTGGAAACAGCCACAGTGATCTTTGTAGAAGATATATTTGGTTTATGTATGTTTTGGGATAAGACTGAAGTCTCCTCCCTCCGCTTTCCTCACTTCACGGAACTTAGGAAGCTGCATTCTGGCAGGGTCAGAGTATTTGTCTGCCCGGCCACATCTACTCTGACTAGATGAGGCTCTCCATCACCTGCGACCCAGTCTTTTTTAAGATACCAGAGATTGAATACTGAACCTTTTTTGAACAAAGTGGGAGCTCTGCCACTGAGCTATAGCCCTTCCCAGAACTGTAAGCAAACTAGCATTATTTCATACAAAGTCACAATGATTTTTATCAGTAGCAACATAACCCCCAAACCCAAATGAACATACCTGTAAAAAATAAATCAGAGCTGTAGGCTACAGTCCCTGATTTGGGGTGTCTGTGGTTGCAGACCCAAGTCCTGTAGAAAGCTCACCTGAAGACACCATGCTTTGAAGCAGGTACTAGCTGCCACCTTTCCATACCCTTATGAAATCACATGTGTAGGATGCCCCATCCAAGGGTTCAGGGTTCATAATGATTCAAGGCCAACACACACATATACAGAAAAGGCACAATAGAAATTTACCAGTTCTGGCCCAGCCAGACCCCGTCAAAAGATAAACCACATGAAATCATTTTGTAAGATTGCTCAAGCTTACGTATAACAAGGAGATGGAGCCCTGAACTTGTGAAGCTCTCTGTGTTACACTGATGATCGAGTAGAGAGAATACCATCATCTGATTCTAAGGGGATGTCACAAGACATGGAGAGAAGGTGGTTTCTTTGGTACGTTGAATTGAAGTTGTTTAGAACTTTAAAAATCCTTCATCCACCTGGAGGAGACTCCCATCTTGGAGGGAAAACCTTTGCCGATCCTCACATGAATTGCAGGCAGTAGAATACAGGAATTTCACCCTACGTGAACTCGGCAAAGCTCTGCTGATTCTGATGCTGCTCCAGTAGCTGGAAACCCAATTGCATGGGGGACACTGGAGCAATCTGTCCTCTTGGGTCCCCCCGAGTCAGACCCACTGAAATGCTGCGAGATGGATCCTGGCGGAGATTGGAAATGGTGCTGGATGCATGACCCTCCAAGGGAACCAGTGCACTGATTCAGCACAGGAGCGGGTATGCACTGTGGCTGAGATCCAGGAGGGCATGTACTGGGGTGTTGCATATGAACAGCAAGCAAGGAGGGAGGAGAGGAACTGTGATAGCTCTGAGTGGGGTAAGAACCGGGTGGTGGGTTTAGCCTGAAGAGAAGAGAGAGGCATCATTCCAGATAAAATAAATGACTTCATCACACAGCACATAGTTAAACAATGGCAACTTGCTCCTATAGAAAGAAGTAATGGCCAGCAAGATGGATTTAATAGACAACTTGATGGAGGAGAGGTCTATCAATATATATTAACCTTGATGGCTATGCTCTGCCTCTGCAGTTGGAAGCAGCAATGCTTTTGAATACCAGTTGCTGGAAACCCCAGGAGGGGAGAGGGCTCTAATGCTTGGGTACTGCTTGAGGGTTTCCCATTGGGGCATCTGGCTAGACTAGATAGGCCACTAGCCTGATCCAGCAGGGCTATTCATGTTTTTATGTTCTTATCTAAAGCCAATCGAGCACACGACTCCTTTACTGGGACTGGCATACTTACTTCCTGCTCTGAGAAGCCCTTCTCTCTGCTATAGACCCTGGAATATACTTCATTCCTGGTATTCTCTTCAGCAGACGGAAAGGGAACTTTTTATCCAGACGGGAGACTGTTGATTCTGGGAGATCTGCACCGAAGCAGTAGCCGTAACCATCTGAGTTTGGCAAGTAGCTAAGGAAGAGCTAGAAAAAGAACCCAGGCTGTCTCCCTATGGTGCATTATTTTATAATCCTCTAGCTCAGCCTCCCCATAGGCACTCTTTCTGTTCTAAAATAAAGAGGCACTGATACTGTAGCCTTTTCTCATAATGAGAGTGTTCCAGGTGTCCTGATTATTTGGGTTGGCCTTTTGTTTATTTATTTTTACATTTCTAACCTACTATTCCTCCAAAGAGCCCAAGGTGGTATACGTGGTTCTTCCTTGCTTTCCCTTTAATCCTTACAGTGACCCTGGAATGGTTGGACAGACTGAGAGACTGACTGGCCCAAGACCAGGAGCCAGATTCTCAGCAGAGTCAGGAATTTAAATCCTGGTCTCTCCCAGGTCCTAGTTCACAATAACCAAATTCAATTTTGACCAGGAGAGGGTCCTAAAGGCCAGATAAAGAGGTTTGAAGGGCCCCATTCAGCATTTGCCCAAACTGGCTTACGGGAATCTATTCAAAAGGATACAGATGTCTCCAATTAAGAGGCCGCAGATATTCCCTAGGAGAGAGGAGCTTAGAATAAGCCAAGCCACGCAAATCAGGACCCACGGTACCAGTGTCACATGGATGTTGACCCCAAACAGCAGTGTCCTCCTCATCTGGGAGCGGGCAACGGATGCAGCTAGCATGGCAAAAGCCACAGGCACAAAGCCTTTGGCATCTGCCACTTCCCAGAGCCTGGAAAGGGCAGCCCAGAGCATCAGGTAGAGCAGAGCTAAGGAAACGGCAAAGGCCACAGTGAGGAAGCAGTGTCTCACAGTGCCCACAGTCTTCTCAAAGCTGCCAGCGAAGTACCAAATGATGATGGCGCCACATACCAAGGAGATCACATCCTCATATACACAGATGTAGGTCACCAGCCTATATACTGAGATGGGAAGAAAATGCCATGTTGGTAAAATATATCCTGTTCCTACACAAGAAGCAACACAGTAATCTGACTTATACTGGGTAAGTCCATTGAGCTCAGTGTTGCCCACACTGACTGGCAGTGGTTCTCCAGGGTTTCAAACTGGCGGACGCTTGCAGCCCTATCTGGAGATGTCATTGGGGGCTGAACCTGGGACCTCTGCATGCACAGCAGGTGCTCTTCCTCTGAGCTTTTACTTAAAAGCATAGGAATGCTCCTGTCCACGTTATTCTAAACTAAGGGCTGGTTTAAAGAGGAACATAGGAAGCTGCCTTATGCTGACTATTGGGCCACCTAGCTCAATCTTGTGTAGCTCTCCAGGGTTTCAGACCATGCTCTCTTTTCCCCAGCCCTCAGTGGACATGGGTTGGCTACTGAACCTGAGACATGCAAAACAGATGTTCTAACCCCGTGGTTCCCAACGTGGGGCACACGCCCCACAGGGGGGTAATTTGATTTCTAAGGGGAGCAATTCGAGAATGAGTTAGTAACAGTGAATGGCCTTTTAGGCTTTCTCCACGTGAATAGGAGAATCAGGATTTGAGAGATGCTTAGGTGGGGCATGGCCAAAAAAAATGTTGGGAAATACTGCTCTAACCACTGAGGTTCAGCCCTTAGCGTAGGAGTCCCCAGTTCCTCCTCCCTTGACTCAGGACCCCCGAAGACCCTACCCCCCATTTTGGCAATAATCCCCCCCGTCGAAAAGAAAGGGGGGGTCGGCGTCCCTCCGCCTCACCCTGCCCCTCCAGCACCGCCTCGGGGCGCAGCGAAAAGGCGGAAGAAAAGTCTCCCGGCAGGCCCCGCTCCGCGCCCCACCGCAGCAGGCTCGGCCCAGAGGCCAGGAAGGAGAGCAGCACCGTCAGGAAAGTCGCCACCGGCAGCCGCTCCATCCTCCTCCTGCTTCCCTCAGAGTCCAACTGCCGGGATCAGAAGTACTTCCGCCTTGTCCTGGTTTTGCTTCCGGGCCCTTGCTGGTTGCGTCCGTTGCCAAGGAGCCTGCAGGCTGTCTCTCTCGCTGAGGGAAGAGGGCGGGGCGCCGCTGTGCTTGCTTCCGATAGGATGGCGCCTTTTACAGCCACGCCCACCGCCTCCCCAGGTCCTCGTGAAGGGAGACTCTCTCGCTCCCGGCGGTCTGAGGTGATTGGTGGGAGGTGACGTCAATCCCTGTAGTAGTTAAAGGGGAGGGACGTGGCTGAGGGAGAGACGGGTTCCTTTGGGGCGTGGTTAAGGGAGAGGCGTCATCAGTGAAGGACAGCAATTAAAGGAGAGGCGAGGCCACTGAGGGCGTGGCTGACCGGATTTGCTTCCCAAGGGGCATGGCTGAATGAGAGAAATTCATGGAGGCGTGGTTAAATGAAAGCCAATGTCCATGATGGGCGTGGTTACAGTAGAGGCGAACACTGAGATGTCACTTGCAACACTATTATTTTCGGCATGTATTACATTTTGCCTTCTGCTTGGCTTACATCCATTTACTTTGTTAACAGTGTCAGCCTTTTTAACTCATAGAGGTGATTTAAATCGTCTCCATGTAGGTGGCCTTTGCAAGGACAAATATCCCAAGGAAGAGGCTCAACAATCACCACCCATTGCTCGGTGAGCAAAGGCAGCGACATACATTTCATTGCAGATTGTGGGCTAAGTTGTTCCTCCTACATTCGGGCAACCTTTTAAGTTACATCCAGGCAAGTTCAAAAGTTCACTTTTCTCCTCAGGTGTATTGGATGTGAAGAGACGGACCCAATTTTCCAGAGGTGCAGCCCACTCTACTTCCCTCTTTGAATAATGTTGGGGGCATCTCTCAGTCTTCAGAAAGGCTGGCCTGATACCATAAATGAAATGCATAGAATCACAGAAAATGTGCCAGTTTAGAACTTATTTTATTGAGTTATGCAATAAATGTAATTCAAAAGATCAAGAACTATTTTCTTCAATAGTTCCTGCAGCAAGAGCTAAATACTGGAGATAAGAAAAATTGCCTATATTGAAAGGATATACCCTCCCAGTCCACTAACGTGCTATTTTGGCCAAATATATGCACTATTTAAGTATTAAAAGAAGGAAGGCAGTATTCTCTTCTGCAGAAAATATCCTCAGGCCCTGCCCCTAAACATCTGTGTTGCCACCAGGGCCCCACAAAGGGTTGGAAGGTATTAGCTCAGTGATGGCCAATCTTGGCCTTCCAGCTGTTTTGGGACTACAACTCCCATCATCCCTAGCTAACAGGACCAGTGGTCAGGGATGATGGGAATTGTAGTCCCAAAACAGTTGGATCAAACGTCCAGCTGCCAGGACCCTGCCCCTCTCCAGCGTGTGGGGAAATACAGATATCATAATGGTGTTATAAAAATCTATGTTGCAGCTGCATTTGGAATACTGTGCACAGTTCTGGTTACAAAGGGTTTTGTAAAATTTGAAAAGGTTCAGAAAGAGCAAAAGAAGTCCATTGTCGGAGGCAGCAATGCTTCTGAATACCAGTTGTTGGGAGCCACGGGAGGGGAGAGGGCTCCCATGCTCAGGTCCTGCTTGTGGGTTTCCCTTTGGGGCATCTGCTTGGCCACCATGATAATATGATGCTGAACCAGGTGAGCCATTGGCCTGACCAGCAAGTTCTTCTTATGTGAATATCTGGCTGGCCATTAGTTGGTTGGAGGATGCTGGTCTAGATATACCTTGGTCTGATCCTGCGGAGCTCCTTGGGTCTTCTCAGAAGAAGACGCTCACTGTGCAAGTGTGGCAACAGGAATTGTGGGGCTCCCTGGCTTTCACCATTTCACCAAATGCAGCAGAGACATGCTTGTCTTCAAATGATTTCCTTCTTAAAGGCACCAGAAGAGGACAAGGGAAAGAAACAGCAGAACTCCCCCCAAACGCCCCATGCACCAACTTCCCTGCCCTCGAACCCAATGGGCGCTTATGACACTTGCAGAATTAGACGGTTTCTTGGTTGGGTTCAAACTTGGCTGCTTGTCGTCTGGCTTTCCAGCAGCTGCATCGGTGAGCGTCCTCTCCAGATGGACCGGCCGGCCGTTTTGGTCGCAAGCCACAACAATGTATCTCAAGCTGCTGGCTTCCGCCACATATTCGCAGTCGTCCCCGTGTCCCCGAGAGAGCCTGCAGTTTGTGATGCGGAACTTTTTGGGGCTCTTTTTGTATTCCTGGTTCTGGATCACGTATGGCTCCCCCGCCGTGCACGCCTGGTCGACGGCTTGCTCGGGAGCGTGGATGAAAGTGTTGAGCCGCTTGCACCCACTGTCGGTCTGAGAGATCCGCTTGTTCCGCATCTCACTGTTGCATTGGTTGTGGTCTATGTGATCCAGGAACGTGACGTGCTTCCTCTGGAAGGCCTTTGAGCTTTGAGCGTAGGAGACGCTGGTGGTGGAGATGGCGAGGAGGAACAGGCCCAGCAGAGGTGCCATCCTTGAAGCCATGCTGTCCGGCTGCACCTGCAGGGTTTGTATATGTACATCTTTAATAAAACTGTGATGAAACACAGGGCAAATCTGCAGCTTTAACAATCTTTCAGTGGGCTGTGTCCAGCAATAGTCTTACAGGGCAGAGACTGCTGGAACTATCACAACGCAAGCATCTCCACATGCTTTGCCCAATCCCCCTGCCTGGGACACTTACAGGAACATGGGAAGCTACCTTATACGGAGTCAAACAATTGGTCCATCTAGCTCGGTGCTGCCTACATTGACTGGCAACTGCTCTCCAGAATTTCAGGCAAGAATCTCTCGCATCCCTACCTGGAGATGCCAGCAGGGATTGAAACTGGGATTGAACCCCCGAGGTAGGGCTTTTCTCATAAGGAAGAGCTGATGCTTAAGCATTCTGCTCTTTTCCTCTCTTGATGCTTTTGTAGAGAATGCTCTTTGCCTTTTTGGCAGGACCATGGATATTTTAAATACTTTTGAAATATTAGGGTTTCTGTTTTCGAATTTGTGTTCTTCTGTATCTATTTATTATTTGTAAGCTGCCTCGGGGGGCCTTTCCCTTCAGCCAAAAGGTGGTACAGCGGTACCTCAGGTTAAGTACTTAATTTGTTCCGGAGGTCCATTCTTAACCTGAAACTGTTCTTAACCTGAAGCACCACTTTAGCCAATGGGGCCTCCTGCTGCTGCCGCGCCACCGGAGCATGATTTCTGTTCTCATCCTGAAGCAAAGTTCTTAACCCGAGGTACTATTTCTGGGTTAGCGGAGTCTGTAACCTGAAGCGTCTATAACCTGAAGTACCACTGTATATAAAGAAACGGAACACTGCAAAGTAGACCCATTGAAAGTAAATGGATACGACTAACTTGGTTCGTTTGGTTTCAGTGGGTCTGCTTTAAGAAAATTCATTTCACAAAATTGATACACAGCTCAATTGTAATAAAACAGGGTTACTGTATTTCAAGAGGTGTCAATCCGGACATTTCTTGAGCATTTTTTGGGCAATCGCCAAAAAAGTTGTTGAGATTTGGGGGGTCAGAGTTGTTGAGCTCGCCCCCCAGCTATCCACCACCGCCAAGCCACCCACGCCAAACACAGAGCCATAGCCTGAACACGAGCCATCAGCACACAACACCCCCCAAACCCCAGACATTAAAAATTCCCCCAGATAGGCAAGTAGGCCCCCCCAAAAGAGGCCATGTCGGGGATTTCCCAGACCTATGGCAACTCTAAATAAAATCTCCAAGAGGTTTACGAAAAGAATAAAACAGCGAAATGATCAGTTAAAAACAACTACTAAAACATTCAAAAATAATTAAAACCAGCTATACGCTAAACATTATACAGTGGTACCTCGGCTTACATACGCTTCAGGTTACATATGCTTTAGGTTACAGACTCCACTAACCCTGAAATAGTACCTCGGGTTAAGAACTTTGCTTCAGGATGAGAACAGAAATCGTGCTCCGGCGGCGTGGCGGCAGCGGGAGGCCCCATTAGCTAAAGTGGTACCTCAGGTTAAGAACAGTTTCGGGTTAAAAACGGACCTCCGGAACAAATTAAGTACTTAACCCGAGGTACCACTGTATATGGCTGTACAATGTTTTTAAGAGACACTGAAGAGAGTACAGTACAGCAAAAGCACGGCTGCCTGATGTCAATAGGCAGGAAGTTCCACAATATAGATGCTTCCACACTAACAGAGCAACGTCTTACAAGTGCAGAATGATTATTATTATTCCCTCTAATAGAAAACTCAAGTGGCCAAGTGTTGACTGGACTGGAATCTAAATGTGGTCTACACAGAAACTAGTGGGCTGCATCAGAATATATCTGCAGGAATGTGGAGCTTTCCAGCAACACAAAAATAAAATAAAATTATGGAAAACAAATGAAAAAGCCAGCCCCACCCCTTCTCAGAAGCCCAACCCAATGAGGACTATGCCTATCCAGCAGTCATGGAATGCTGTGTGTCAGCTGGAAAAGGAAAAGACAGGGAATGGTCTGCTGAAGGGGAGCCTGGCTAGCTGGCTGGCACATTGAACAGGAGCACTCCTGTAGGGAGTGCCGATAATGCTGCAACATTTTGTTGCAAGAGGCACTTTTGCTCAGTGCCAAGGTCCCTTGCAAAAGAAAAGAAAGCAGAAAATAACATTCAGGGGGCGGCCTGGGAGGGGGAGATTAATGGAATCATGGAATTGGAGAAGACCCTGCAGAAATACAGTACACAGGAGACCAAAACAGGGATCAAACCTGCAACCTTGGCATTATCAGCATCACACTCTAACCAACTGAGCTATCTAGTAAAGGGAAAGAGAGAAGAAGGCAAAGCACACAGCATGTTCTTGTCCCAGCAGACTGGATAAAATACATTGCAAATACAGTGGTACCTCGGGTTACATACGCTTCAGGTTACAGACTCCGCTAACCCAGAAATAGTACCTCAGGTTGCTTCAGATGAGAACAGAAATTGTGCGGCGGCAGCTGGAGGCCCCATTAGCTAAAGTGGTCCCTCAGGTTAAGAAAGGTTTCAGGTTAAGAACGGACCTCCGGAACGAATTAAGTTCTTAACCCGAGGGACCACTGTAGCTTAATTCCTTCCAGATTTGTTGCTACTGCCCTCCCGGCGAGAGAGAAGCCATCTTTGTTCACATCAGCAATGATGGGAAAAGACCTCTGTTTTCTTAAAACAGGGAGAGAGTGTTACTCACAATTTCCCCTGGCAGCCAGACCCGAAACAGACCCTCCTCTTCACCGAACCTACAAAGGAGCTGTTCTGCTTAGTCCCTCCGGTCTTCTGATCCAGTAGGAAGTTAGATTCAGGAGGAAAGTGAGCCTGTGGATTCTCCCATCTCTCAGCTAGCAGTTTGCTTGCTGGAACTTGACTCCCTTCCACTCCCTCTAAACTTTGTGGCTGATGAGTCATTTCTTTGCATGTCTGCACTTCGTTAGGATGGTTTATGCCCTGCCCCTCAGGCATCCACTCAGACAGGTTACAAAAGGCTTAAGACAGCATTTGTTTGTTTATTTATTGCACTTCTGTTCCACTATCTTTCTCCAAGGAGCTCAAAGTGGCTTACATGGTTCTCCTCACCATTTTATCCTCACACAACCCTGCAAAGTAGGTGAGGCTGAGAGAGTGAGACTGGCTCCCAAGGTTACCCAGTAAGCTTCATGTGGCCAAGTGGGGATTTGAACCCTGGTCTCCCATGTCCTAGACCGACACTCCAGCCATGCTATGGCATGCTGGCTCAACTACAATTGGCGCTAAAACAGAATAAAATGACTCAATCTGATTCAGCCCCTCCCTCTAATCCCCTTATACTGACTTTCATGGGAGTAAGTCCCCTTGAACTCTGTTTTCAGCAGAGTTCTATTCTATCAATAATGCCATATGTATCTCCACAAAGATAGCATTTCAGAGGTGTGGAACCACCACTGAGAGGTCCCTGCCCACCACTACCAGCCAGCCTCATGGTTCTTGCAGCCAGGGCAAACAGCAGGACCTCTCCTGATCTTACAGTATTGGCAGATCCATACAGGTGCACAGAGTCCTTCAGATTACAAGGTCCCAAATCATCCAGGGCTCTAAAGACTCAACACAGCACCTTTAAAAATTGAGCCTGGAAAGGTAAGGCCACCAATGTAACCAATACATTTTGCCCTCCATGCCTCTCTGGGTGGCCCTCAGAACTCTTCTCCAGGTTTACTGGCTCAATTTTCTGCGGTAGATTAGGTTAAGAGGCATTGACTGTGATGCAGCTGTCAAAAGCACAGAAACTAGATTTGCACAGTACTATTAATTTATGGCATGGTGATGGCCAAGAAAGCTACACCTTTAGAATTTCTGTCTGTTGTACAGCAGCTAAAGGCCCCAATAACCATGTCTGTGGGGGAAAAGAGGTGACAGCTCTCCTGAGGCATGAACCCTTATTGCTAGGATGTGTGAGGGAATTGCTCTGATTACACAGCCAAATGCACTCTGCACGCTATCAGAGACATTTTATCTACTACAGTTTGGGAAGTTGGTCCTCTATTTATTTGGACACTTCATAAGATATCATCACTAAATTTTGCTTGATGGCTCCTGAGGTTAAGGAGGCAACTTTTGTCCGTGTTTGGATATAATTGGGTGTAATTTTGAATCAAGATAGCAAACTGAACCTTTCATGGCTGCACTGATTTCAACAGCTGTACGGATTTTTGGGTTTCTTGCCATTTCCAAAGGAACGCCTGGTATAAAGCTGCTATTTTCACAGGTTCCCTATCATTCAAATCTAAGCAAGCTAAAATGGTGTGTATATCACACACTGAGTTTAATATCACAGTTTTGCCTCTTCACTAATTACGGGGACCCAGTGTGTAGCGGTTACAGTGTTTGGACTGGATCGAAGTTCAAATTTTCGCTGCCATAAAAATATTAGGCAGAACACTATCTCAATCTAACCTACCTCACAGGGTTGTTGTGAGGAAAAAATAAAAAGGCGGGGGACAGACAATATATGCTGCCTTGAGCTCCTTGGCTGAAAGCTGGGATATTAATGCATTAGTACATTTCCCCTTCGCTTTAAAGAGCCCCAAAAGCTATTATTTCACTGAAGCCACAGTGGTACGTTCCATTCAGTCCCTTCCTCTCCTCCTCTGTACGCCAAGGTGGTACAGCCCGCTTTGGAACACGGACGGAACCTCCCCGCCCGTCATCGATTGGAACACTATTCTTGCTCTCTCTTCTCTCTCGCACACACCCTTGCAGGGCGTCAATAGGTATGTTCCAACACGCCTATTTATCTCTTTCCCCCCCATTCTTGCGCGCGCTGTTCAGTTGGTAGGCGCCGCACGCTCTGATTGGCTGCGCCGCCCCGCAGCCGAAGCGACGGCGGCGTCGACAACGCTGCTGTTGCTGCCGCTGCTGGCAGAGTCAGTCAGTCAGTCAGCGAGTGGCCGACGGAGCGGGTTGTCCGGGGTCCCGCGTCTTTCCCCCGCCTCACCTCTTTCCCCGCCGGGGTCGCTGGCCGGGATGGCGTCGGGTAGGTGGCCGCCTCCCTCGCTGGGGGAAACCGGGGCTTGAGGCTGTCACTGAAGGGGAGGCGGGAGGGGGCGTGGCCTCTGGGAGGAGGGAAGGACCCCAGCGGGTCTGGCAGTTGCCATATTTGAGAGTGTTGCGCCTGCGCAATGACTCCTCCCACAAGTTTTAGGCCCTTTTGCAAAGGTTGCTCTCGGCTGACCCGCGAGTGCGCCTGCGCGCTCGCCCTACAGCTGACTCGTCTCACGTGCTCAAGGCCCCTTGGGACTATTCTTGGCCAGTCGAGGCGTGAGTGGCGCCTCAGTTTGTGGTTTATTTATTTTTTTTTAAACTGGAATCCTTGAAGGAGGATATATAATAGCAATAGTATTTTATTTTTTAAAATAGTAATAAAAATGATGTTGGCAATAGTTCAGTGTTTTACAGCTTTATAGTAATATTTCTCAGTTTTTATGTTTTTGTAATTTGGGAAAGGCAATACAGTAGTCTTCAGTTAGTGGGTCGGGATCAACTACTGTGTCATGTCTGATACAAGGTGGGTCACAGCAGGAGCACCACTGGCATGCAGATATGTTTTGAGTTAAAGGTGGGTCCTGGATCTGAAACCCCCCTGGGTTTCCTTATTGGGCCCTTGGTGCTGTCCCCAGGCTGCAAGCTTCGTTGGCAGTGTTTCACACCTTCCTTGAGTGTTGTTGCGTTTCTGGAATATGAACAGTTCCCTCTACCCCTCTCTCAGCCTCAGCCCTTCAACTACAATATAGTCCTATCTCCTTCCACAAGCCAGGGTCCTCCAGATGCTTGCTGGACTGCAGGTCCCAACATCCTTGACCACTGGCTATGTTTGCTGGGGCTGATTTAGTCCAAAACATCAGGAGAGCACCAGGTTTGGGAAGGCTGCTCTTAAGCGTTAAGGATGATGCTGGCTACTAATGGGGGATGCTTATGAGGCATATGTGTGGAATGTTTGGCGGTGGTCAGAGCATAGCCCTTTCCAAGTGGCTGTTGCAGTCTTAGAGTTCTTTCGCAGTGGGAGTTCAAGTTGGAAATAGGCTTCTTGTAACTGAAGGGAGGAGAGAAGCAAAACAGTTTTTGGAAACATATTGCAAACTTCTGCTGGGCACAAGCATCTTTAAGAGAGTTCTGTGGCTGTTCAACATGGCTAGCCATGCACCTATGTTAAATAGCAAATGATATCCAAGACGAGTTATTTATAGTTGTAGATACTGCACACCTCATTCACCGTGTCTGAAATCATGCTCAGCACAAGTACCCACCTGTCTTCTCAATTGTTCATCTCCAGTTGCTGACATCTCTAACAGAGGATCGAAAAAACAAATACTTAAGGCAATGATTGTCAAGCACTGTGAACTTTGGCCCCACATCTGAACTTCCTCTATCTTGTGTCCCCCACCCTTTCAACCCCAGCACCAGCAATCTTTTCCACAGATGAACATGCTGGGATTTTCATCTTCCGTTCTGTGCAGGACTGCACAGGTCTGTGGCCTGGGATATTTATCTAAGACTGGCTTTAAAGGAGGGTCTCTCCTAGTCTCTCTTAAAAACACATACAGGGAACTATTCTTGCAATAAGGCTGGGCCTCTTTTAGACTTTCTTCCCATTATCAGGTTGGAATGGAGCAGGGAACAGAGTTACTGTCACTCCTACAAATCCAATATGAATCCATGATGGTCCTTTGCCAGTGGGCATTCATCCATCCACACCCCTCTTTCCATTCTTGGCAGAAGGAAAGCTACACCTGCTTTGAGATCCAGTCATTCCCTGCTACTTTTTGCTTCCCCTTCACACTTCTCCCACCTCTTGCAAAGTTTTGGAGACTATTGCCACGTGTTCGCCTCTACATAGTTCCATCCTTATTTCAGACATTGTGATATATTGTGATGTTTAGTTGGTGATATATTGCGATACTGAAAACCAGATATTACCCAGCCCTGCCATATATGAAAAAAGGGTAGTGGTGGAGCAGACAGAAAGCTAGAGGCCAAAACCTTCACTCAGCTGTGTGGAATAGTTCTTGTACTCAGAACAATGCCCTAGACTCTGGATTCTTTAATTCTACATGTTTGTCTTTCACACTTGACTGTATTTGGTGGCTTTTGGGGTTCTAGGAGAAGATCCCATCAAGCCTGAATGTTAATTTTCATTTGCATGTAGCTCGGGCAGTTTTTCCTGGTATTGGCAGCCTTGCTCTGATACAATTTAGAAGTCCCTAGACCAGTGTTTCCCAACCTTGTGCCTCCAGCTGTTTTTGAACTACAACTCCCATCATCCCTGACTAGCAAGACCAGTGGCAAGGGATGATGGGAATTGTAGTCCAAAAACAGCTGGAGGCACAAGGTTGGGAAACACTGCCCTAGACACAGTCATATCATAAAGTTAAGACACATGGCTTCTCCCATAGACTCCTGGGAACTGTAGTTCAAAGGCACTGGGAATTGTAGCTCTGTGGGGGTACCAATGCTTCTTTGGGGAACACAGTGTGCCTTAATGTATGGTATGGATGTGATGCCCCTGCTTCTAAAAGCACACATGCAGCATTGTAACACACATGCCTCCCTGCAAGAGAGCCTGAAATCATCTGAACAGAGGACTTCTTAAGAGGTTGTGCCAGCTTTCGTTATGTAAAATAAATCATTGAGCTCCTCATCACAAATAACCAGTTCATTATAATTTTTGGCTGAAAAGTTCATTTCTTTTATAAGTGCCTACTTGGAATTTATTTTTGTTTTTGTTCCTTTAAGATTCTGGAAGTTTCAGCCATTCTGGAGATCAGCAACAAAGGTATGCAAATCTAATGATGATACCATATAGGGCTTAAACCTGTGGAGAAAAACACAAGAACCCCCATGTTGTGTAATATGTTGTCATCTTCTTGAGGCTTTTTGGAAGGTTGGTAGTTAGCATTCTGCCTCTCTCTTTTGGAATCGTTTTCCTCCATTCAAATTCCCACATGCAGAGTTACAGTTTATGTCCAAGCCATTTCTGCCACCCTCCCTTTTGCTCAGTGTTACCATTTAGCCTCCCTGTCCCGCTCTCCCAACCAGGTAAAAAGAACAGCTTGTGTACTTCCTCACAGGGAAACAAGTACAAATACCTGTCCCTTATATCCCTTTCTCTCCTGCCCGGTGCTGTATTATTTTACAGTACTTTATTTAACAAGATTTAGATATCACTTAATCAGAAAAACCTCTAAGTGGTTTACATAAAAACAGTATAAAACATTCATAAGAAAATATTGGTAAAATCAAACTTTAAAAACAAGTGGACATAATAACTTTTATCAAATACTGTATAGATAAAACCAACAGTTTAGAAACAAAAATATGTCATAAAATTGCTCACCTGGATAGGTTTGCCTAAACAAAAAAAGGGTTTAGCAGGCTTCAAAAGCAGTACAGTGGTACCTCAGTTTACAAACTTAATCTGTTCCTGAAGTCTGTTCTTAAACCAAATCTGTTCTTCAACTGAGATGTGCTTTCCTTAATGAGGCCTCTCACCATCGGTGCCCTTCCACTGTTCCGTTTCCGTTCGTAGACCGAGGTAAAGTTCGCAAATCGGAACACTACTTCCAGTTTTGTGGAGCTCGTAAGCAGGACTGTTCTTAAACCGAGGTTCCACTGTACAGCAGTGATGCCTACCTAATAACAAGAGGATCAAAGTTTCAGAGAGTAGGTGTCATGCTAAAAGGATAGATTCCTTGCAAGCGTGTAACTAACATTTTGTGGAATTTGTGAAAGTGCCATTTCACATTTTGAAGATGTTGAACGGGCACAATTGGGGTAAGGCAGTCTTTCAAGTAAGCTGGTTCCAAGCTGTTAAGGGTTTGATATACTAACAATACTGTATTGATTAAAATTACTGGATGCCCCCCCCCCCCCAAATTCAAACTTTTCATTTGGATGGCACAATTAAAGTGGTGATCTATAAAGTAGCCTCAACGGCTGTGGGTAAAATTTAGCTCTAGTCACAAAGTGTGTGCGTATATGTCTAAACAAGGTTTGTTTTATTGCAACCTAGGAAGCTGCCAAACTGAGCCATACCATTGGTCCATCTAGTTCTGCATTATCTACATTGATTCGCAGTGGCTCTCCTGGGTTTCAGGCAGGAATATTTCCCACGCCTACCTGGAGATGCTGGGGAGTAAACTTAGGACCTCCCGCATTCAAAGCAAACGCCTACGGTCCTTCCTTAATGTGAAAAAAAAATTCTACATATGGTGCAGATTGAATTGCAAAAATAAGCCAGACCGCTGGTCTGGTTTCAAATGCCTAAAGCTGTACAAATTGGAGAGATAAGTCTGTGCTGAAGTGATGTCTTAAGTGAAGGCGTTCTTTGCAAATTACTTCTGATGCGAAGTTGGTCCAGTGGGAAATTAGCACTTATTGACGTGCTATAAAAGGAACTCAGTAATTCCTCTAGAGCTTTCTCCTTCCCCTGGTGCCCTTCAGATGTTTTGGATTACAACCCCCATCTGCCCCAGCATGATACAGCTTTGGTGACTGGAGATCATGGGGGGTTGCAGCCAAAAGCATATGGAGGCACCAAGTTGGAGAAGGCTGCTCTAAAGAGCCCAGGTGCATATGTTTTTTCCAAAGAGAACAAAGTGCCAGACCGTGTGCCGCGTCTGGCTAGAAGGCGTCACTAGGGATTTCCAGAGTCACTGGTTTCTATACTTTCTGCTGGTCAACAAGAACACAGTTATGTCTCTGCAAGAACAGTTTGTGCCCTTCCCTAAATTTCAGGTTCTGTGTATAATGTTTGTGTGCCAGAAGTTGGCTTCAGTTCACAAAAGCTTAAGCTGCAACAAAGAACTGCTCTTTAAAATGCTGCAGGATGCTCAGATAGATGTGAATTCTTCTTTTTGCCCCTAGGGAGGTGCTGTGTGGAAATAACACTTATCTGCCACCTTCTCTTCCAGCTACACAGGATATAGCAACCAAGGAAATCAAAGCTATGGACAGGCACCACAGGTGAGCCAAATGACCACTTTTGTGCTGCTTTAAAAAATAAATAAATCACAGCATCAGTTTTTTTATGACAGGATCATGGTGTAATCAATGTCTTTCTTGGACCTCTTGAGAGAGATAGACAGCTGGTATTTGAGTGAACTTTGTGGGAAGAATGATCAAGTGTGACTAATAAGATACAAAAGAAAGAGCCCATTTGAGATTTAGACTGCAGAAAATATACATGTGGATTGATAGAGTGCTTGCCATTAAAAGCAAGCATGATCTCACTCTATCATGAGTTATTCCTCATGTTATAGTAGAGTGGTAATGGTAGAGTGGAGAGATGCGGGTGGCGCTGAGGTCTAAACCACTGAGCCTCTTGGGCTTGCCAAACGTAAAGTTGGCAGTTCAAATCCATGTGATGGGGTGAGCTCCTGTTGCTCTGTTCCAATTCCTGCCAACCTAGAAGTTCGAAAGCATACCAGTGCAAGTAGAAAATAGGTACCACTGTGGTGGGAAGGTTAACGGTGTTTCTGTGTGCTCTGGCACTCATCATGGTGTCCCATGCACCAGAAGCGGTTTAGTCATGCTGGCCACATGGCCCAAAAAAGCTATCTGTGGACAAACGACCTTGACCTGAAAGTGGAGATGAGTTCTGCACCCCATAGTTGAATTTGGCTGGACTTAATCATCCAAGGGTCCTTTACCTTTACATTTTGCAGAGTGGAAAGTCCTTCCAGGCCAGAGTTGAATCTGTATCAGTGTACTGTAAGGCTGATTCTCCTGGTGTATGATTTACCCAGGCAACTAAGCTGCCATGCACCTCATATCACATGCAATGTCAGGTATAGGGCATATGGGCATGGCTTGGCCAGAACAGCCTGTGGAGGCCTGGGAGAGGTCCTGAAGGTTCTCCGCTCCTGTGATAATTGGTTGGCAGATTGGTGCTGCCAGCTACTCCAGACTTCAGAGGGTTCTTTTTCTTGAGCCACATGAACAGAGGTAGTCTATAGCTTTCCCTGTTCAGCCTCCTCAACCTGGGACTGATTGATGTCACAATCACATTTATATCCCACTTTTGCGTGCCCATAGCTAGGGTTGTTGGCACACCCCAGCCCTTCTGCCAAAGTGGCATGAAGAAGTTTTGTACCTTGCAATATAATAAAGCAAACAGCAAAACAAAATGGTAAAGCCAGTGAGTGAGGGGTAAGTGGGATACAATTATTTGGAAAATATAAACCCTTTAAAAAAAAGTGGGATACCAATTTAATACTCGCAGCTGCCTAGAAGCCTATTTTGGCTTTTAAGTTATATAAAACTTAATAAATAAGAACAACCCTGTATGGTAGGTTAGGCAGGGGGCCTGTGATTAGCCCAAGGCCACCCACTGTGCCTTGTGGCTAATCAGGGGATTCAAACCCAGGTTTCCCTGCCCAAAGCATACTGCTGTAGTGGCTGTCTTGGTTTAGTTCCCTGGTCTCCACAAATGCCTGTGGCCTGACTTCTCTTTTGCCCTCTTCCTGTTCGATTTCAGGGCTATCCTGGCTATGAGCAGAGTGGGGAGAGCTCCTCTTATGGGCAAAGTTATGGAGGCTATCAAGGAAACTATGGACAGACCCAGACAGGTTTGGCTGAGCATGCTGACATTTTTGTACGTGTGCACTGTTCAGGGGCAACCGTTTACCTAAAGCGTTCCCTGTTGGATCTTCAGGTTACGGGCAGAGCGGCCAGCAAGGATATGGGGGATATGAAAATCAGAACCAGAGCTCTTACAGCCAGGAGTCTTACGGCAGTCAGGGGCAGCAGAAAGAGCCATCAGGCAGGTAAGGAGACTGACTTGTTTTGCCTGAACCTGATAAAAGTGCGTCACTAATTTAACTACTAACATCCTCCAGCTCCAGCTGCTGTAAAGTTCTCTGTGTTGCGAAGCAGTGAAAACTTGTAGAAAGATTAACTCTTTAACTACTCTTTCTTTTGCATTGGCTTCCTGATTGGGGGGAGGGAAGGGGGGATGCAGATTAATTCTGGCTTTCTTAGGCTTTTGCTGGACCATTTTCTACACCAGCAATGAAATCTCTATTGTTCTCTGCCAGTTTCAGGGGGCGAAGATTGCTGGTGTAGATTATTGGCTGGGTGAGTTAAGCTGGGATTCTGCTTGTCGTTACAATATAAGCAGAGGTGATTGTGGCCGTACAGGAATTGGTCGTGATGGGGTTGATAGAAATTGGAGATTTTTAAGCAGAGGTTGGATGATCATCTGACAGTGATTCTTCAGCAGTGGTTCCTGCATTGTAGTTCAGTGACAGGGCATCTGTTTTATATGCAGAATGTCCCAGGTTCATTCCCCAGCATCTCTAGGTAGGGTTGCGAAAGACTCTGTCTCAGGCCCTGGAGTGTGGCTTCATTTCACCGTATACAGCAGTGGGCTGGATGAGCCAGTTCTCTGACTGCATTGCCTTTGTCTTGACTGCCTTGGAACTCTGTCCTGTATATGCATTGTCAATAAGCCGACGAAACTTCTGCACATTTCGGTCATGCCTTCTTCATCAGTTTTCTCCTCTGTTTCAGCAATAGGACTTCCTACGACCAGAAGTCCAACTATGGGCAGCAGCCAGGTTCATATAACCAGCCCTCAGGTTACAGTCAGCCACCAGGGTCCTATGACCAACTGTCCGGTTACAGCCAGCAGCCAAAGCAGTTTGACCAGCCGTCGGGTTACAGCCAGCAGGGACAGCAGCAAAGCTCGTATGACCAGCAGTCAGGTTACAGCCAAAACCGAGGCTCCTACGACCAGCAGCACGATTTGGGGCCACAGCAAGGCTCCTACAACCAGAAGTCCAACTATGGGCAGCCGCCAGGATCGTACGGCCAGAACCAGCCGTCCTACCAATCCCAGCAGAAGGAAAGCTATGGCCAGAACATGCAAGGTAAGCCTTGCACAGGCTGCCCAGAAATGTTTTAACGAAAGCAGCATCACATGCTTCGGTAGCCTATAATGCTCCAGGGTCACTTAGGCCACATTTACACCATACATTTAAAGCACTGTGATACCATCATGGCTTCCCCCAAAGAATTCTGGGAGCTGTAGTTCGTTAAGGTTGCCTAGTTGTTAGGAGACGCCTCTTGTCTATCAGTCCACAGTAACTGCTTTGTAATTCTTCAGATGATCGTCGTGAGAAGAGTAGGTATGGTGAAGAAAACAGAGGCTATGGTGGACCCCGAGGAGGTGGAAGCAGGTTCGATTCTGACAGCAGAGGCCCGATGTTGGGCTTAAGGTAAAGGATTTTTACACTAGTAGCTGCAGAGGTTGTATGTGGCTGCCTCTCCCACTGTTTTTCAGGCTTGCTTGAGTGGATGCTCATGCAAAAACCTTTGAGATTTGAAGGCAGTGGATTTTTTTTCTTCTTCAAGCACTCTGTGATGGGTACTGCCTGAAAACTGGACAAAATTGATGGGAATGGCATACCAACCAAGATTCTCCAATGTAGAAATGGAATCTCTTTCTGCAAGATAAAATAATTGGGTATCATGGGACACCTCCAGTGCCTTTTGACCAGTAGGATCCAGCCATACTTTCAGCAAAGAATTTGGCTACACTTGTTGGTTCATTTTAACAAGTGAGGTGGGCAATGATTCTTCTCAGCTAACAGGTCCTTCACCTTTTAACAGCACCTTGGCCTGATTGTACCATGAGAAAACCAAGTCAAACAACTCTTATAAGCCCTGTTCAGGCATTTATGACTTAAATGACTCTAGTAAGGGTCCCTGCCCTTACCCTGCCATTCTTCCTTGCCAGCCCCATTGCTCTCAGTATTTGTGGGTCAGCGATCTAAAGTGTGACCTTGATTGTGCCAGGTTTTAAGTCACATGGGGAACCTATGTTCGTTCCCCCCATGCATGGACAGTGAGCGCTCTGGGGTGAGGTCAGTAAGCATTGCCCCACAGTTGGAATTGTGCAAGTCCTGAAAACCCCAGCAAGGCTACAGCCACTGGAACAAGTTGAGCTAGGTTTTTTCCTGTTCACTTCGCGACCCTAGTGGGCATTGAGCTGAGACACCCATAAGCTTGGGCCTAAGCTGGGATTGGGTGCCTGGTTTCCCCCAGGCCCAGCTTTTCTCCCCATTTTACACCTTAGCAAGCCAAATGGATGAACACTCTTCCTTAGTGGAATGATTTAAAGTTGAGCATACAAGCCCTGGCTGCTGTGTTCCTAAGGCTATATCAGCATGATTAAGTCAAGCAATTCTGACTATTAAAGACAGCATGATGTCAAGCGATACTGAAAATATAATTAATAGTATACCATTGTTCATGATTAGCAAGCATTCCCTTAAATTATGTTACCAGCTAAGATTCTCAAACCCAACTTAGGATGGTTGATTTCCAGCTTGATGAAGCTCCCTGAGCTCTGTGGAGTGTTTACGGCAGGCAGTGATATACTGGATTTGCTGCCCAGACAGAAGGAATTCTCTGCTTGTCTGTGTGGCTGGCTATCTGTGGCCAGTTTCTTACCAGAGCAGAGTCTAGTAAAAGCAGGCTTGTCACACGGCAACTTCAAGACAGTGCAGGCTATATCGGCAGTGCTGGAAGCTGCCTCATAAAGCAGTCTGTGTGAAGCCAGTGGTGGGCAATAAATGTTTCCACATTGCTAAACAAGATTTGTAGTGGTGGCTGCTCTTTCAAAGAGATTGGAATAGATGTGGGGGAACCCGAGGCCTCTCAGTAGCCCCACTCTATACACACCTCTAATGCTTTCCCTTGGCTGGAATGTGTCCTTTAAATTGTAGTGATTATTCATGCTTGGGTGGAGGATGAAGAGAGGCTTGTGTGTGTAGAAATGTCTGGCTTTAATGTGGCTGGAAGGTACCCTATTTCCCAGAGGTCCACAGCCTTCCTGGTCCCATTCTCTTTCATGGCTGCTTATTCTCGCGCTTGCTACCATTGGCATGTGGCCCCTGGGATGTTGTCCACGATGGGGTGCAGCTTTCTGGCTGAGAAGGGTTCCCTGCCCCTGGAATGCAAGCTTGCATCTAGACAGGCCATGCTAGAGAGAGGTAGCATGCCTGTTGAGATGTGCCAAGCCGAAGCTCAGGTTGCCCATTGATGCTTGTGTAGGAAATAGGGAGAGGGGGCAGAAGCTTGGCGGAGGACTACTTGCCATATTGCACCTCTGCAGGTTCTCAGAAACAAGGTATAAAAAAGAACCAGATTTATTAAGGTGAGGCAAAGCTGCGCATATGTTTCCTACCCTGGTCAGGGGTGGGGGCCAAATGCAGCCCTCTGGGCTCCTGTATCTGGGTCACAGGACTCTTTCCAAAGCACATCCTTTTCCTCAGCCAAACCCCGTCTTCCCCAGGCCATCCCCTTCACCAGCCCTGCATCATACTCTCCTTGAATGTTTTTGCCTGACTGGAATGTGTCCCTGAACTCTTGCTTGCCTGGGTGGGAGATAGTCTTAGTGCCGAAAGGTACTGTCCAAAGGTAAAATGTACACCTGTTGCTCCACTCACTTTTGCCTTTGCCCTGCCTACTGCTGCCATTTTGCTCCTAGAGGGGATGTGGCCCTTGGGCAGAACCAGTTCCTTCACCCTGGCCTTTGGTGTCCCACCTGTCTTCTCTGCAGCTGAATCTCCTGGCCACCAGGGTCAGGGAACCTGGAGCTTTGCAGATCTTCCTGGACTGCAGCTCCCATCATCCCTGACCATGCTAGCAGCGGCAGGCTCTTCCCTGCTCCACACACCTTGCTTTAAATTATGCACTGATGAATCCCTTTACCTGCAAATTCTGGAGTTAAGTACTGGCTTACAGTTTAAATTTAAATAAGAATAAATAGTGTGTCACTTGGTGAAATAGGTCCCTACCAGTCAGAAGTTAAGGAACATTGGTTGTGGTTTGCCGCCACTTGGGCCTGCCACTAGTTGGAGTCTTGTTTGGGTGGAAGGTGAGAAGGCACTGCCCCAGTTAAGCTGATGATGGAAGAGGGCCTTGCCTTCTCGCTCCCTCGGTGCCTCAGGTTAAAGTGCTTGACAAGCCCTTGTGGGAGCTTAAGCTACAAAGTGCGACTGGACAGAAACCAGGCGCTGCTACTTGAGGGCAGAGGAAGAGTGTATTTTGGTGACACAGAAAGGAAAGGGCAGTGGTTCAGAAGCGTTTGGTTGTAGCTTGCTCAGTTTCAGAGTGGAGGAGTTGGGTGGGTGGCATAGTTGAGTGCAGTAGGTCACAACTATTAAAATAACTGTCTATAACAGGATACAATTTCTGTTGTGTGTCAGTATCTCTAAATATAAACCTTCTCTGATGTCCAGCAAACCTCACTGTCGTTCTAGACTTTACGGCCACATTCACACCATGCATTTAAAGCTCTATGAGACATGTGGTTGAACAGTCATGGCTTCCCCCAAAGAATTCTGGGAGCTGGAATTTCTTAAGGGGGCTGAGAGTTGTTAGGAGGTCAGTATTCCGCTCCCACAGAATTGTAGCTCTCGGAGGGAATAGGGGTCTCTTAACAACTTGCAGCCCCCATGACAAACCACAGCTCCCATAATTATTTTGGGGAAGTTGCAGTGCTTTAAATGTATGATGTGAATGTAGCCAATCTTTATTATCTCTTACTGAGAACAATTATTAATTTTTTGCATTTACTTGGATCTGGATATACTCGTATTTTTTTAGCAATTTGAAAATCTAAATCCTGTTTTTTTAAAAAGCAAAAGAAAGCCTCCAGAACTTGGAGAGGGGCAGCCATGACATTCCCAAACTGATATGACAGCCCTGTGTTTGGTTCCAAATGTGACCTCTCTGTTTATAAGACTTGGAGTCACTCTTGCAATGCAGGGAGGCTTGAATGAGAGCAAAGGTTGGCATTCTGATGCTTGTTTCCTTGTTCCCCTCGCATATGTAAAATAATTCCCAAATAAGGAAAGAGTCTGCTCATGACTGTAGGTCAGTCCTTTTTTGTGTGTGAAGCATCTCCTGGATTGGAGTTTAAAAACTGGATGTATTTTTGGTCCTAGATTTTAGGACCAAAATTATTTATTTATTTGCATTGTTTTATCCCACCCTTCCAATGCACTCTGGGTGGTTTACGAGCTTCCCCTCCCACCTTTTTTTTATCCTCACAGCAGCCTTATGAGTTACGATGGGCTGACAAATAGTGACCAGCCTTAGCCTGAGAGAGAATGACTGACCCATGTTCACGGAGTGAGCTTCATAGGCTGCTGGGGCTTTGAACCTATATATCGAACCTAACCCAAATGTTGTGCTGCACAGCTAAGGATGCAGATTTTATTGGAAGCCAGAGGGTGGTATTTCTCCAAACTCGTGAAAGGCTGTCCTTTTAAAAAATGAGCCAGAGTATATTTTACCCCACCCTTCCTGCCATGAGTTCAGGATGGCACATAGAACTTCCTCCTCTTGTATCCTCACAACAACCTTGTGGAGGTTAGGTTGAGAGGGAAGCTTGGCCGAGAGTGAACTTCATGACTGATGCAGATTTAAGCCCAGGTCTTCCTTGTCAAACACTGTGACTGCTAGTCCAGACTAACTGCTGTTAGCCTAGAAAGAGTCATCCCCTCTCTCTCCCACCCCCGCTCATGCATATGCACACCCACACATTTTTTGCAATTACTCAAGCATTCTCTCTGGCTTGTGCCCTTGTGACTAGAAAACTGCATTACTCTTTATTTCTTTATCATGCACCTGCTGTCTATATAGTGTGCATAAACTTCTGCAAAGGACAGATCAGACCTTTCCCCTCGAGCGTGTGCACCATTAAGAATATACACACCCCTCTCCCAAAACGAAACCCCATGATCAACCAGTCACAGCAAATAAACTCCTTGGTCTGAACAGAACTCATGGTTTGTTTAGGGCAGAGCTCAAGAAACAAACCCCGTGGGATGGTGGCTGCATCTCTCGTCTTCACATGCACACCTGTTGAGCGCATCCCAGGTGTAAAAAGCATCTTACAAATTACTGTTGGGATTTGGGGCTGCAGAAGTGGGCCTGGGAACACCTGCATACCTACCCTCTTCTCTTAATCAATGAGACTAACAGGAGCTCCAGAGCAGGAGCTGAGCACGTGTTATTTATTGCTGAAGGAGTGTGTGCCACTTCTTAGGGGATACATTCAGCAGCTGCACGGTAACATTCAGTAAGTGTGGCTTTTGAGCCCTTGGGCTCAGGGTGTAGAGACTTTAAAAGAAGGAATCACTTCTTCAATTTTTCCTCTACAGTGGTGGTGACCGAGGTGGCTTCAAAAATTTTGGTGGTAAGTTCTGAGCATCGGAAATAAAACATTTCAGTGGAAATTCCACATTAAAAGCCCAATAAATAAATAAATAACAGTCTTTAAAAGCCACCAAATACCATGTTCCATTAGAAGCCTTTTATTTTTTGTTGTTCTCTTTGTTTTCCCTCTTTGAGCTGAGGCTGGTGTGTACGTGTGCTTTAAAAGAAAAAGAAAAAAAGGTGCTCGTAATAATAAAGTTAAAAACCAGGATTCCGGTTTCTTTTCTCTTCCTTTTGTCCATTTGCATGAAAGGATTTTTGTTGTTGTTCCTTTCCTTGCCACTTAGTGGCGCGTAATGCAAAGTTCTGCTAAGCAAAACCTACCAGTGAGAGAACAATCGCGGCACACGACTTGAGAATGGCCAGCCAGGACCCACAAGATGACCCCCCCACCCCTTAAACCTGGGTGGCAGATGCCACAACCTTCGGTTTTTAAAAAAAGACTGTGACCAGTTTTCTTCTTGGATGCACCTTCCTTCATTTTTAATCATCTCTTCTAAATCTTGTCTCGGCTTAAGGGTTGTTGCATATACCTTTTCATTAATTCAGAATTCATTTACGTCGTCAGTTTGTGTATCGTCAGGTGTTGTTGTTTCTTTGGCTAAAATACCCTTTGGTTTTTCTCTCAACCATTTCAGGTCAGAGGGATTATGGGCAGAAGCCAGACACAGGTAAGCACATCAGCATATAGCTCCACAGCCTTCTATTATTTCCTTCACTTTCAATGGCGGCACACAGCAGTCTTCCTCTTCAACGGGGAGGTGCACCAATCTTCTTAGGTGCTTTATGTTCAGCCTGGCGAAGAGAAGGCTTGAGAGCTGATGTAAGAGGGCTGTCACATGGAAGATGGAGTGATCCTGTTTTCTGCTGCTCTAGAGGGTAGGAAATGAAATATCCTTCATTAGGCATAGCAAATGACACATTATCAAACAAACACCGTATACAAATGGTGTAAATACGAACTCAGCATAACAAAGTTTGTCCCAGTCAGATCTTTAACTCCAGATAAAATCAATTTGCATAAATAATGCAACACAACACTACCACCTCACCAATCAATTAAGAACCACTAAATCTCTTTATAATGGCCCAGTCTTTCTACATGGGCAGCACTCAAAAATTCAGCCACTATTAAAATAATTTGATCATTCCTGTCTGAGAGCAGGTCCCGAATCGTTAGAGGGTAGGATCTGAACCAACTGATTCAAATGACAGGAGTGTCTGACTAAACATTAGGAAGAACTTTCTTAGGGTAAGAGCTGTTTGACAGTGGAATGGGCTCCCTCAGAGGGTGGTGGACTCTCCTTCATTGGAAGTATTGAAACAGATTTTGTATGGGCACCTGACAGTGATTCTTCAGCTGTGGTTCATGCATTGCATGGGGTTAGACTTGATGACCCTTGGGTTCCCTCCCGACTCTACAGTTCTATTATTCTATTTCCTAAACTTAGGTTCTCTGACACAGCTTCCCCATATACATGCAGAGTTTTCCATACCATAGTGGGCTGTTGAGCCTTGCAGATGCAATGGTGACTGTTCTGACTTGAGTAGCCTTGGAAATCTGTTCCTTCTAGCTTGGCCCCTGCAGAAGTTATTTCAGGTTCTAAAATAACTCTGGCTCCTCTGTGATGTAGATTCGGAGTCTGACAACTCTGATAACAACACCATCTTTGTACAAGGACTGGGAGATGACGCTTCAGCAGATCAAGTTGCCGAGTATTTCAAGCAAATAGGTGTCATTAAGGTGGGTGAAGTAGTAAAACTACTTACAGAGAAACCTGGTAAGATTGTGGGGACAATGCCGTTGAGGCAGGTGATAGTTCATAACAAAATCCTCAAATGGATAAAAGCAAGGTACGTCTCCTAAGTTGGATGACCAATCAGAAAACTGAGGCATTTCAGGTTTCTGATTGGAGCATACGTAAGGTTGGACTTGGTGAGTGTCCATAATTGTAGAGCAGGCATCAGACTTATTTTTTACACACAACACCCTGGTGTTGGTGCCTTAGCTATCTGAATTTGGTCTCTGACAATCTCAGGAAGTCACTGGCATGGTGGGTGTAGGAAAGCAGCTGGCTTTTCTGTCTTGAGTCCAAGAAGTTAATTATACCTTCCCTAACTGTCATGGATTCAGCTAGAAGTTACTCTTGTTCCTGTAGGACTTGGTGGTGATGAACTCTTGTTAACCAACTCCCAAAATCTGTCTGGGTTTTCCCCCTTCACTGTCACCTGGCCTCTGTTTTTGATGATGCAATTTCTTGCTGGAGCTCTACCAGTGGAAGTTCTTAGAGTGAAAAGACCAAAAGATTAGTGATCCAACTTCCTATCCATATGGAGACCCGTCACCTATTAGCCTCCGCTCAAAATTTTCGCTTGTACCAATGTGCACATCCATTGCAAAAACATAGCTGTTACATGTTTCCAGATATATATTTGAGGTGTGGGTGGGGATTCACCCCTCTGGCACCCAACAGCCTTTCTCTGGTTGCTGGTGCTCCAGAGCAGGAGGTGCCAGCCTTCTTAGGTCAGTGGCACTTTTTGGAAATTTGAGAGAGTGCCATGGGCACCAGTCACGCAGTTTGTGGCTTAATCTGCCATGTCTAGAAGATCAGAGAAAGCCAGAACCATAACACTGAGTGGTCCTGCCCCACATTAGTCCCCCACCACCAATGCCAGACACAGCAGTTCTGTATTATATGGAGGGTGACGACAGGCCCTTCTCTCTTTTTTCTTCCCAGACTAACAAGAAAACTGGCAAACTCATGATTAACCTCTATACGGACAAGGATACTGGGAAGCCAAAGGGCGAAGCGACAGTGTCTTTTGATGACCCACCGTCTGCTAAGGCAGCCATCGACTGGTTTGATGGTAAGACTGGCCTCCTTCATCTCGGTAGCCAGTACATGATTCCCCTCCTCCTTTTTATGCAGCATTCTTAAAACAACTAAGATCAAGAGTGATGGTGAACTGGAGGCTTCTTTCACAACAGGATCTGGAGAACTCATGGCTTGCTAATTTGCCCTGCTTTCTCTCTCTCCCTCCCTCCTGCTGGCTCATTTAAAGGTTCTTGTAGGCACCAACTAGCTTTACTTTATAACATATAGTCCTTGAGATGCAAGATGTTGTAGTACAACATCTCACATCATCCACAGCCAGCACGGCCCATGTTTGAAGGGTGGTGGGATTTGTAGTCCAATGGCATCTGGGAACCAAAGGTTGAGGAAAGCTGTCTCAGACTTTTGGAGCTGGTTTTTTTTTGGGGGGGGGTGAGAGCACAGGGAGTACATATCCTCAGTCAAGTAACCGAGCTTTTAGCCATCTCTTCTAGGATCTGTGATGGAAGGTTTCTTTTTCATTGTGCCTGAGCAGCTGTGGATTTTTCTTTCCTTCCTTTTAATTTAAAAAAACAAGAATTATTAATTTTTTTTTTCAGGAAAGGAATTCAACGGCAGTGTTATCAGGGTTTCCTTTGCAACCAGACGGCCTGAATTCCTGCGAGGAGGCAATGGAGGTGGTGGTGGTGGTGGTCGCCGAGGTAGGAACAGGACCACCTCCCCGGTCTCCTTTGCATATGATCCAGAGGTGCTGTTATTTTGAGACTGGGAGTGTGGGGAGCAACTTTCTCCCCTGAATCTCTTTTTGGCTGTCCCTCTCTCCGAAGCAGGGAGCAGAGGTCATTCTGATGCTTTTCAGCTCAGTCCTATCCACATGTGTGTCTTTGGTTTAACTGCAATGTATTTGTGACCGCAGGTTCCCGAGGAGGGGGCTTCGGAAGAGGCGGCGGCTTCCAGGGCCGAGGCGGAGAACCCAAAAGTGGCGACTGGGTTTGTCCCAACCCGTAAGTTCCTATCCTTAGGCCTGTATCTGAATAATAATAATAATAATAATAATAATAATAAATTTTATTTATATCCCGCCCTCCCCAGCCGAAGCTGGGCTCAGGGCGGCTAACAACAGTCAAAATAGTTCAACATTCTAAAAACATTCATTATAAAATTAATTAAAAACAAATTAATGGCAACCATCAAGCAAAATTCTGTGCAGGTTGCCAGAGGAGGGAGTCAGGCTGCGCCCTGACCAAAGGGCTTCATCTTCTTCCACGTTGGAACATAGGAAGCTGCAATGCAAGCTGAGCAGCATAGGGTATCTGTGGCCCTCCAGATGTTGTTGAACTTGAGAGTTGCATCATCCCTAACCACTGGCTGGGCGCTGAGTCCAGGTTAGGTTGAGAGTGAGCGACTGGTCCAAGGTCACCCGATGGGTCTAATGGCAGAGTTTCAACCCTGGTTTCCCACGTCCTAGCCCAGCCAGGACTCTAACCACTACACCACACTGGCTATTATTTTTATTGCATTCTGTTTTATTGATGGTATTTGTAGTCTGCTCCTCATATGTTTTCAGTCACAGGGCTGGAAACAAAAGTAATAAAAATAAACGCCATATACAAAAATTGCAACAACACAACTTAGCATTTCCAAGTGTCCCCCCCCTCCTAAAAAATCCAGAGCACTTTCTAAAACGCGTGTTTCCTTGTTTCCTTCAGGAGCTGCGGCAATATGAATTTTGCCCGTCGAAATTCCTGCAATCAGTGCGATGAGCCCAGGCCGGATGATGGGCATCCGTCAGGAGGAGGTGTGTAAAAAAAACAAAACCCCAAAGCAAACCATAACCCCAGAAATGGGGTGGGGGGCAGGATGCCACAGCTTGGAGAAAGCGTTCCCTTGTGTTGCTCATCTTGCTTTTCCCCCCCACAGACTTCCGCGGCCGGGGAGGCTTTGGAGGCGACCGGGGATTCAGAGGCCGCAGAGGTGGTGGCTTTGGCGGAAAAATGGGAGGCCGGTCAGTGCTGAATTTATTTACTTATTGGAATGGCCAAAGGGCATGTTAGATCTGGGATTTACCCAAATCAGTATTCCCCATCATTGCGTCTTCGGCCACATTCACACCCTACATTTAAAGCGCTACGATACCACTTTAAACTGCCAGGGCTTCCCCCTCCCAAAGAATCCTGGGAGCTGTAGTCTCTGAAAGGTGTTGAGAGCTGTTAAGAGGCCCCTGGTTCCCCCTTACATGGCTCCAGTTTCCCATAGTTCCCTGAGACGAGGGATTGATTGTAAAACCAACCAACCCCCAAAATGCAAGTGTTTTTCATAGAATAATTTAAAGTATTCTGAAGAAGGAACTGATAAAAATGAACAAGCTTTAAAAAGAAGTAGACACAGTACAATGAACAGTTTTAAAAACAAAAGTGTTATGTCTAGATAGGCCACAGGTCAGGAGATGCTGATGATTGTGATGATTTGTTACCTGCCCTTCACCAGCAGGTCCCGGAGTGGGTTGCAACAGTTTTAAAATTCAGAGTTAAAAGCAGTTAAAACATACTACATCCACAGGCATAGCTTGGGTCCTGGAAATGCACATCTCAGGAGTCAAAGGCTGGAGGAAGGAGATGAGAAAAGGGAAGTTTTTTGGAAAACTTGGCTTAGGGTGCCTTGTCCACAAATTTACACCTGGTCCATTGAAGCTGTCCAGACCTTTACTGCTTGCAAGGGTGCCAGCCAGGTCCATAGTCCAGGTGGCTGGTTCTAGGGTGCAGTCACTGGACACGAAGGTATTCAGGTTAAAAAAACAACCTCCTTTCTTTCTCTTCCAGAAATGACTTCAGAAGCGATCAACGCAACCGACCCTACTAAGAACAGCTGTGAAGGTCCCCCCTCCCTAACCCATCTTTCTGACGGCTTTTCACAGCAAACTTTGCTGAGTTTCGCCTGCTGCTTTATACCCCACATGGCCTCTTTTGGATAGTGGAATTAAATGTGAAATTGGATTTTTTTTTCTTCATTTGGCGGGAGGGAACTTGGGTCAGATTCCTCCCCCTCCTTTTTTATTTTACTTTTAAAGCAAGTCCATCAAAATTTTCATCTTCTAATTTCCATCATCCCCCCCTCCCACCACCCCCAACTCTCCATCACCTAAAAAAAAAGAAAAGAAGCCTCTCTCTTCCACGGGCTGTTGAAAAAAAAGAAGGAATGAAATTGTAAAATATTTGCCAAAAATCTGACATGTTTTATAATTCAAACAATAAAAGCTGATTGTTTATTTGTGACATTTTGCCTGTTTTCCCCGCCCTTATCCGGGAACCCCCATCAACCCCTGTGTGTTTAGGAAGGAAGTGTTGAACTGCATGGATACTTGGGACTCTTTGCAGAATCTGTGTTGCAGAAAAATATGGAGTGGGAATAGCTGTATTTGGCAGTTCATCTAAATTTGGCAAAGCGGAATATATTACTGTAGCTTTTTTAAATTTACAAGTGGGAGAGAGCGAGAGGCATTAAGCTGTAAGGGCCCTCGCCTCTAGAAATTTTACTAAACATTGTCCACATACAAGTGTATACTTTCACTCAAAGAGAACAAGAAGCTTCTGAGGGTGGGGGAGAGAGAACAAAAAGCCAAGATTTCTTGAGATACTAACTGTTGCAGGCAGTACCAATTTATGCAGCTTTTCTGTATGTGGTGGAATGTATCCAACCATTATCATTATCACAATTGCACTTTAGTCACATTTTCCACAAAATATCAACTCAAAGCAACTTGCAGTATAATGCAAAAATAAAAATCTTCATAGAGCTGAAATGAAAGCTAAAAACATTGATGCGCATGAAAAGCTGCATTAACAAATCCCACCCACTTAGAGGCCACAATGTCAACCAGGTTAAAAATTTGGCTCAAAAGTGTTTTGTTGCCTGGCACCTACATTTGGTCTGTGATGGCTCCAAGCATACCAGTGAAAAGACCCATTCTCATGTTGCTACCATCCAGATCTCACTGAGGGCCTTTTGAAGATGAATGCAGGTTCTGGGTAGGTATATACTGTATGGGGAGAGGCAGTCCATGAGGCATCGAGGACCTGAACTCAGCAGCAGTAGCCCTGTGAGGTCCTAATCCAACTCTATCCACCACGCCATACCTGGTCTCTTACTTTCTTAAATCTTACCATCCCTGGCTACTAGCCTTAGTGGCTAGGGCGAATGGGATTAGGGGGAATGTTTAGGGAAGTTTTTAATGTTTAATAGGTTATTGTATTTTAGTGTTTTGTTGGAAGCAGCCCAGAGTGGCTGGGAGGACCCAGCCAGATGGGCGGGGTATAAATAATAAATTATTATTAGGAGTCCATCAACATCTGGCGAGCCACATACGGCCTCCACCATTATGAATCATAGAGCGAATGGCGGGGGGTCTCTGTGCCGCATCTGGCAGCCTTCGCATGGGAGCCCGAAGTGCGGCATGCCTTCCTTCCTGTGGGCGTGGCCGGCGGGGATCCGAGTGTATGCTTTGGCCGTGAATGTCACCTGACCTTTCGGGGAGCTGCCATTGGCTGAGAGGAGAGAGCATGCTGAAGCCGCGGAAGCCACCTTTAGTTTGGGAGCAAGATGGCGGCGAGGATACTGAGCGGGAAGTAAGTGTTGCTTTAAACGTGCATTTAAACGGCTTAACTCGCACCCCAAAGTTCCACCCTTATTCCTGCATGTTGTTAACCGGTTGCATGGCAATCCTGTGCTTTTCCACCTAGAAGTAAGCCTCGTTTGGTTTAATGGTTGGTTTCTCCTAAGTAAGGGAGGCTAAAATTTCCCTGTCTCCTCGGAAGTAAGCCCGTTGAATGCATTAGAACCTACTTCCAGGCAAGGAAGTGTCGGATTTTAGCCTGTGAAAGCCCCACTAAATTCAGTCTTCCCATTGCATTGCAGCGGGTTGGACTGGATGGTTCTCAGAGATCCCTTCCAACTCTGCAATCTATATTTCAGTAGCGTAGTCAGAGAAAGTCCAACGGCTTATTTCGTTTTATTGGTCTGCTGCAGCTTCGTTTCAGATACGTTGCTTTAGAATGATAGTTTTCATTACGCCTTTGGGACTGGTTGCATTTTCATTCCTACCTAATTATCCTAGAGGTCCGGTGGGTGGAAGAGAGAGAGAGAGCAAATGGAAGGAGAAAGAAGATGTTCTGTGGTAGACTTAGCTGAGTGTAGGTCAGTTCCAATTGCACTGCAAATCCTATGAAGGTGTACAGTATGCAATTTAAATCTGTGCATTTTTCACTGCAAAAGGTTGCGAGGCACTGATTGGGGGTGTGCTATTTATTGCCTAAGGCACTGTGGGAACAGGATGCTGGACTAGAAGGGCTCCATTTTAGCCTATCAGCTACCCAGCTCCTCTTTTGTTCTTATAATTGTTTATCCATATGATTTAACCTTTCTGGGGGAAATCCAGCAAGTTGTTTAAAAAAACAACAACAACAAACCAACCCTCTTTGTTGCCTCATTTACAGTATTTCAGCAATGCATTTACAGTGGGGAGCACCCTGAGAGTCAGCCCTGTTTCAGAGCCAAGCTGAGGAATCCTGCAGACACTTCTTAAGTTATTAAAGCCCTGATTTAACTAGGAGTGTAGAATGCTGCTTCATTGTGAACCAGACCATCTCCACGGTGTGGCAGTTGCTCTCCAGGATTTTAAGCAGGATTCTCTCTTGTCCTGATCTGGAGATGCTGGGGATTGAACCTGAAACCTCCTGCACGCAAAGCATATGCCCTGCCACTGAGCCACAGCCCTGGGGTTGCCTGTAAGATATGCCAGAGGCAATGATGAGTGAAGTATAGTCTGACCTGGTATTGCCACAACTTCTGGTTTGGTTCTGACCAGGACATGATCACGTAATCTTCTCTCTGAGCAGATTTTGGCTGTCTGCATGCAGGTGATCTCTCCTTGGCGGTGGTTGGGATCTTATGTGGTTGGGATCTTATCGATCTCTTAAGGTTAACCCCATCAGTACTAACTTGGAGTTGTGATAAGAGTTCTGTTAAATTACTGCTGGAAACAGTAAACCAGGACTGGGCAGGTGGATTGGAATCCACCTTGGATGCCTCTTTGAATCAAGATGGAGGACTGAACCTTTAAAAACTACTTTTAACCACTGATTTCAAAGCTGCACTGATTTATTTTGGCTTCTAAGAATTCCTGAGCAATGTTGGGATGAGGCTGCTAACAAATAATACATGTGTTCAGGATTGCAACTTTCCAGATATGTAAACTGTTCAAAGTGGCTTTTGCAAATGCAAAAATCCCACTGCTCAATGTGGCTTTTGTAATGGATGTTGCTAATATCAAAACAGAACACCTTAATGTTGTTCTGTCCAATTGAATTTACTCCAGAGTAGCTGTACAATCTGGAGAATTAGCATGTAGTGATTGCAGTGTGGAGTGGGGAGGGCAGAAAGTTTTGAATTAAAATGTCCAATGTCCTACCTGATCTGGTGTTTTTTTTCCCATGTCTAAGCAAAAAATAAATAAATACTGGCAATCCTAAACATGCATCTTTACTTCACACTAAATCATGGGGCCTGCTGCCTAGTAAGTGCATTTAGGGTTGCATGTCTGCTATGCCATTTTTGCAGGTTTTGTGAATATTTCTCTTTTCCTGTGGTCAAAAGTATTTAAGTGGAAATATTTGATTTGCAAGGGTGGGACATTTAGCAAAACACACTAATTGTGAATTAAATGTTATAAGTAAAAAAAAAAAGATCAGAAGTTTTATTGGAAATTATTTTTATTGGAATTCTTAGTAAATAAAAAATTCTGAGTAAATTTTATTGGAATTCTAAGATAATATTTTAAGGAATCTAAATATTTTAAGAACCTGCAGTTGTAAATACGGTGTTTTCAAGGTCAAGGAATCTGAAAAACCAGGATGATTTATACATTTTTGTATATAAAAAACCGAGTCTATGACCTCGGAGAGACCAGGGTTCAAATCCCTGCTCAGCCATGAAGCTCACTGGTTGACCTTGGGCAGTGCCTGCCTCTCAGCCTAACCTACCTCACAGGGTTGTTGTAGGGCTTTAGGAAGGGGAGACCCATGTATACCACCTTGAGTTCCATGGAGAAATGCAATGAATAAACATAGTGCATAGCTTTATCTCAACATAGCTCAACCATCATTTTTGTCCCCACCCCACCCCCCGGTGACGGCTAAGCTTTTATTTGCGAATTGTCATATCCAGCCTTTCCTGTAACCTGATACCCTCCAAACGATTTAGACTACAACTCCCATGAACCAGAAGGGCAAGGCTGGGGTTGAGGAAGAGTCCAAAATGGCGGTGGTGGCTTGGGATGATGGGAATTGTAGTGTAAAACATTATTTGCCTTATATGTTTTTAGGATCGCATTTGCTTGAATGTTCTAACAGGGACCTCTGTTTCCATATCTTGCAGGTAATGGTCTTCTGCTCCTGTTGACGCATAGAAGAGGAGGTACTGATGATGATGTGGGAGGTTCACCCACCAAGTGCCATGCTCCTGAAGGGGAGCCCTTGGAGGAGAATCCCTCCTAGCAGAGTCCTGCTCTGACCCCCGCCCTCCCTCACCGGATACTAAGAGCATCTCCTGGAATCGGACACAAAAGCGTCATTTGCCATGGTTTATGGTGGGGCTGACCAACAAGGTGCTGCCATAGTATTGCTGGGTTACTTGCCACACCAGCTGGGGCCGAGGAGAGCTGTGGTCAACAGTTGGCCATCCTAGGGCCCATTTGCTCTGTACATTTAAAGCAGTGTCATAGCCCTTTAAACAGCCGTGCCTTCTTCCAAAGCACCCTGGGAGCTATGGCTTGCTAAGGCTGCAGAGAGTTGCTAGGAGACCCTGGTTCCCCTTACAAAGCTCCAGTTTCCTTGGGAGGTCCTTGGGAAGAGGCATTGATAAACCAGAAGTTGGAGCTACGTGAGGGGAATAGGTATCCCCTAAGACAGGCATGGCCAAACTTAGCCCTCCAGCTGTTTTTTGGCCTACAACTCCCATCATCCCTAGCTAACAGGACCAGTGGTCAGGGATGATGGGAACTGTGGTCCCAAAACAGCTGGAGGGCCATGTTTGGCAATGCCTGCCCTAGGAACTCTCCACACCTTGCTCCAGCATCTAGAGGGCCACAGGTTGTGTGCTCCTCTAGTGCTCACCAGAGCCAGGCCCTGACTTCTAAGAGTTCTCTAGTTGGGGCTTCTCCAGCTCCTTGGCTAAAAGAGCAGTTTCACCATGCAGCTCTCCACCAACTCTCATCTGCACCACCTATTCCATCAGGCTGCTGGGGATGGATGGGAATAAAGGAGCTCTACATCCAACTACTGAAAGCTCCCCTTCCCATTGGAAGCTTTCTGTTTCAGCTGATCATGGTGAGAAACCTGTGACTAAGACAAGTGTGCTTTCCTACACTATTCCCTCCTAAACCCCTTTCCTTTTGTGTAACGTCCTTTATATTACAAGTCGGCAGGCAGGGAACTCTTACCAGTAAATAAATAAATTGTTCTCTCTCATGACCAAATTGGATGTTGTGAATCTAACTTAGCAAGCACATTTTTTTAAAATGTAAATAGCAGCTGGAGGAAGCCAAAGCAGCCTCAGGAACACAGCAGGTGGTGGTAGGGAGGAAAGGGTTAATGCCCAGTAAACACTGCCCCTGGGAAGCAGTAAACAGATTTCCTTGAAATGCAAATACAGTGGTACCTTGGTAGTCAAACAATGCCGCAAACCTGGAAGTGAGTGTTCCAGTTTGTGAACGTTTTTTCAGACGCTGAATGTTCAACGCAGCTTCCGATTAAGTGCAGGAAGCTCCTGCAGCCAATCGGAAGCCGCGCCTTTGTTTCCGAACCATTTTGGGAGACGAATGGACTCCCGGAATGGATTAAATTTGAGAACTAAGGTACCACTGTAGCAGTTTTGGATTAGATTTGTCAGGACTCTGGAAGGGACACATCCATTGATATCCATCACAGTCTAATTTGTTACAGGGGGAAATTAGCTGAGCAAAATAGCCAGTAAGAAAGTTGAGGCATACCACTCTGTGCACAGGGAGCCTTCTGGATTCTCATATATGGGAGCCTGCAGTGGAGGTGTGCCTTCAAGTACTGAAAGGAAGAAGGCAAGACAGGCTTATCTCTCTAGTTCTCTCATTCAGCTAATCTTCCTCAGCTTCTAGGAGAAATAAGTTGAGCGAGATAACCAGAGAGTTCTCAACGGTCAAAGCCTGCCTGCTTTTCATACAGTAGCCAAGCTCATAGAGACCACCAATAAAACGTCACAGGATGCCTGCGTAGCAGATAAATTTCATGTGTGTACAAGAGAAACACATAAAAACATAATCAAGTATCCCATCCAGCCACATGGTGCCCGAGACAGAGGATGTGGGCCACCTCCGTCAGTTTTCAGGGGTGTACAGTTTGACAAGGTGCTGGAGTTCCGTGGCGTAGCCTGTGATAGGACACCGCTGGTGCTGCTTCACATAGTTGTAGGCGCAGCGGTAGCAGAAGACAAAGCCGGAGGTGGAGAGGGCCGTGTCGTTGGCGCGGATTTTGCGGCACAGTGGGCAGATGGTCTTGAGCTTCGGCAAGAGCGGGGAGCCTGCCCTGCAGTCCAGGTGGACGGGCGGCGGAGGAGTAGGCAGAGCTGTCAGGGACTTGATGGACTCCTGGTTCTCAGACGAGTACCACCATTCCAAGAACTGGAGAAAGAAGACGCCCACAGAGAGCCCGGTGGAGAGGGAGAAAGCCAGGCCGCCCAAGGCTTTCTTTGCGGCAGACTGTACCTGCTGTTTCAAGCTGTGAGACACAAGACAGATAAAAAGAGCACTAGGTGAAGGCATCTTCTCTGCTGCCAGCTGACCACTATAGTCAGTATCTTGGGGCTGGATTAATGTAATGCAGTCTTTGTGGGGCTGCCCTGAGGCCTGGATCGGAGGCTCCAGCTGGTGCTGAATGCAGAGGCCAGACTGCTGATGAGGACATCTGGCCGAGAAAATTTGACACTATTGCTAACTGTCTCTACCGGCTGCCCATCTGCTACGAAGCCAGTCTCAAGGTTCTTCTCTTAATTTGCAGAGCCCTGAACCACTCAGGGATTGCCTGAACCCTTATATTCCAGCTCGATCACAGAGCTCATCTGCAGGAGCAGAGTGGGTTCCTCGAGTTAGAATCATCAAATTGTAGAGTTGGAAGGGACCCTAAGGATCATCTGATCCAGCCCCCTGAAATGCAGGAATATGCAGCTGTTCCATATAGGGATCGATCCTGCAAGCTTGGCATTATCAGCACCACACTCTAATCAACTGAGCTAAGCAGGTTGGTGAGGCTCATTTGACAACAGGAAGAAACCGAGTCTTTAGTGTCATCTGCCCAAAACTGGGGAATCTTCTACCAATGGAGATTCAGCACACACCTTCTGTGCAAGATTTTAAACTGCCTGCTGAAAACTTTTCTATTCTCATATATAGGCAATTAATGATAGAATAGCTACCTGATTTCCGATTCTAAAATCTGGAATTTATCGTACTGTGTTATGCACGATTAATCCTACGATCTTAGAATCGTAGAGTTGGAACAGAAAACAAGGGTCAGCTACCCCAACCTCCTGCAATGCAGGAATCTCTTGCCCAATTGCTGTAGACTGCTCCAATATTTTGGTGTGAGGCTCTGGCAGGGTCCTAGAGCCCTCCCACTTTCTTTCCAAAGCTGGAAAAACACTAGGCTTTGGGAAAGAGGTGGGATCTTGCCAGAGCCATCACACCTCCTTCCCAAAACCCAGCACCTTGTTTACCTGGCTTTGGGAAGGCAGCACAAGGGTTGCGGGTGTCAAATGTTGCTGAGGGCTGCCAAAATAGGCCGCATGCGTGCTGCACTGCCCTGGTCCAGACACATGGTTTGGCTGTCCTTATGTCCCTTTCAGAGCTTGCCCATTTCCCCATTTCAGCTCACCTTCCTGCTGGCTGTGGGCTCCCGCTCACAGCCGCTGCCGCCTTCTCTAAGGCTCGCACATCTTCCGCCGTGAGCCTTACCAGCTGGACGCCAGCCAACATCAGCATGGGCGAGTGGTGCCGGGACTTCCCCAGGACGTAGCAGAGCTGCTGGACCAGGAACCAGCCCTCCCAAGCCAAGTTCACAAAGGGGTAAGCGGCCAGGAAGGCCCTGTAGAACCGCTTCCAGGCCGACGATGGCGGGTGGATAGAGTAATCGTCCTCCTCCCGGAGACGGGAAACCAGCGCCTCCAGTTTGGTCCTCAGGTAGGGAACGAGGACCAGCAGGCAGAGGGATTTCCAGTGAGGCCTACGTGGCAACCCGGCAGTGACTGAGCGCCTCTGCCTGGGCTTGCTGCCCCCGTAACTCATCACCACTCTCTTCAAGCTGTAGAAGTTCTCAGCGAAAGAGGCGCTGCACCTTGAGAGGAAGTGATGCTGGAGGTGCAGATCCAGGAGGGCATAGATTTCGTCAAACCAGCGCCACAGGAAGCCGTAACGGCCAGGGTTGGATTCAGCCAGCACCTGGCGCAAGAGAAAGCAAGGCCTAAGTGAGGGGTAGGAAGTCTCTCCCCTCCCTACCCCTGATAAGAGCTGCATTTTCTCGGGGGTAATTCTCAGCCCCAGCCAGCATGGCAGGCGCTCCTTGGGGAAGGTTGCTGTAGACAATCCTGAGCTAGATGGAACAATGGTATAAGAATTAAGAGCCCTTCTGGACCAGGTCAAAAGGCCATCGAGTCCAGTAGCCTCCCAGTGGCCAAACAGATGCCCCTTTGCAAAAACATGCAAGGTAAAACACAGCTTCCTAGGTTCTCCTGAGCTTCCGGGCTGCTTACTGAGTTATTTCACTTAACAAAGTTTTTATATATTGTTTGATTGAAGCTGTTTATAAAAATATAAAGCACTAGAATTACTGACAAGCAGGTATATAAAAATATCCAATGGATGATTGAAATCAGCAGTAGCTATAGGTCGAATCTAGACATATAAAAAATGTGAAAATGCTTTTTTAAAAGTTTTGAAAAATATATTGATTTTGCCATAGCTCACAATCGCCATCTAGTGTCACATTTGTATAATGCACTTTACTATACACTTAAAACGATTTATTTGCAGCCATCTTGGGCTGGTCCCACAGGCACAGAGAAGTAGCAGTGGGCCATCCTGCTGAATACCACTCAGCAGGGTGGAATGTCGCTCATGGGTTATGTTTGTTACCTTGGCCACATGTTGCAGTGCGGGCCTCACGGCTGACATCAAGCTGTCTTGGGCAACAACTTCAAAGATGGATGGCCTGTCCTCATAGATGGAGGTCGCAGTGAGGTGAGCCCCATGCTCTGCCATGGCGTCTTCTGGAATGGAAAATCCGGATTGCTGGTGAAATCTTAGGGAAAGAACAAAAATGGTTACCGCAGGCTGCTGTTAATAGGGTGCACAAAGCGTCTGGATTTGGAGGAGCGTTAGGGGCATTCACCTTTCGGTGCGCAATCGGACGCCCTACTGCTTCGGACTCAGTGAAGCTTCACAAGCTTCTAGCCTTCGGAAAAGTTGAAGGCTGGGAAATTACAGCACCTGCACTTGGGAGGAGGGAGGGTGGCGTGAGGACGGTCTCAAGTTCAAGCTCCAGTGGCATCTCCAGATAGGATGGGGGGAGACGCTGGCTTGAGACCCTGGAGAGCTATTGCTGCCAGTCAGTGTAGACAATACTGAGCTATGCAAAGCAATGGCCGGACTCTGCATGAGGCTGCTTCCTGTGTCTGTGCCCCATCACCAGCCACCCCTCGGGAGAAGGAAAGGCAAAGTGGCTGGGGCTACTCAGCCAGATGGGCGGGGTATACTACTACTACTACTACTAATTATTATTATTATTATTATTATTATTATTAGAAGGAGCAGGGGTGGGCTGGGGTCTCCCTTTCCTCCCCTTCCCCGCGCTTTCCATCCTAGCACAACCTCAGATCCTCCTGCACTCCATGGGTCTCCTTGTCCCCTGGTCCAAATGTGAGAGCGGAAGTAGCTCAGGCGAAGCCTATTGTTCTAGCCTTTCTTCCTCATCTCTATGGTAAGGTAGAGTTAGGAAGGGGCTAAGGCATGAGGAATCTTATTTTGTTGCATGTTAATATACTGTAGAAATAATGTATAATATAGCAAGCAACATAAATAATGATTTTTTTTACTAAATATAAAAAATGCGTATTGACACACACGCACAGATATATGTAACAATGAAGATTTTATTCATATATAAAACTGAACATTTTCCAGGATGTAGTAGTATGCTAAGGGGGTGGAACTTCCTGCAATGGCCGGAAACCCGCTATTGCCGGTGGAGGAAAATAAAGCGTCTCCTCCCTAGCCTTCGTCATCTCTGTGGTTCAAAAAACCCTGTATTTATATCTTCTTTGAGAGTATAATGAGCGGCCTTTAAAAACAGAAACGCACAAGTGCGGTGTCAGGTATGTATATGGGCCACTCAACCCTTTCTATATCTAGGTCCCTCCGGCCGGAAGTGAGCGTGGGCCGACCTAGGCCCCTCAAGTTCTGTGGCCGCGCGACGCTCTAGGCGAGAAGGCGTGGCGGGGACGGGTGGTTGGTCCTCCGAGACATCCCGGTTTCCGGCCGCCTCCCCAGCCGAGCTGCTTGTGGCTCTCCGCGGCCGTTGCTGCCCCCCATCCCGCCGGCCAAAGAGGCTCTCGAGGACCCGCCACCCCCTTGCAGGTGAGTCGGGGGGAGGGCCCCTTCGGGGTGGCCCCGCCCCTCGGGGGGAATTGTGGGGGGGTCTCGTAACGGGGAGGGGGCGACGGATACCTCTGTTTTGGGCTGGGCGAGAGGAAATAGGGGAGGGGCACATCCCTTCTCCGTTCCGAAAAAAGGGGGCAGCATCCATTGGGGGAGGGGCTGATAGGCTTGGGGGAGCCCTCTGTTGCTTGTTGAGGGGGGAGGGCAGGAATTGGGGCCCCCTCCAAGGAGGGGCTTGAGATGGGGTGGGGGAGAGTCACGCCTTTCAGGAGGGCTGGGGGGGCTGCGTGCCCCTCCCCCAGACTGGAAGGATTTTTTTATCTTCCCCCTACCCCAAGGTTGTGCTGGGGGGGGGGGCTGGGCTTGGCAGTAATATTATTATTGCCATTACTGCTTTTACCATTATTATTATTATTATTATGGAGCAAGGTGAAGGGCCTTGGCAGTGTTATTAATATTAATAACAACAACAATGTAATTTGTTTAAACATTTGTTAATCTGAGTCTTTATTTAGATTATTTGTACCCAGCCCAAAAGGTGCCCAGAGTGGCTTACCTACAGTCTGTATGTTGTGTGCATTATTGCAAGGGTAAAGTTGTCCCTGCAGTGGGGCAGCATGTGGGGGGCAAGCAACAGAGATTGTGGAGCACCCCAGTGAATGAAGAAAGGCATTCAGAGTTGGTTGTGGGGGGAGGCTGGAGAAAATTGGCTTGTTTGGAGTGAAGGAATGGGAGGACCTGGGGGGAAACTCCAGTGGGGTTTCTACAGTGGGGGTAGCTTGAAAAATAGGTACCCTTTCCCTTTTCGCTGGTGCAGGTGGAGAGAGGGAAAGTGGAAACTGGCCCTGGTCTTATGAATGGAGGCAGGGCTGGGCCAGGTCAGAGACAGCTTTCTGGGGGTGGAGAGTGTCTTGCAGGTTTGGTATAAATGGACTGAACATAAAATGCAATATTGGAGAGGGTTGAAATTGGTCGAGATTCTGGCATGGGATGGAGGCAGATTCTGTCCTCTTTTTATCTCCCCTCTGAAACCTGCCTCTTCCTCTCTTCACTCTCCTGCCTTTTTAGGGTTTGGAAACTGGGGTGGGGTAGTGCTCCCTCAATGCAAAGTCCAGTTGAAACCTTCACTCTTCCTTGTTGGGTCTCTCATCCCAAATCTTTGTAACTGGATTCAGATTTCCAGGTTGGAAGGGGTGTTCCGAGTCTGAGAGAAAGAGAGAGCATAGCAGATTTCCAGGTTGGAAGGGGTGTTCCGAGTCTGAGAGAAAGAGAGAGCATAGCAGATCATCCTTGTATCATTTAATTTGAACAGGTCACAAACTCAACCAAAGAGGAAAGGCTTAGAGCAGACTCAGATGTTTTTCGGAGGAGAGCTTCTTACCCCCCCACCCCCAGTTTAGCCAGAAGGGCTGGAGAAGCTCAATTTTTGGAGTGGTGGCCTGGATTTTTAACCTGGGCCAGAAATAAGACTTTTTGCTTTGGAAATCCCTCCTTTTTTGATTCTGGAAATACAGGGTGAGTCTTTTAAAAGAGTCCCCATGGAACATGCATAATCTGTATCCACGGGGGCCTCTTTTAAAGGACTCTTTTAAAGTATATGCAGAGAGAAATGCACTTTGCAGTTTCTCAGAGGGCAGTCTGTCCCTTTATACAGGCTAGGACTAGGATCTGATGAGGCCTTGGGAAGCCTATTCTGCATCCTTTATATTAACATTTCTGAATCTTACACAAATAAAGATTTGTCCTGTTACAACATGAATTTGTATCCAGGACTTCTTGGACCCCACCCCTTAAATTTGAATGCATCAGTGACAAAAATCTGCATCAGTGTCAGATTGCAATTTTGACCCCTGGCATTGTATCATACCTAGAGAAATAAATCAGATTTCTTCATGCTGTTATCAGAATCTTAATTTCTGGTCTTTTCTGTGCCAGGTTCACTCACCCTGTTCATTCACTCAGGCATTTTAATTCTGCTTTAAATCCAGGTTCCTTTAGTATTTACTTCCTTCTATTGCTTTTTGATTATTGGAATCATGTTATATATTGTACATTTTAGCACTGTTTGTTTCTTTGTAAGCAGCCCAGGTAATATTTATACACATTCAATAAACAAAAATAAATTTCCAGTAAAGGATCTGTATCTACCTCCCCTCCTCACAGTTCCTAGGAATTTGGTTTGGCACGATAGGTCATTAGATGCTCCCCACTTGCCAAAATCACCTTTTGGTCTATCAGATCTTGGTTCCTAGAAAAATGCACTGCCACCGGTGAGGCATCCCTCCTACTTACGGTAGACTGCTGTGGGATGGCTAGATGACTCTATGAGAGGTTTTTCATCTGTTCCTGGTTTTAAAAACTTGCTCAGGCATCCCTCCCTACTAATTTTACCCAGGGATGGGAAAACATCTGCAATCTCAAAATGCCAGCATCCTGCATTATTGTTATCAATTAAGATTTCTATCTAATTTCTATCTATCTAAATTTCCCAACCCTTTCTCCCAAAGGAGCCCAGGGCGGCAGACAGCAAAAGAATGCCATTAAAATAAAATCCCATTTCAAAATGCTAATAACCCCTAAACGCACTGTAAGAAATAATCACATAGCTTCACTTTGAATATTTTCAGGGTTTCCTGGAACAGTATATTTTGGCCATCAAAGGCCTGGGTGGATAGGAGTGTTTTAAGATCCACCATGAGTGTTAATAACGAGAGAAACAAATGCACCTCGCTAGAGAGGGCATTCCGCAGCTGGGGAAACCACCACTGAAAAGGCCCTGTCATAGGTCAGCACCAGCCGGGCAGTGCCCTCACCACCACCCACTGACCTCCCCTACTGATCAGAAATAGAAAATAGTTCTACAAATAAATGAATTACCGTATTTTTTGCTCTATAAGACTCACTTTTTCCCTCCTAAAAAGTAAGGGGAAATGTGTGTGCGTCTTATGGAGCGAATGCAGGCTGCGCCACTATCCCAGAAGCCAGAACAGCAAGAGGGATTGCTGCTTCCACTGCACAGTGATCCCTCTTGCTGTTCTGGCTTCTGAGATCCAGAATATACTTTTTCTTGTTTTCCTCCTCCAAAAACTAGGTGCGTCTTGTGGTCTGGTGCGTCTTATAGAGCGAAAAATACGGTACATGAATACTTCTAGGGATACAGGATGGCCTCATCCAGAAGTCAGATATTTAGTGTCTCTTTGGAAGGCCCTTCCAGCAGAGATTCAGCAGGCACCCTTGCATCCTTGCTTTTAACTTTGAGGAGTTTCTCTGAAAGTTTGTTTTTTGTGCCAACAGGCTATGCAGTTGTTTAAAATACTTTTTATTCAGCCAGTCATTTTAATTATTGTTTTGTACTGCTTTGGATTATTATTATTTTTTAAAAAGTTCCTCTCCCTACAAAATTTATGCATACCGCTTGATTGTAGTAAAACATCTAAGCGGTTTACAAACGATATTTAATTTGCCAAGAAAAAACAGGTAAAATTGTTTTAAAATAATTAAAATTATTTGTGAAAGAGTTTAAAACACATCTCCTATGTGTCTGGAAAGACTTACCTCAACAATTTCATTTTAAACAGGCAGCCTACTTCATGCCGATAGACAGGAAGCTCTGAAATGTTGGTACGACCACACTGGAAGATCGATTTCTTACTATTTTTAAAATCATTTTTATTTAATCCAAATTTTATATTGCTCTATGCCACCCTGATATTTTATGAGAGAGGGTGGTGTGTGTGTGTGTCTTAATATATCTATATCTATATCTATCTATATATATGTATGTATGTATGTGTGTATATATATATATATATATATATATATATATGCAGGTTTTGGTGTCCTCGGGTGTCTTCCCGTGGAAGACACCCGAGGACACCAAAACCTGCATTCCTGTACCCGTGAAAATCTACGAAAGCATATATATATATATGTATACATAGGGCAGGATTTGAATACAAAAGAATGAATGAATGAATAACATGACAGCGCCCAATCTTATGGAAGGACTGGGCAAAAAGGTGATGGATTATGGATATGGGTGGATTTCTGTGTGACATTAGATGGACCCTTTGTGAATATAGGATTAAAAATGGAGAAACAGGATACCTCTCTCTGACAGGTGCTAGAAAAAAGCAGGAGATGTCTGTGAGAGCCGCCCGAGATCTTCCAGTGGATTTCTGTTGATAAAAGTGCTCTTAGATGGACTTTTGGTCTGACCCAGGAGAGTTTTTCTTTAATGCTTCAAATTGATAAAGTTCCCTCTTACCTAATTCTTAGAGCATCCGGAAGAGTATAAAGCCTAATTCTTAAATGTATTTTGATAATTGTATTATGTCTGCTCTTCTCTAAAGAACTATTTTGTACCATTTTATGTAAATGTCATAGGGTATTATTATTATTATTATTAAGCATTAAAATGTTGCTGTATTTTGTACCATTTTATGTAAATGTCATAGGGTATTATTATTATTATTATTATTATTAAGCATTAAAATGTTGCTGTATTGTTTGTTTCCAGGTGTGATAAGAACTTGAAATCATGACGGACTCCAAATATTTCACCACCAATAAAAAAGGTTAGATTCCACTCATTAATGTGATATTGCAGCTTGTTTCTAGAGACACCTGGGTTGGGGGAGGATTTGGGAATGATGCAGATGTGGTTCAAAAGCCTAGGCAGCATGCTAGATCACATGGAGGCTCTTCCTTCCATGCCACCTCTCTTTCCACTGGGTTTGAGGGAAACACTTTGGCAGCCATCCTATAAAACCATTGCCGAGTCCAGTGTCTGCAGAATATTAGGTTTTGCTGAATCAGTCTCCATTTCAGTTCTTGGGAAATGTTCTAGATGGATTCTAAAGCAATTTTCCTGCTGTTTAGGTTGAATATAACAACAACAACAACAGCAACACATTTATACCCCATCCATCTGGCTGGGTTTCCCCAGAGTGGAACAAATGATTAAAAATACATTAAAACATCAGTCGTTAAAAACCTCCCTAAACAGGGCTGCCATCAGATGTCTTCTAAACATCAGATACAGTAGTTGTTAATTTCTTTGACATCTGATGGGAGGGCGTTCCACAGGGCGGGCGCCACTACCAAGAAGGCCCTCTGCCTGGTTCCCTATAACTTCACTTCTCTCAGGGAGGGAACTGCCAGAAGGCCCTTGGAGCTGGACCTCAGTGTCCAGGTTGAACAATGGGGGTGGAGACGCTCGTTCAGGTATACTGGGTATACTGCATGATACCTGAGCGGTGGGGAATTCCTTTTCCTGGAAGAGGGGGCTATTGGTGGCATTAGCCACAATGGCTATTCTCTGCCGCCACAGTTGGAGGCAGCAATGCTTTCTGAAATACCAGTTGGTGGCAGCCGCAGGAGGGCAAAATGCTGTTGTGCTTGGATCCTTGTACATTTCCCACAGGCGTCTGGTTGGCTGCTTTGAGAAGAGGGTCCTTGGCTTGATGGGCCATTGGCCCAAACCAGCAGGAGTCATCATTATGCCGTATTATTTCGGTACACTGTGGCTCTCTCTCACGGCCTCACGTTTCATTTCAGGGGAGATCTTTGAACTGAAAGCAGAGCTCAACAATGAGAAGAAGGAGAAGAGGAAAGAAGCTGTGAAGAAGGTCATTGCTGCCATGACCGTGGGGAAGGATGTCAGGTAACACTCCTATATAAATATATGATTTTTATTAAATTTTCTGTTTTACAATTTAAAGTACTCATTTTTACATCATTATGATATCAGTGACTTCGCTCCTTCTATTTCCATGGTTCATTTGACATATCATAAATCCCTGCATATTTTACAAAAACCATACCATTCAGTATTCCATTGTTACATCTATCAAAGCTTACTTACACTGTTGAATTTATCTTAATGCTGCCAGCGTTTTCAGCTGCACACAATTATTTCCCATATATTCAATAAACGTTTGCCAGTCTTCTTTAAACGTATGTTCTTCTTGTTCTTTTATTCTATATGTTAAGTCGGCAAGATGCACATATTCTGCCAACTTAAGTTGCCATTCTTCTTTGGATGGGACCTCGCAAGTTTTCCATTTATGGGCTAACAAAACACGGACCACAGTAGTGGCATACATAAATAACCTTTTTGGAGGCTTGGGAATTTCAGTCTGAGTTATCCCCAACAGAAAGGACTCTGGTTTGGGGGTTTTTTTTTTTGAAAGTACCGTATTTTTCGCACCATAGGACGCACTTTTTCCCCTCCAAAAATGAAGGGGAAATGTGTGTGCGTCCTATAGTGCGAATGCAGGCTTTCGCTGAAGCCTGGAGAGTGAGAGGGGTCGGTGCGCACCAACCCCTCATGCTCTCCAGGCTTCGCACACCTCTCCGCAAGCAGTGGGAGCCCAGCACTGGGCTCCCGCTGCTTGCGGAGAGGTGCCTGCATGCCGAAGCCTGGGCGCGCTGAGCTCAGCGCGTCCAGGCTTCGCGGACCTCTCCGCAAGCAGCGGGAGCGTTCCCGCTGCTTGCGGAGAGGTGCCTGCATGCCGAAGCCTGGGCGCGCTGAGCTCAGCGCGTCCAGGCTTCGCGGACCTCTCCGCAAGCAGCGGGAGCGTTCCCGCTGCTTGCGGAGAGGTGCCTGCATGCCGAAGCCTGGGCGCGCTGAGCTCAGCGCGTCCAGGCTTCGCGGACCTCTCCGCAAGCAGCGGGAGCGTTCCCGCTGCTTGCGGAGAGGTGCCTGCATGCCAAAGCCTGGGCGCGCTGAGCTCAGCGCGTCCAGGCTTCGCGGACCTCTCCGCAAGCAGCGGGAGCGCTCCCGCTGCTTGCGGAGAGCTGCCTGTTTGAGGGCTGGGGTCGGGGGAAGCTCTAGCTTCCCCCGCCCCAGCCCCGCACCTGGGGGGAAAATAATTTCCCCCCCTTTATTTCCCCCCAAAAAAACTGGGTGCGCCCTATGGTCCGGTGCGCCCTATGGTGCGAAAAATACGGTACATTTGAACATTTTTTCCAGTTCATTATGTATCATTTTCCAATATGCTTTTACCCTTCAGGTAACACTCCTTTTCCTCTCTTTCTGTCTCCGCAGTGCTGGAGCCCTCTAGCAGGGATGCAGGAAGCTGCATCTCTCCTCCAGCCATTGCTGTAGTCCAGCTCCCATCAGCCCCAGTGCACCGTGCCCAGTCACTAGGGGTGAGGGGAGTTTTAGTCCAGCAACACTGGGAGAGCGGCAGGCTCCCCACCCCTGGTCCATGTATCTGGGACTCTTTGCTGTCATGGAGGAAGCAATCTTTGGGCATACTCAAGGGAAAATGTTCTTCCTCTAAATATTGTTGAGATTCCAGCTCCCATCAGCCCCAACACATCATGGGCAGTCCAGCAAAAACAGGAGGGTCATACTATCCCCGATTGCCAAATTCTGTAGGGCAGGTGGTAGTGGTGGTGAACCTCCAGCCCATGGGCTGAATCAGGCCTGCCAGGCCATTTTGGCCCAGCCACACCACCCAGCTTGCAAGTCTGACCTGAGACCCCAAGTCAGGTTTCCACACTTCAGTTTTTCCTCTGTTGGGGCCGGCCCTACCATTAGGCAATGCAGATCTGTTTTAAAAGTGTGTTTTATGTTTGACTGCCTTTGGTAATGTTTTCTTTCAAACTGTTTAAGGTCATTTTATTTGTTAAATGTGTATTCTGTAGTTGATCTCTTCTGCAGTGTTTTGTTTTGAAATCTTTAAGATAGTATTTAACTTTCCTGTTAATTACGTTGCTTTGAATGTATACTTCAGCAATGTTTAATTAGATGTTCCAGTGTGTCATTAAACTGCTTTGAGATTTATTCCTTTAAAATATAAATAAATATTCCTAATAATAATAATAATAATCTGCTTGGAATGTTGGAGGTCTGCTTCCAGTTTCAGGGTTCCTGCTTCAACTCAACATTCTCATTCCCTCCATCTCTCTGTCTATCATCTAGCTCCCTTTTCCCAGATGTAGTGAACTGTATGCAGACCGACAACCTGGAGCTGAAGAAGCTGGTCTACTTGTACTTGATGAACTATGCCAAAAGCCAGCCGGATATGGCCATCATGGCAGTCAACAGTTTTGTGAAGGTAATGGGGGCAGTTGGGGAATTATGGGTGCTTTAATTTTACTACATGCCAGCAAAGTGCCAGTTGTCACGATGGCCGGGTTGCATGCAGAAGGAACCCCTCCCCCCGATGTTATGATGACATCCTTATATGCAGCATGTCCTCTGAAATAGCATTTCTCAGTGAAAGAGCATCCCAAGTTCAAGCCTCAGTATCTTCAGGCAGGGCTGCGCATCTTTAGGAGAATGGCTTTATTTATTAAAATCTATATACTGCTTGATTTAAGCCAAAAAAGACCTCAAAGCAGTTTACGAAAAGAATAAAACAGTAAAATACGAACAATTAAAAAGGCCTATTTGAAACATTCAAAGAATAATTAAAAATCAAAGGTTGAATCAAGGCAGGTTACAACACATGTCAACGTTCTGCAAATCTGGGTAGGGTCATCTAGGCAAGATGGTTTTAGTAAAGGTAAAGGGACCCCTGATGGTTAGGTCCAGTCATGGCCGACTCTGGGGTTGCGGCAATCGTCTCGCTTTATTGGCCGAGGAAGCTGGCGTTTGTCCGCAGACAGCTTCTGGGTCACGTGGCCAGCATGACTAAGCCACTTCTGGCGAACCAGAGCCGGTGCATGGAAACGCCGTTTACCTTCCTGCCAGAGCGGTACCTATTTATCTACTTGCACTGCCGTACTTTCAAACTGCTAGGTTAGCAGGAGCAGGGACTGAGCAACGGGAGGTCAACCCATCACGGAGATTCGAACCGCCGACCTTCTGATCGGCAAGTCCTAGGCTCTGGTTTAACCCACGGCACCACCCGTGTCCCAAGATTGTTTTAGCAGGTGTTAAAAAGAGTACAGTAAAGGTGCCTGCCTGGTGTCAATAGGCAGGGAGTTCCAGAGTGTCCGTGTGGCCACACTAAAGGTGTGGAACAGGTATTACATGCCAGCTCTGCAGATTGAAGCGGTTGAGTGGGCATATACAGGGTAAGGCAATCTCACACGTAAAATGATCCCAAGTTCCTAAGGGCTTGATATACCAATAGTAACACCTTGAACTTGCCCAGGTAGTAAACTGGCAGCCAGTGCCGTTCTCTGAGCAGAGACGTTGCTTGTTGACATGGCCTCACCCCTGCCAGCAGTCGTGCCACAGCATCCCGCCCTCGCTGCAGCTTGCAGGCCAAGCGCAAGGGAAGCCCCACATAGAGCACATTGCAGCAATCCAGCCCTGAAGCAACTTGATTGCGTCCCAGGAACTGGCGGGACTCAAACTCTCTCCCTCTGGGGGAGTGAAACTGCACGGAACACCTTTGTGACGACCTGCTTCCCTTCTCTCCCCCCCCCCACCCCAGGACTGCGAAGACCCCAACCCTCTCATCCGTGCGCTGGCGGTGCGCACCATGGGCTGCATCCGCGTGGACAAAATTACCGAGTACCTGTGTGAGCCGCTCCGCAAGTGCCTGAAGGACGAGGACCCCTACGTGCGGAAGACTGCAGCCGTCTGCGTGGCCAAGCTGCACGACATCAACGCCCAGATGGTGGAGGACCAGGGCTTCCTGGACTCCCTTCGCGACCTCATTGCAGACTCCAATCCCATGGTAAGGTACCCCTCCCACAGGGGACACTTCCTTGATGCTTGGCATAATGTTTCTTGGCTAACGCAAGTGTATATGTGCGCAGGATTGTGGCCCTGTGTAGCTCAGCTCCAGAGCACCTGCATTCCGTGCGGAAGGCCTCAGGATCGGTCCCCAGCAGCATCTCCAAGTGGGGATGTCTGAAATCCTCCTGGTCATTGTAGCCAGGGCTGAGCTAGATGGACCACTGGTCTGACTCAGCACAAGGCAGCTTCCTATGTTCCTGTTTCAAGCCTTTACTCAGAACAATGAGGACTAGAATCATGCTTTGGTACAGGTTTGAAAAGAGTTGTGTCTGTAATCCTGGACAGCCGCTGTTGGTCAATGTAGGCCAGGGCTTCCCAAACGTGGGTCTTCAGCTGTTTTTGGACTACAGTTCCCATCACCACCTGACTACTCGTCCTGCCAGCTAGGGATGATGGGAGTTGCAGTCCAACAACAGCTGGAGAACCATTTTACATTATGGTTCCTGAGACCAAGGAGGAGGTTTTTGACTGTTTGGGTACAGGCGGAGGCCATTTTGAATTAAGATGATTTTTAACCACTGGTTTTGAAACTGCACAGGTTTCCTTGCCTCTTAGAATTCACTAGCGAGGTCCGATGCGTGGCTGCTGGTTATCAGTAAAACAATTCCATGTGAAATATTAGAATGTAAACACCCATAATGAAAAGATGTGATAGAAACGGTTGTATTAAAGCAACATGGCAGACACAGGTTGAGAGATCAGGGGCCTACCTGTCTGAACAGGTGTGTCTTCAAAAGTTATGAGGATGTCTCTACAGAGGTGCCTTCTGCCAACTGGGATGGCAGCTGCCAGCTCTTCTGGGTTAGGACCAGGGAGAAGTGCTCTTGTTCCAGTAAGGTCAAGTAGATTGAATCCCCATAGGGATTTGGGGAGTCAGTGATGGCGTTGGTTGGTCATGATCGCATCTACCATGGGGTGCTGAGGCAGATGCCTGCCCACCCCTGCTGGCAAACAGAATTAATCCCCCAACACCAGGGAACTTTACATTTGGGCGTTTGGTGGTGGGGCCTTTAGTCAACCCCTTAATCTCTTAATCTTGATGCGTGTACACAGATCATAGTTGGTCTGTGTGCAGAGTCCCTACTTACAGACTGCCATATTTTTGGGATCATCTCCAATTTACCAGACTCTCATGTGTTCATTTGAGTAATCATCTGTGGCAGGAAGCAAGCCTTTGAGATGACCAGCAGGTGAGCAGAGAGCACCCTTTCCCGGGCAGGTTATATCCAGATTGGCGAGGGGGACAGTTTGTAGTCTAAAACATCTGCAGGGAAGGCTGGTCTGGATTATCTAAAGGCCTCTAAGGTCTCCCCAAAGGGCTGAATGAGCTGCTGTGGGCAGACTTTTCTAATGCCCTGCCTTGAAGGCTCCTGATAACTCACCATGTTAAGTTACTAGCTTCAAATACATCCAGTTCTGACCAGGCCAGTCAAAGCAAGTTAGGGCCAGAATTGCCATCGAGAACAGATTCCCAAACCTCCTCTCCCTTTCTTGTTGCGCGTAGTTGGTGGTGGTGTAGGTGACATCTGGTTGCAGCCCGTTCATCCTGGGGTGTTTGTTCCATTGTCCGGGTTTCCCACTTTCTGGGCCCGTAATGGAACAAATGGACTGGAATGCCAATCCCGCCGGCTTGAGCCTCTCTTGATAGTGATGTATTTGCTGGCCAAGTGCCAGTGTCTCTTCCACAAACAAGGAACCTCAGGACGATCTGTTCTGAATTTGATCTTCTGGCTTTTCCTGAGACAATGGCTCCGAAAGTGTCTGACTTTGCTGCCCTCACATTTTGCTGGAAGCTGCTGCTTCTCTCCCCCCGGCCAGCCCTTTGCTAGGAAATTAGATGCCTTTCTGGCTTTTGAAAGGCAGGATTCCAAGCTGGTTCTGTTCAGACTTCCTCCCATGAATATTGATGGTTTCTCAGAGACACAGTGTTCTCGCCAAAGCAACTGTCTCCTTATGCTGGGGAGTGTAAAAAGAATGCCTTTTCTATGTCTTAAGTCTTTATTTAACTGTCACCAGGTTAAAAAAGCCTTATTTATATACAACCCCCGAAATGCCAAGGCAAAAATCCTACAGCAGAAAGGTGAAAATCTGGGTTGTGGTCCTGTGGGGACACAAATTTGGGGCATTGCGAAAGACGGAAGCATCCTATCAAAGCTGAGAACGTGGACGTTTTGCAGGTTGAGTGCAGGGGATCCAGTCATTTTGCTGAAAGCAGCAGTGTGGTATAGCGCTTAGAATGATGGAATCAGAAGAGGCCCAAATTTTCTCTCAGCTTTAAAGTTTACGAGGTAACCTTAGGTCTGTCTCTGTCTGCCTATCTTAGCCTTGCCTACCTCACAAGAGTGTTCTGAGGGATATTAATTTAATGAATAACAACAGCAACAACAATATACCAGCACCTTGAAAAGGTGAAGCTTGTGAAGTGAGCACAGGTTGACTGTTAAAACCTGGGGATTTGTGTCTCCCCATTGGCTGAACTGCAGTGATGTCACAGAATCCCCGGGGGAATGAGAGATGGCCAGAGAAGGGCGAGAGTGTTCTTTATCTAGTGTTTTTGAGCATCCAAAGCCTATTGCGAACCACATCCTATCAGAATCCCTGAAACGGCCTTGTGAATTGGGCCAGTATTATTATTTCCCATGTTGTGCGTGAGAAATGACGTGGTTTGCCAGAAACGAAATGTACTTTAGGGGAGGGCATGTGTGTTCTGATTGGTAGCCCATTCTGCTATCCGCTGTGCCACACCAGCTTCCAAGAGAAAAGGGAGAAAGCCTCGGGTTCCACCCCTCATGCGGAGAGCAAACGACATAGCAGCAGGAAGGCTGGGAAGCCCCAGGGGGTCAATGGAGGCCCTTGGTCCTGTGGCCGATGGGCCGCGATATAACCCAAGTCTTCCTTGTCAGAGTCTACAACTGGTTCCCGAAAGCCGGGTGCACTTTGGGCCGTTTCTCCTGTAGCTGTGGAAGACGAGCCACAAGGGGGCAGCACAAGGCAGGAGATGCAGTTTTGTTCTAGCTGGAGGGGGCCTTAGGGTGGGGGGGGGGCGGCAGTGCAATTCCAGGGACTTCCTTGTTTGACTCTCTTTGATGATGGGCCACTTTAAAGGATTAGACAGAAACAAGAAAACCTCTAGCACATCTGCAGAGCTAAGCAGGGTCTGATAACGGTTTCAGATTGGATGAGGGACTGCGTGTTAAGATTTCTGCATTGCGGGGGGTCCCTTCCAGCTCTACAGCTCTGTGATTCTTTGATGGTTGGCTGCTGGCTACGATGGCAGTGCTCTGCCTAAACGGTCTGAGGAAGCCATGCTTCAGAATACCAGTTGCTGGAAAACGCAGGAGGGGAGAGGACTGCTGTGCTCAGGTCTTGCTTGTTACTGTGAGAACAGGATGCTGGACTAGGTGGGCCATTGGCCTCATCCAGGAGGCTCTTCCTATGTCCTTATCTCTCTGCCCGAGATCCTGAATTGTTGGCGGTCAGAGTGATCATGCTGGACCAAGCCTGGCTTGTTTCAAAACAGATTCCTAGGTCCTACCGGAAATAGATCACTTGTGGCTATTCCTCCCACTTTGGGCATGGGCATGTTCTGAAATCTGAGGAACTGGAGATGGCTGCCTGGTCGGGGAGGGGGGGTTATACCTGACCTCCTCTCCCCTCTGGTACAAAGAGGCAGTGTGGTGAGTCCCTAGGTAGCCGTGGGCGGGCTGTTGAACCCGCCCTGTCCCTGTTCCCCCACCTGCAGATCTGCTGCAGAACAAAACAGTCAAACACCCCCCCTTAACCTTTCATTCCGCCGCTCTTATTTTTAACGCCAAACGAAAGCAGCTCTTTGCAAGGGGTCCATTGTCTGGCATGTTCTGTTCTTCTTGCTGCTGTGATCTTTTCTCTCTCTCTCCCCCCTCCTTTCCCAGAATCATTTCGACATCCTTTGTTGACTGCCACATTATTATTTTTTTAAGTGAAAACCTTTACTTTTCCACCCTCCTGCTTTTCTTTTTCTTCTCTGCTGTAAAAAAAAGAAGCAAAACCGATGCCAAAAAACAGCACGGCTCCAAATCCAGGAGAGCGGTGTGGGCTTCTTTCCAGATATTGTTGGATTGCAGATCCCATCCATTCTGGCAAGCATCAGGGCGCAGCGATGGCACCAGCAGGTTCTGGACAAAAGCATTTTCTGAGATCTCATTGGAAAAGGATTCACTCCCCCCTTCCCTGGCTTGCCTCTTCTGAATTTGTAGATTCGGATGGAGACCTGGTCTGGCATCTTTTGACTGCTCCCCGGGCTGCAATCGCTAAGCTTTGGAAGACTTTTGAGCTCAATAATCCGGGCTATTTTGGTATCCTAAGACTTGGCAAATCTTGAAAAAAGAACCTCACATGAGCTAAAACGTTTTTTGGGCCAAAGACCTCGAGATGACTTCTTTGCCACTTGGCCTCATTTCATTTCATCTGCAAATATAGCGGAGAGCTGCTGCCAGTCAGTGTAGACAGCGCTGGGCTAGATGGAGCCCATGGTCTGACTTGGTACGAGGCAGCTTCCTACGTTCCCATTATGCAGAAACATGAGGACTAGCATCACACTTCATTTTCAGAGGAAGGACCATAGCTCAGGGGCTTTGCAGGCCCTGGGGTCCAGTCCCTGGTGGCATCTGCAGAGAGGGCTGGGAAAGACTCCCTCCCTGGCACCCTGGAGAAGGGCTGCCAGGCAGCATAGATGCTGAGATGGACAGGCTCTGTCTAAGGCAGCAGAAGGGTGCTGCTCAGCACCGGAGAGCCAACCTCACCTTTATTTGCCACCCTCTCCCTAACCATCTTTCCTCCTCCACCTCCTGGTGCTGCCTCCACCCACCTCCTTCCCTTCCTGGCACTTAACAGGCGGCTGAGTCTAAGATTCAGGGCCTCTAAATGGCAGGCACATTCCCCTCCATTAGCCACATTCCACACTTGGTTTAATTTCCAATTAGCCTTGGATAATAACAAAAGTAATCTAATTGCTCTTCCTCCTGGTGTCCCGGATCCCCTCCTGCTTTCCCCGTCTATCACATTTTCCCCTTCTCTGCTTGATGGAGAGAGACAGGCTTCTTTCTCCCTCCCTCCTCTCCCTTCCACCCCCCCACCCCCTTGTTCATTAAGTCATTTTATTCACTGCTGAATTGGCAGTGAAGGATCGTTCACGTCCCCAGTTTCTCTCTCACACACAAACCCACGTCGCTCTGAGCTGGCACTCTTTGGAATTAAAAAATAACAATGCTTAGGGAGCCAAGAATGCTGCTCCTTCCACATGTTTGGGGCTAATTTTTATTTTTATTTTTAAAGAGAGGTTCTGGGGCTCAAGCCCACTTTTTTTTTTGCAAAGATTTTTTTTAAATTGTATTTTATGTTATAATGCATATAAAACAGACAGGACTGTTATATAGCAACAGAAGAAAATTAACAGATAAAAAAATGAAACCGTAAAGGGGGCATGTAGAATAAGCACAGTTCCATATGGGATAAGTAACAAAGCCCAAGTAGTGAAAGGAAAAAAATGGAGAACAAATGTTGCCTTTGCATAAAGGAAGAATATTTGTGTTATTTGAACATTGAGGATTGTTCCAGATTTGCCAGGCTTGCGGCGAAGGTTGTATTGAAAATGATGGTCCTTACAACACCCCTGTGAGAGAGGTTTGGTCTGAGAGAGGCAGGGACTGGCCCAGCTCACCTAGTGAGTTGCATGGCTGAGTGGGGATTTGAACCCTGGTCTCCCAGGTCCTGGTCTGACACTCTTAACCATTACAGCGCCCTGAGTGGAACCACCTTTCTCTCTCTCTCTCTCTCTCTCTCTCTCTGCCACCCACATGAAATTAGGTTGAGGATCCTGTGAGATCAGGTCGAGGGTCACAAATGGTCAGCCCCAATTCTACTCCCAGATATCTGTGGACTGGTTTTACTTGGAGTTTTGCTGGTGTGCATAATTGCTTTGTATATGCTCAGAGACTACCTTGCTTCTTTATATAATTCCAAGCTTAGCCCTTTGGTTCTGCATTAAAACGCCCCCACAAAATCTCAGCCAAGATTTCGAAAGCATGGATTGTTCCTTTCCCCTTCCCTCTTGCAGGTGGTGGCCAACGCTGTAGCTGCATTGTCCGAAATCAGTGAATCTCACCCGAACAGCAACCTGCTGGACCTGAACCCCCAGAACATCAATAAGCTGCTCACTGCTCTGAACGAGTGCACTGAGTGGGGACAGATCTTCATCTTGGACTGCCTCTCCAACTACAACCCAAAGGATGACCGCGAAGCCCAGAGGTAGGTGGGCCACGTGTTGCAGACCCCTGTCCCTTAGCGCCACTTGCTTCCTCCTGGCTCAGCAGCTGCACATCTGTGGGCAGAGGCATGTGACAGCGCTAGAGTAATACGCATCTGACGTGTGGAGCCCCTTGCTGCAGGATTCTTGTAACAGACACTGGGGAAAGCATGGAAATAGCCATGGGGGATGTCAGCAGCTGAAACGCAGTCTCTCACTTCATATGGCTTGCCTTTCAAAAGAAGAAAAGCAAAATAAAAATAAGATAATTAATTTAAAAGAAAGGAGAGGGATCCTCAGCAAATAAGGCTGCCAACATATTAAGCGGGTTCAAGTTCAGACTTCAAATCTCTGTAAAAAGTGACCTGTCTACATCAATTTCACATTTTTGTTGGTGGTATTCGCTATAAATAATAATGGGGTGTGAAACCCTTGTAGCTCTGTAAACTTATAGGTTTCTTTTTTACAATCTTTTTTATTGATTTTCAAAAATATAATACAACATAAAACAAATCCAAATCCAAATCTCAAGATTACTCTGAATCTCCTGACTTCCCCCCATCCTTTCCATGGGTCCTTTAGATTCTGTTTTCAACTGCATATCAATACTTCTCCATTTTTTTCATCTTCCTAGGTTATCTATACATTCTTGTTACAAGTGTATTTAAAACCCTGCTAGTGTTTCGACCAGCTTACAACGATTTTGTATAGACATTATGAACATTTCCCCTTCTTTTTAAAATTTCCCGTCTTCTTGATTCCCGAGCTTCCGAGTCAATTTTGCCATTTCAGCATAGTCCATCAACTTGGTTTGCCAAACTTGCAGGCTTCGAAATGCAACTGCTGGTGTGCATTAAGGCAGGCTGCTAGTTAAAGGGCTAGAGGAGGCTGGCTGTGCAACAGGAAATGTCAGGGCTGTTGGTGCAAGCCGGCGCAAGAACCTTGCTGAATTCCTGCCTTTCCTCTTGCTGTCCCGCTAGCCCGACTTGTACACCCTTCAGGAACTTAACTTAGCACTATGTTGAGTTACTCCCAGCGTTTTCCGGGTGCATCCTGAATCTCGGCCCCCTTCCTGTCTCCCCCCGACAGCATCTGCGAGCGAGTCACTCCCCGCCTCTCTCACGCCAACTCCGCGGTGGTGCTGTCGGCTGTCAAGGTGCTGATGAAGTTCCTGGAGCTCCTCCCCAAGGATTCGGACTACTACAACATGCTGCTGAAGAAGCTGGCCCCGCCGCTGGTCACCCTGCTGTCCGGGGAGCCCGAGGTCCAGTATGTCGCCCTGAGGAACATCAACCTGATCGTGCAGAAAAGGTTAGAGGGGCAGCTTGGGGGAACTCTTCCACCTGGACGGCTGCCTCCCTTCTTGGTGGCCAATCAGTTACCGTATTTTTCGCTCCATAAGACACACTTTTTTCCTCCTAAAAAGTAAGGGGAAATGTGACTGCGTCTTATGGAGCGAATGGCGCTGCGCAGTTCTTCCTCTCTGCACAGTGCCTCTCCTGCAAAGCCGGAGGAGGAACGGAAGGGGCTCCTTCCGTTCCTCCTCCTGCTTGGCTGAAGGGGCGCTGCGCAGTTCTCCCTCTCTGCACAGCGCCCCTTCAGCAAAGTGCCTCTCCTGGCTTCTGCCTTAGCCATGCACAGCCTCTTCCGGACAGGGGGAGCCTTCATCCCGCTGCCCTGAAGAGGCTTGGCTCGGCTATCCCAGAAGCCAGAACAGCCACACGGTATCCCAGAAGCCAGATCCCTCTTGCTGTTCTGGCTTCTGGGATTCAGATTTTTTTTTCCTCGTTTTCCTCCTCCCAAAACTAGGTGCACCTTATGGTCTGGGGCGCCTTATGGAGCGAAAAATACGGTAGTTGCATTTCTAGCCCACCTTATTCCCCAAGGAGCTCTAGGTAGATCCATGGTTCTTTTTCCTCTCCTCACAATAACCCTGTGAGGTAGGCTAGGCTGAGAAGCAGTGACTGACACCCTGCCCCTCCAAGGTCACACCCAGTGAGCTTCAAGTCCAACTGGGCATTTAAATCATTTATCTTTCTCAAATAAAGCCTGATGGAGTGGCTCCCTCTTGGTGACAGAGACATGCACGCATCCCAGCTTTTGGCAGTGGCTTTGCCTCTTTACGCGGAGTCGCTAAGCGGGTGGGGGCGGCTGTTCACACAGCCTGACGTCATCCCTGTTTAAGGCACCCGCTGCGGGTGAGATGTGTATTTTTAGGAGCCACCCTGTTTTTGTGATTGTAAGTTGTTTTAAATGTATTATTTAAATGTTAGTATTTTTATTGGGAAAAAAATTCAATCACAAAGGAAAAAAGGGGGAAGGGGGGAGAACAAAGAAAGAGAAAAATATATATACAAAAATGCGGCATAATATACTACCATACATTCTTATATAGATTGATAAAGTGTTATTATCCTATTAGATATGTGGATGTTAATAGCCTACTGCATTCTGTATAAGCTCATGTTGTCATGTTGATCCAAACAAAGTCTACATCTGTAAGCAGTCTGTTCATAAGTTGCAGCTGTTGTCACATTGTCAGTCCATTGATTAAATGGTATCATATCTTTATTCTTTTAATTCCTCAGTATCAGTCTCTTGGCCACCATTAGTGCACGAAGAATCCATTTTCATTGTCCCCTTGTTAATTTCCATACAATAGCTATACAGTTCATATGTAAAATGATGTGTTTTAAACAGTTGTAACCCATCCTGGGATAGGGACGCGGGTGGCGCTGTGGTCTAAACCACTGAGCCTTGGGTTTTCCGATCAGAAGGTTGGCAGTTCAAATCCCCACGACGGGGTAAGCTCCTGTTGCTCAGTCCCTGCTCCTGCCAACCTAGCAGTTTGAAAGCACGCCAGTGCAAGTAGATAAATATGTACTGCTGCAGTGGGAAGGCGTTTCTGTGCGCTCTGACACTTGTCAGGTGTCCCGTTATGCCAGAAGCAGTTTAGTCATGCTGTCCACATGACCTGGAAAGCTGTCTGCGGACAAATGCCGGCTCCCTTGGCCTGAAAAGTGAGATGAACACCACACTCCATAGTCGCCTTTGGCTGGAATTAACCATCCAGGGGTCCTTTGCCTAACCCACCCTGGGGCCTTGAGGTGAAGGTCTGGTGATAAGTTAATAATAACAATAATAAATTGTGCATGCATTCCCTTCCTCAGACCTGAAATCCTGAAGCAGGAGATCAAGGTGTTCTTTGTGAAGTACAACGACCCCATCTATGTCAAGCTGGAGAAACTGGACATCATGATCCGCCTGGCATCGCAGGCCAACATTGCTCAGGTCAGCTCTGGGGGGCCAGGGGACACCTGACTTGGTGTGTGTGTGTGTGTGTGTGTGTGTGTGTGTGTGTGTTCTACAGAATAACAAACATGGGAATCTGCAATCAATATCATTACAAGATTGCTTCTCCACTAACCTTGCCAGGAACTACAGGCTTGCAACCTAAAACAACAACACAACACACAAGGAAAAGTGACAGGGAGGGAAGAAGAAAAATCAACACCGGGCACCAATTCTTAAAAGGTTGTTCTTATAATGAGCGGGTGGCACAGTTCAGTGTAAGAGATGCCTGATGGAGCTGGGCTTTCGGCAAAGCTGATGGAGTGAGCCTTCTGTCTTTTGGAGTCTGAGGCAGTCTGGGTGCCCCCAGGTGACAAACGAGGGAGAGGAGTCCTGATGGAGCTGGCCTGTCTTCCGCAGCCTTTGGCTTCTGCAAGGCCAGGGAGGCAGAGGCACTGCAGGGGACTCCTCCTCTGAGTCAGAGGATGGCTGCAGGGCTGCATCCTCTGACAGGGCAGGCTTGGAATGAGGTACCAGCAAAGCTGCCCATCCCAAGGACGTAGCCTGAACAGAGTCTTCATAAAAGCCACAGGCTGATTCAGCATGACTGGTTCCTCCGCACTGGGCGCCAAGCCTAGGGGACGTCACAGAGCGTCACAACTATGATGTAGTGAATTGAGCAGAACGGAAGGCAAGAGGTGGCGGGCAGCTGAAGTTTGTGCTCGCACAGGGTGCTGCTGAAATTTGAAAGGCCGAAGCCCGCCCCTGTCAAAGTTCCCAGCCAGTGACTTTTTAAAAAAATAGAAGGAAGATGGAAGTTCCATTGATTGGGTCAAAGCAGGGGAGAGGGTTAAACTAGAAATCTTACTTATTGTTAAGTGATCATTATCATTACTACAGGGACGCAGGTGGTGCTGTGGGTTAAACCACAGAGCCTAGGACTTGCCAATCAGAAGGTCGGGGGTTTGAATCCCCGTGGCGGGGTGAGCTCCCATTGCTCAGTCCCAGCTCCTGCCAACCTAGCAGTTCGAAAGCATACCAGTGCAAGTAGATAAATAGGTACTTCTCCAGCGGGAAGGTAAATGGCATTTCCGTGCGCTGCTCTGGTTTGCCAGAAGCTGCTTAGTCATGCTGGCCACATGACCCAGAAGCTGTATGCCGGCTCCCTCGGCCAGTAAAGTGAGATGAGCGCCGCAACCCCAGAGTCGGCCATGACTGGACCTAATGGTCAGGGGTCCCTTTACCTTTACCTTTTTATCATTACTACATCATCGTCTGATTCCAACAGGTTCTGGCGGAGCTCAAGGAGTACGCCACAGAGGTGGATGTTGATTTCGTCCGCAAAGCAGTGCGGGCCATTGGACGCTGCGCTATCAAGGTGGAGGCAAGTGAACTGACCCCCGCCCATTTATGCTTTGGTGTTTAACGGGGACCTTCTGCATGCAGGGCACGTGCTCTGCCACTGAACTATGACCTCTCCCCTGCGGAGAATCCCGTTCTGATTTCTATAATACCAGGCAGTGGGTGAGCTGCAGAATTGTGGGTTGGATCCTGGCCAGCATTTGCACTGGGGCCTGGCCTCTGCTAGACCCTGACTTTCTTCTCTGTCCTGTCCCTCTTTGCAGCAATCGGCTGAGCGCTGCGTCAGCACCCTCCTGGACCTCATTCAGACCAAGGTCAACTATGTCGTCCAGGAAGCCATCGTGGTGATCCGGGACATCTTCCGCAAGTACCCCAATAAGTAAGCATGGCTCCCTAGAGTCTACACCACTGCAGCAAAAAGCCCTGGGGCAGCTGATGCCGTCGTTGATGTCCTAGCTGTGCTTAGGCGTGGGGGGGCTTCTAGGCTTCTCCACCTCTCCTGGCAGAAATTCACCTCTTCCATTTTTGAAACAAACCCAATTGCTTATTACCGTTGATTTTAAAGCTGATTTTAGACCCCTGGTTTAAATTGAGCCATGGCTAAGTGTTCTGTTTTTCTTTACTCAGTTTTCACCCTCCTTTTGAATTATGTGATTTTCTAGGTGATTTATAAGTTTTTAAAGACCTTAAGTACAACTTCTGGATCCTGAAAACAACTTTTAGTGGTTTGACAGCAGCAGTCCTTGTTTTCAGAGTTTGATCAGGATTAAAAAAAACACCCAAGTTTTTACCTGCTTTAAAAAGGAGACAAGTGGTGGGTCCAAGCAGACCTTTTTAGGAGGGGGCGAGTGGCTGGGATCTCCGAAAAGGCCTGTCTCTTAGTGGATGGAAGTCTTCCATCCTACACATGTTCACTTGAGCTGGGGTTCACTCCCATATTTTAAGCTATGCTGGTGGTTGAAGATTCCTCCCAAATGGAGGGATGGGGACAGCTGACAGTGGGTGGCAGAGAAGAGGCAAGAGCGAGAGTTCTTAAATTTGAGGGCTAGGAGCTTGAAAAGGTTGAGCCGGAGAATCGAAAATTTAGGATGCCACAGGAGTTGAGAAAGCAAAGCGCTTAACTTTCCCTTGGTGAACCAGATACGAGAGCATCATTGCCACCCTGTGCGAGAACCTGGACTCTCTGGACGAGCCGGATGCCCGCGCGGCCATGATTTGGATTGTGGGCGAATATGCGGAGAGGATTGACAACGCGGACGAGCTCCTGGAGAGCTTTCTGGAGGGCTTCCATGATGAAAGCACTCAGGTAATATTTCCCTCTCCAGTCCTATGGTATCCTTTTTTTGGGGGGGGGGAAAGGAAACTGTGTTAGAATGAAACGGACCATTTGTCCCTCTAGCTCTCTGATGCCTCTACACTGTTGGGCATCAGCTGCCTGCTGGCCACAGTGGCTTTGCTCTTCCTCTACCGTCGGAGGCACCAGTGTCTCTAAATTCCAGTTGCAGAAGGGGAGAGGGCTCTGGTTCCGAGGTTTCCCAACGGTATGTTTCAGAACAGATGCTGGACTAGGTGATCCTTTGATCCAGTAGGCTGTTAGGATGTTTCCAGGGCTTCAGGTGGAACACATTCCCAGCCTTACATGGAGAAGCTGAGAATAGAACCTAAGATGTTCTGTATGCGGATTAGGCACTCTAGGACTGAGCTGTGGACCCTCCCTTAAGCTGCCTTAGACCAAATCAGACCCTTGGTCTATCTAACTCAGTGTTGTCTACACTGACTGGCAGTGGCTCTCCAGGGTTTCAGACAGGGAATCTTTCCCAGCCCTCCCTGGTGATGCCATGAGGGATCGAAAATGGGACCTTCTGCATTCAAGGCATCTGCCACTGAACTGTGTCCCCTCTCCAAATCATGCTGCTTCGAAGGAGCAAACGGGGCCCTTGCATTTTAGTAACTGGGTGCAGCCCAAAGACTTGCCCACATTTCCATGTTTAAAAAAGGAATTTACTCTAACCAGCACCCACCTGAAGGCTCTAGAGCCATATTTAACAACTAATGAATTTGGGATAATTACTCCAGGTCAAAAATTATTTTTAGATCAACTAAGTTGATGGGAAATAACTCAAGACACTATTTAGGAATTATTGAGCCGTAGATCTACAAGACCAAATGAGTTCTGTGTGGATTATTGAAAGCACTTTTCAGAAAATCTTATTCCACACATACTGGATATATTTAAGAATGTTTTTGCCTCAGGACAGATCCCAGAAACCTCGAGGCAATCTAAAGTGTAATACTCATTCCTAAAAACCAAGCAAATATATTTAGCAGCTTGATTCCCATAGGCCAGTCACATTGCTTCGTGTAGATCACACTTTTTTAAAAAACTACAGTTCTAGCAAATAGCCTTTAGATATTTATAGCACATTACATTGACCCAGACCAGTTCATTTTTCTGATGCAAAGGTTCGTAGCAGACCTCATCAGAGAGTTACTGAATGCTATTCCTTATTCCAGGTAAAATTAATCTGAATTAGGTGCCTTGGCTTTAGATGCCTTTAAAGCCTTCACTTGTATAGAAAATACATTCATTTTGCAAGTAATTTCAACTCATGCCATTAGACTTATTTACAAGCCCTCTGCAGCTAAGATTGGGATAAATGGCTGATTCCAAACGTGCAAAAATGTCCAACAGGTACTAAACAGGGACTCAGTTTCTCCTCTTCACTTATTTGGAAAGTTTGGCAGTGATGCTGTGAGCTACTGTTGATATCAAAGGACTTACCGGAAAAAGGAAGGAACATTTAATTTAATTTTTGGGGTGATAAGTTATTTATGTTCTCTTACCCATTAGTTGCAGATCCTTATTTATAAAAAGAATTGCAAAAAATGGCAAAATGTTGCTGTGGGTCCTCGCCTCTTAATAGCCACTTTCCTCTTCAGAGCTCAGCCTGCCAGTCTCATTCCTTCTCCCCCAGGAGGCTGTGGGCTGTAAGGAACAGACCGAGAAATGGTAGGGAGCAGGAGAAGCAGGCAGGGGAGTTTTCCGGCTCTGGGGAGATACGGGGCTGGGAAGGAGGATAGTGAGGATTAGGGCAATACGGGTTAGGGTGGGGGAAAAGCAAGCAGAATGTTTGCTGGAAAAGGGAGCAGTCCAAGCCTCTTGGGTGCACCCTGGGAGGTGGGGAGAGGAAGGGGCTCCTTCTGGATCCATATAGCTATTTTTCGCCCAAGGAAGTCAGTGGGCTGCCTCTTAATTGCATTATCCTTCTTTGCTACAGGTGCAGCTCACCTTGCTGACTGCCATTGTCAAACTGTTTCTGAAGAAGCCGTCTGAGACTCAGGAGCTGGTCCAGCAGGTGTTGAGCCTGGCTACGCAGGTAAGCCTCTCGGTTGGGCATATGTGGGACTCCATTTCCTACACGGAAAGAACAAAGAACTGCAGGGTTATTGAGGAAGGCTCAGGTGCAAAGAGGCCAAACAGTGGCTGGGATTTTTGTCAATGGTGATGCATCTAAGGGCCTACGAAACTCACACCTGGTTGCGTATGCTTTCCTGTGTTTTGTGGGCACAGGGCCTCCTGCCTTTGGATTCTGGTGTGTTGAGTCTGCACAGCAGGTTTTTGTTTGAGATCACTTCCCATCCCTTCCAGACTCAGGGCTTTCTTGCCAAGAGTTTATAGATCGCTTGCACCGCTCAGCAAACGCCCGGTGTTACAAAGCCCACTCAGCTGAGTCACGCAGTGTTTTAATAGCATCCTTGGATCGGTGTTGGCTTCTTGATGTGTCTCGGGACTTGGATTCCGATCCGTGGTGGTGGTGGGAAAGTAAAACCAAATCAAAACAAGACTCTTTGGATGTGTTATTCTTCCTGCTGATTCATTGGGAAGTAGAGAAATACTTCATTTCTCTCCCTCTGCTTTTAAACAGGGGTTGGGGGTGCATCTGTCAGGGATTCTTTAGCAGGGGTTGGGCTAGAATGACTCTTGGGGGGGTACCTTCCAACTCCACAAGTCTTTGATTTTAGTAACTGGGTGCCCAACCAATCATTACCATTTTGCCGCTGAGCTGTGGCCCTTCTAGGAGTAAAGTAAGATTCTGTTCCTCATAAGTGGGATAGCTCAGCTAGTAGACCATGAGACTCTTAATTTCAGGGTTGTGGGTTCGAGTCCCTCGTTGGGCAAAGAGATCCATGTGCTGTAGGGGGTTGGACTAGGTGACCCTCATGGTCCCTTCCAACTCTACCATTCTATGATTCTAGTTCTGAAGGAAGGGCTAATTTAAATAGGAACGTACGGCTGTAGACAACTATTTTCTGCTCTGAGTAGACCTCTTTAAAATGGTGGACCTAAAATAGTCATGCCCTCATAGTAATGTCCTGTCTGATTCCCGCACCCAGAGTTTTTCAAAAAAAATTTTTTTAAGTGCAGTCCTTCCAGGAAATAGGTGGTGTTGCACACTCCTTGCGTCCTTCTGCCCAGTGTTAGAAACTGAGTTACGAAAGCTGGGAACTAAAATGGCACCTTAAACCTAGGTTGTGGGTGTGTAGGTGTGCTTTTTTATAGCAAGACTCCAAAGCTGAAAACGAATGAACTGCAGCTAAAATATTCTGTTCATTTTTCATTGTCCTTCCTCTGTCTGTGGTTGGCCCTGGGTTTCCACAACCACATTTGAATATGTGTCTGCATATGGGAAGAAACATTCAGTTTGGCTGGATTTTACTGTTTCGGCCATGTCAAAAACGTACGAGCGTCAAATGTTCTGGGCAAAATCTTGTTAGCACAAATATGTAAAAAGAATGAATGAAAGAAAAACCCCACCAAGCGTTCTCTCACTTTCCTGAGAATAGTAATCAAATCTAAACTTTAAATCAGAACGAAAACACTTAAAACATCCATATAGTGAAATCCAGGAGCTGCTCAGAGCTGAGAGGCAAGGGAGATGCTCTATGCATGCAGGAGATTGTGGTGGAGTCTTGAGATGGTAGGTGGACTGTACCACTCCATGCAAAACAAAACAAAAACCAGAAGTAGAAAGCTGTTTTATCAGGGAGAAGGGGGTGATATCAGTCAGGAGTGCAAAAGGACAGATAAAAGGACAGCTAAAATTTGTCATGAGTCTTGTGCCATGTGAATAAATGTGTGCTGTGCTCTTGCGTTAGGATTCCGACAACCCGGACCTGCGTGATCGCGGCTACATCTACTGGCGCCTCCTTTCCACGGACCCCGTCACCGCCAAGGAGGTGGTCTTGTCCGAGAAGCCACTGATCTCGGAAGAGACTGACCTGATTGAGCCCACTCTGCTGGACGAGCTCATCTGCCACATCGGTTCTCTGGCCTCCGTGTACCACAAGCCGCCCAACGCCTTCGTGGAAGGCAGCCACGGGATCCACCGCAAACACTTGCCCATCCACCACGGAAGGTAGGGATTTGGGGAGCTGCTTTCTGCAGAGCCAGGCCAGTGCTCTGTCTCACTTACCTTACATGGACCAGTGGCAGCTCTCCTAAGGGCTCAGGCAGTCGGAATGCAATCACCAAGATCCCTCACAGCCACATTCATCCTATGTGAAGTTAATCCTGTGTGAACCTAACCTGAGTCCAGCACACACACCCCACGCCCCGTGTGTAGCAGTTGTTTGCCATCATCCTAGTGAGTTCCTGGGCAGGATTTGCTTCTATATACCGTATTGGCCCGAATATAAGCCACATCCGCAAATAAACTGCACCTTTAAAATTCAAGGGGGGAAAAGAAAAGAAGACAATACCCAAATATAGCCGCTCCCTTAAAATTGTGTCTTATGGTGGTGCTGGTGGTCCCAAGAGCTACGCGCTGCCATGGCACCCGCCATCTTGCCTCACTAGAAGTCCCATGCAAACCAGTTTCAATTTTTCACGGTTGGAATTTAGAAAAAAAGTGTGGCTTATATTCAGGCCAATATGTGGCGCTGTGGGTTAAACCACAGAGCCTAGGACTTGCCGATCAGAAGGTTGGCGGTTCAAATCCCTGTGATGGGGTGAGCTCCCGTTGCTCAGTCCCTGCTCCTGCCAACCTAGCAGTTCAAAAGCACGTCAAAGTGCAAGTAGATAAATAGGTACCACTCTGGTGGGAAGGTAAACAGCTTTTTTGTGCGCTGCTCTGGTTCACCAGAAGCGGCTTAGTCATGCTGGCCACATGACCCGGAAGCTGTACGCCGGCTCCCTTGGCCAATAAAGCGAGATGAGCGCCGCAACCCCAGAGTCGGTCACGACTGGACCTAATGGTCAGGGGTCCCTTTACCTTTACCTATGGTAATAAGCAAGTGAATAAAAATAAGCTGGGACATTGCAGCTCTTACCTTTCCCCTGTGTCCAAGGCTAATGAGGCATTGCAAAGCTAATTTAGACATCTTGCAGCAGAAGTTCCTATGCCCCATGTCATCCTTTTCTAAAAAGGCACTAAACTAATACCTTCCTTTACCCCTTTCCTGTGCAGCACTGATGCAGGCGACAGCCCGATGGGGACCACGACCACCACCAACCTGGAGCAGCCTCAGGTGATCCCCTCCCAAGGCGACCTCCTGGGTGACCTCTTGAACCTTGACCTCGGCCCACCAGTGAACGTGCCCCAGGTGTCTTCCATGCAGATGGGCGCTGTGGATCTTCTCGGAGGAGGGCTGGATAGTCTGGTGAGCGGAATGCTTTTGAACTTCATTTTGCTGGAGGTCAAGTTGCTTTGTCCCTGGAGTCCCCAAGCTCTCAGTCTCTAGGCTAGCTGCATAACTAAAAAATCCAGACTGCTACCTGCTTCTCTTTGTGCTAAGCAGCAGGAAGCAGGGGAGGGGGAAGAGGTCCAGGCAGCCGCCACAGAAAGTGGGAGCCACAGGGATCTTCTTCGCCCCATTTCAGATTTCCCCATTTCAGCAAGAACAAAGCTGCCATCTCTCTCTATCCCTGCCCTCCATTTGTGGTGGGGGAGCAGTATCCAGGGTGGACAGCTGCTTAGAGTGGAAGTAAATATCACAGCGGTCTTGGGGAACCTGTGGCCCTCCCAGATGTTGCTGGGACCTTGCTTGGCTGGGGCAGGTGGGAGCTGCAGTGTCCTATTCTGGTCTCATGCAGGAGCCCACAAGGTAAAGGCAGGTCAGCTGCCTCAGCACCACGGAGAGCTCCTCCTGAGCAACTTGCTCCAGCAAGGGTCCCTGTTTTCTGGAACAAAAATCTCTTAGGGCAGCTTCACGCCATTCATTTAAAGTGCTATAATACGGCTCCAAACAGTCCTGGCTTCCCCCAGAGAATTCTGGGAACTGTCGCTTGTATGAACCTGAATAAATGGGGAATCCTCTGGATGTTGCTGGACTTAAACTCCCATCATCTCCTGCTTGTTGGCCGTGTTGACTGGGGCCAAGAGGAGCCAGAGTCCCAATGCATCTGGAGGGCCACAGATTCCCTGGTTCTGAAAAGAATATAATTTTCTGTCTTGCTGGGACCTGAGCTGCCAAAGGCTGTTTCACACTATACTTTTAGAGTACTGCGTTACCACTTTTAAGAAGTCATGGCTTCCCCCAAAGAATCCTGGGAGTTGTAGTTGGTTCAGGGTGCTGAGAGTTGTTGGGACGCTCCTTTTCCCACCACAGAGCTACAGTTCCTAGAGTGGCTTAACAATCCCTTTTCCCAGGGAGCCCTGGGAGGGCAACAGGGGTCTCCTAGCAACTCCCAGCCCCTTGAACAGACTCCACTTCCCATAACTGATTAAAGTGGCACCAGAGTGCTATAAAAGTATCATGTGAATGTGTCCTCAGAGAGCCAGCTTTCTGACCTGAGGACAGACACATCTCCCCTTCCTCATGACCTTCTGCACTGTTGGCAAGGTAGGGTGTGGGGCACTTGGTTCCTCTGGCCTAAGGGAAGACACCATGAGGGTCCTGGCTGGACCCTGCAGCTGAGCAGAAGATGCGGAAGATGGAGCATGAGGATGCCATGTCATGCATCTAACTTTTGGACGAGATCTTCTTAGAGAGGAGGAGGAGGAGGAGGAGGGAAACACAGCTCATCCATCTTGCCTTCTTTGTAGCTGTGCAAACTTCAGCCTTGAATGTTCTGCTTTGGTGTGTTGCGTTTGGTTTTTACTAGAACCCCAAGATCCTCCAATCACAGCCAGGTACAAAATGCTGGAGGTGGCAGCGGCGTAACATACCCTCGGATTTAAGGAACAGGGTGCCTTACTTGAGTGCACGCTCAGTAAAGGGTTTGTTTTCAACACACAAACTGGGCTCTTGGTTCCCCCTCAAGCTTTATTCATTTCAACTGCATAATTTAGAAAGCAGAGGGGGGGGAGGGGCAGAGCCTTGTTGTTGTTGTTGCTATTTTTAAACAACGGGGAGTCAGAATCTACCGCAGATCTGTGGTGTATATGGTTCTCCCCCTCCTCACGTAATCTCCACAGCAGTCCTTTGAGGTAGGCCAGGCTGAGAGGCAGTGAGTGGCCCAAGGTCGCCCAGGCTTCCGAACTCTGTAGTGCCAGGAGCCCTTTCCTCCTCCGTTGTTTTGCCAAGGACCTTATGTGCTCTAGCAGAGGATTCTGGGAGATACTTGTAGGAGACACGGTCTTCTTGCTGTTAATATTTTATTTCCCCTGCCCTGCCCTTCCTCTCGCGAGCGCAATAAGAAAGGCACAAGGTTAAAAACAAAGTGGAAAAGTGCAATCCAAAACACAGCGGGCCAGTCTTTTCCCAGGGGCTGTTGACCAAGCGCCTGAGAGCATCCCCAAAGCTCTCTCTGGCTGGCTGTAGGAGGGAAGGCAAGATCAGCAGCAGAGAGCGAGCCATCCTTCAGGGAAGCTCATCCACTCTAATGGAGCTCCTCTTGGAGGAGATGGGGGGGGGGGTGTCCCCTGGGAAACAGCGGCCAGACAGGCTTAGAAGGAACTGGAGTCTAATCCAGAGTCTAATCCAGAGTGGCAGTTCTCCTAAAAATCATTAAAATTCTGCGCCAGGAGAAGGGGAGTTCTGTGACCGTGTGTCAGTTATGCAGATTGGGGAAACTTTTTTGTGTGCATAATTTTGCGTTTGCATCTTTTATTCAGGAACGCACGCTACCTTGCACTGCCTTTGGTTTATGCTAACTTTTGAGAAGGTCGCAGAGCTAGACGGGGCTCAGTTTCCTTCTCCTCCCCCCACCAGGGTGTTTTGCCATATGTCAAAAAGCTTCCTGCTTAGGCAGGTATTCAGTGTTTAGCCAATGCATCTTGTTTTTATTATGCTCTGGTTTATTTTTTGCAAGGAGAGGGGGGCATTGTGTTTTATGGTTGGTTTAGTTCAGTGGTTCCCAAAGCAGACAGTGCTGGCTCCCAAGGGTGGGGTGTACTGTGGGGCAGGGGGCTGGAAGTGCAAGTGACTATCAGACTTTGAAAAGCCGGCGTCCCTGGATCAAGTTCATCCATTTTGTTGAATGGATTAAACTAAATAGTTTTAATCGGATTTTGAATAAATATGCAATTAATTGTCCCTGCTCTGAATTTTATTGCGTTTATCATCTTCCCTAGTGGGCTGTGCAAATCTCCATTCTGAATAATGTTTTTAACATGGTAGGGTTTGGGCCAGGGGAGGCAGGTTTATGTAACCAAGGCAGCAGTGGCCCCCCAAATTTTGGGAACGACTGGTTTAGTTGGTCTGATAAAAATCTACATCTAATAAACCAGCAAAGTAAGAAGTAAATAAGCAAAATGAAAACCCTTCTATTCCTTCAAACACTGAAAATCGCATTCTGTCCCAGCTCCTTCCAGTTTCTAATACTTATGGAAATGCTGCCAACACATTTTAATGCATATTTTTGCAGCCTTGAGGGCTAGAAACTTGTGCGTTAAATGCTTTGTCAGATTTGTTATTGATTTAGTTTCATGATTTTATTAGGTTCTTTGTTGGTTTTGATTGTGATTATTATCAAAACCCGCTCTAGGACGATCTTGGGGAGGGGGAGGAAGGGGATTGTAAATACAACTAATAAGTAAGTGAAAGCCAGTGGCGCTTTCCAGGATGCTCAAGTTTTAGTGCCCTGTTCCTCAACACATTTTCCCTGCAGAGCCGCAATGTGTGCAGAGCCCTGTTTTCGTTCTGAACTGCGGCCTGGTTGCCCCCCAGCCTGGACTCTGCTCAGGAAATGATTTGTTGCCTCCTGCCACTCGGACTCCGCTTTAAGCTCCGGGGAGAGGAGGCGCTCTGAGGCTTCCTGTCAGCTCTCTCGGCTGCCGATGTGCTGCTTGCGAACAGATGCGCTGCCCTGTCACTCATTAGCCCTTCCATTAAGGGCTCTGCGTCTTCCGGCTGCCCTGGCCCTCCCCGATGGCTGAGCCTTTGAACGGCAGGTCTCCCCGGCGCTTCTCTCTGTTATTAGCTCCACCTTGCTTCTCATCCCGGCTGGGACTTAGAGGCGCCACGTCCCTCACGTAACATTGCAGGATCTTGGCAGCGCCTCAGCGAAAGAGTGCTTGCCTTCTTGTTTGCCTGCCTGCCTGCCTCACACATGGCTCTTAGATAGGAATCCAGAGAAGGCAGATGCCCAGAGTAAAACTGGATTAGCGTGGAGGAGAATTTTGCTGGAACGAGTTCCTAGGGCAGCCTATCTTGTGGGAACGGAGCCGAGAAATGTCCCCTGCTGACTCAAGCACCCGCCGTCATTTCTTTTTGTTGGCACCTGTCTGTCTCAGGAGACAATGGAGAAGTGGATGTGAAGTCAAACTTGTTGGCAGGTTGCAGCGCCTGCTTTGGCTGTAGAGACTGATAAGGGAGAGGCATGTTTTGTTGCAGCTGGCAGACAAAGGTGTCCGGTTGTATTGCTGCAGATGTACTGTGGTGTTTCTTCTCTCTGCGCTCCTCCCAGCGGTCATTCCTCCTCTGCTCACGGCTGTGGATGCATGACCTGACTGCCTGTCTCCAGGCACATCGTTTATTTATTTAGAAAGCTATTATAAACCGCTTCACGTTTTTAAAATCTCTTAAGCAGTGTGCAGTCTTCAAAACAGATGATATTATTAGGGCAGTAAACCAACAGTATGAAATCATTAGAAACAAATGAAAAAGCAGAACGGAACATGTAACCATATGTGGTGGACATGCAGCTGTGGTTATTAGAATAGCAGAAATACTGAGACATGAAGTTCCCTTAGATCCAGCATTGATATTGCTCCACTATATGTCATTTATCGTCCAGAAAGAACATAGGGAATTTGCATCCTTTTGTTTGCAAAAATGTTCGTGACTCAGAACTGGGCAGTTACATGACTCCCTTTTGGGGAAGGATGGCTTTAAAAAGTTTGGGATTTACCTAAGAGCGAGAATTGCAAGTGGCTGTAGAAATAAATTCTGGGGAAACAAGTCGTTTAGCAATGCCTCTTCCCAGGAAATTTTGGGGCTGACAACTCTCGGCACCCTGTACAAACTAAAGCGTCCATGATTCTTTGGGAGAAGACATGACTTTTGACAGTGGCATAATGGTGCTTTAACATACGGCGTGATTGTCGCCAAAGGAAACTGCTCAACAATATTCCCAGCCACTTCAGCACCATGGACAGCACTTTGCTGCCTTAGACCATTGCAGCCCATAACCAGTCAGCCCCCCCCCAGCCTGCTGCTCTCGAGGTGTTTGGAGCTACAGCTCCCTCTGTGGGACTCTGAATATTTTTGGTGGGCTGGACCAATCCAGAAGTCTTTACGCTGCCTGCCAGTCAAACAGGGCTGACATTTCTGCCCTCTGGGGCTGGAAGAGGACTCTGAAGCTCAAACACACACACACACAGAGTCCCAAGAAGCTCACTAGGCCAATGCCCTGTTTAGATGCCATAAGGCTACCTATTGAAACCCCAGACAAGTTTCTTGTAGAGAAACTTGGGTCTCCAGGAATCCCCCTTCCCCTATTTCAGCCAGATCTACAAAGCTTGGGGAAGAGGTGTGTGTGTTATAATTATTATGTGAATGAACGAGAGGCTGTGATTGTCTCTTTCAAAGTCGGCTTCCCAGCCCCGTGGCTCTTTTTGAGATAATCTTGGCGCAGGAACCGATGAAAGGCAGATAAAAACATCTGGTGCTATTATGCAGAATTATTCACAAGCTGTTTTGACACTGCTTTTATGTAAGAGGCTTGCTGATAAGAAGCTTGCTCGCTGTTTCCACCCTCCCCCTTCCTCGTTTCGCAAGGGAACACTCCTGAAGGCCCCTGGGGGGGGCACCTCTGACTCCTCCATGGCTGGGAATGAATCTGCCGGGGGCTCTTCTCTTTCCCTTACGAGGGCTGCCTTCTCCGCACAAGGCAAGCCTTCCGTTCTGCCTGCAAATTCCGGCAATAAATTGAAACGAGGCAATAGCCCCACACGGTTACTACTGCAAGAGGGAGTCGTAAATGCATAAGTGCTCAGATATTTCCCCCCTCTGGAAATACGGCGCTCGGCTGGCTGTAACGAAGGGCTGTAGCTCAGTCGCAGAGAAAATACCTTGCATGAAGTTGGTGGGTCCAGGTTCATTCCAGGAAATTCCCCCTGCCAGAAACAGCCACCCCAGTTGGCGTAGCCAGAGCAGGGAACCCCTTTGGTTCATTGGGCGGCTTTCAGGGAGGTGCAAGGTAATAGTGGGTGGAGCCAGATGCAGAAGTGGGCGGAGCGGCCCATGTGGCCCTTAAGCTGCACTCCAGCCGCACAAAAGCCAGGGATTTTTACACACATGAATCATCTCAAGCAAGAGACGGGACTACAATTCACTTTCCAGCCAATCAAAAGCACTTGAGAAGGGGGCAGAGCAAGGGTGGAGAGAAGGGGTGGCCTGGGGAGAGTCCCGAGGGCCAGATAGAGGAAACCAGAGGGCCTGAGGTTCTCTGGCCTTTGCTGTATACTGTACTTTGAGGTAGAAGGAGCAGTGGCACCTGACTTAGTACCGTATTGGCCCGAATATAACCCACACTTCCATGAATTTGCTGAACCAATTTTTAAATGGGATACAAAAAAGGGAGGCGTGAGGAAGTCAGGAAAAGAAGTTAATCAAAGATGAGAAATTTAAAAAGAGGGATTTTTTGTGTGTGTTCTTTTTTCTTTTTCCTTTTTATGTTAAATGTTTGTATTTTTGTACTTTGTATCTTTGTGTTTTTGTATTCTTGTGTTTTTTCTATTTGTTGTTTTATAATTTCTTTATTGTTAAAACTTAATAAAATATTATTTTTTTAAAAAAATGTAACCCACACTCCCCCCCCCCTCAAAAAATTTTGACTGTGAAAAAGTTTGGCTTAAATTCGCAACCTTACAAAAATTGGCTTTTACAATATCACTGTAGGATGTGATATCACTTCTACATTTGCCATTTACAGGTGTGAGTGCCTGTGGAATTTTAAGGTAGCAGGTATTGTCTTTTTTCTCTCCCCCCCACTTGAATTTTAAAGGTGTGGCTTATTTGTGGGTGGGGCTTATATTCGGGCCAATACGATATAAGGCAACTCTGCTCACCGTCAGCCAGGCCTGACCATATGCTAAGAACTCTGCAACACACATTTCAGTAGAACAGCATAAGAAGAGCCTGTCTCCTGGATCAGGCCGGGGGCATCTAGCCAAGCACCCTTGTTCTGACAGTGGCTAACCAGGTAGAACCATAGAATTGTAGAGTTGGAGGGGACTCAAAGGCTCATCTAGTCCAACCTCCTTCAGTGCAGGAATGTCCCTTGGAATCACGGAAGCGGGACCTGAGCACAACGGCACTCTCCCCTCCTGTGGCTTCCAGCAGCTGGTGTTCAGAAGGGAGCACACTGCCCTCATGCCTAGGAGTAATTGCAACCCTTACCTTCCTTGAATTTAGTAAAGTTGCTAACTGAGCCTGAGAGTTTCTCGTGTTGGTCACCTAGCCTTAATTGTAACTTCAGTTGTACTCTATAAGGTCATAACTGGGTGGGTGTGTCATCTCTGCTGGAGGAATACAAATTCTGTGGGTTCAGATGGAGGTGGTTATCTAGGAACGACTTGGACAAATATGGTGACACTTTAAAAAGCTGTAGCTTTGGTACGGCAGATCTCCTGGATGTCCGGAGCATGCCTACGAGATCTCTGTGGCCAGTGCCCACGTTTTGCATTTTCCTTGCTTTTGCCTGGATTCAGCTTTTACTCCCTGTGGACTTTTTGGGGTTTCAGGTTCGTGGCTGTCCTCGCCTTTGCTATATCGATGCTCCTGCTGGGCGACTAGTCTGCTCACGGTGAAAGGGACGGGGCGTGTGGTGTTGCAGCACTTCTTGGGGTCCTTTGTTTTTCTGGCACCTGACAACCTCGCTGAAATGAACTCTCCCCCCCCTTTCTCTTTCCCCCCTTCTCCCTGATTCTTTCTCTCTTGCAGCTTGGCAGTGACCTTGGCGGGGGAATTGGAGGCAGCCCAGCAGTAAGTCTCCCCCATTCATTTTACCCTCTTGGAACACAATGCTCTGTTCTCTTTTCCTCTCCATCCCCTTCCCACAGGCCCTTTCCAACACATGCACCAGAGGTGTCCTAAATACTCAGAGGAAGGGCCGTTGCTCGGTGGTGGAGCCTTGCTTTGCATTGCAGGATATCCCAGGTTCAGTCCCCAGCTGCAAGCCCAAGTAGTCTGGGGGGAAAGACCCATCACCATTTTATCCTCTGAGGTAGGCTAGACTGAGAGGCAGTTTCCCTCCAAGGTCACCCAGTGAGTTTCATGGCTGAGTGGGGATTTAAACACTGGTCCTACTCTGACACTCTAACCCAGCCTTTCTCACCATTGGGTCCCTGGAAGCTGTTGGACTACAACTTCCATCATTCCTAGTCATTATGGCCAGTGGTCAGGGATGATGGGAGTTGTAGTTCAAGAACCACACCATGCTGGCTCTTCATGGGTTTATACAGGGCCAGTTGTTTCTTTCTGAGTTTTGTACCCCCACTTTGCCCTCGGCTTCCTGAATTCTTACAAGCTCCTGATCATTTTAATGTCCTGGGTGCCTTTTTGTGTTTTTTTTGCATGTGCTTGAGAATGCAGGAATGGAAATGAGAGCTGATTAGCACCACCTGGGCTAAAGAGCTCCCCTGAGTGTCCCTCGCTCGCCCTCCGCCCTCGGCACCCCCGCGGCCCTCCCCACCCTCCAAAGCCTTTTGAGAAGAAGGGAGGGCTCTTAGGCAGGCGGTTTTCAAAGGACGCTCACCCTGCGAAGGTGATGGGGGGGATGATTGCAGGGATTAAATTTGCAGAGCGCATTGGTATGCAAATCCATTATTTGGCACTCTTGATAATTCAACGAGATTCCGGTAAAGAGCTTTGAAATATTCAGGATATAACCCAAGTTTGTGGTTTATTTAATAAAGGCATCCACTGTGTGCAAAATGCTGAGATGCCGCCGTCCCTTTCCTCCTCCGTTTCCTGCTTCCAGGTGGGGCAGACCTTCATTCCATCATCGGTTCCAGCAACCTTCGCCCCGTCTCCGACGCCGGCCGTGGTCAGCAGCGGACTCAACGACCTCTTTGAGCTCTCTTCTGGCATTGGGATGGCACCCGGAGGATACATGGCACCCAAATCGGTACTTGCAGAGAGAGAGTGGCTGCAGCATTTCACCTTTCCCAATACAATTTGTCTGGCGGTTTCCGTTTAGGTTACAATAAACTGAGCTTGTTTTCTACTCCCCCTCCCCATTGTTCCACATTTAGTTATTTGGAATCATTCATATACCGCTCACTGTGGAAAATCCCGAAGCATAATACATTAAATCTATACCTACATCACAAATTATCATTAGAGGGGAAAACAGGACAGCCCAGTCTAGAGCAAATGATCAGGGAAAGCCTGAGCAAAAAGGGATTTTTTATTTTTAAACATGGCAGCCCTCTAATCACGCTTCCCTTGTCTGCCAGTTTGGTTCCAAGCTAGATGGTTTAAGCATTAAAATCATAGAAATTGTAGTGTTGGATGGTCTGGTGGTCATCTAGACCAGTGTTCCCCAACCTTGGGCCTCCAGCTGTTTTGGCAGTGACCATCATCCCTCGCTAGAAAGACCAGTGGTCAAGGATGATGGGAATTGTAGTCCAAAAACAGCTGGAGGCCCAGGGTTGGGGAACACTGATCTAGCCTATCTAGCCTGACCCCCTGCTCAGTGAAGGATCTACAACAGCTACAGTATCCCTGATAGCTCCAGGGAAGGCCATAGCACCACCGCCCAAGGCAGCCTATTCAATTGCCCAACAGCCCTCACTGCTAGGAAGCTTCCCCATATGTGTTGCCAAAATCTACTTCCCTGCCATTTCCAGCCACTGGTTCTAATCCTGCCCTCTGGAGCAACAAGAGAGCGAGTCTGCTCCATCTTCTGCACTCTTGATGGCCTCCTCTTGTGCCATCCTGCCCCATTTGCTCAGGTCAGCACAGGAGGAACCCCCCCTCCGGCAATGCATCCCCCCCACTGTCTTAAGGCACCTTGAAAGAGTCTTCTCTGTTGCGACACCCAGGCTGTGGGAACTCCCTGCCCCAGGAAATTCATCCAGCAATTCGTATTGGTGCTTTGGCACCTCTCTTAACAATCTTCCTATTAATGGCAGGAAGTCCTCGGGTTTGAACTCTTTATGCTGGGCTGCCCCATGAAAGTTGGTTTTTTTTAAAATAAAAAAACCCTGATTCTCTCAACCACCCAGAAATGATTTCATCAGCCATCAGAACCTGATTACTTTTTAATTGCTGAGGCTAGCTGCCTTTGAAATGGAGAAGGCAGGACGTAAGCATCTCTCCAGGCCCAGCCCCATTTGACTCTTTTTTTTTATAATAATATTTATTAAAAATTTTGTTTAAACAATAAGAAAACATACGAAATAACATATAATTTTTCAATATCCACATTTCATTCACCTCATTGGGCTTCCTCGCAACTCTCGTTCCTGCATTCCAAAATCTCAAACTTTACCCAGCAATTTATTACCTTGTTTCAATTCTTATAATATAATTTTCCAATATTATATCCCTAATTTTAGATAATTTAGATCGCGACTTTAAAAACTTAATTTTAACATAATATTTATCCAAAATTTATCTTTTCTTTTGATTACATTTATCTTCATATTCCTTTTAACTAGCTTATTGGTGCCGTATTGTTGCTAATCTTACATCTTTCTTAACATTCATACAATTTACAGTGTTTTTGTAAATAGTCCTTAAATTTCTTCCAATCCTCCTCCACAACTTCTTCTCCCAGGTCTCGGATTCTGCCAGTCATTTCCGCCAGTTCCATATAGTCCATCAGTTGCATCTGCCATTCTTCCAGTGTGGGCAAATCTTGGGTTTTCCAGTATTTAGCGAGGAGTATCCTTGCTGCTGTTGTTGCATACATAAAAAAAGTTCGGTCTTTCTTTGACACCCTCTGGCCGACAATGCCTAAAAGAAAGGCCTCTGGTTTCTTAGGAAAGGTATACTTAAATACCTTTTTCAGCTCATTATATATCATTTCCCAGAAAGCCTTGACTCTAGGGCAAGTCCACCAGAGGTGAAAGAACGTTCCTTCAGTTTCTTTACATTTCCAACATTTATTATCTGACAAATGGTATATCTTTGCAAGCTTGACTGGGGTCATGTACCACCTATATATCATTTTCATAATATTTTCTTTCAAGGCATTACATGCCGTAAATCTCAGGCCGGTGGTCCATAACCTTTCCCAGTCAGCAAACATAATATTATACCCTATGTCCTGTGCCCATTTTATCATAGCTGAGTTGACCGTTTCATCTTGTGTGTTCCATTTTAGCAGCAAGTTATACATTCTTGAAAGTATCTTAGAACTGGGTTCTAACAATTCTGTTTCTAACTTTGATTTTTCCACCTGGAATCCTATCTTTTTGTCCACCTTAAAAACTTCTTTAATCTGAGCGTAATGTAACCAAGCACTTTATCTTTTAGTTTCTCCAAACTCTGCAACCTCCAGTTATCTCCATCTTTTTCTATTATTTCCCAATATTTCGGCCATTTGGCCTCCATATTGAGTCTTTTCGGGGCCTTGGCTTCCATTGGTGATAACCACCTTGGGGTCTTATTTTCCAGTAAGTCTTTATATTTTATCCAGACATTGAACACTGCCTTCCTGACAATATGGTTCTTGAAAGCCTTATGAATTTTAACCTTGTCATACCACAAATATGCATGCCATCCAAAAGCATTGTTAAATCCTTCCAAATCTAAAACATCAGTGTTTCCAAGAAGCAGCCAGTCCTTCAACCAGCAGAAAGCTGCTGATTCATAGTACAACTTTAAGTCTGGCAGGGCAAAGCCCCCTCTTTCTTTAGCATCAGTTAATATCTTGAACTTAATTCTGGCCTTTTTGCCCTGCCAGACAAATTTAGAAATAGCTCTCTGCCACCTCCCAAAACACTCCATTTTATCCACAATCTGTAAAGTCTGAAACAAAAACAGCATTTTTGGCAATACATTCATCTTTATAGCAGCAATACGTCCTGACAAGGAAAGTTTCAGTCTTGACCAAACTTCTAAATCCCTTTTAATTTCAGACCAGCATTTTTCATAGTTATCCTTAAATAAACTCGTATTCTTCGCTGTTATGTTTACCCCTAGGTATTTTACTTTTTTAACCACGTTTAGCTCTGTCTCTTTCTGAAACCTTTCTGATTCTAAAGATGTCAATTTTTTTCCCAAAACCTTGGTTTTCTGCTTGTTAAGTTTAAATCCCGCCAGCCCCATTTGACTCTTGACCACGGTTTCCCCGATAACCTTTCAGGTGTGGCTGCCGGCCGTGAAAGCCAAAGGCCTGGAGATCTCCGGCACCTTCAGTCACCGGCAAGGGCACATCTACATGGACATGAGCTTCACCAACAAAGCTTTGCAGCACATGACAGACTTTGCCATTCAGTTTAACAAGAACAGGTAAGGCCACCAAGTGACAGGAGTGGTTGCCTGGAGTCTGTTTGCCTGGTGCTGCTGGAGGGCATTCCTGATAAGGATGACGTCTCCTCCTGGAAGGATCAGACAGGTCCTCTGAAGCTTTTTGCCTCTTCTCCAGGGGTGGCATTAGTCATTCCTTCTCTCCGGGCTGTACCCTGTCTGCATTTGGTGATGGTTGAGTCTTCCCCCCTCCCTGAGAAAACTAGTATTTCTCATGTTTGCTTTGTGCCTCTCCATCAGTTTGGTGATCTTTAACACTCCAGCCAGATGGGTGGGGTAGAAATAGCAACATTATTAAAATTATTAATACAGGGCAGAACTAATCAACACACGCATGTGGGCATGTGGGAAAGCGGCTTGGTTCTGGGAGGAAGTCCAGGACTCAGGGCAGATTACACAGATAAAATAGAACAAGCTAGTATAGAAAGGACAATGTAATTGAACACTAATAGAATTAAAAGGGTATAAAAAGAGATATTAAAAACACAGACAACAACAGTAAAAGCAAGAATAAAAGCAATTACTGGACTAAATGTCTCTAAGCATCCGGAGTTGGCTCTCCTCAGTCTTTCCACGGGAGACAATATTAACTTACAGTTTAAACCTCTAGAAAGTTCTCTTCTGCTAGCAAAGAGGCTCCCCATAAGATATAGGAAGAACTCAGAGGGTGCTTCTCTGTGATAAATTTGTTCAACAAACTATGGCAAATAGCTCTTATGGGACAATTCAATAATAAAATAAAATGGTCATGAGGCTTGAAGCACAACTGATTGGCACAGTTTTATTATGTACATGGCTAAAAGTGAAAATTACATTTTGATTAACATAAATTATATTTTGATATATTTTATATTTTGATGAACATAAAAAATACAGCTACCCCAAATATGCAGTTTTATCTAACTAAACTAATTCAGCCTGTCCTTTGACTTCCTATGCCCAATGAGGGAAAAAGTTAGTCCAGAAATATATGAGACCTTACTGGATAAACCAGATCTGATTGCCAGTCTTTTATCCGGATTACCTGGCAAGACGAGGAGTCAGAAGAGGGTAAATTTGTTTTCTCATATCAGAATAGAAATTGTAGTGCAGGAGTACATGTGCCATAGATTCGGGGACTCCCAACTGACGTGGGACCACGTTGTACAGCTATTTGTGAAACATTAAATCTTGCAAGTGTGAACGCTCTGCAAGCTTGTATGTTCTTAATGGGATGGTGTGTGTGTCTGTGTCTGTGTCTCTGGCCCTTCCTGTGAGCTTTCCAGAGGCATCTGGCTGGCTGGCGGTGGTTGTTGTTGATGATTTATTTTATTTGTTAAACAATGAATGCTAGACTAGCAGACCACCCTCATCCAGAAAAGCAGTTCTTTCAGTCTCTTCCCCCCACCCCAAAAAGAGAGAGATCCTCTGCCTTCTTTCGCTGGACCTTTCATCTTCTTTCCCCAGTTTTGGGGTCATCCCCAGCACCCCGCTGGCCATCCACACCCCTCTGATGCCAAACCAGAGCATTGATGTGTCTCTTCCTCTCAACACCCTGGGACCAGTCATGAAGATGGAGCCTCTCAACAACCTCCAGGTGTGGAGTGGGGCTGGGGTGGGGGAGAATTGGGGAGGGGGCATTGGCGGGGGGAGAAGAGCCTGGGATGTCTGGGGTTTGCAGAGGGGGAACCGTAGCAGAATCTTCAAGCTTTTTGAAGCACCGTCTGGGGAGCAAGGCAAGCTTTCTCTCCTTCCCACTCTGGTCAAACTAGAATAGGGTTGACAACAAGCTAAACACACGTTGACGGAACTCCCATCAGCCCCTGCCATTGGTTCTGATGGGCATCCGCCAATATCTAGCAAGCACTGCGTTGGCTCTCCTTGACCTGGAACCTGGGGTTATCCAGTGACTTTGTTTGGTGGTGCTTGGCACAGGCAGAAGGAAGAACTTCACTTGATGGTCTCGCTCTCGTTTTGAAAAGATAACTATTCATAGTCGGCAAATACAGTGGTACCTCAGGTTACAGATGCTTCAGGTTACAGACTCCGCTAACCCAGAAATAGTACCTCAGATTAAGAACTTTGCTTCAGGATAAGAACAGAAATTGTGCGGTGGCGGCAGCGGGAGGCCCCATTAGCTAAAGTGGTGCTTCAGGTTGAGAACAGTTTCAGGTTAAGAACGGACCTCCAGAAGGAATTAAGTGAATTAAGTTCTTAACCCGAGGTACCACTGTAAAGCAATTTTTTTTTTTTTACTAAACTGTACTAGACTCAGATGTTTAAATGTTTCGTTGATTGTCCTTGAATCTTGCCACACCTGCATGCCACTGCTTTAAATAGTTGTTTCCAACTTTGGATTCCCCTCCCCCCGGACGTTTCTTTTGTTTCGTTCTTTCTGTTACCATTGAGCAGTATATAAACATGGTGAAGTAAATAAATCCAATTAAATTTAAATGTGAGATGCAGCAGCAACCAAAGCGCATCTCTGGGTTTGGGGGCTGCATCTCGCCTGTCTCGTCAGATCCAGCTCTCTCTTTGCTTGTGTGACTCGATTGGGGCCAGTGCAGAGGCACCAGATACCTGTGGAGGTTTCGCCCGGCGACAAAATTCAAGGTTAATTAACTGCTTAAGGTGCCGGCTTCTCCTTTCAGCTGTTCTCTCTGGTGCCTTCATGGTTTATTAATGAACCTTCAGGCAGGTGGCTCGAAATAGCAGCCTCGGCACTTGGAGCCTGTTGCTTTGGTGCCTAGAGGTGCGGCTGTAGCGGTTTCTGCATGTATGTCTTTGGGGAAGAGTTGGAGCTGAAAACATCCTGACAGGCCCCAAATGATACACCTGCAATGAACCTCAAGGTTCAGGCTGCCTACCTCTGAATCCTAGTTGCCTAGAGTTTTGCAGACATTGTGGGCAAATTTTAGCAGGCTGCGGGCGAGGCCTCTGAATTTTGGTTCTCCTTTGGGAAGAAACAGGATCCGTGATGTGGGTTGTCTCCGCCCATCTCATCACTGGCAGGAAGTTAAACTTTTGAGGAATGTGTCAGAGGCAGGACAACCCCCTAATTCCATATCTACTTCCTGCCTTCACTACTGGTAGGAGGTTTCTTGCCTGCTCTAGGCACGGCAAAGGAAAAGGTGGGAACGCCATCCCAGAAGGGATTTATCCTTTGTTTCTTCCTGGATCATCTCCTTACAGGGCTTTGAAGTGGCCCATGTATGCTCACAACAGGCCCTTCAAGGTAGATTAGGCCTGATAACTAAAGGTTAATGGAGTTTGAACCCACATAATGGAACAGGATGCTGGACTTAAATGGATGCATTCTGACAGCATCCCTGCTAAGGGGACCATCCAGCCGCTCCTTTAAAACCCCTAACAAAGGAGGATCCAACCTTTTTATGAGGCTCCCTGTTCTGCTGTCGGCAGCTCAAAGCATCAGAAACATCTTCTTAACATTTAATCAGAAATGAACAACTGATTTGCTCCTTCACCTTCGGGGCAGCCCTTTGGAACACCTGGAAGCCACAGAACTCGAGAAGCATTTTGAGGAAAACCACTGACAGGAATGGTTCTGAAAAGCATTTTGCAATCCAAGCCCACATCCCACCGGCCTCCTTGCCAGCAGAGACCCTCTTGGAAGGCTGCCTCACCGTTGACTTACTCAAGAAGGGCTCTTAGAAACCTGACATGATAAAAGTTTATAATCTTATGCATGGCGTGGCTAGATAGGTGGAGAAATACTTTTATCTATCATAGCACTACAACTTGTGGACATCCCATGAAGCTGAATGCTGGAAGATTCAAAACAGATACAATAAAGTCCTCCCATCATGCAGGGCATAGTTAGACTATGGAACTCCCTCCCACAGGAGGCAGGGCTGGCCATGAACCTAGATGGCTTCAAAATGTTTAGCCTGGAAAAGAGGAGCCTGAGAGGGCATATGAAAGCCACCTTCCAATATCTCAAGGCCTGTCCCATGGAAGAGGGAACAAGCTTGTTTTCTCCTGCTCTGGAAGGTAGGACTCAAACCAGTGGCTTCAAGTTAAAAGAAAGTTAAAAGAAAGGAAATTCTGACAACATCAGGAAGAGCATTTTGACAGAGGAAAGGTCTCCTTTGCGAGGTTGTGGCCTCTTCTTCCTTGGAGGTTTTTAAGCAGAGGTTGGATGGCCATCTGCCATGAATAATAATAATAAATAATAAAAATAAAATTTTATTTGTATCCTCCCCTCCCTGGCCAAAGCTGGGCTCAGAGCGGCTAACAACAAGTGAAAATAGCACAGTGTACATAAAATCACAAAGTCAATTAATTAAAATGCATCCTAAAATCAATTCAGAATCAAATTAATGGCAACCAGTGGGTTAGAGTTCTATGAGGATTACAGAAGGAGAGAGGGGGTCAGACTGTGTCTTGGCCAAAGGCTTGGCGGAACAGCTCCGTCTTGCAGGCCCTGCGGAAAGATGTCAAGTCCCGCAGGGCCCTAGTCTCTTGTGACAGAGTGTTCCACCAGATCGGGCCCACAGCTGAAAACACCCTGGCTCTGGTCTGTTTTAGCTGAGATTCCTGCATTGCAGGGAGTTGGACTAGATGACCCTTGGGGTCCCTTCCAAATCTACAGTTCGATGAAAAAAGGTTGGGACAAATTCATGGAGGAGAAGGCTATCAGCCAGGCTACTAGCCTGGATGGCTATGCTCTGCCTCCACGGCTGGAGGCAGTGACACTTCTGAATACCAGTTTCAGAAGGAGAGAGGGCTCTTGTATTGAGACCCTGCTTGCTGGTTTCCCTTTAGGGCATCTGCTTGGTCAGTCTGGGGAACAGGATGCTGGACTAGATGGGTAACTGGCCTATCTCTATTTACGCTCTTACGCCCTGTTGCTCAATTTATGTCCCTGTTTCAGAGAACGGCCTTTGGGACCCAGATCTTTTCTCGAGAGCTCTTTCCAGGGAGGCAGGCCACCCTTCTGACTCAGCTTGTGCCTGTTGTATTGACGTTTGTCGGTGGAAGTTCGAATTTGGAACATTTTCTTCGCTCGACATGCTTAGCTGCTTCTTGAGCCACCTGGCACTTGGCACGCTCTTAAAACACAAGTGCAGCTCACAAGAGCGTTCTGCTTTCTGGCTGGCGCCACTCCTCTAAAGGGTGGCAGTAGCACGTGTCAGTTTTACTTGGTGCAGAAATTCAGCATTCCAAAATCCCAGAGCTAGTTTTTGGGGCCAAGAGAGAAACTCCAGGAGGGGAGGCGATTTATTTTTATTATGGTAAAATCTATTAATCACCTTCTAAACTGACACCTCAAGGTGATTTACACATGAGGAAAGACAGTTTTAAAACAATCAACGCTTTTAAAACAAGACTAACATGTCAACAAGTGGGGACTTGTAGCAAAGACGCCTTTAACCAGCTGGGAAAGCCTTTCGGAACCAAAATGGCTTCAAATATTTCTGGAAAGTACAGAGTGGGCGCCTGTTGTATCTTAATGGGGATGCTGTTCCACAAAGCAGGGGCAGCCACACTGAAGGTCCTGCTCAGAGATACTGCTTCCAAGATTTCTGGAAGCTCCTGGATGAGGCTCAACTAACCTGGTTCTGAGCTGTATAAGGCCTTATATGCTAGTACCAACACCTTGAGCATGGCCTGGTAACAGATTGGCAGCCAGAGCAAATCCTGCAAGCAAAGTGTCCTAACTTTGACTAACGCACGCACCGCCCCCATGCCACGTCACAGCCAGTACAGGGCCCGCCACAGTGGGGAGTGTCGGGGCGCACAATGCGCCTCCTCCCCTCGCTAGTATCAGCCCCGGAGCCGCAGCAAAGGTGTAAAAGAGCCACATGCGGCTCCGGAGCCGCGGGTTGCAGACCCCTGCCCTGGACCAACCAAGAGTAGCCCCAACATAGAGGGCATCACAGTATTCCACCCAGTGCATAGTTGGCAGTAGAGAGCTGGCAGAAGGAGGGATAATGGGGAGTTGATTAGAGCAGGGTTTCCCAAACTTGGGTCTCCAGCTGTTTTTGGACTACAACTCTCATCAAGGCCAGAGCTCAGGGATGATAGGAGTTGTAGTCCAACAACATCTGGGGACCCACAGGTTGAGAAAGGCTGCCCTGGATGTTGCTGGGCTTTCATCTCCCATCATCCCCTGCCATTAGCCATGGGCAGACACTGTCTTGCTTTAAAGGACTGTATGCAAGCTGCTCGGGGAACCTTTTTGGCTGATGCGTGGAGTAAAAATGCTCTAATAGAGGGCAGCTCCCTGTTGGTTTGGAGACACTCCCATAATGGGGATAAAACCTATTCCTCACCCTAGAGAGGGGGGACAGTTAGTCTCCACTGAGAAAGAGAAACCGTAAGGGGATTGCAAGAGGTTGTGATCACCAGCCACACTCAGATGCAGATCTCCCCCCAACGTATACACAGCTATATTCCCTAATGGCTGGTGTTCCTGACACTCACGGTAGCCACTGAAGCTCGCCTTTCCTTCACTGGCATCTCGCTTCCGTCTACTGAGAGCCGTCGGCATCGAGCAAAATAGCAGGCTGTCTTGGGGGAGGGGGAAGAGTGGACAGCTGGGGCCCCTGATGGCTACAGCTGTTGCTGCAGTTGCCAGAGAGCCCCAACCTCAGACAGTGGCATATCTGTGATGCACTTGGGTTTGGCCATGCCTCGCTGCAGAGCAGAATCGATCCACAAACATAGCATGCAGCCGCTTGGATAGAGCGTTTATGTACTTTAGGATGAAATGGTTCAAAGCAAAACACCGGCCAGTTGCTGTGTGCCCCTGGCAGAAACCAGCCATGGCTGGAACCCAGTTTTTCAAATTGGACTAGAAGATGTTTCACATGTATTTTGTCAGGGATGTCACGCAGGCTTATTGGGCAGTGCTTTTAAGGATCCCTCCAGTCCCCTTTCTTACTTGTCGGAACTCCGATAACTCAAAGGCAATATCCCCACGGAGTTAATTGTTGCCAATCGGCTCCCGCCATGTTGGATCCATGCAAAAACTTTCCAGTGGCAACATATCCCCATACCAGGGCTTTGCCTACGGACGGTTTTCCAATGAGACTTCTTGTTTCTGCTTCCGTATCAGGGAAGGCAAATAGGTAACTCCATCAGAGTTGAGTTTATTCATTGTTTCCCACTGCTCTGCTTGTCTCTGTGTTTATATTGTAATGGCCATTGGCCACAAACAATAATTGAACTTCAACACTGCCCTCCCCCAGGCAGGGAGTCTGGAGGGTGGGCAGGATTGCTTTGACTACGGGCACCAAGGGCAGCTACACAGGAAAGCTTCCTTGTACAGTGGTACCTCGGGTTAAGTACTTAATTCATTTCGGAGGTCCATTCTTAACCTGAAACTGTTCTTAACCTGAAGCACCGCTTTAGCTAACGGGGCCTCCTGCTGCTGCCGTGCCACCAGAGCACGATTTCTGTTCTCATCCTGAAGCAAAGTTCTTAACCCGAGGTACTATTTCTGGGTTAGCGGAGTCTGTAACCTGAAGTGTATGTAACCCGAGGTACCACTGTATTGAGTTAGACACCTGGCCTGCTACTTAGTTCAGTACTGCTCACTACTCACTGGTGACCGGTCCCTTCTGCATGCCAAGCAGGTGCTCTTGTCACCCAGCTATTTCCTTTTCCATGGAAACAGAAAGCCCAACTGAACTGCTCTCCTTCACTTGAGGTTTTTAAACAGAGGCTGGATGGTCATCTGTCAGGGATGCTTCAGCTGTGATTCCTGCATTTCAGCGGGTTGGTTTGGATGACCTCTGGAGTCCCTTCCTATTCTACGACCCTATGATTGTTTAGGATTTATTTAGTGGAGGGTGCAGAGACACATTAAGTGAAAAGAGCAGTGCTTTTTTCCTTAAAAATGTTTATGGGTACTCTCATTTTCCTACTCATATTGAAATACTGCACCTCAATGAGGCCAAACTCGGATTAACAAAATGTTTAGGGGCATGTGTACCCCTGCGTCTCCCCAGGAAAAAAGCACTGGAAAAGGGGGTGCAGCGTTAAGACCAAAGGGATTCCTCAGTGCTAAAAATGAGGGGAATTCTCATTTCCTAGACCACCTTCAGGTTTTTTTTCTAGGAAACCCCATCTCTTCCCCCCGCCCCCTGGTGACCCTTAATTGGAGAAGTGGGTTGCCAATCACTTTCTCCCTCTTTCTTCTTCCTCTTCCTGGCAGGTGGCTGTCAAGAACAACATTGATGTCTTCTACTTCAGCTGCCTTATTCCCCTCAACGTGCTTTTCGTCGAGGATGGCAAAATGGGTAAGTGGGGCCTCTTCTGTCGCTTGACCTCAGGCGGAGGGGAAAGTGAGATGTCAAGGAAGGGGGCCAGTCTCTTCTGCTTCCACCAGATCCAGATACATCTGGGAACAAGAGTGGCAGAGGAAAGATGGGACGGGTAAAGAGGAAGGATGCCCTTCAAGGCCAAAAAGGATGTGACGGAAGACATTTATTTATTGACACTTTATAGTCTGCTTCATACTTTAAAGCAATCACTAAGCGGTTTGCGGTATCCTAAGCATATCACAAAGAAATACAATGCGATTTCACGTTTTTTTAAAAAGCAGCACAGGATACTATATCATCATAAACATCAGTATAAACTCAAATGACTAATGTTTGGAAGACACACCCCAGTGACACTTGAGAGATTTAGGACACACCCTGTTCTTGTAACTGTATTTTGTTTCAAACTGTTCTTAATATTTTATTTTTGAATTGCTATAACCCACTCTGAGACCTTCTAATGAAGGGGTGGGTAAGAAATTGAATCACCATCATAATCATCATCATGATTATTATTGCTGCTGCTGCTGTTATTATCATCAGCATCATCATCATCATCAACATCTACTATCAAAAAATTGAATCTGTGCCAGAAATGCATTAGCAGCCAGTGGAGATAATAGCTATAATAACCTCGTGCCTGGATTACTGCCATGGAGCAGCCCTTGAAGACTGTTTGCAATCTGCAGTAGGTGCAGAATGATGCCACCTGGTTGCTGAGTTACACACCATTTCAGAGTCAGATTATGCCTCTTTATCGTGATCTGCATTGGCTGCCTAGTCATGTCCAAGTCCGTTTTAAGGTGTTGTCATTTTCTTCCAAAGCCTTAAATGGCTCAGGGCCTAAACACTTGGCAAAACACATTTTCCAGTTATGGGCAGCTCAGTCATTGACATCCTTGGAGGGGAGCCTTCTTGGGGTGCCTCCTGCAAGGTAGGGCCTGAGGGTGGTGATATAGTCAAGGACCTTCTTGGTTGTTGCACCTTCCCTGTGGCACTCTCTGCCACTGGAGGCTTGTCAGTCATAATCTTTACTCCAGTATCATTGGGTGTAAAAAGGCACACCTGTTCTCTCATGCTTTCTTGAGGTTATTGCCGGGTAGGACTCGGGGGAAATTTGATCATAGAACCATCTATAGGATTGCTGCTGTTTTAGAAAATGGTTTTATAGTTTTAATTTACTCTGTTGGTGTTTGACAGTGTGATTTGTGCACCATTAAGGATTTTTAAATTAAGAGCGAAAGAAAACAGCACGACTCTGGATTGATGTGTGACTTAGTGCCCTGGCGGCAGCGTTCTGCAGCAACTGTAGCTTCAGAGCAGTCTTCAGCTGAGATTCCTGAATTGCTGCGGGTTGGACTAGATGACCCTTGGGTCCCTTCCAACTCTAAGATTCTATGATTCAATGGTAGCCCCACATTATGGTAGTCTAGATTAAGGGTGCTTTTCATCTGCTTCTTGCATCTTTCCCTCCGGGTGTTGGGTTTCAGAAACTGCGCTGCCTGAAATATGGCCCAATGACTGGGGGAAAAACTAGTCTGGATGGAGAGATGTAAAGATGTCTCGAACGACTCTTGCGTTTTTCCTCTCCCACCCACTAACAGAGCGCCAAGTTTTCCTCGCCACATGGAAAGACATTCCAAATGAAAACGAGCTCCAGTTCCAGATTAAAGAGTGCCACCTGAATGCTGGTGAGTGATATTTTTTTTAAATAAACAGTCCTGCATGTGGGGATCTTTGTTAAGTTTTGATTCAATGCACTATAAAGGTAAAGAGACCCCTGAACATTAGGTCCAGTTGTGGCCGACTCTGGGATTGCGGCGCTCATCTCGCTTTATTGGCCGAGGGAGCCGGTGTACAGCTTCCGGATCATGTGGCCAGCATGACTAAGCCGCCTCTGGCGAACCAGAGAAGCGCACGGAAACGCCGTTTACCTTCCTGCCAGAGTGATACCTATTTATCTACTTGCACTTTGACGTGCTTTCGAACTGCTAGGTTGGCAGGAGTAGGGACCGAGCAACAGGAGCTCACCCCATCGCGGGGATTTGAACCGCCAACCTTCTGATCGGCAAGTCCTAGGCTCAGTGGTTTAACCCACAGCGCCACCCGTGTCCCCTAAATGCACTATAGTACTACTTTAAACAGCCATGGCTCCCCCCCCCCGAGGATTCTGGGAGCTGTAGTTTGTTAAGGGTGTGAAGAGTTGTTAGGAGACTCCCATTCGCCTCCCAGAGCTACAAAGGATAGCTCAGTGGTCAGGTATGAGATGCTTAATCTCACAGTTGTGGGCAAGCCCCCCCTCGAGCAGAAGATTCCTGCGTTGCAGCGGTTGGACTAGATGACCCTCATGGTCCCTTCCAACAATTCTACAAATTCTCAAGCGTTACCTACGATTGAATTTTATACAACTATGGGCTTCCCATGGGGGCATCTCTTTGGCCACCATGACAACAGAATGCTGGACCAGATGGGCCCTTGGCCTGATCCAGCAGCCTCTTCTGATGTTCTTATGCTTCATTAAAGGGTTTTAAAAAAATGGTTTCACAACCTTGGGGTTTTGCTAAGTCGGCTGATTGTCTCCCTCCCGTGTTGACGGTGGGGGGGGGGGGTTGACTACATGCAGATGGGTGTTTGGAGAATGGTGATGGCAGGGAGCCTCCTGTGGCAGGCACAGTCTATCTAGAACAGTCTCAACCCCTCCCCTGTCTCCCCCTCTATGATGCTTCCCATTGTGGGCTCCTCCACAAGATGTCCCTCCTTTTAGGGAAGGTTCTCCTCAGTCACTCTGGCCTCCCTTAGCCAGTCCCTTTGCCACCGCTGGCAGGTCTTAGGAACATAGGAAGATGTATTACAGGGACACCCCCCCATTTATGCAGTGGTTATGTTCCAAGGCACCACGCGTCTAAGGGAGATTGCGTATATCTGAAACACCATTTCTAAAGCCTGCAGATGCCCTGTGCCATCCCTTTTTGTGACGTTTTGGGTCACTTCCAGGGTTGATGTGTATGCGTGGTTGTGCACACATTGAACGCGACTGTATATCGAGTCAGACCATTGGTCCATCCATCTCAGTATTGTCTTCACTGGCAGCAGCTCTCCAAAGTTTCAGACACGAGTCTTTCCCCAACCCTATTTGGAGACGCCCAAGATTGAACCCGGGACCTTCTGCATAGAAAGTATGGCCTGTTCCTTAACCTTGTCCTCATTCTAAAAATAAAGCAGGATTCCATCCTTCATGGTTTGGAACAAAGGTCTAGTTTAACTAGGAATATGGGAAGCAATCTTATACAGAGTCAGACCCTTGGTTCATTTAGTTCTGTATTGTCTACACTGACTGGCAGCAGCTTTCCAAGGTTTCAGGCGCGGGTCTCTCCTAACCTAACCAGAGAAGCCACAGATGGCCTGGAATTTTCTGCATGACCTACATCCCTTCCCTAATCTGCCTTTTATGGAGTCTGCACTCAATTGTCTGCATTGACTGTCACCTGCTCCCCAGGGCTTCAGGGAAGAGTTATTCCCAGCCCTACTTGGATATGCACCGGGGAATGAACCACGCAAAGAACACGGCCCTCCACCGATCTTTGCCTCTTCCCCTTGTTGGAGATACTGCCGTCTCCAGCGAGCTCAGCAGCCTGATCTCAAAGCACAGAGTAAGCGGAGAGGAGGAGCAGGCCGGGAAGCCGTCCTCTGTAATTGCTACGGGGGCAAGGCATTAGCTTCCGAGATAGGGGAAGCCAGCCAGAACTGATAAGAAGAAACCAAAATCATGTTTATCAGGCATGACCCACTTTTCAGGCTCTCCACAAGCAGAGGGAGAGTGGCAGATTCTCTTGCATGCTACTGCTTCCCCAGCGACAGCTTCATCTCAGAGATGCCTCATCTCTCTGCCACGGTTTTCTGGGGTGTGGGGGAGAGGCAGGCAGGGTCTCCCTTCTCCCTGATCTGGGGAGGTGGCTGCGGAGAGCTTTGAAGCACGGAAAGTTTACTGACCGTGCTACCAAAGCAGGATCAGAGCGGTCCACACTCCAAAAGTCGCTGCTCTTTTGCTCAAGTCCCAAGCAAGACAGCTGAAAAGCTCTGTTTGCACTAGGTGAGCAGGCCTTGCCCAACAAGCAAGGCCTGGAGCTTAAAGCTGTTTTCAGGCAGGGCAACCCCAAGCAGATCTGGTGCTAAAGGAGCTTTTTAAAGCTCGGCTTTGCTAGCTAGGCAAGGCCTGCTTGGTGCTCCAGCTCTGCGAGGCTAGGGATTCTCGTGTGAGATTTCTTCCCACTCACCAGCTAGCCACAAGGCAGCTCCAAGGCTTAGGCTATATGCGATTTTCACGTATACATGTAACCCTTGGAACCGAACCCCTGCATAATACGAGGGATTACAGTGAAGGCGGTATATAAATGTGGATGAGAGTATACACAAGCACACAAAAATCTATCTAGCTTTGTATATATGCATCACACACCCATGCTAAGATTTCCAGCTTGGCAAAATTTGTGCCACAGATTATTCCATTTGCATTCCTAGGAAGAAAATTAAGATCCTGTTAGTTAGCTAGTTTTCTAAATCGCTTCAGTTGCCTTATAATGAAGGCAAAATGTTCTTTTTCCGTGGATTGGGGTTTTTCCTCTCTTTCCCATTCTTGTGCTTCCGTCGACGCCCTCCTCCTGACAGCTGCTGCCTCCCAACCACTTCCCTTGACTTATTTTTTTTTTAATAAAAAATAGAGAATAATAAAGAGTGTTCCAAGGCGCAATTATCATCACGCAGGAGAACAAAAGGCAGCCTGCGGTTTCCGAAGTAGGAAGGTCACACAATAGCAGGCGCCTGGGAGGGGTCTTGAAGTCAATGGATGCTCAACACACACACACACACACACACACACACACATTTCCCTGCCTTTGGAGCTGTTTCGAGCAATCAATAGCAAGTTGTTGGTTTTTTCCTTGTTCCTGGGCTGCCCCCTCCCGCCCCGTGCGAGTGCCACCCCCTTCGGCAACGACAAGGTCACCCTCTGCGGATGACTAAGCTCTTGAAACATGTCAGCAAAGCCATACACATTACAATTAAGTAAACAGTGGCAGCGCTGCCCTCCTTTGTGCTGCTATCAGCCGGGGGTTTCGTTTTCCACATGTCAAAGTAACTTCACTGAGCGGCAAGCGGGGCGGGCAAGAGGCTCTATTTAAAGCCCTGTCGTTGCTTGCGAAAGAGCGGAGGATGGAAGCAGGCGGGGAGGGGGTTTTCATTCCCCCTCCCACATTGTGTTCTCTTGGAAGCTTCAGAACGCCCTCCTTTGAGAAGGGTATCAGCACCCGCTCATGATCCGGCAAGGGCCATTCATGGCTCCATGCCTGGAGGGAGCACAGAGAGGCACAGTGGGGAGAAGTGGGAGGCCGGTCACCACCCCTCGAGAAAAAGGATCTGGTGGAGTTGAGGAAGAGAAAGGGAGGCAAAATTATCAAGGAGCAGTGTATGGTACCTTTTGGTTTAGAGCAGGGGTGTCCAACTCCCAAGAGATTGCGATCTACTCACAGAGTTAAAAACTGGCAGTGATCTATCCGCTTTTTCGGGGGTTCGGGTTAAAGTTGTTGAGTTTTTTCAGGGAGGAGGTAAAGTGTTGAGCTTTTTCTAGGGGAGCCACAGTTGTTCAGCTTCTTTGGGGGAGCTAGTGATCTACCACTGATCTACCACAGACGTCCAGTGATCCACCGGTAGATCACAACCTACCTGTTGGACATGCCTGGTTTAGAGAAGGAAGAGGTGGCACAATAGCAGTTTGTAATGTTATGCCCAGCATGGAAAAAGTGGACAGAGAATAGTTCTCTCCCCCCCCCCCTTTCCTAACGCTAGAACTCAGGACAGAGAAAAGAAAGGACTTCTTCACGGAGCGCAGAGTTAAACTCTGGAACTCCTTCCCACAGGAGGCCGTGATGGCCACCCACTTGGGTGGCTTTAAAAGAGGATTGGACAGATTTGTGGAGGAGAAGCAGTCAAGGCTTCCCCCTAAGACTTCTGGGAGCTGTAGTTTTTGTTAAGAGTGCTGAAGGCTGTTAAAAGGTAAAGGGACCCCTGACCATTAGGTCCAGTCGTGGCTGACTCTGGGGTTGCGGCGCTCATCTCGCTTTACTGGCCAAGGGAGCCGGCATACAGCTTCCGGGTCAGGTGGCCAGCAGGACTAAGCCGCTTCTGGCAAACCAGAGCAGCGCACGGAAACGCCATTTACCTTCCCATCAGAGCAGTACCTATTTATCTACTTGCACTTTGACGTGCTTTCAAACTGCTAGGTTGGCAGGAGCAGGGACCGAGCAACAGGAGCTCACCCCGTCGCGGGGATTCGAACCGCGACCTTCTGATCAGCAAGTCCTAGGCTCTGTGGTTTAACCCACAGCGCTACCCGCATCCCTGCTGAAGGCTGTTAGGAAAACCCATTCCCTTTCCAGAGCTACAATTCCCTGTGGGGAGGTATTGATCATTCAGTCACTTTGAGAATTGTAGCTCTAGGAGGGGAACAGAGGTCTCCTAACAACCCTCAGCATCCTTAACAAACTACAGCTCCCAGAATTCTTCTGGGGAAGACATGACTGTTTCAAGTTGCATCATAGCGCTTTGAATGTGCCAAGTGAGTATGGCGCCAGTCACAGAATATTAATTGCATGTTTGAAATAGTGGGCTGGACTGCTTTTCTCGAATTGGTAAGGTATGGCCTTGTGGTACCCGTTGCTTTAAGGAATTGGCTTTCTCGTACGCTTCTTTGACAGGCTCTGTGTCTGGGAAGCGGCTTACAAATCCATTGTAACAAATGGACCTTCCTGTTTGCCAGGCCATGTACTCCCCCCCCCCTCACTCTAGACCCGCGAAAGAGCCTGAGGGATCTCTAATGCTGTTTGCGCAGATTTGGGCAGTGGAGAACGGAGCCGGCGTCAGATCGGCAACTCTTTGGTCCCCTGCCCTGTTTTCCGAGGGCTCAGCACCACTCAGAGCAGGTGCCTGCTTATGAAGACAGCGGGGCCCCTCTGCCACCGGTCACGTGGGCCCAAGCCGTTTTGCCTTGTGTGTCAGGCACTGCCGGGCAGCGTTGCCTAGCAACGCTTCCTCGTTCCCTCCAAAGCTGACATCAGCCTTGGCATGACAGTGCTGGGAAGCGGAGGTTGGGGCGGCGGGGGGAGCTGGCATTGCTACCTGTGAATGAAAGGGAAGAACTCCGAATCTCCCAGCGCACGCCCTTCGTAGTATTTTTCAATGGCTACTCGCCGCAAAGGCTAATGCTCCACAGTCAGAGGCAGGGATGCTTCTGGAAACTGCCGGAGGGGAAGATGCTCTTGCGCTCATGTCCTGCTTGCGAGATTCCCTTTGGGGCATCTGCTTGGCCCCTGTGAGAACAGGATGCTGGGCTAGATGGACCATTGGCCTGATCCTGCAGGCTGTTCTTCACTCGAGCTGCTGACTCTGCTAGGTGTTGCTGGACAGGATGTGAACCTGCCCCATGCAGCTTGCAGGCGCTCCCAATTTTGGATCACCCTCCCTGGAACCTGCCTAAACAATATTTTTCTTTGGCACCCTGGGCATCAGAAGAGCTGACATTGGCTTGCGGTTTTCTTCCAGCATCCATAGTTTTAAAAAATATTTTGTTTTGTCATGGTTGCTTTGCACCATTCCGAGATCCATCTGTGTGAAAGGGAGCATAGAAATCAGTAAAAGAGATGGAATGATAAATACGGCCGAGGCAAAGCCAGCGTCGCAGGCTCCGAACCAACTGCAGTGTTTTAGGGGACGGGGGGTGGTTGGCTTTTTTCAAACTGCCCTTCTCGGTTTGGCCCATTTCAGACAGTGGGCAAGCTCAAATGCATGTCTTGATTAAAAAAAGAAAAAAAACTAATCCCAAAACTAATCCTTTTTGAGGCCTTTCCGTGCCTCTCACTCACAATTCTGGTGACCTCATAAGGTCAGTTGCTATGAAGGCTGGCAGGCTCAGCCATTTAAATGGGTGGAGATCAGTCAATGGAAACTTCACTTGCTCGGCAAAGGAATTAAGATGTGAAGCAGCAGGGCAGAGAAATGACCCTGACCGCCCTACCCGTTTCTTTTTTGAAGCTCCTCTCTTGTTTCTGGTTTGGCCAGGAGAGAAAAAAATATCGAACTTTAAAATGGCTTTTCCTTCCTACTGGAGCAGAGGTGGATGACCCCCAAGGTCCAGGTTCTCTCATTTGCAGGCTTCCGGGGGCCGCGTGGTGGCAGTGTACAGGGCCAGAGGGAAAAGTCGGTGGAGCACTGGAAGCGACTCTTACTGTTTTGTAGTAGGCTGTCTTCCAGCCTCTCCAAACTCAGAAGTCTCAGTAGTGTAGTCTGCATGAGTGTGTGTGTGTGTGTGTGTGTGTGTGTGTTGGTTGCAAAGTAAGGGGTGGGTTTTTTTTTGCAAAATTGGAAGTGTTTGCCAAACCACCATCCTATAAACTGAGGATTCTGGTTTAGATTTGGGGAGTTGGCTTTTGCAAGGCGCTAATCCCCTCACAAGGTAGGATGAGGTGGGCTTGGCGAGTTTCCCACCCTGCTCCCAAAGCCCCATGATTGCAACTTGCTGTGTCACCAGCTGTTTTGCAGCTGCATTTTTAGGTGGGCTGTGCGGGTGTCATTTCCCTGGATAAAGTTGTATGGAGGGAAGGGGGCTTTAGCCCTGGGAAGGGATAGGCACTTGTGTTGTGTCTCTGTTTCCACAGCGACCAAAGACAGGGAAGCCCATCAGATTGTGAACATGGTGTGTGTGAGATGAGTGAGTGAACCTTGTGTGACCCCCTGCAACCAGCCATTCCAGAGTCTAGCTGGGTGTGAGGCATTGATCTGGCCCACCCGGCTGTGCCTTCCACCTGGGAAAGCCCAGCTCCCGTGCTGAGAAGGCGTGCATAGCCAGCATTTTGTGGGGAGGATGCTGTGTCGCGAAATGTGGAGTTTCCTGGCAGTTAATGAGAGAGTTGCACGTTAAGCAGAGCTCTGGGGAAGTGAGGCTAGTTAACGGTGTGCGGATGTTTCTCGACGGCACTGCAACTGAACAGCACTCGAATGTTTCTGGGGGTGAGCTCTTTATGTCTCTCCTCTGTGCACACCCACTCATCCACACATCCGGCCTCTGGAGAGTGTGTCAGGAGCAATGCACAGAAGATGAGTCTGCTGGACGAGGTCAGGGGCCAGTTTAGCCCTTGTATTCACAGTGGCACCCCCACCCTGGTGAAGCACATTACTGGCTTGGATCCTTTGTGTGATCTAATGAGGTTTTTCTTCCTTGTTTGCCCTTCCGCCCAGACACCGTTTCCAGCAAGCTCCAGAACAACAACGTCTACACCATCGCCAAGAGGAACGTGGAAGGACAGGACATGCTGTACCAATCCCTGAAGCTCACCAATGGCATTTGGATCTTGGCTGAGCTGCGCATTCAGCCAGGGAACCCCAACTACACGGTAAGATCCCCACTGGCAGGGCTGGCCTGGGAGTATTGGGGAGAACATGCATCAAACGCTGGTGCGGCCTCCAGAGCCTCACTGTCCTCCCTTTCTCATCTGCCGCCCAAGGCAGCCTAATGGTGGGACCAGCCCTGTGTCTGGGGAAAGAAAAGGCACAATAAATTTCTGCCTTCAGATTTATTTGTTCATTGTAGAAGACCTCAATGCGGTTTACAAAAAGAAAAATCGGTGAAAGCAATTAAAAAGAACAATTCAGATCATTTAAGAAAATTGAGACCTGTTCTAAACTAAAAAAAAATCAACATTTGGCATGTCTGGGGAGGCATTTCTCAACAGAAATGTTTTCAGCAGGTGCCGAGAATTGAACAGCGAAGACGCCTGGCTGGTGCCAGTCGGTCAAGAGTTCCAAAGTTTAGGTGCTGCGGTGCCGAAAATTTCATTTTGTACAACTGCGGAACGAATATGATGTGTCCCTGTAACAGTGCCAGTTCCGCAGATAGAAGCTGTCGAGTGGCAAGGCGATCTTGCAGGCAAACTGGTCCCAAGTTGTTTAGGGTTTTGCATACTGATAGTAACACCATCAGCATGGCCCAGCCGCCCGCAGGTCTTGGGGCAGAAGTGTTATGGGCTGACAGGGTCTTGCTCGAGTCAGCAATAATTTGTAAACCTCAGTTTGGGGAATGAGGAGGGAGGAAAACGAAGGCCTTTGAAACCTGTCTCAGCAACTTTATGCCTCCCCCCCCCCACACCTCCCAGGTGCCTTCAAATAAACCAGCCCCCTTCCCTTCTTCTCATGCCTCCTTTTCTCCCACAGCTCTCTCTGAAATGCCGAGCTCCCGAAGTCTCCCAATACGTCTACCAGGTCTACGACGCCATTTTGAAAAACTAAGCCCGTCGAAGGCGCCGCCGCTGCTGACGGCCGGCCTCACCGCGCAGGGAAATCGGGACGGGGCTGACTCCAGACACTCTGCCGCCCCCATTTTGCCGGTGCAGGCCCAGAACCCTCTTGGCGTGGGGGGGAGGGGGAAAAAAAGCTCTGTGTTGTTGTCTAAGATCTCGGTGCGACGCACTGAGGCAAAACCAAGGTAGCGAGTAGTGTCCACGTTGCTGGTAACTGTAGGGGGGATGTCGTCCCATTTGATACTTTTAGCATCTGTGAGGAGTTTGTAACCACTTTTTTTGCGCCACCCGTTGTTTTTCTTTTTTCTTTTTGTAATATAATTTCATTTTCCCGCCAGTCCGTTGCCACGTCTTGTCTCGCTCATCTGTTCCCCGTGTGGCTTCTTCATCTTGTGCCAACGCTTTGCGTTTTCTTGAACCACTGTAGGCCTCTAGTTGACACTTCAGAACATGCAGTCTCATTTTAAACAATCGAGAGACACACACACACACACACGGACACACACACACCATCTCTGCCCAGCCTGAGAAAAACCATTCACATCGCACTTTATTCTTTTACATTTGTGTACTTATGATGATGATGACGACGGTGATATTATTTTTCTGCAATTAAACCAGCTGTCTCAAGCAGGCCAGGCTGAAGGAAGGGGCATCTGAAAGAGACCAGCCTTGTAAGAAACGACACTGAGTATTGGTCAATTTGGTCTTTAGGAACTGGCACGTCTCCCCGCCCTTAAATTTGAAGTGTGCTCTCTTCCCACCCTGGTTGAAAATCCTGCCTGCTGCAATCATGGCAGTCTTTCCTGACCCATGGAGCTTTTCAGCATGAGCAAAGGACCACCCAGAGCTGTGTCTTACAGCTGGGAAGAGACTCCATTTCTAGGGAACCTCAGGAGGTGTGAAAGGTCAGAGAGCCAGCTCCCATATGCGCCTGCATGCATCTCACAAAAGCTGCTTTCCGGGGCTGCATTTAATGCGGCTGCCTTTCCTGATGGTACGGCGCATGTTTGGCATTATTAAGGAAGCGTGGGGCCCTCTCCACGTAGGGGCCAAGTCCTTCCTCAAAGCCAAGTTGGGTGTAGTCAAAGAGGCACCCAGTTCAAACTGCTGACCAGCATCTGTTATCGAGGGTGGTGGTGGTGGAGCATCTGTGGCCCCTCCAGAAAGTGTCGCTGGGTTCCGACTCCCATCAGCCCTTGCAGGCAGGATGGCTGATGGTCAGGGAAGGTGGTAATATCCGGGGAGGGAGAGCGCACATTTTGCCAACCCTAAACTTAAATGTGCCCCATTACTGAGGAAAGCTTAAGATGGCCCTCCCTTTCTTGCCCACTTTCCTACTGCCACCTCCTCGCTTCACCTTAGGGAGCAGATCCTCGATATCCAAGGGCCCTCTGTGCATGTACAGTGTTTGTATCAGCGCCTGCTTCATTCACACCCCCAGCCTCCCGTTAGCTTTCGGCAGAAGACGGAGGCGCCTTCCTTCTTCTGCAAGACACAGGAGAAGAAACCAGGGGTGGCATTAAGGGAAAAGGGGGTAGGTGTGGGGTTGATCCAGCTGGCCTCTTGCTGTTTCACTGGTCTCAAATCCACGACATGGATCCAGGTCAAATCCAGTGGAATTGACAGGAAAGCTTATTCACCAGAACCGAGCTGGGCAAGGGAGACAGACAAGACTGTTGGGTTGCCAGCACTTAAAAACAAAAAAAGACCCTGACAGGGGGACGGGACATTTAGAGGGCAAAAATGTGCCAGGCGACTTCCTTTACTGCCGCTTAGAACCACACAGGAGCTTAGCTCCCCCTAGCAAGAATCATTGACATATAAGGAATCCCATAAGAATACTTTTCACGGTGATGGCTTCATGGCTGCTGTCTCCCCGGGATCTTGTGTTGTGACCCTTTGGGAAGCGTCAGCCAAGGAGCTGGTCTCCTTTCTGAGGCTCTGAAGGCCCCAAAATGGCTATCCAATGGGCTCCCTCAAGCAAGCCATGGGGCAGCAGCCCTACATAGGAGCCCCACCCCAACCCCAGGGGCTCAGTAACCTCACTTTTGCCACCTGCCTCTGATTGCCCAAGCTGTGCTATTGAGCACCAGCGCAGGAGAGGGGGCTGTAGCCTGTGGCGGACTATCTCACTTCAGGCCTGTTCTTGTGGGGAAAAAGTCAATGTGGCTGCCGTTTGGGTTGCTGCTGCTGAGCTGCTCCAAGAAACAAAATGGGATCTCACAGCAGTTGCAGTTTGGGGCAGGAGATTTGGGGAGCTTAGCTCAAGCTTCTTAAGGGTTGAGAAGGCCAACAGTGCCTCTGAAATGTTGTCGTTTGGGGCCAAGATATCTGCAGTAGTGAAAGGTCTGAACTTGGAGGCCAAGGAAAACATTTGGGCCTGATCCCCTCTTTACTCTCTTTTTTGAGCACAAGGCTGCAATTACTCAGCCTTATTGAGGTGTCCCAAAGGGGCTGTGTGAAGCCCCCTCTGGATCGAAGTTTGAAGCACCCTGTGGCCCAACTCTCTTTTTTAAAAACAAAGGAGAGACATTGCACACACCAAGTGACTTTTCCTCCCTGCTGTGTTCAGGAGGTAAAGAATTTAGTGCATCCCAAAAAACCACTTCCATAGCAGTTTCAAGAATGGGGGATGTGAAGTTCTTGAGGGAGATGGGCTGGCAGCGATAAGCTTTGGGTAACTCTTCTGACTCAGTGTTGAGCCACATTCAGATTTCAAAAGCGTTATGATGCCAGTTTAAACAGCCGTGGCTTCCCCAAAAGAATCCTACCGTTTGTTAAGGGTGCTGTGCGTTTTTGGGGGGACTCCCCTATTCCCCTCCCATAATTCTGTGTGAAGAGACGATGGACTATTAAACCACTCCAGGAATTGTAGTTCTGAGGGGAATGAGGGATGGTGTCTCCTAACAACTCTCAGCACCCTCAACATACTACGGTTCCCAGAATCCTTTGAGGGAAGCCATGGCTGCTCAAAGCGGCATCAAGGTGCTTTAAATGTATGTTGTGATTGTGGCCTCAGTGGTGCCCAGCAACACCACGCCCAGGGAAAATGGAGCTGCTGAAGATGGAAACAAAATGGCGGGTGCAAGCCTAGGACCTTCCAGAAATGCACCACACCCCTGTTCTCTCTGTCTCTCTGCTGGGCCTCCTGCTGTGTTTCTTTTTGTCTGCATGCTGTGAAGTGTGGGGTGGAGGGTACTTTTTGTTTTTGCTCAAAATTGCTGCATTCTGAGGCATTTGACTGCGGGGTGGGGTGGGGGTGGAATGAAGCTTTGCCTTGTATCATCAATAAATGTCATTTACACAGATCTGGCTGCCTGGTGGTGGTGCCTTTGTTCAGGAGGAGGGTGGGGACAATGCCCTAGACTTGCCAGAGCAGGGGACTGAGGAGCAAATGCATCCGGAACCCTGCCTAATTAGCCCATGTCTAATGGCAGCGGCCTGATTTAAAGACAGGCGTTTCCGCCATTTGACATTCCATGTTTCAAGCGTGAAGAATTGCCAGCCCAGGCTCTGTACCTGCATTCCGAGGGCGAAAGCAGAATCAAAATATCACGTTAACGTCGAAGGTGGAATTTCCCTTGAACGTCAGGCTAGAAGGGCAACTCGTATGCATATTATGGGTAGCGTTCTGCGTTGCAAGTTAAAAGCCCATCTGTCCCACCTGCATGCGTGCCTATTTGCAAGGGACCAGGCGAGCTGTAAAACGTGCTGCAAGGTGATGCCTGATGTTCAAGATATTCTAATGGAACATGGTGTGGATATTTGCAGTGCAGTCCTCATCTTTGTAATGTGGACATCCAGATCCATCCTCGCATCCATTTTGCAGAGTTCCAGTGATTGCAGAACAGGGAGGGGGGAGATGTAAAACAGCAAAAGACAGTTCTCAAAAGTTTAAGCGGGATCAGAATTGGTTTACCCCATGTAGGAAGTAGTAATGTGAAGGTCAAGAAGAAGAAGAGTTTGGATTTGATATCCCGCTTTATCACTACCCTAAGGAAGTCTCAAAGCGGCTAACATTCTCCTTTCCCTTCCTCCCCCACAACAAACACTCTGTGAGGTGAGTGGGGCTGAGAGACTTCAGAGAAATGTGACTAGCCCAAGGTCACCCAGCAGCTGCATGTGGAGGAGCGGGGAAGCGAACCCGGTTCACCAGATTATGAGTCCACCGCTCTTAACCACTACACCAGGGGGAGAAATGGAGGGTGGGTCCCAATCCCCCTGGCTTTTGGTGGTTCTGAGATCTCTGCTCCCTATATTCCTTTTCTTTTTCCTGTTCAGGAACTCGGGGGGGGGGGGTTAGGAGGGTGTCAGAGGAAGAACTTCCTGTCCTCAGTGAGCTGGCAATTAGCTGCGTGTAGGAAGGCGGTTGCACTCAGATCAGAGACTGGTGCAGGGAAGTAACGGTGAGCCTCCTCTGAAGTCTGGAAATCCCGCTTTGTTTCTTGTTAGGCAGCGAATGAATTACCCAGCCACACACTGCAATGACTCCCCCCTCCCATGGAAGCTGATTGGCAGGAAGCACAGAGTAGACCGGTGGATCCTGCAGAGATGCAGCAGGGAGGCCCCTCACAGTGGGTGGGTTCTGTGGAACCAAAGCTGTTTTGTTTGGCACACTGCGTGCTTTGGAAATGGTTAGCCCGGGGTAAAGGGGGCCTGTTCTGCACCTTGAGCCCCCGAACCTCTTTGACACCCTCCGCTCTTCATGCCCTGCCCTGGTGAGATGAAAGCTCCCACTACAGGGAAGGGAAGAGCTTTTTATTATTATAGCTATAAAAGCCAGGCTCCCAGGTATTGTTGCAAAAGAATCCCTGTGGCTGCCTGTCTCCCTCTGCTTTGTTCCTGCTTGTGAATACAAGCAAGTGTCTTCACTCCCTTAAAGGCTTCCGCTCAGGGATTTGGCTGCACTTTCTTCCTCGCCTCAGATCGTCTTGTGATCTCAGCCTCTGCCTTGTTGCTACTGCTGCTGTTGAATCCTGATCATTCTGCAGGCGTCCAGAGTCCACCGAGGTGCCCAGCTGCTGTGGAGAAGAGTTTTCCTCCTCTGTGTGTGTTGGCAGGAGGATGCAGAATTCAGAGGAGAATTCCACTCCATGAGAATCTCTCCCCACCCTTTTTAAAAATCAAGTTTCTAGTCCATATTGCTGAAGTTTGTAGTCTGGCGTGTGTGTATTCTGCCCTTCAGAAAATCCTCCTGAGGTAGAATACAACAGAACAAAGATGCACATTTATAAATATTACATTGCTCGTTTCTGTTTTGCATTGTGATGTATTTGTGTTGGGATCTATTTTATTGTGGTACTCTGCCTGGAAATCTGACCGGTGGTATATATTTACAATAAATACAATTCACACTAAAGCCACAAAATACAAAGAATAAAATGTAGTGGTAAACTGTATCAGAACCGAAAGCCACAATGATTAAGGTGATGGTGATGGTTCAAAATAGCTGAATGGTACCAAACTGATCAAAGCTGATCCAAGTGGAATGTATTGCAGAGTGCTTCAGGTTATAAACAGGGTTGTTTTTTGGGGGGTGAGGTGTTTGGGGACAGATAAAATCACTAAAACACTAAAAGTAGAAAAATAAAAGATTTTCTACCTTTGCTTTTTTGGTTGGTATGTGCACAGTTTTGATTCCTTTTGTTCAGAAAGCTGGTTTAGTTTTTTCCTGTGTGAAACCTCTGCTGATGTCCCATTCAGGTCTGGTGCCAGATTCCCCAGGGCAGGTCCAAGGGGCTGAGAGCAAACAAAGTCTTTTTAGGCCTCTTCTCTCCACCCACACTGCCTCTTATTTAGAAATTAAGGCATACCACACAATGTAAGTTTTTGAATTAATACAATGAGTTTGAATTAATATATTAATTGCACCATTGCCAAAAAATATGCACAAACACAAAAAAAACCACTTTAAAATACCAAGAACACTTATTTCTGACTGCAATCAGGTTTTCTCCCCCACCCCACCCAAATTTTAATTTTCATCATCCAAAACACTATCTTTTCTCTTACCTTAAAGAACCAAGTAGTCTACCTGAAAGACACAACAGTTTCACATGAGCCAGACCACATCAGGGCATAATTTACAATGCACGGCTCAGTCCTGAATATGTGAAGTAATAGTATCTGCTCATGTGCAGAGCGCATCCCACCTGTGAGTAATCATAATCAGCCTCTTATGTATGAAATTAAGAAGAGTATCTTCCAGGTCTGAGGAAGGATGAGGAGTCCATCGCTGTGATATCCAAATAGGCTCAGAGGTCAAACTTCATTTTTAAAATTTGCTAAGCAACTCAGAAAAAAAGAAAGAAACGATGACACCAGCTTTCCCCCCTCCTTTCAGCATTTACGATATTCTGAACTTAAACCAGGAAGGGGTGGGGGCTTCTTTGAAGCAAATCCACAAACCTTTTCTGGAAATAATGTTGAATTTGTTTATTGTGTATTTTATTTTTATTTTTTTATAAAAAAATTTTATTGGCTTTTCAAACACATAATAAAAAACAAACACATCACAAAACAAAAACATACACAACATTAAACATATATCGACTTCCCCATACCTCCCTTTCGCTGCATCCTTATTCCAAAGTTCTTTAGCAACCCTTTAGTCAGTTTATCTAATTAACTTCCTTTTCATTAAATTCCTTAAGTTTGTTAGTTACAGCTGTAATTCTCTACTTCTTACCCCTTGACATCCTAACGTTCCTCAATTTTACAACAATTTTTAAGATATATTTTGAATTTCTTCCAATCCTCTTCCACCGTCTCTTTCCCCTGGTCGCGGATTCTGCCGGTCATCTCTGCCAATCCCATAAAGTCTATCACCTTTGTCTGCCATTCTTCCAGAGTAGGTAGTTCCTGCATCTTCCAATACTTTGCCAGAAGAATTCTTGCTGCTGTAGTTGCATACATAAAGAAAGTCCTATCCTTTTTTGGCACCATTTGGCCAACCATGCCCTGGAGAAAAGCCTCAGGTTTCTTAGAAAAAGTCCATTTAAGGACTTTCTTAATTTCATTGTAGATCATTTCCCAAAAGGCTTTAATCCTCGGGCAGGTCCACCAAAGGTGGTAAAAGGTACCTTTAGCCTCATTACATTTCCAGCATTTGTTGTTGGGCAAATGGTAAATTTTTGCAAGCTTGACTGGGGTCATGTACCACCTGTAAATCATTTTCATTATGTTTTCTTTTAAGGCATTACATGCCGTGAACTTAACACCAGTGGTCCATAACTGTTCCCAGTCAGCAAACATAATGTCATGACCGATATCCTGTGTCCATTTAATCATAGCTGATTTCACCGTTTCATCCTGTGTATTCCATTTCAATTATTCAAGTATTTTAATTATGTATTGATTTTATAGTTCCAAACCACTTAGAATACATTTTTGCATGTAAGTGGTATAATATAGTAGTCATCGCCGTATACAGACCGTTCTCCTAAGACTCAAGTAAGGTTCCAGTCCTCATGGAAGGGATGATTTAAACAGGGACATAGGAAGCTCCCTTATACCCGGAGTCAGCCCTAGCTTGAAGACGCCTGGGGGTGAACCTGAGAACTTCTGCATGCAAAGCAGACGCTCTACCACTCTAGGATTCCAGTTCTGTGCTTCTGAAGAGAGGGCAGATAGAAATAGGTTCACAGGCCTTCTACTGAATCAGTCTCTTGGCCCATCTAGCGCAATATTGGCTGCACTGACTTGGGGGCAGCTCTCCAGGGTTTTAGGCAAGGTGATATTTCCCAGCCTTGCTTGGAGATGGCAGGATTTGAACCTGGGACCTTGTGCATGCACATCAAGTGCTCTACCACTCAGCAAAAGTCCTTCCCAAAACAGAGCAGGCGACAGGCACATGCAGCAAATTTCATTAATTGGGCAATGATTTGAACCCAGGTCTTCTTGGTCCACTACGCCACACCTGTTCTCCTGACATGCCCATTTAAATAGATTGGCTCCCCCCCCCCCCAAATCAATGGCATAACCAAGGTGTGGATTGAATACTGGAGGGAAGCTGATCTGGGCCAGCTGGATGTGTGACATGCTCAGAAGCCTCATGATGTTCCCAGGCTTCTATGATGGATGAAAATGTAACACAATTCCTGGAAGCAGAAAAGGTGGGTCATGTATAAAATTATGCATGGAATATAAAATTTTGCATGGCTTGGCGAAAGCAGATACGGAAGTTTTTCTACCCCTCTAACAACACTAGAGGTTGTAGACATGCTGGGAAGCTGAATGTTTGAAGATTCAGGACTGATCAAGGAAAGGGCTTCTTCATGCAGCACACTGTTAATTTGTGGAACTCCCTCCCGCAGGAGGCAGTAATGGCTGCCAACATGGATGGATGGCTTTGAAAGCAGATGAAACAAATTCGTGGAGGAGGGAGGTCCTTGGCTACTAGCCACAATGGCTATGCTCTGCCTCCACGATCGGAGGCAGCTATGCGTCTGAATACCAGGTGCTGGAAACCATAGAAGGGGAGAGGGCCACTGTGAGAACAGGATTCTTGGCCTAATCCTGCAGGATCTTCTTATGTTCACCTTCCTAAATACCCTGTGGCCGAAACACTCGCTCTGAACCTGCTGGTGGCTGGGAATGCATGGAAAGCTCTCTTCTGACAGCATCATCCAGCGACCCTATAGGCACCCTATAGCACCCACAGCTGGTCTGACGTCCTTCTGAGCTTTATGGCCCCAATCCACGCCTGCTGCTAAAGAGAAACTCAAAGGGGTGAAACTGTGAAGCCTTTAGCTGTTTTCTCTCTCCATGTGTGCCTGCCTCTCTCTCTCTCTCTCTCTCTCTCTCTCTCTCTCTCTCTCTCTCTCTCTCTCTCTCTCTCTCTCTCTCTCTCTCTCTCTCTCTCGACAGAACATGTCAGGCTTTGTGACCCTGTGGATCTCCTGCAATCAGTAGCAGGAGATTTCCAACCCCCCCTTCTCTCTATCCTCACACATACACGCACACAGAGGCTGTTCTCTCCATCCAAGCTGACTTCCCTGCATTGCAAGAAAATATAGGAAGGGGGGTGGGGAGGAGAAGATTCTATTTCTCATTTTTGTTGGAGGGGGGGAGGAAAATAAAAAAAAAACAACCCAGATGAGATGAGAGAGAAATTGTTTCAACTGTAGAACCAGCCTCCTTCCCTTTACCATCGCAGGTTTCGTTTTACCAGATTATTATTTTTTGCCTCCAAGTAAGCGCTGCAGCCCCCCCAGTTCTCTGCAATAGAGATATATATATTATACACCGATCCGAGCTGCCCCCTCCCCCAACAACTCCAAAACCTTCCAAGATCTGCGTGAGGATACTGAATGGAATATCTTTCCTTCTCTGCAACCAGCAGGCACCCCCCGTTTTTTCAAGGATTTGGGACCCATCACTGGAGACACCGCCTGGGGGGGCGAGTGTCCTTGGCCTCCTCGTCATCTCTGCAAGGTAAAGGGTGGGCTTTGGGGTTGGGGTGGGTGGGAGGAAGGCGGTGAGGGGGAGGAGGAGGGCTCCCCCTTCCCGAGGGGCGCCCATCTATGGGGAGGTGGAGCAAAGGGCGCTGCACAGGTGAGACGCACCAGATGCACCTGTCCTCTGGACTCAGCGCAGCAGTGACGGGTGGGAGGATTCTAGCTGATGCTCAAAGTTAAAACCGTGCACCTGGAAGGAGTTCCTGGGGAGGGATTGTTATTACTCTCGCATCAGGATGGGGGGGGGGGTTGTTAGGGCCAAGGACCTAGTTTTGGGGCCCCTCCCCAGAAGCCAAACCGGGGGTGCGTTTGAAAGTCCAGTGACTGTGGCTGTGGCTACCTGTTCAGCCAAGGAAACTCATACCTGTTTCCACAGATGCTGCACCTCCCCGCTTTCTCCAAAACCATCACTTTCTTCAAAGGGGGTCTTGTGCCCCCAGCTGTAGTGTATAGTCTGGCATCAAGGAAGGGGTCCGTGTGGAAGTCAAGTGTGGATTTTGGGCTGCTCAGTTTCCCTGCAAGCATAGAGAAGACCGACTTGAAGCAAGAGAGGCCTTCGCTCCTGGCACATGAAGCCCCATACCTTAAATTCCACTGTGATGCTCGCCAGCCCAGCCCTTAAACCGCAAGTGGGTTATCACACGAGGCCTGCTGAGTCTCTCCGACCTCTTGAGCTGGTGCATGGCACATCTTGAATTCCCTTCCTGGGTTGCCAGAGTGGCACCCCCGACAAACACAAACTCCCCCCTCCCTGCGCATGGTGTGATGGGCCACATGGTAGCTTGCGTGTGGACAATATGCTTGGCGCACTGTGCATGGAGGTGCGTGTGGGTGGGCATTCACCGCCCACATGTTGGGTCCGAGATGTTGTGTGTGGGGAGGTATAATATGCTGCCACAATAACACACATGTAGATGAGTTTGCTCTTCGGGGTGAGGGTCTGTCTGAGATTGTCAGGTGCATTCAGTTTGCCCCCTCCAAAAAAGAACAACTTTGGGCCCTTGGCACCTATGTAACAGGTAGGGCCATAGCACCTGGTTTGCAGGCATCCCAGACATCTCTAGGTAGGGCTGGGTGGGACTCCTGTCTGAAATCCTGGGGAGCGGCTGCCAGTCAGTGTAGACAATATTGAGCTGCGAGGTCCAATGCGCAGATACAAGGCAGTCTCCTATGTAAGTGCTGTTCTGAACTCTTATACTGAGTCAGAGCGCTGCTTCATTAGCTCTTTAAATTCCTGCACTCTCAAACACTCTGGGGTTTGAGACAAGTCTCTCAACGTAAGGGCACCCCAAGAGCCTGGCTGCTGGATGAACCCCATGTGGGCCCATGGAGCCTAGCACCCTGTTCTCACAGTGGCCAACAAGATTCCTCCTTTGGGAAGCCCACAAGAGCAACAGCACCCTCTCTCTAGTCTGGGATAGCTCAGTCGGTAGAGCATGCGACTCTTAATCTCAGGGTTGTGAGTTCGAATCCCGCGTTGGGGAAAAGATTCCTGCATTGCAGAGGGTTGGACTAGTTGACCCACGTGGTCCCTTCCAATTCTATGATTCTATGATTATGACCTGCTCTGCACTTATAAGAAATCAACCTGTTAGTGTGGCAGCACCCACATTTTGGAACTGCCTGCCTGTTGACATCAGACAACACTCCCTTTGGTGCCTGCAAAAAACATTTTTATTTAGGCAAGCCAAAAACAGCAAAAAAAAAAATGTTTCCCAGGCAAACCAGGGATGTACATTTAAAAGCATAATTCCTCCTCCTCACCCTCAACTTCACAATGCTCTGTAAATTATGCACTTACAGTCTGTGTGTGTGTGTGTGTCTCTGTGTATCTGTTTACCAGGCCGCGCATGCTGCCTTCACACACTGCTGCCACAGATCAGCTGACAAAATGTGGCAGCCTCCGTTTGTGAGGATCCATGTGCTCCGGAGGCTGCGCATGGGTGGGCTGCCAGGACGGGCGTGTGCTTGTCTTGTCATCCCTGCCTATGCACACCTAGCGGACAGCCTGTTCTCTGGCATGCAGGTGTGGGCCTGCCAAACTTTGGGGCTGTTCTACACACACACACACACACACACACACACACTGGAGCCGACTTTCGGGTCCAGGTTCTCGATTTGGAGAGACTGACTAACTCCCAAGCAGCACACCCCGGAGTCCAGAATGCAGGTCATAAACCCAGGGTGGGATTAAGTCCTTTAGAGACCCTAAACACTGGAAATATTAGGCATTCCAGTCTCTGGAAACTGCAGGAGGGGAGAGGTCTGCTCTTGTGCTCAGGCCTGGCTTGCCGATTTTCCAGAGGCGTCTTGATTGGCCAGTGTGAGAACAGGATGCTGGCCTAGAGGGGCCAGTGGCCTGATCCTGCAGGCAGGCTCTTATCTTCTCGTGTTATGAGAAAAAGGCAGTCAAGCTTTTGAGTTTAAGAGGGAAAGGAGGATTAAGGGGCACACCACAGAGGTTTCTAAAAGTGTGCATGGTGTGAGAGAGAGAGATTGAGGAGGGAGAACAGACTTTTCCTCCGTCCCTCCATCCTGCTGCAACTTGGCTGGCTGCAGACTCAGGATGAAATAACTTATTCAGCAGCACACAATTGCTCTGTGGAATTTGTCATCAGGAGCTGTGGTGAGGGCCTTCAGCTTATATAGGTGCATTCTGTTTATTTTCATTAACCGTTTCTTCACCACTTTGGGAGGCAGTAACGCTTCCGTGAGTACAGTGGGTACCTCAGGTTACAGACGCTTCAGGTTACAGACTCCGCTAACACGGAAGTAGTACCTCGAGTTAAGAACTTTACCTCAGGATGAGAACAGAAATCATGCGGGGGCAACGGGAGGCCCCATTAGCTAAAGTGGTACCTCAGGTTAAGAACAGTTTCAGGTTAAGAAGGGACCTCCGGAACGAATTAATTTCTTAACCTGAGGTACCAATGTATCAGTGGTTAGAAGCTGCAGGAGGGGAGAGTTCTCCCCTGCTGGCGGGTTTCCCATCTGATTGACCACTGTGAGAACAGGATACTGCACCAGGCGGGTTGCTGGCTCTTGTTACATTCTTAAGTGGGTAGACAACCCGCCCCCCCCAGTGGTTTATACAAATGTCGAAACAGTGTAGTAGTGATGGTGGCAGCAAGCGGGACAACAACAAAAGTTGCTTGGAAAGGGACAAATTCATAGGGAAGGATAGGCCTACCAACCACACTTGTTTGCTTTGATTGCCGGTATCCAGAGACAGGCTGCAATCTGCCTCTGGTTCCCAGCTGCTGCCGGGTGACAGACAACAAAGACGGCCTCTTGCCTTTGCACCCTGTTTTATGGGCTCTCAGCTAACCTCTGATTGGTCACTGTGAGCAAAAGGATGCTCATAAATCTGGACCTTCTGTTTGATCCAGTGGGGCTGTTCTTAGCTTGGGCCGAGGTCTCTCTTCTTTCCAGACGCTCGCCATCTTCCCACAAACTTCCAAAAATATCCCCCACCCCTGTATCTGCCAGGTGGGCCTTCCCTCTTCCCTTGAGGTACCTGCTTATTCTCCTGTTACGGTGGGAGTTTGGTGGAGTCTGGCAGAATCGCAGGTGCCCTTGGAATCTTTGAATTCCCCTTGGGCATAAGGCCTCTACTAGGATGCCAGATACCAGCCTTGGCAGACTTTAAAAGTTGGAGGGGGTGCAAGGAGCACCGAAGGTATTTCGGGAGATCTGCTGCTGGGTTGTCCAAAAAGCCCCATCGCAAAGCCGGAGTTAGCTTGGCAATCTAGCTTTTGTCAAAAGAAAAAAACAGGTCGTTCATCCCTTGGAAAAGAGGGGAAAAGGAGGACACAGGTTTACATAAGATTTGCATGTGCTGATTTATATGCATAGATGCAAAATTAGAAAGCAGGGCTGTGATTTGAATAGGAACACAAGCCGTCTCACCCTAGTGGGGAAAGCTGTGGGCAGGTGTCCTGCGGGTGCCTCCTCACTTTGTGGTACAGGTGCTCATTGTGGGTGGGCAAATGCAAGCCTCTGCACCACCAACCCCCATCCTTGGCGCTTCTCCCTCCTTAGGGTTCTTTCTCTTTAAACTGGACTCAGAGCAAGTGACCCTTCAAACAGAGGACGGGGAGGGGGGCAGTCCAGTGTGACCTGGATTCTTTGGCAGAAGGAAATTCCATTTTTGTTTGCAGACTAGAAGAAAATGTAAACATGTGCACATATATGTATATTTAGGTAAAGGAGTCTTGGACGGTTAAGTCCAGTCAAACCTGACTATGGGGTGCGGCGCTCATCTCGCATCAGATATGTCTGTCGATTGATTGATTGATTGATTGATTGATCGATCGATCTATCACACGCTTGTAATCAACACGTGCAGCATTTCAAAAGTCCAAGGGGACAGGTTTGTGCCCTGAGCAGCTAGGAGTCTAAACCAGCCTTTGCTTCCCTGTTGACCTCCAAAATGTTTTGGACTACAACTCCCATCGGCTAGAACATCTAGAGGGCATCACAGAGGCTGCCTTATATTGCGTTGGCCCATCTAGGACACTGCCTGCCCCTGATTTTCTCTCTCTCACTTACCCTTCAACTGTTCTACTCATCCCAGAATTACAGATGCCACCCCGGCTTCTGATTGGATCCTGGGATGTCTCATTTTGGCTCCCGCGATAGGGTGGCTCCAATAGGCGCCCATTTTTTGAGGGGAGCATGCTCTCTCCCCAGTCACCTGGCTCCCATGAAAGTGTGGCCCTCAAAATCACCCATTTTGGGGAGTGTGGCCCTGAAAGGAATGTTATGATTTTCCTCTGCAACATGTTGGAGGGAATGCTCTCATAAGAAGGTAGGAAGGACCTGGGAGCTGGATCAGGCCCAAGGCCCACCTTCTTGAGCTCAAATGCCAGTGATGGGTGTAGCTAGAGACACAAACAGGTCTCTATGTGAAATGTGAATTTTTTATTATTATTATTATTATTATTATTATTATTATTATTATTATTATTATACTGCCCTATACCTGCAGGTCTCATGGTGCTTGCAACATAAACTCACAATATAAAAACACAAATACATAATAAATTTTACCTTTCTGCAGTCAGTTTATTTCAGAACATACTCACCACAACTCCAGACAGATAAGAGGCATTATTGGAGGACACTAAGGGAGGTTTTTTTTTTGGCAGGGTCAGTAAGGGGTGTGGCTGGGGAGGGGTTTGGCCTGTAAGGAGGTGTCCCAAGGGCCAAATAGAGTGGCCTGGGGGCCACATTTAGCCTGCAATTCCCCATCTCTGACCTATAGCAAGGTCAGGGACCCCGTAGCCTTCCAGATGATGTCCTTGGACTCCAGTTCCCATCATCCCTGACCATTGGCCATAGTGGCTGGGGCTGATGGGAGTTGGAGTCCAAGGGCATCTGCTGTGCCACAGATGTTCCCCACTTCTGAGCTGCAGACAAGGGCAGAGAGGGGTGTGGGAAATAGTTGAACTGCATGACGGGAGTAGTTAAAGGGAATTGAAAGTGAGCGGCTACCCATTCAGAAATCCCAGCCCTGTAGAAAGGGAGATTCTTGGAACTGTAGAGTTTTATGGATTTATAGAGAGGAGGTGAGAGCAGTTCATTCCAGCGGCCTCCTAAATTAACACGTCGCTGACTTGATTGCATCGGAAAGATCTGTACAAGCAGATTACATTAAGCACAGAGGCAGCAGTGATAACACCAGGAGTTTAATTAACTTCAGCCCGGCTTGTATTTTTTGAAATAAATATCAGGCATTGCCAGGTGTGGCAGAGTCAAGAGGGAGGGAGCAGGGTTGCCACCTTTTCCTCCGCTGGTGCTCCTGTGCAGTTATTCCACAGGTGAAATTTGCCCTACAGGTGCAGAGGTGTTACCAATTTTAATTCTGCCTGCCTGGTAGGTGTCAATGAAATTGGGTCGCTGCCCCAAAGGAAGGAGTGTCCACTTCTTGGCTTCTTCCAAAGTTGGATTAGGAAACTTTTATTCGTTTGAGATGGGGGTAGGGAACCTGTAGTCCTTGCACTGTAAGACTATAACTTCCATCAGCCCCAACCAGCATGGCCCATGGTCAGGGATGATGGGAGTTGTAGTCCTTCCACATCTGGAGGGGCACAGGTGCCCCCACTCCTGCTTTCATATATTTGTATCCCACTTCTGAGGAGAATTCGGCTCTCCATTTGTCGCTGAGTTGTAATTCAGAATCTCCTCACAAAGCATCAAACATTAGTGGACAGTAGCCAGACAAAAACCTCTTTAATTATAGAAATTTAACAAAGAAATAAAGGTCTTCAGCCTTTTAAATCATGCTGAAAGCATTGGAATTAGTCAGTGTGTTAAAAAACCACAGTCTACCTAGCACAGATGATAAGCAGAATAAAACAGCACCGCTGTGTCAGCAGCCCACCTGAAAACCTCCCCACATCCCACCAATGCGGGGCCACCCCCAGGCAGGCTCTGTCTGATTCGGTCACTTTGCATGTGGACAGGGCCTCAAATACAAATCTGATCGTAAAGCATGAGTAGGTTGGACATCCTCCAGATAATGCAGCCCCATACAATTTAGGGGAGGTGTGGGGAACCACACACCCAGAGGCCAAATGCGGCCCTCCAGGTCTTTCTGCTTGGCCCTCGGTACGTCCTCCCCGCCGCTTCATCTCATCTTGAGCGTTCTTGCCTGGCTGACATGTGCCTATTGCTTACGCAAGACCAGTTGCGGTGTTGTTTGTTTCTTGTTGTTCACTGCCCACCTTTCATCCAAGGTCCCAGGGCGTGTTACAGCAGTTAAAACACAATATTAAAAAGGGTTTCGCACAACTTATAATCACAGAAATAAGGTGGGTCCTAAAAATATACACCTCAAGTGCAAAAGGCCAAGGCCAAAATCCTCAGGAAACTGTACAGATACACCTCTGTGGAGAGGGACTTCTACAGCTTAGGGGCCACCCCAGAGAAGGCCCTTTCTCCCAAGCCTCTGAGGGCAGAGGAGCTACCCAAAAGGCCCTGCCTCTGCCAATCTCAGCATCAGAAAGGGTCTGTGAGGAAAGGAGAGGTCTTTCAGTTATTGAGAAGGTGTTGGGCTGGTTCCTGTCTCAGACTCCCCATGGGGTGCCACGCTCTCAAAGACCCTCCACTCTTTTTTTTTTAATTACTAAATTTGTATACCACCCTTCTTCCGAAGGTTCACAACATAAAACTACAAAACGAGAACCCAAAATGCAAGAACACAACCAAAAGACCAATAACACACCCAGACACACCCGTCCCACACCCGACTACAACTCCTCACCCACAATAATACAATAACCAGACTTAACATGGACACTGGTACCAGAGCCTGCAATAAACCCAGATTGCTGCCACATACACCCAGACAACACAATTACTGGCCCCAACAACATCAAACATACCATCTCAGGACTATTTAATTGCTCATCTTCTAACATTGTGTATGCCATCAAATGCCAACAGTGCCCTTCAGCTCCCTATATTGGACAAACAGGCCAAACCCTACGCCAAAGGATAAATGGACATAAATCTGATATCAGGAATCGCAAGACCGAGAAACCAGTAGGAGAACACTTCAATCTCCCAGGACATTCTATACAAGATCTCAGAGTAGCTGTCTTATTACAAAAGAATTTCAGAAATAGACTGGAAAGAGAAGTTGCTGAATTGCAAATTATTACCAAACTTAAAACCATGGAGAGACCTGGTCTGAATAGAGACATTGGATTCTTATCTCATTATACATGATATAGCTATTTTTAGCCATCTCACCCCTTGCTTTTTCCTGCAAGACCAATTGCAGTTGTTAATGGTCGTCAACAGGTTTACCACACCTATCAGCCTATCACCCATTCCCACCACCCTTCTGAGTTTACCACACCTATCAGCCTGTCACCCATTCCCACCACCCTTCTGAGTTTACCACACCTATCAGCCTATCACCCATTCCTCCCCACCCTCTCACTATATATAAGGGTCTGGTGACTTCTGTTTCAGTGTATCTGAAGAAGTCTGCATGCACACGAAAGCTCATACTAATAACAAACTTAGCTGGTCTCTAAGGTGCTACTGGAAAGAATTTTTTTTATTTTGTTTCGATTACGGCAGACCAACACGGCTACCTACCTGTAACCTGTCCCATGAACACATTTAAAAGGACATAATAGAGTGTCTATTTTTCTCTTCTGGTTGAAATGCATTTTATTTGTTCAAGGTATTTTCAGCTGCTTTTAAGAGCAGAACGCCCTCAGAAAGTGACACGCAAGGGAGGGGAAGATGGAGTATGAGAGGGAAAATAGCCCCAGCAGAACAGAAGCAGAAGCTGCTCTGGGAGATGGGAGCTATTTGCGGCTCCTGTGAGATGGGTGTTTATCTGTGATGCGGGCGAGGCTGTGGGTTGGCTGCCATGCCTGCTTTTCAGGGATGCCCTCCACGTGTATCCAGTCCCCGCCCCCGAGAGGTTGCCATGGAGCCCCTGTTGGGACCCAGAAAGCTTAGCCAGCCCTGCATTTGTTGCAGCTGCATAGAGGAAGGTCTTCTAACAGGGCCGGCCCTCCCATGAGGCAAAGCAAAACAGTTGCCTCAGGCGGCAGATTTTGAGGGGCGGTGACGAGACGGAGCAAGGTTATGGCTGGCCTGAGCCTTTCCTTCTAGTGGAAGATGTTGAAGTTAGATCCCACTGCTACTCTGGTCAGCATGGCAGCAAAATGTGCTGGTGCCAGCCTAAGACCGGCCTCAATGTTAGAGCAGAAGGGGCAAAGTCCATTGGAAGGTTGTTTTGGGGCCATCACTGATAAGGCCCTGCATTTTGTGTGTGCCAACCCAACTGATTATACAGTGACCATTCAAGAAGAGTCCGGGGGGGAGGGGAGAGTTGTAGTGTAGTGGTTAGAGGATCTGCTTTGCATGTGGAAAATCCCAGGTTCAATTCCCAGCTTATCCAGGTAGGGATGAAAGCAACCCCTGTCTGGGACCTTGGAGATGTTCTGTCAGTCACGGCAGAAAATACTGAGCTAGATGGAGCAACGGTCCGATTCAGTATAAGTATAAGGACATTACCAGGATTTCAAAGTCAGAAGTGATGTCCGGGGGGGAGGTGGATTTCTGGAAGGTGGCGGTTTGTCCTGAATCTTCAGCAAGTAAATCGAAAAATTGCTTCTTTGGAGGTTCAACAGCTTTCGGGGTGTCCTTGTATTTACTTTTTGAAATATGGCAAGCCTAATAAGGCACCTTTCTTTGTTCCTAGATCTCAGCATGTGAGCAGGATTATGTGGGTACATATATCTCAGCAGTGCTTTTTTTCTGGGGAGACACATACCCCTAAACATTTTGTAAATCTAAGTTTGGCCTCACCGAGGGGCAGTATTTCAGTATGATTAGGAAAATGAGAGTACCCCTAAACATTTTTTAAGAAAAAAAAACACTGTCTGTCAGTCACTTTACCCTGCCCAGGTCAGCCCAAAGGGGCTTACAACCAACTGAATAGACAATATACCTCACCCAGATACATTAAACCAAGAGGAAAGATAAAAACATCCTGTCCACTTCTAAAAGGAAATTAAATGAGGATGGGGAGGAGAACCCTGTACGCCAGCTTGAGCTCCTTGGGGGAAAAGGTGGTATATAGAACCTCCATGTGCAGAGGCAGTATACCTCCCATTGTCCTATATCTAAAGGCACACAGTGAGGGAGAGAGAGAGCTAGCGCTGGACCTGGCGGACACCTGGTCTGGCCCTGCGTGCCCTTGTCTCCTGTTCCTCTGCCTGATGTGGTTTCTCCTCGTCTTCCAGTGACGGGCCAAGCCGGAGAGGACATGGTTGCTGACTGTGGCTGACATCGCAGTTGCCGGAATATGCAGCCCGGGGGCCTTCCTGGCAGCGCAAAGGCAGCGGACTGCGCTGAGGAGCCGATCGCCACGTCGCGCAGGAGGGCCACCGCGGCCGGGAGGCATGGTGACAACGTTCAAGGTGGCAGTGCTGGGAGCTCAAGGGGTCGGGAAGAGCGCCATTGTCCGCCAGTTCCTCTACAACGAGTTCAGCGAGGTCTGTGTCCCCACCAAGACCAGACGCGTCTACCTGCCCGCTGTGGTCATGAACGGCCACGTCCACGACCTGCAGATCATGGACTTTCCCCCCATCACGGCGTTCCCAGTAAACACCTTACAGGTAGGTCTCCCTCGCCTGCTCAGGCCTGCAGAGGACGGCTCTGCGTGGAGGGGGCAGCAGAGGACGGCCCATTGTCTGCCATCACCATGTCCTGTGGGAGCCAGACCAGATCCATAGTTTTCCATCTCTCTTCACAGGGGACTCTGGAAATTGTAGCTCTAGAAGAGGAAAAGGCTTCCAAACAACCCTCAACAACTTTGAACCATTCTTTGAGGGAAGCCATTTGTATTTAAAGAGGCGTCGCAGTGCTGTAAATATATGGAATGAATCTGTCTGGAGTTTCAATGTCCAAATGTGTCTTCATGCACACAGAGAAACAGCTATGCCAGGCACAAGGTTAATTCTGAATCCTTCTCCCAGACATGCTAGCTTTCTACATGCAAGGAGTGATACGAATCTCCACTTGCCCGCAGCGTCTCCGTTCCTGGCCACATGCACAGCGTACATTTAGAGAACTAGGATGCCAGTTTAAACAGCCGTGGCTTCCCCCAAAGAATCATGGGAGCTGTAGTTTCTTAAGGGTGCTGAGAGTTGTTAGGAGGCCCCAATCTCCCTTTACATAGCTACTATTTCCCAGAGTTCCTTGAGAAGAGGGATTACCGTAATTGTTAAACCACTCTATATTAGGTGAAAGTTCTCATAGAAATCCCATTATTAATAATAGTACCAGGCCTGGTCCACTGATGAGGTAAGGTAAGATGCTCACCTGAACTGGCAGAAGCCAAGATGCAGCACCCGCATTGCCTCCGCCACCTGCCCCGCCAACTCTGCCACCAGCATTGGTTTCTAGCAAGATCTCACTGAAGCCTTGTGAGATCTCAAGGAGCACATGAGGTCTCACAAGACCTCAGCAAGATCTCACAAAATCTCACCAGAAGTTGGTGTCTCTGCCGGCGCTTTGTGGGTATGCCGCGCAGGTAAAAGAGGTGTGAGGCAGGTGGTGTGGCGCAGGGGCGCAGCATGGGGAGGGGGCAGGAAGGCCGTTGCCCCAGGGGCAGGATTTTGAGGGGGCACAAGCCAGGGATCCCCATCCCGCCCTGCCTGCCGGTGGGGGTCCCTGGGTTCTTGAGCCCAGCCGGCCTTGCTGCTGTGGCCCCAATCCCCCTCACACCTGGCCAGTATTAGGGGGATGCACCTGCCAAGGGCTGCGTTAGCCAGCTAGGCTCCCCCCTGCACTTGCAGGCGATGCAGCAAGGCCCCAGGAACCCCCCACGCCCTACTCTTGCGGGTAGAAAGTGCCTTATTTTGGTTTCCTGTAAGCATCTCTGGCAGCCTTTTGGGCTGAAAAAAAGGGCCACAAATGCTCTAAATATAGAAATAATAAATAGCCATGGCATGGCTGACTGGTAAGAACCCTGATCAGGAACACACACACCCAACACAACCTTTGGTTGTAGGTCCCCCATAGAATAAGGTAATAACTATGTTGTCAGTTGCCAAAGATCTGGAACACTGCCCTTTTATTCATGCCCATTTTCAGAGCAGGATTAATTCTTTTCCTACAGCTTCAGCCTGAGAACGTAACTTCAAAAACCTCGCCTTTACCTTTCCTTTCTTAAAATGATGGTCCCTCGTTTACAGAGTCACAATGGAGAGAGAGAGAAATCTAAGAAATCTCTGGGTAGCCTTTCTAAGGCTTGACACCCACAGCCTCCAATTTCCTAGCAGGGGTTTGGAAGACTCATTGCCTACCTATTTATTTAAAACAGGAAGTCTTAGTTTGCCTTCGTGCATTGACAGTGGGCTGCGTGGAGCTGGAAACTGAACCAGGTAGATCTGTCAGAGAGCTCTTAGGTTTTTGTTGATCTTGATGGCTAGGAATGAAACCTCCATGTTCAGAGGCAGTCTACCACCCATGGGTAAACTGTGGGAGAGGACGATTGTCTTCAAGCCTTGTGGGAGGAGGCACCAAATGGGCCACTATCTAGAAAGTCTGGTGATGATTTTCTTCTCATTTTCTTCTTATTATTTGAAAGCCTCATGCCGAGGGCCAAATGTGGCCCTCAGAACTCTCTCTCAGGCCACACCCCTCCCTGCCTCTTCTTCACACCCCGCATGCTTTTGTCATGCTGGGATGAGTCCTTGAACTCTGACGAAGCCTCTTGCTCGCTTGCCTGGATGGATGGATGATAGAGAAGGGTGTGCGCTAAAGGGGAAATAAATGCTCCACCCACTTTGCCTCTGGCCCTGCAAGTGCTGTCTGGGGCTGATGGGATTTGCAGTCCAACCACATCTGCAGGGCGCCAGCTTGGCCAAGGCTGTTTTGCAGCAATATACAGTGGGACCTCGGTTTTCAAATGTCTCCATTGGTGAACAATTCAGTTTTCGAACGCCGTAAACCCGGAAGTAAATGCTTTGGTTTTCAAACTTGCCTGGGAAGTCCAACATGCCACTTGGCTTCTGTATTGAGTTTTTCGTATTGATGCTTCCGTACTGAGTTTTTGGTTTTCAAACGTTTCGGAACTTGGATGGTCTTCCAGAACAGATTACATTTGAAAACTGAGGTACAACTGCACTGTGGTACCTCAGTTTACAAACTTAATCCATTCCAGAATCCTGTTCTTAAACCAAATCCGTTCTTAAACCGAGGTGCATTTTCCCCTCATGGGACCTCCCGCCGCTGGTTGGTGCCCTTCCACTGTTTGGCTTCCATTCGTAGACCAAGTTAAAGTTTGCTAACCAGAACACTTACTTCCGGTTTTGTGGAGTTCATAAACCGAATAGTTTGTTAACAGGGCTGTTCGTAAACCGAGGTACCGCTGTACATGTTAAGCTATAATTTGCAGTTCACAACAGAAACCGTAAGCTGGCATTGAACGGTTCAGCTGAATCTCCAGGTGGTTGCAAGGAACCTGCCACTGTAGAGGCAGCGTCTCTCACCCCAGGCAGTGGCGTAGTGTGGGTGGCCGGTGCCTGGGGCGGGGCAAGTGTTGTGCTGCCCTGGTGAACCGATCAGCAGTCAGTCCCTTTGCTGGCCAGAATCTAATGAAGGGTTGTATCTCCTTGCAAACTAACCCCACCCTGGGAGCTCGTATAAAGAAGCTGTGTCAACTCGCCCTCCTGTCCTTGCCTCAAGGCACTCTGGGCAATGCAAGTGGCTCCAGCAGTGCTTTCCCACCTTTCTCTTCCTCCCTTCTTCCTCGGTGGGCGCTGGCACCACCCTCCCCCTTCTCCCTCTCAGCTGACCCAGGGGCCGCCATGTTTGGGCCTCTTTTCAATGGCGACAAGGAGAAGGAGGCACTGCCCCCGCCTGGCTTGGGCATGGCTTGCCTCCCTGTGGCTCTGGCCTTGATGAGGGAACCTGCCAAGGGGGCACCTAGTTGCTCCTCCCTGAGAAATTTGCACCCGGGGCCACAACCCACGCTATGCCAATGACCCCCCCCCAGCCAGGTTCCAGGATGCAGGGTGACGTCTCTCATTCTCCTCTCTTGCCCTGGAAAGGGTGTGTCTTCCTGAGGGGGGGGGGTTTGCGGAGGAGCAGGTGACGAGGAAGATTTGCGTGCGGGAAGAAGGAAAGGTCAGCGAATGAGGCAATCGGAAATAGCACAGGATAAATGATCAACAGAGGCATATGGCGGGGACAAACTGGATTGGGCCCATGCCTTGGAATGCAAATGGGTGGGTGGGTGTGATGCAGGAGCAGATGGAGGCTTGTAAGGGGGGGGGGCGGGAGGAGAAGCTTTGCTGGAGATGGTGACATTGTTGGGCAGGACCCATAAGGAGGCAGCCTGTCAGAGAGGAGGGGAAGGAATCTTGTTTTCTTCCACATTGAGAAAGGGGGAAAGGGGGGAATTTGCATCCATTGCTCCACCCACTTTCATCTCTGGCCCTGCCCACCACTGACGTGTGGCCCCCGGGAGTTCAAGCACAAAGGAATGCGGCCCTCTGGCTGGAAAGTACTTGGTGTTGACCTTTAAATGGCCTCGGTCCAGTATACCTGAAGGAGCGTCTCCACCTCCATCATTCTGCCCGGAAACTGAGGTCCAGCTCTGAGGGCCTTCTGGCGGTTCCCTCACTGCGAGAGGCCAAGTTACAGGGAACCAGACAGAGGGTCTTCTCGGTAGTGGCACCCGCCCTGTGGAACGCCTTCCCACCAGATGTCAAAGAGAACAACAACTACCAGACTTTTAGAAGACATCTGAAGGCAGCCCTGTTTAGGGAAGCTTTTAATGTTTAATAGGTTATTGTATTTTAGTGTTTTGTTGGAAGCCGCCCAGAGTGGCTGGGGAAACCCAGCCAGATGGGTGGGGTATAAATAATAAATTATTATTATTATTCCCTCCCCTGGCCTTATACCTTGGTTATCAAACTTCATCCATTCTGGGAGTTTATTCGAATCCCAAAACTGTTCGAAAACCAAGGCGCAGCTTCCAATTGGCTGCAGGAGCTTCCTGCACTCAATCAGAAGCCGTGTTGGACGTTTGGTTTCCGAAAAACGTTCACAAACCAGAACACTGACTTCCGGGTTTGCGGCGTTTGGGAGCTGATTTGTTCGACGACTAAGCCATTTGAGAACCAAGGTATGGCTGTAGATCAAAGTAGCACTGGGAATCAGGCTTTGAGAAGAACCACCAAAGAAGAGCCCGGCTTCATCAGGCCAGTGGCCCATCTGGTCATGGAATCCTTGAAACATAGAATTGTGGCATTTGAAGGGACCCTGGCGGTCATCTAGTCCAACCCCCTGCATTAGGTCCAGCATCCTCTTCTCACAGTGCCCAAATAGATGTCTATTTTCTGCGAAGCCTGCGAGCAGGACCAGAGCACAAGAGCCCTCTCCCCTCCTGTGGTTCCTGGCAACTGGTATTCACAAGTATTGCTGCCTCCAGTTGTGGAGGCAGGACAGAGCCGTTGTGGCCAAGCAGTAGCAGCCCTCTCCTCCTCCATTAATTTGCCCAACCTTTTCCCAAAGCCATCTAGGTTGATGACCATCCTAGCCTCCTGTGGGAGGGAGTTCCCCGGTTTAACTACACTATGTGCTGCTAGTGGCCATCGATGGCTTTCTCCTCCTTTTTATGGCCTTCTCCTCCATAAATGGCCGTATAACAACAACAACAACCCGCCCATCTGGCTGGGTTTCTTCAGCCACTTTGGGTGGCTTCCAACAGAATATTAAAATACAATAGTCTGTTAAACAGCTTCCCTAAACAGGGCTGCCTTCAGATGTATTCTAAAAGTCTGGTAGTTATTGTCTTTGACATCTGGTGGGAGGGTGTTCCATAGGGTGGGTGCCACTACCAAGAAGGCCCTCTGCCTGGTTCCCTGTAGCTTTGCTTCTCGCAGCAAGGGAACCGCCAGAAGGCCCTTGGGGCTGGACCTCAGTGTCTGGGCAGAACGATGGGGGTGGAGACGCTCCTTCAGTATACAGGACCGAGGGCTTTTAGGGCTTTAAAGATCAACACCAACACTTTGAATTGTGCTTTGAAACGTACTCAAACATATAGACTGGTTTGAAAGCCTGTGTACAATACCAGCCAAAATTTCAGAATCCAGAGAGTGAAAACAGATAACAGATATCCTATTATTATTATTATTATTATTATTATTATTATTATTATTAATAATAATAATAGGAAGCTGCCTTTAGTAAGGCTAACCCATTGGCCCACCCAACCTAGTGTTTTTACTCTTATTGGCAGCAGCTCCCCAGGATCTTCAGTCCCAGAAAAGTTTTGCTTAGGAGCTTGATCTATTTCTTTTCAGTGGATCATGCCGCCAGGGTTTGAACACAGCTCTTTCTGTGTGCAAGGCAGGAGAGGGGTTTCTGCTGCTGAATGATAAGCCCACCCTGTGGAGCTCCTGCCATGAGCAGAATGGATTATGCAAAATGAGAGAGGGGTCTCTCCCCCCCCCATTCTCTTCTCTAATTTTCTTTCCGATTTGCACTATTTTTAACATGGCTCAGGATTCCAGGTTTCTGGTCTCTCCGTTTCTTGGGTGTTGTTGTTTTTTGCAACCTGAAATTCAGTTTTCTGTGTTTTGCAGCAATCTGCAATTATCAGCGTTTTAGTGCAAATTTCTCCTGATTAATGCAGGTTTGACTGACGTATACATGTTTACAGTGGTACCTCGAGTTACATACGCTTCAGGTTACAGACGCTTCAGGTTACAGACTCCGCTAACCCAGAAATAGTGCTTCAGGTTAAGAACTTTGCTTCAGATGAGAACAGAAATCGTGCTCCAGCAGTGCAGCAGCAGCAGGAGGCCCCATTAGCTAAAGTGGCGCTTCAGGTTAAGAACAGTTTCAGGTTAAGAACGGACCTCCGGAACGAATTAAGTACTTAATCTGAGGTACCATTGTATAAGCATTTCCCCAAATATGATTTATGTTATTTTCCCCCATAATGCATTTTTGGAAACCTAGTTTGGCTGGAGAAACACATCACAAATATCGGGTGCATATGAATTTCAAAAGATTGCTGTGTTTTGGTTCCCCTGTTGTATCAGAAAGTACAAATTGGATAGATTTTGCTTTAAATGAATACTGAATTGGAAGCCTCATCCATCCTTACTTTTCGCAAGATTTGGATTGCCTGGGTACAAAGCACTATCCTCACCACCATTAAAAAACCCAGAATTCACAGGAAAACAGCATGCTGACCCGCCCTTGGAGTTTAGTGACAAAAAGGAATTTGAGATAAGTGTAAAAACACCCTTGGACTACAGTGGAGCCACATTCACAGATTTTGAACCTACTGACCCTACCACAGCTTAGAAGACCAGCTTAGTGGTTAGAGTGTCCGACTACGACTGTCTGGGAGAGAGACCAGGGTTCAATTTCCCCTCTCAACCAAGAAGCCTGCTGGGTGACTGTGGGCTGGGCCCTGTCTCTCAGCTTAACCTACCCCACAGGGTTGTTGTGAGGTTGAAAATGTGGAAGTGGGAAGCATGTGCACCACCTTGAACTCCTTGCAGGAAAGGTGGGAAGGAAATATAATGATAAATAAAAACACATTTCATCTACCGTATTTTTTACTCTATAAGATGCACCAGACCACAAGACGCACCTAGTTTTTGGAGGAGGAAAACAAGAAAAAAAATATTCTGAATCTCAGAAGCCTGTACAGCAAGAGGGATCGCTGCGCAGTGAAAGCAGCAATCCCTCTTGCTGTTCTGGCTTCAGTGATAGCTGTGCAGCCTGCATTCGCTCCATAAGACGCACACACATTTCCCCTTACTTTTTAGGAGGGAAAAAGTGAGTCTTATAGAGCAAAAAATACGGTAAATATATGGGACTTCTGACATGGGGGGCAACGGCGGCCTTCCAAGCCTCTCTATCCGGCCCTCAGAACTCTCTCCAGGCCACACCCCTCTCCTTAGACCACAGCCCTGCTTCGGACCCCAAGTGTCTTTGCCTGGCTAAAATATGCCCTTGAACTCTAATAATGCATTTTCCTTGCTTGAATGGAGGGCAGGGTTTTACAGTGGTACCTCTGGATGCGAACGGGATGCGTTCCGGGGCCCCGTTCACATACTGAAGCGAACGCAACCTGTGTCTGCGCAGGTCATGATTTGCCGCTTCCGCGCATGACGTCATTTTGAGCATCTGCGCATGCGCGAGCGGCAAAACCCGGAAGTAACATGTTCCATTACTTCCGGGTCGCCACGGAGCGCAACCTGAAAATGCTCAGCCTGAAGCATATTTAACCTGAGGTATGACTGTACTTGAATAAAAAGCAGCATAGAAATAGAATCAGTCAGTCAGTGAGAGAAGGGTGTGTGTCTAGAAGCTAGCCTTAAAGGTAAAATTTGCATTCCTTGCTCCACCTCCTTTCTGCCTTTAGCACCACCCAGCATTGGGAGGTTGCTCAGAAGGCAATGTAGCCTTTGGGCTGAAAAATTGTTCTCCACCTGCGATAGATGATAGAATTGTAGAGTTGGGAGGTAACCGCAGAGTCATCTAGTCCAACGCCCTGCAGGACTTCTTTTTTTTGGGGGGGGCGGGTTATCACAAGAAGTTGAAGCAGAAGTGGACCTGTATTTTAAATTGTTGGGATGGAGTTGCTGTGACTATCTCAGCCTACTTTGACAGCAGCAATGAAGCTCTTCTCTCCAGCTAAAAGCAAACAAAGGCTGATGCTTTTCCATGAACTACTCATGGACACAGAAGACACAGGCTAATGGCTGGTGCCTCTGTGCAACAGATCATCTCCCGGAAATCAATGGAATTCATGGAATTTTTGGAAAGAGCCTGCAAGGGTTACTCACCAGGAGCCCAGGTTAGCTCCAGGGCATCTTTTTTCATTGAAGGGGCAGATCTAGTATTCATGCATATACAGTAAGCCCACATTTAGCTTTATGCACATGGCAAAAAATGCAAACATAAACAGAAAGGGGGTGAAGTTCCAGGGAAAACAAGTTTGGCAATCCCATCCACCATTGCACTCAATAAGTTTTGACTATACGCGATTTCAGCTTCAGGCGCAATCCCTGCGTAAGTTGCGAGCTTGCTGTAATTCTTTCCATTCCCATTTTTCTTAAAAATGTATGGGGAAATATGTGGCTCAGTGGTAGAGAATCTGCTTGACATGCAGAGTGTCCCAGGTTTCCCCTACCAGAAAGAGCATCGTGGGCTCCGACTAGAGGCTCTGAGAGTGCAGTGATTCTGCCTTTGGGCTCGCTGTAAGATGCTAGCAAGCTCTCCCATAGTGATAGGCGTTTTTGACACCATGTTGAGTTCCAGCACCTCATACTGCCATTGCCTGAGCCTTCTCGGATGTCACAGATGGATCAGAGAGGTAGCCTAGGGTGAGCTGGAAGAAGCAGGATCTGCAAGCCTCAGATGTAGCCCTAACATCCCGTTGGGCTGGACTTTCACAATTTCATTCGCTGGGCTTTTGGTGCCAAGGGCAGAGAGAGGGAGGAGAGTGGTATCTCATGGAATCCAGGCCGTTCTGCTGTTTCCCAAATGATCCTTCTGCAAAGGGGAAATGAAATGGATGCTTATAAAACTGGAACAGCGTGACTCTGCGACGGAGGGATCGGGGTCTCTCTAGAGTTGGCCATTGAGGGAAGCACTCAAAAAGCAGCTGTGGAGTCAGGAGAGAGCTAGCCAGCCTGTGACTCGGTGACTCCAGTAGAGTAGAGTCCACCACATCCGAAGGCAGTCTCTTCTGCCCTCAAACAGCTCTGATCCTTCCAAACTGGGACACTTCTGCTGACAAGAACATATGCAGAACCTGGCTGCTGGATCAGGACAAAAAAGGGCCCATCTGGTCCAGCACCCTGGAGCATAGCATCATTCTGGGGCATTGTTGGCAGTGGTGGGAACAAAAAAATGGCTACCATTTCCCAAAATGTGGCTGTAGAATATTTAAAGAACATCCCACAAAGGTGCTTTCATTTTGCAGGCGGCGGGAGGTGGGTGAGCATTTCCCCCAGAACGAAGTACTTTAAGTCAATTCAATTCCACTCACATTCTGGCATCCACCACACACTTCAGAGGCCTCCCCTTGCGGCCTCCCCACCACAGGTTTCTTACTACAGTGGTACCTTGCTTCTCAAACACTGCAAACCTGGAAGTAAGTGTTCCGGTTTGTGAACTCTGTTTGGCAGCGAATGTGCTCCGTTTTGAGTGTTTCGCTTCCAATTTGGCTCATTTGTTTTTGTTTTTGTGGCCATGTGGAACCCAGTTCAGCTACTGATTGATTGGTTGTGTGACTGCAGTACAGTGGTACCTCAGTTTATGAACTTAATCCAGTCCTGAAGTCCGCTCTTAAACCAAATCTATTCTTAAACTGAGGTGCGCTTTTCCTAATGAAGCCTCCTGCCGCCGGTGCCCTTCCACTGTTCAGCTTCCATTCGTAGACCGACGTAAAGTTCACAAACCAGAACACTACTTCTGGTTTTGCAGAGTTCATAAACTGAATACAGTGGTACCTCTGGTTGCGAACGGGATCTGTTCCGGAGCCCCGTTCACAACAGGAGCAAAATGCAACCCACGTCTCCGCGTCTGTGCGTGCGCAGGTCGCGATTCGCCACTTCTGCACATGCGTGAGCGGCCAAACCCGGAAGTAACCCTTTCCAGTACTTCCAGGTCACACGGGACGCAACCTGAAAACGCACAACCTGAAGCAAACGTAACAAGAGGTATGACTGTAGTTCGTGAACAGGACTGTTCGTAAACCACTGTACATTGTTTCTTGCTTTCGTTTTATAGATCAATGGTCTCCTTAGATAGTAAAATTCATGTTAAAATGCTGTTTTAGGGGTTGTTTTTAAAAGTCTGGAATGGATTAATCCATTTTGCATTACTTTCTATGGGAAAGAGTGCCTTGGTTTTGGAACCGACTTCTGGAACGGATTAAGTTTGAGAAGCAAGGTACCACTGTACTTAAAGAGAAATTGGAGAGCTGGACTGTCCCTGAGCTGGGCATTGCTTCCACAATTGAGCTGGGAGTGAACCCTTCCTCCTTGGATTAAGCTTGTGGGGGGGACGACTGCTGGTAGTGTTGCGGTCACCCCCATGGCTCTCTGTGTGTTGTGCATTCCCTGATCCGTCCCTCTCTCCCTCTCTGTCTTGCAGGAGTGGGCGGACGTGTGCTGCAGAGGCCTCCGGAGCGTTCATGCCTACATCTTGGTCTATGACATCTGTTGTTTTGACAGCTTTGAGTATGTCAAGACCATTAGGCAGCAGATCCTGGAAACAAGGTAAAAATATGCCTCTGCTCAACATCACCTGGGATCTGACTGGAAAAAAGGGGTGGTGGCCATGGAGCCAGATGTTAATTCAGGGAGTCTCAAAGCAACAGGTTGTCCCAGTGTGTGGCAGCTGTGAGAAAGGCGCATTTCAGCGCTAGTGAATCATTGAAAATAAAACTGCCAATATTGTAAATGCCATTCTGCAAATCCTATGGTTGCAGCCACATTTGGGATATCTCATACTCAAGGGGAGGAGAAAAGGGGGATATCCAATAAGTTGCAAAATCCTGGGATCCTAGACCACCATCCTTCTTCCCTCCGGCCAATCCCTTCTACTTTATACAGAGTGATTTCCTGCCCCAGGTTTCTCCCCGAGAACAGGGCAAATTCCTGGCTTTACAAACTCTGGTCTTAGATTTCCCATGGCATGGAACCCAAGTGATCTAGGCGCTTGGAGTTTCTCAAATCCTGAGAATGGCAAACACGGTCATATACGCAGCTATACGCGCTTAACTTTCTTAAGAGAATAGAAGGAGAAGGGCAGTTGAAGCCAACAAGAAAAATATGTTCTCAAGTTCTCCAAAGAACCAGGTGTTCTTTGCTGAATTGCTATTGCAAGGGACCTGCTGTAACCTAAGATGTAAGAAGGGAAAAAGAATGTGCTGGATCAGGCCAATGGCCCATCTGGTACAGCACCCTGTTCTCAGATGCCCCATATGGGAAACCCACAAGCAGAACCCGAACACAACAGCACTGTACCCAACTGCAGTTCTCAGCAACTTGTTGGCAGGGTAGCTAAATTGCAGCTAGGAAGCCAAATCAGGTGCAATACCGACTCTTTTCTTGAAATTAAAACAAAAACTTGTTAAAATGTTTTAAAAGCTTTTACTTGCAGAACCTATAGCCAAAGAAGAATATATGCAAAGTATTTACATTCACATGTTCATCCAGGGCTTTCCCCCCCTTAGTTGAAGATTGCAGTTTCTTCACTAAACATTTGAACAAACTGTGTCTTTCTCTCTTTCCTGTATATGGCCCAGCTGGGCCATGCAGTTCCTTCTGAGAGGTTTCCCTTTTCTCCTTCCAGCAGAACTTCTCCTTACTGCTTATCTGAGAGATCATCAACCTCTGTACTTCTTTCCACCACATGCATCCACACAGAAATATTAGCACTCCTCTCCTCTATTGTGTTTAGAGAGAGAGTTATCTAACACTGTCTCTTCTTCAGTGTTCATGGAGATGCAGCCATGTGCCACTCTCACACAAAACAGGATGGAGAATGTAATAAGGTACCTATCATGGGACCAGTGTTAACCAATCACACACGAGTTACAGGGGAACATTTGGGAATTAAACACACGGCAATGCATTTAAGCATTCCCAATATCAGTAAATTAAATCACTATACAGTCGTACCTTGGATCTCGAATGCCTTGTCTCCCAAATAAATTGGCTCCCGAATGATCGAAACCCGGAAGTGAGTGTTACAGTTTTTAAACGCTCTTTTGGAAGCTGAATGTCTGATGGGGCTTCGGTGGCTTCTGATTGGCTGCAGGAGTTTCCTTCAGCCAATCAGAAGCCATGCTTGGGTTTTTGAACGTTTTGGGAAGTCGAATGGACTTCTGGAACGGATTCCATTCAACTTCCAAGGTACGACTGTACTTAATACAGACAGCCAAAGTTGTTGAGCTATTTTTCTTTTCTATTTTGGCACAAATTCTACATTTCCCGGCCGCGTCCATGAAATTCCAGATGTATGGCAGCCCTAGGTGTAGCAGCCTCTGGGCCTGGCCACTTCCGTTCCCTGCTCCAACCATTTAGGCTTCTCTTTCCATCTCTCTGCAGGGTCATTGGCACCTCAGACGCACCCATCATTATCGTGGGGAACAAGAGGGACCTCCAGAAAGGGCGGGTCATCCCCCGCTGGAATGTCTCCAACCTGGTGAAGAAGACCTGGAAGTGTGGCTACATCGAGTGCTCCGCCAAGTACAACTGGCACATCCTCCTGCTCTTCAGCGAACTCCTCAAGAGCGTGGGATGCGCCCGGTGCAAGCATGTCCACACCACCATCCGCTTCCAGGGCGCCCTGCGGAGGAACCGGTGTGCCATCATGTGAGACCTTTCAGGACGGGCACCCCCTTCCGTCGCTGCCCTCCATCTCCAGAGGTGTTGCCAACACCACTCACCCTCGTGCCATGTGTACAGGAGCCCTTCTTTCCACCCGGAGCGGGTGGTGGGAGCAGGAGGTCTCGAGCAACTCTGTTTTACAACGAAGCCTCTCCACCCGCAATCCCCTGGGGGTGTGATCTAGCTTTGGCTGGGGTTTTTTTTTGCCATTGCCGCATCACCTGGAGCAGCGGATTCGCAGAGGAGACCCGGTTCCTTCAAATGCAAGATGCCTTTCCCTTGCTTCGGATCACGAACCCGGAATATGAGAGTTCCCGGCAGATGGGACAGAAGCTGCTGGGTGTCATCCGAGATCAAGCCTTTAAGGGGGCGTCCGGTTGCCTCGTGCGACTCCTCGGGTCCCGGATTTCCTGAGTGGATGTTTCTACGGAAAGCGGGAGGGTGTTGGCAGCAGGGCATGTTCTCTCAATGCAAAGAAAGGAAATCCTGCCTGATCAAAACCTCCCCACAGGAGGGAGGTACCTACAAGGGACAGGATATTGGGGAGTTAAGGTGACCTTGGATGGAAATGGTTGGGTCTAACTAACAGGGGCAAAGCAGAGGCAAGGAAGGTGGGAGCATTTCAGGTCACATCAGCACAGAGATTTGCAAGAGAATCCTTTACTGCGTGGGCTGTTTCAGCCATGACTTGGTTTGCTACTGATCTCTAAGCTCGACAGGGAACCACAGCCAGTTCCTGGGGTACGGTAAACAAACCATCCACACATTCTATTTTCAGGTCCACACAATTCATCTTTGGGACACAGTGGTACCTCGGGTTAAGTACTTAATTCGTTCCGGAGGTCTGTTCTTAACCTGAAACTGTTCTTAACCTGAGGTACCACTTTAGCTAATGGGGCCTCCCGCTGCTGCTGCCGCCGCCGTGCGATTTCTGTTCTCATCCTGAAGCAAAGTTCTTAACCCGAGGTAATATTTCTGAGTTAGTAGAGTCTGTAACCTGAAGAGTATGTAACCCGAGGTACCACTGTACATCTAAAAACCACCAGGAATGGAGTGGCTATGATAACAGCGCATGCATCCTGGTCCTGCTAGGGATCACCATAGACATATAGGGCTTGCCCCACCTGTCTGTGTGGTTTTCTGCTTGTTTTCCAGGCATGGATCTGAGCGTTTTTGCCTTTGACCAGTCACTTTCCCCCAGAAAACCCGTTCTTTAGGGTTAACTCGGAACCAACGGGAATCTGCATAAAACCCCATTGCCATTTGTTCTGATTCTGCGCTAAACTGTGGGTTTTCCCCGGGGGGAAGCAGTGGGGCAAATCCGAACTCCCATTATCCCTAGCTAGTAAGAGCAGTGGTCAGGGATGATGGGAATTGTAGTCCCAAGTAGCTGGAGATCCAAGTTTTGGAAACACTGGTCTACACTGCCTGGCAGTGGCTCTCCAGGATTTTAGACAGGGTTTTCTCCCAGCCCTACCTGGAGAAGCCAGGGACCTTCTGCATGCAAGACAGGTGCTGTGCCACAGAGCTACAGTCTCTCCCCACAAGAATATTTTTGCTGTTGGAGGGACAACACCTTTTTTTAAAATGACCTATCTTTTCATACACTTTCCAACCTGCCTAGTTATGGATTCCTTTTATTTACCATATAGCTCACCCTCTCCCAAGGGCTCAGAGTGAGTAATGATACTATATTAATGCCAAGAGCTTCACTTTTAAATTATGTCATCTTCAGATCTGCCTCTCCACCTCCCTCTTTAGCTTGCAAAAGCAACCTTTGCCAATTACACCCCTCCAGGTGTTGCTGGTCTACAGCTCCAATCTTCTTCTCAGACCGTCAGATTTTATTTTTTCCAGGGGCAAGGGAGTTGGAGACCAGCAATATCTGGAGAACGGTACCCCATCCCTGACTCTTTCAGTGGCTCAGGAGTTGTTGGGTCTTCATGGGAGAGGAGAAAACTCCAGAGTTGAAGGACTGTCAATGAGGATCTCTCTCTAAGCACATCTGGTCCTCAGTTGGTGCAATGGGATGCTAAGCTTAAGAGCCCCTTATGCATAGAAAACTAGGGTGCCAGGGAGAAGGCCAGCCTTCTCTATGCTCTCGTTGTGGATCTCCTTCATTGGCCAAGGGTGAGAATGGATTACCTTTGGTGTGCCTGCCAACTCAATGTTCTCCCTGACATGTTAACTTTCTATGTGCAAGGTTTGGGGTTGTTGTTTAATTAAAAAACAACAAGTGGAATCCTCCAGTCATCTGATTCATCGGGTATCATATTTTTGGGTGATAGCTATGCCCCCCCCCCGGTTTGAGTCTCAGTTACTCAGCTTGGGGGGGGGGCACTGCAAAACTTAGGCACTGGTTTGGAGGGGCCTCAAGAGGGTGAGGGTTGTAATGTTCAGCAGTTATAAGCCCCTCCACATGTTTAAAACAAAATTATGCAATAGACATAAATTCACGCAGCATCATTCAGTTCAGAGTGCAGGTCTGTGCATTTTTACTGGGGGGTGTGTGAAAGTCCCACCCAGGTCAGTGAGGCTCACTCCCTCACTCCCAAGTAAATCTGCATTGCAAAAGTTGGCGTTGTTTGTGTGGTGTAGGCTTCAGACCAGAGCATACCCCAAGTTGACCATAATTCTCTGGTTATGCGATTTATCAATGATTGTGCGATATTACACTTTTTCTCTGAAAGGCTGAGAGTGCCTGTCGTGCTGATGACACAGGGATGGGGCAGGTGTGGCTCTCCAGGTGTGTCCAGACTCTGATTCCCATCATCTCTGATTGTTCACTGGAGATGCTGTGAGCCAGGGTCCAGCAACATTGGGGCCACAGCTTGAATTGCAATGCTTCATTGATGAATTTGTTTGATGGATCAGTTAAAAGCCTTCTTCCTGACATCTTTTCCCTGGTGGGTGGAAAATAAGCTGGGGAGAGTTTTGAATTAAAACAAAATAAAGGAAGACATTTAACAGGTTAAGCACGATCTCCTTGCCCACTAACCCAAGCCAAAAAGATTCTCAACTGATGCATGGGGTATTCAGTTCTGCTTTGGGAAAAACCCACAGAAAGCAGGATTGAACCCTCATTCAATCCTGCTGGGTTTGACTGTGCCAGAACTGGCTGACATGCCCCAGATCTTGTGTGTGTCCCCCCTCTGAGGACCAAATTTGACAGGAGAGTGGGGCAGCCCACCTGTCAATCACCTGCTGTCCATATGGCCTGTCTGGAAGCGGGGAAATAAAGATCTGGCCCACCAGGCCATAAATGTTTCCTCACCTCCCTGAGTTAAAGGGCTGCAATGGTTTTTGCAACAAATCTTTTAAGCCATCCTGTCCAAGCAGCCCTTCTATTTTCTCAGCTTTTTTCAAAAATGATTTTTTTTTATTATTCTTTGAAAAGCCAAAGGACCCATCAGTTTATGTGTTTGGGGCATTAACTATGAGAATCCATATGCAATAATCTTAAGAGTTTGGCAAATGAAAGTGGATTTTAAAATGTGAGATTTAGTGTGCGATTTTGGCCAAGCAAACTCCAGACAGGGTACGATTTGAGGCATTTGCCATAACCCTGAGGTCCCCAATATGGTGTCCTCAGACACCCCCCCCCAAAGCCCCCTGCCCCTCCCAGTTATTTATTTGTGAGAGGGTTGCCTATGGGGGGTGTTGACTGCTTTCTAATGTGTATTTTATTTGTTTTGTGATCTTGTGGATGCTTTCCCTGGTGTTTTTTTGAGGGGGGGTGTGATTAGTCCCCCCCCATGAAATGGGTATTTTGTGGTGCCCATGACACTTCTGTTGGTCTCCAAAGACACTGCTGGGCCCCAAAAAGGTTGGATACCATCCAACAACGTAACTAGTGAGAAAGAAAGCTCTCTTTTGGAGTTTTGACCAACTTTCCAAATGCATTTTATATTTCCCAAGTCCTTTCTTTTAATCCATTATACCTAGAGACAAAGGGCAGGTCAGCATATAGCAAATCCTCAGTTTCTGTTACCACCACAGACACAAATTATAGGGGACATTTTTTATGTCTGCCTTTCAGTACAGAAGCAGTTATTAAATGAGATTTTTTTTCTAATCTAGGGGAATGAATCCGTTGGGAGGAAGTCATCAGCCTTTTTAACATTTTCTTCATCTAACTTTACTAAGGCACAGTCTTGGCTCTCTCTTTTAAAATTACTGTACAAGCTAAATTTCTGCTGAGATTAATGGGGGTGGTGGAGAATTCTTACTAAACAAATAAATTTTCATTTAAATTCCTGCCTACCAGCCCTCCTCTTGACCGCCTTCCTGGGTTTAGAGAGATGGAAGGGCTGGGAATTTAGATAGCTCTATTATTATTATTATTATTATTATTATTATTATTATTATTATTATTATTATTATTCCAAATTCCTTAAATACTACACAGGAATTAATCGCTGCTGTTAATGCCATGTATTTTTAGGGCCCATCTGCACTATACATTTAAAGCGGAATCATTCCACCTTAACGTCAAGGCTTCCCCCAAAGAACCCTGGGATCCAAGTCACAGAATCATGAAACATGGACCCAGGGGTCATCTAGTCCAAACCCCTGCAATGCAGGAATCACAGCTAAAGAATCATGGACAGATGGCCATCCAACCTCTGTTTAAAAACCTCCAAGGAAGGAGAACCCACCAGCTTCTAATGAAGCCCATTCCACACTTGAACAGCTCTCACCATCAGAAATGTTTTTCCTCATGTTTAACTGGAATCTCCTTCCTTGTCATCTGAATCCACTCATTTGGGTCCTAACCCTCTGGAGGAGCAGAAAACAAGCTTGCTCTGTCTTCCATGGGGCGGCCCTTCAGAAGTTGAAGATGGCTATCAAGTCACCTCTCAGTCTTCTCTTCCCTGGGCTAAACATCCCTCATAAAGTTTGGTTTCCAGATCCTTCATCATCTTGGGTGTCCTCCTCTGTCCACCTTCCAGCTTTCCAATACTGTATCCTTTTACAACTGTGGTGCCCAGAACTGGACACAGTATTCCAGGTGAGATCTGACCAAGAATAGAGTGGAACTATTATTTCTCTTGATTTGGACATTAGACTTTTGTGTTTTCAGACAGGGACATCAGGGAGGCAGCTGGAGGGTTTTCCTTTAGAGCTTTCTGCAGACTGGTAGATTCTACAAATTGTCCTTGTCCTAACAGAGGATCCGTCCACATGAATCTCTGTGCTGCAGTGACCATTTTCCAGGGAACATATGGGGGCAAGAGCAAACAATTTATTTGGGGGAAAGGTATGTCCTGGCAGGATGCTTTTGTCTGGTTTCCAAAGAACCTGATGATTTGGAAACAGGGTTTAATTTATCTATTTTTAAAAGATTTGTAGTGCCATTCCTATACAGTTTTCTGAAAAGTAAGTCCCATGGAGTTCACTGAGGCTTATTTCCAGGTAAGCGAGTATCGGATTGGGGCCTCGATGCTTCCTCTCCCTTCTGGGTTCCTTGCTGGGAGATCTTTCAGGTGACCGTAAAACTTGTAAAACAGCGCTTGTTATGAGATGGAGATCAAATTAAAAGGAAAAATCAGGTATGTTTCCTCTTTGTTCTGTAGACCAGCCACTGCGTCCATCTCCCTGCCATTTTGGAGAGCCCAGCTCAGTGTCTCTGAGCAAGGAACATCTCTGAGGGGTCTTGATATCACCACAGCAAACTGCAATCTCTAATCTCAGGGATTGTTGACAAGGATAATCTGTCAGCTGCTTCATCCACCTCAAAATCATCTGTTTTGCTGAAGCTCTGGCTATTTCATGTGCAAGGGTATGGGGAGAAAGGCCGCCATTTTGTTTTTCATGGAAAGCCCTGTTCCAAGGTGGAATGGAGGAATTCAAAATAGCCTCTGCCATGTTAAGAAAATGGCCATGTCCTTTGTCACTCACCTGGGTCACTGTTATAGTGGCTCATACAAAACACCAGATATACAGAAAATACGCGCACTTTTACAGAGTGGCTGGGTCGTTCCCCCAGCACCTCTTTTTGTTTGAGGGGTACTGTGTTATTATAAACTTCCAAAAAAAGGGCATCAATTGAAGCAGGCCTGTTAAGAATTGAAAGGCAGAGTGTGCCATTTCATGCAATCCTATTCTTAAAGCTAAAATATATGGAGAAACTTATGTGTATGTTTGGATTTAAAAAGAAAAAAAAAACCTTACAAAATACAAAAGGGTTTTAAAAATTATTCAGATGAAGTCCTAAAGTAGGGGAGGCCCATCCGGTTGTGAATTGCCCCCCCCCCACCCCCAGAATGCCTTGACTCTTGCCAAACTCAGCAAGAGATGTCCCTGTTTTCATTGGAGAAATGTTGGTGGGGATGGAGGCCGGGGTGTTCTGCATGGTGTTGCCGCTTGTTTTCTGTGCTTCAGGGGCAGAGAAGATGAGCAGCAACTCTGAAGATCCCTTCTAGCCCTGTTCCCCCAGTTTCCAACTAGATTCCCCATTGGGCCACCTCTGTGACTGCATCAGACTACTTCTTGCAAGCACCTGCTTAGGACTGGGCCTAATGACCTATGACTTTTGCTGGAGGTTTCAGGACAGATAAAAGGAAGTCCTTCTCCATAGCTAAACAATGGCTCTTTCTCCTCCTCAGGAGGTATCTGAGGGCCACCAACTTGGGTGGCTTTGAAAGAAGGTTGGACCAGTTCATGGAGGAGGAGAAGGCTAGCAATGGCTCCTAACTAGGATGGCTATGTCCTGCCTTCATGGTCAAGAGCAGTAAATGTTTCAGATTACCAATTGCTGGGAGCTACAGAAGTGGAGAGGGCTCTTGTGTTGGGGTCCTGCCTTAGAGCTTCCCACAGGCATCTGGTTGGCCACTGTGAAAACTGGGTGCTGAACTGCATTGGCCTGGTCCAGGAGACTCTTCTTATGTTCTGTTTTCTTTTTTTTAAAAAGCCCAGCTAATCACATGCAAAATTAAACGCAAAAATATTTCCAAAACAAACAAAAAACCATATACAACTCAGTACTATATTCCTACAGGATAAATTTATATGTACTAACATATAAGTATTTTATCCAATTATAATCATCCTTCTATGCAGCTCTTGGAAGGGACGCGGGTGGCGCTGTGGGTTAAACCACAGAGCCTAGGACTTGCCGATCAGAAGGTCAGTGGTTTGAATCCCCGTGATGGGGTGAGCTCCCGTTGCTCGGTCCCTGCTCCTGCCAACCTAGCAGTTTGAAAGCACGTCAAAGTGCAAGTAGATAAATAGGTACCGCTCCAGCGGGAAGGTAAACGCCGTTTTTGTGCACTGCACTGGTTCGCCAGAAGCGGCTTAGTCATGCTGGCCACATAACCCAGAAGCTGTACGCCAGCTCCCTCGGTCAATAAAGCGAGATGAGCGCCACAACCCCAGAGTCAGCCACAACTGGACCTAATGGTCAGGGGTCCCTTTACCTTTATCTTTTATTTAGCTCTTATGTTCTGGCTGCTTTAGAAAAGCGGGAGTGTATATGCATATAATATGAATACTATATTATATGTATAAAAATGTATAACACATACAATATGCCAGAACTGTTTGTGTTTTAAGCTGAAACTCGTTCTTCACCAAGATAAGGAATAAGAGGGAAATATGACAAATCCACACAGATAAACTTGTCATCCAGATTTGCAGAAAAAAACAGCAACCCATCCCTGCTTTGGTCTGACCCAACAGAGCTCTTCTGTTGAGTCTTGTGTTGTTCTTGAGAGTTTGAGATGACGTCTGCTATTAAAATCTCACATCTGTGCCTGACTCAGCCGCTTCTCCTTCTCCTTCCATCATCACCCAGAGCGGCTCCATCCATCCCTTTGCACTTGGGAACAATCAGTATTTTGTAGCTTAAAAAGTCCACCCTGTTGAGAGCGGTTTACACTATCATTCCTGGAGGAGGAGAGAGCAGGCTTTGCAGCAGGAGAATGAGTGGCGATGACTCACGGAGGAGAATCAGAACCACGGCTTTCAAAGTTACCCGTTTCAAGATCAAGTCGCATTTCGGCAGAGATTGTACCAAGGCAATCAGATTGTACGAGGCAATCAGAGCAGGCAGTTGGAACCGAAGGCAGAGCGAAAATCTCTAGATCCTGCATCCGAAAACCAAAACCAAAAAAAAAGGTATTCCTTCTCCCTTTGCTGCTCCTTGTCCCCAAAACAGACTTCCCATGGGTGTAGCCAGGATTTATGTCAGGCTAGGGACATATGCCATCACCCTCTGCCTGACTCTGCCTGGCAGATTCGGAATGAAATGTCTCAACAACAGTTGTTTTAAATTATTTATTCTGACCCCAAGTGCTCAGAAAAATCTGTCAAAATCTTCAGTCCTTTGGAAATTAGGAAGTTAAATAAAAACATCAGGGAGTACCTTTCATGTGGTTATCAAGTATATTTTGCAAAATTAGAAAGAACATGCCTTTTTTCATCTTATTTTAAGAAAATCTAAACTGAGACAAGTTTTCTTGGATTTGCTGAAAACATTTTCAGCACTTCCTTCTCAAATTCCTCTTTTCCAATGCAATTCTTTTTTCTGTGCACACTCAGTAAGCCCAGCCCATCGAGATGCTCCCCTATCATTGTCAACCTTAGCCAGGTCTTTACTTGATTTGGGGGGTGGGGTGGGAACTGCCCCCCAACCCCCAGCTGTGCCCATGAGACTTCCCCAACCTGGTGCTCTCTAGATGCCAACTCCCATCGGCCTCTGCAGGCACTGGTGGAGGTTGTATTCCAAAATGTCTGGAGGGCATTAGGTTGGGGGACACCACCCAAGAGCCATTTCTCTCTCTCTCCTGTTTTCAAATCCCATCCTCAAAACCCAACTCCTTTAGGTGAAGGGGGTTGGGCTAGATGACTCTTGGAATCCCTCCCAACCCTATAATTCTATGATTCTAACTCTGTCCTAAAGGATGTCTGGCTAGCCTGTGGGTATCGACCCATTGCATGGCCAACAGCCAGGGATGATGAGAGTTCAAAAGCCAGCAACCTACCTTGTCTACCCTGGACAACTCCACTTATTTCTAAATGGGGTGAACCAGCCAGGGTTCTCTTGGGGGGCCCTTCCTGCTCCTTCTGCTGAATGAGACTCTGGACCTGTGGCCAAGAGTCTTACCCTGGAAGCACCACTGACTGCCCTCCACACTTCTGCCAAAGAGATGACCAGCATCTCTAGATTCCAGACGGAGGCTGGTCCCTAAGGCAAAGTGAGGGAGGGCGTTGCCAACTTCAGCCTATCCTCGCCTGCCTTCTTTCTCACATACATCCAGTCCAGGGGTGGCCCCGCCCCATCAGCTTCCCCCTGCTCAGTCTCTTTAGCACCACCTACTGTTGGAATGTAGGGTGGTGCTGTGGGTTAAACCACAGAGCCTAGGACTTGCCGATCAGAAGGTCAGCGGTTCGAATCTCCGCAACACAGTGAGCTCCCGTTGCTCGGTCCCTGCTCCTGCCAACCTAGCAGTTTGAAAGCATGCCAAAGTGCAAGTAGATAAATAGGTACCGCTCCGATGGGAAGGTAAATGGCGTTTCCGTGTGCTGCTGTGGTTCACCAGAAGCGGCTTAGTCATGCTGGCCACATGACCCGGAAGCCAGTAAAACGAGATGAGCACCGCAACCCCAGAGTCGGCCACAACTGGACCTAATGGTCAGAGGTCCCTTTACCTTTACCTTTTACTGTTGGAATAAGTTGCCTCTAGCACCACCTACTGTTGGGTGTTCTGCCTTCTGCCCTACCAGCCACCTCTGGAGAAATGTATTATTATTATTGATTATTTATTCGATTTATATACTGCCCTTTATCAAAAGATCCTAGTGCGGTATACAGCATTAAGAACACATTTTATGAAGCATAATAATAAAAAGTGTAATAATAAAATACTCATAATAACAGTGTCTCCCCTCCCCAGCTTTAACAGGCCATAGATTCTTTAATTGCCAGTGGCCATTAAACACATACATGTCTGGAAATGTGCACCAAATTTCACAGGAGTTTCTTCCTGCGAGATCAAGCGCACGGGAGTTGTAGAACATAGCGTTGAAGGAAGAAGCAGATGCAATGATGGACGCAAACCTTTGCGACTTGCAGCTATTCGCTGGGGGTCCCAGAAGATCGGAGGCAAGTAGAAGCACAGGTCTGGGATAGATCCATCAGTAGAGCAGGGGGTTCTTAAATTCAGAGTTGTGGATTCAAGCCCCATGTTGGGCAGAAGATTCCTGCATTGCAGGGGGTTAGAATAGATGACCCTCGTGCTCAATTCTAACTCTGTGATTCTATAGAATTGTAGAGCTGGAAGGAACCCCAAGGGTCTTCTAGTCTAACCCCTGCAAGGCAGTGAGAGTCAGGGTTCTAGCCAAGGTCAGGGCTGCAAAGGCGTTGTTATGGGATGGCTTGCAGGCAAGGGGAGCTCTGTGCCTTTAAACTAGGCATGGGGTCTCTTGCTATTTCTCCTTCTTTTAAACTTTTTTAAAAAAATAATAATAATACTAATTGAATACGGGGCTGCTCATCTTCTGAAAGCTGCCCTATATTTGTGCATACACATTTTATGTAAATGTAAATTAGGGCCCCAAGTATTTCACAGACCTAGCAATGCCCCCTTGGAGATATTCCAAGTCCCTCTCTGAATTAAAATTTTATATATATAGTTAAGTTTCTAACGCTTTTACGCATGGAGATAAAGCAGACAGGGAGTGCTCCAGCTAATTGCTCATTAAGAATTAAACATGCTCCCTCCTCCTGATGTTCTCCTGGCGAATAAGTGCAAGGCGATTTGGGTAACTGACAAGTGCAATGGCCCCTTCTTTAAAAAAAAAAAATCATCAAATCAGACTTTATTGCATTAATATTTAATCAAATGCAATCCTATTAAACATACCAGGAGGCCTGTGTGTTCTCTCTGTTCTGAGCTGATTCTGCACGTTCTAAGTCGTCCCCTGTCCCCCAACCTATATGGAATTCAGAGAGTCTGAACTCCCATTATTGAAAGAGTCACAAGGCTCTAGTTCTCATGGACGCAAACAATGCATCCAAAATCAGCTCCTGCTATTTTAAACCCTGGAGCAGGATTCGATTCTTCATGGTGGAGAATTGGTGGCCCTCCTGGTGTCATTGGACTCCAGCTGCCACCATCCCCATCACTCATTGGCCATGGTGACTGGGAGTCCCAAAACAACCAGAGAACCACAGGTTCCTCATCTTTGGGCTTGTGTGACAACCAAGAACAAGCCTGATAGATGTTGGGGGCAGGTGCACGACAGAACTGTGCTATGGGCATCTATCTGTTGCTATCTATAGCACAACCAGGAAACCAGACCTTAGCAAATGAGCCATATTCCATTTTTGTTTTGTGAACTGCAGAGACTCAGATGATACTCAACTAAATGCCCCCCACCAGCACCTGTATTCATCCAGGTTTATTTCCAGAAAGTCAAAGAACAAAGATAATGATCTATAGAACATACAACTCCCCACTGGCAACCTTTTGTCTCCCTGTGGGATCAACACACCCACAGAGGTACAGCTGCAAGCTTCTAGCTTTCAGGGTTACAAGCTAAGACCTGCACTTGGTGTCTGCTAACTGTTTAGGCAGCTGAGGGAGTAGGAGAGAGGGGTCCCCACCCCACCCCTGGTTCAACACACTGCATAGTTAGCACATACATATGGTACAAATCTCATTAATTCACTTTTCTGGCCCAAAACTGAGACCACCAGACACAAAGCTTGGCGATGGGGGTTAGGCACAAGAAAAGACCGCAATTGCAATTCTGAGACTGCAATCGCATCTTTAAGGAAACGTCACACCCAGGATTCCTCCACACCTGACGCCGCCGTTTCCCCCTCTGTCACACTTGCTTTCCTCCCAGAACCCCTGTCTTGTGTGGATGAAGGGCAATAGTCAGAAAGTGCAGCCTGGTCTTTGGACCCGGTGTCCCCCGAGCCATTTTGCCTCACGGCAGCCTGGCCACTCCAGATTTGGGATTTGGCGCTGTGGGCCTTCTTCGCCTGGGCCTTGACGCTGGATCCTCTTTGGGCATGCCTGTACGCGATTGGAGTGGGGATCCTTGAAGGCCTCTTTTCGGGCCTGTTGTCTCTGCGCGGCCGGATTTTGGGGCGCAGCTTCAGCTTATAAATGGAGGGCACCCGCTCCGGTTTCTTCAGAGACCGCCTCGGCTTACTCTGAGGTAGTTTTGTGTCCTCAGGAGCTGGAGGGTGCTCTGGAGAATCAGGAGGTCTGCCTGGCATCGCTTGAGAGGCTCTGCCGTTTCCGTCGACTTCCACACGAGCTGTGTGGTATGGTTCTTCACCTTCTGCTTCAGGGGCCACACAGTTCTCCTCAGAAACAGCACTTTCTCTGTCTAGGAATGTTTTTCCGGCCTGGTTTCCATTCACCAGAGATGGACTTGACTGGGGGAAACTTCCCTCAGTCCCTGCGTGCTCCCGGTGCAGTGTTTTGGAAAGCTCTTGAATAACGCTGTCGTAATGTAGTCCTGCAGGGTGCCACCTCATCTCCCTCTCAGGCACATAGACCCCGCTCCGAGGCACACTTCCCTCAGAGACTGAGGTCCTTGGGGTGATAGGCAAAGAGGACCATGCGGGTGTGGAGACCCTGGGCCCATTACAGGTCAAGGACATGGCGTCTCTTCCTTGGCAACAGTCCACTCCAAACCCTCCTAGCCGACTCCCTCGAGAAATGGGGTTGCCTTCAGAGACTTCCTCCAGCTCCTTGATGTTGGCCAAAATCTCATCCTCTAGGCTCCTGTACAGAGCTTGTTCTTCCACCGGGTCGATAGGCAGTGGTGTGTAAACACGTTCTGTTCCCCTTCCCAGTTCCTTGGTATCTCCACGACTCATCTGGCCATCTTTACAAGGTCTTCCTGGAACACTTTCTTGCCCAGCTAAGGTCCCACCATCCTTCATTTTCTGACCGATTCTACCCCCTGAGCTGTTGGAGGACCTGCTGGCTGATGCTTCCAGGCTGACAGCTTTGCCCTGTTCTCTCAGAAGAGGGGCCTTGCCCTTGAAAAGCTCTTTCCTGGGCAGGTTGCCTTGGTTTTTGTCCAGGGTGTTACCCCCATTTCTGAAACAGAACGCCTCTCGGTAGCTGCTACCAATTGCTGGCGGCCTGTATGATGTTGGGGCAACTCTTCCAGAGGTCTTGGCACTGCTGTCTTCTTTCTGAGTCACACCTGCGTGTTTTACTGGGGAGGGTGATCTCCACGCTATTGAGTCCTTACTCCAGCTGTGTACGATGACTCCACCTTGCGGCCTTGCAGGGCTTTCCATTGGGGCCTGGAAGTGCTTGGCCGGACTGGAAGAGCGTGTCTGCGGGCCGTTCATTTCAGGCTGGGACCTTCCTGGAGGCCGGGTCACTGGAGCCCTCGGTGTAGCCGCTCTGGATGACGCTGGCCTCTCTGGTTTCTCTTTGTGAGGTGTCGGCGTTGGGATTCTGGCAGGAGATCTTCCGCGATGTGCCTCTGAGACAGATTTCCGAATGGGCGAGGTGTTCTCCGTGCTTCCGTTCAGCTGGGACGGGACAGGACATGCCTCTCTTCGGCTCCGCATAGAGAGAGTTGACTTAGATGCGGGTCTCTCTTCGGGGGCCGGCAGCCTCTGGGTTGGAGTCACTGACCTCGCCCTGAAAGAGGAGAACCCAATAATATAAGCACAACACATGCTCTAGTTATCTCCCGCTTGGATTACTGCAATGCACTCTACGTGGGGCTACCTTTGAAGGTGACCCAGAAACCACAACTAATCCAGAGTGTGGCAGCTAAACTGGTGACTGGGAGTGGCCACAGAGACCATATAACACCGGTCGTGAAAGAGCTACATTGGCTCCCAGTACGTTTCTTAGCACAATTCAAAGTGTTGGTGTTGACCTTTAAAGCCCTAAACCAGTGTTTCCCAAACTTTTTTGGGCAACGGCACACCTGTTTACTGAAAAAAAATCTCACGGCACACCACCATTAAAGCCCCGCCCCGTGACGTCAGCGCGCAGCGTCACGCCGGGAGGGACGCACGAAAGTGAAAGTTTTTTCCCTCCCCCTTGCCGGGGAACCTCCAAGCTTTGGGGGTGGGAGGAGGCAGCAGAGCGAGGGACTGAGGGACGGCGGCAACTGAGGCGGCGGCGGCTGTTGTGGTGGTGGCGGCGATAGCGGGCGGAGGAGGGGGCGGCGGCGGGGCTTGAGGAGCCGTCGCCGGGAGTTGCTGCTGCTGTTGTTGCTGCTGCTGCCCGGACATGCCGGCCTCCTCCTCCTCCGCTGTCTCGCGCTCCTCCCTTTTGCACGCGCTGCCCCGCCGCTCGGCACCACCACCGCGGAGCCGCCCCCGGCTCGACGCGGATCCTCGCCGCCGCCGCCTCTCACCGCCCGACTCGCCCGCCTCCCTCCCACGGCACACCAACCAATGTCTGACGGCACAGTAGTGTGCCGCGGAACACCGGTTGGGAAACACTGCCCTAAACGGCCTCAGCCCAGTATACCTGAAGAAGCGTCTCCACCCCCATCGTTCTGCCTGAACACTGAGGTCCAGCTCCGAGGGCCTTCTGGCGATTCCTTCCCTGAGAGAAGTGAGGTTACAGGGAACCAGGCAGAGGGCCTTCTCGGGAGTGGCACCCACCCTGTGGAACGCCCTCCGATCAGACGTCAAGGAAATAAACAACTATCTGACTTTTTGAAGACATCTGAAGGCAGCAACTGGAATTCAGAAGCATTGTTGTCTCCAACTGCAATACACACACACACACACACACACACACACACAGTCATACCTCGGGCTGAATGTGCTTCGGGTTGAGCTTGTTTGAGTTGCGCCCCGCGGCAACCCGGAAGTAATGGAGCGCATTACTTCCGGGTTTCGCCGCTCGCGCATGTGCATGTGCTCAAAATGACATCATGGGCATGCACAGACGCGCCGTTGCGTCTTACGTTCCGTTTGGGATGTGAACGGGGCTCTGGAACAGATCCCGTTTGCATCCCGAGGTACCACTGTGTGTGTGTGTCTATATATATATATATGTGTGTGTGTGTGTGTGTGTGTGTGTGTGTGTGTGTGTAGGCTCATATTCTTTACCATAACATTGTTCCAGTTACTCTGGGCCATAAATCTAGTGAAAACTTTGAGCTCTTGGCAGAAAACAAATCCTCCCTATCTCTCCACACATTATCTGTCATCACCTGACGGAAGGGACTCTCCGATGCTCTGAGACCTCCGGGGTTTTCCTACTGCTGCTGCCACCGCCGCCACCATTGCTCGGAGGTGACCTCTGCAGAGTCTTCCACCCAGGGCTGTGGGTGTTAGGAGTGTAGGTCCTCCACTCCACTGGGGGCAGCGGGCTTTGGGATCGGGTGACAATCAAAGCAGGCTGGGGCTTGGGGTTGTCTTTCCTGGGCGTTAAGCGGGCTGTGATTTCGTGTTGGACCGGCGTGGCTTGCATCTTCTGAGGGCTGCCTGCCCTCAAGGCTTGTTTGTGAGCTGCAGAAAGGGTTGGGGAAATCAATGAGAGAGAATCCTGCAGCACACCAGCTTCTAACACAGTTATCACAGTATATGCTTTCAAGGTCTGGAATCTTATTTTGTCAGAGATGTGGAATAGCTGAGTAGCTCACAGATCTGGCTTGGACTCTCCTGGACACATTCATACCCCAGGTCTGAGGTTCCTAGAAGGACTAAAGGATAGGTCTACTTCTGTGTTAATTCTGCAAGGAAAATTATACCAGTGTTGCAAAAGCAAGGCCAGAAGTCTAGAATGGTTAATATTCCAAAAATCCTCTGCAATATGTTGCATCCTGGATCCCACGGACACTTCCTGCTCATCTGACCAGCTTGCTGCCACCCCAATAATTCATTGCTCACATAACATGAAAGGAGATTCCGACTAAACATTAATTAGCAAGAACCTTCTGACAGCAGGAGCTGTTCGAAAGTGGAATGGACTCCCTCAGAAGGTTGTGGACTCTCCTTCATTAGAGGTGTGACCCACCCTGAGATCTTATGGTGAAGGGCAGTATATAAATCTTATAAAAATAAATAATAAAAAAAAGTTTTAAAACAGGTTGGATGGCCCTCTGTCATGGATGCTTTAGTTGAGATTGCTGTATTACAGGGAGTTGGACTAGATGACCCTCAGGGTCCCTTCCAATGCTACAATTCTATGATTTTATGAAGCACATTTTCTTTCCCAAAATTTGGGAGGTTCCATCGATTTGCTTGGGTTAAGTTCAGTTCTAAGGACTGTATTTGTTATCTGCAGCACTGGCCTGCCCTCTAGTGGACATCAGTGTCACTACAAAAGTCATGGCAATGGCTTTTATACAAGCTGCAGGTGCCCTGCTCTCTTTCGTAGCACAGAGGGGAGGAACCTCAGGCCCAGGAGATGAATGCAGCCCTGCCAGCCCCCGGGACTCTCCCCAGGCTACAACCTTCCCCAGCTGAATCCTCTACTGGTCCTGCTTCACATCCTGGTTTTGCCTGGGTAATGCCTCTGGGTTGGTTGCCTGGACTGAGGACAGAGAGGTATGTTTGTGTGTATAAACTAGCCTGCGGTACAAAGGTAAAATTTTTGCCTCTGGCCCCGCCCACCCCTACCATGTACCTCCTGGAAGGATACTTATGAGAGATTGCAGACCTTGGGCTAGAAAATTGTTCCCCACCCCTGTTATTAGCAGGTATAGTGGTACCTCAGGTTAAGTACTTAATTCGTTCCGGAGGTCCGTTCTTAACCTGAAACTGTTCTTAACCTGAAGCACCACTTTAGCTAATGGAGTCTCCTGCTGCTGCCGTGCCACCGCTGCACGATTTCTGTTCTCATCCTGTAGCAAAGTTCTTAACCTGAAGCACTATTTCTGGGTTAGTGGAGTCTGTAACCTGAAGCGTATGTAACCTGAAGCATATGTAACCCGAGATACCACTGTACAGTGGTACCATCTGGTCAGGGCTTTAGGACAGACGTGAAGGGCCCAACTCAGCAGAAGGAATATAATAATAATAATAATAATAATAATAATAATAATAATAATAATAATCTATCTTACTTATATGCCATTCATCTGACTGGGTTGCCCCAGCCACTTGGGGAGGCTTCCAACAAATATTAATCCCTCTTCAAAGGGAACCCCGGGAATTGTAGCTCTGTAGGGGTCTCTCCTAACAATTCTCAGCCCCCTTAACAAACTACAGCCCCCAGAATTCCCTGGGGGAAGCCACGAGTGTTTAAAGCAGCATCCTAGCACTTTAAAGATATGGTTTGAATGTGGCCTGGATCAAAGCCCTGATGTACAACAGCAGTCATTTTCGAGATCTGCTGGACTAATTAAGCAAAACCACAGGAATGAAACACTTTAGATTTAGAGCGAAGGGCACAGAGATGGTCTTACTTTACGTCCGACGAGAGCACGGGGGACTTACAGAGCGAGGTGCACCGGCAGGGGTCATGCTTGTCCAGGTAGTGCTCTAGGGTGTCCCAGCCTCCGCCCACTCGGACCATCACGTGATTCCGCAGGATCTGGAGCAAAAAGGAGTGCAGGTGAGCACCACATGCCCTTTCCTGACCGTGAGCCACAACAACACGTGCAGTCCTGGGGAATGCTGTCCCAAGTGACGTCTGCCTGGCAGTGATGCAGACACCTTATTGATATCAGGCTAAGGTTTTTCCTCTACACCTGGGGATCTGAAAAGTTTTAAAACCTGGAGACAGTCCTATGCGAGGTGACTAAGAGATAGGTAAAGGTAAAGGACCCCGCCCTGACAGTTAAGTCCAGCCGTGAATGACTCTGGGGTTGCAGCACTCATCTCGCTTTACTGGCCGAGGGAGCCGATGTTTGTCTGCAGACAGTTTTTCTGGGTTATGTGGCCAGCATGACTAAGTCGCTTCTGGCAAACCAGAGCAGCGCACGAAACGCCATTTACCTTCCCGCCGGAGTGGTACCTATTTATCTACTTGCACTTTGACATGCTTTTGAACTGCTAGGTTGCCAGGAGCAGGGACCGAGCAACGGGAGCTCACCCCGTCATGGGGATTCGAACCACTGACCTTCTGATTGGCAAGTCCTAGGCTCAGTGGTTTACACCACACAGCGCCACCAGCGTCCCAAGAGATTAAATACTAGTTGTTTCACAAGTCTGTTTATGTGCCACAGGCACACACACACACAGAAAGTTAGACCAGTGGTTCCCAAACTTTGGGGGGGGGCCTGCCCCCTTGGCTCCATAAATTCATCCCCACTGATCCTTTCCCTTATTCAGAATTGCGGTTTGCACAACCCACTGGGTAAGATAAAAACACAATAAAACTCAAAACAGTAACACTTAATTGCACATTTATGCAAAATCCAATTGAAATGATTTGGTTTAATTGATTCAACAATGGACTTGATCCTGTAAACCAGCTTTGCAAAGCCTTGTAGTCATTTACCGGTACGCCTCTACCGCCCGCTTCTTGCTCCTGTGGGTAATTCCACCCACTGCCTTTGGGGACAGCACTGCCCACTGTGGGAACCACTGTGTTAGATACACATGATATTCCTATGTCCTACCTACAGGTAACTCTCTCTTCTCTATAGGCTATCTGCTTCTGGCATGAGCTGGATCCTTATACCTGACAGGGCTGGGAGAAACCCGCCTTTGACATTCTGGAAATCTGCTGTCAGTTGTTGAAGAACAGAGGTGAGGAACCTTGGGCCAGGGGGCCAGAATGTGGCCCTCAGCCTTCTCTATCTGGCCCTTATGACACTTCCAAGGCCACACCACTTGCTTCTTGCCCTCCTTGTATGTTTTTGCCTGGCTGAGAGGTGTCTTTGACCTCTGATCATACTTCCTGCTTTCCTAGATGGTGGAGGGAAGACGAGTGTGACTCTGGATGTGTGTGGTGGTGGGGAGGATGTGGGAGAAATCTGATTCTGCTCATGTTCAAAGGTGAACTTATTGAATTGAATTTGCATATTCTAAAACAACGTGAGAACCGTAATCACAGCCATCCTTCAAATCCAACTCATCTGAATTTTGCAATGCAGTTCTCCAGCCCACCAACCAACCAGTCTTTACAAAAATGCATATATTAGCAGGGAGTGTGCCTGAAAATGTTAGTGAAAATAACTTACAAGAATGCATTATATTAGCGAAAACTGAGGAGCAAAAATGTGTACAGTAGTCAAAACTGTATACAAAAAATTGTGTGTTGAGAGAGATTTGCCCTGAAATGCTGAAGAATTTTCATGAGGATTTTTAAATGGCAGAGGTGTTGGGGAAATGGGAAAGTGAGAAAATAGAAATTGATAGATCCTTCCAACCCTAGGAGTGGGGGGCCCTGTGTCCTCTCCACCAACAAACCCAACATGGCAACATTTCCCCTGCCATCACCCCAATTCCAACTGCCATTAGCCATTATAGTAGTCAAAAGTCCTGGCAAAAATGTGTGTATTGTGAAAAATTCACACCAAAACACTGATGAATTTTTCAAGAGGATTTAAAAACGTGGCTCCAAAGTGGAGAGCTTAATTTCAGGATGGAAAAATTTGGAGCTGAGAAGACAGAAATGGACAGCTTCCTCCAGCCCAAGTGTGTGAGCATGCTCAGAAACCAGCTTAAAATCCACATCCATTGCTCCACCCACTTTTGCCTCTGGCCCCGCCCACCACAGGTCAACTTACCCTGACAAAGATCAGCAAGTTCGAATCGCCCACGCGGTATTTCCCTTCCGAGACTTTGATCATGGAGAACTGGACCGGGCAGGTGCAACGGCTGACGAGACACTGGACCTTTGCAGAAAGCAGGAGGATAAGAATAGTAATGAGTTCGGCAACAACCACCTGAATATGAGTGAGAGGAAGTGTGGAGTAGTGGTTAGAGTTTTAGACTAGGAGCTGTGAGATGAGGGTTTGCCTTCCTCACTCGGCCCTGACGCTCACTGGGTGACCATGAGATTGACCACCAATCACCCCTCAGCCTGGCCAACCTCACAGGGTCGTTGTGAGTATGAAACTGGGAAGAACAGTATTGATGAGCTTCTTGGACTGAATGTGAGACGCAGATGTATAAATAAATAGCACATTGGAACTGCTTTCCAGCGCCTGTTAAAAACATTTTTGTTTAGACAAGCCTGCCCAGATATTTAGCAGGTTGGTGTGAGTTTCCAATTCTTTGTAGTCTATTGTTATTTTTACTTTTTGAAAGTCTTAAATTATTGTAATTTTTCTTGTCGATAATCTTATTGTTTTACGCTTCTTTTTTAAAACAATCAAGCAGTTATAAATTTTATGAAATAAAACAAATAGTCGGGGGAACAACGATGATGATGATGACAGGTGGCCCTCTAGGATTCTTGATGTGGACCTCCAGAGTTTTCCCCAAGCCACACCCCTCACCAGCCCTGCCCTGTCCCTTCCTTTGCTGCTTTTGCCAGGCACAAATGTGTCATAGAATCATAGATGTGTAGAGCTGGAGGGGATCCCTAAGGTCATCCAGTCCAACCCCCTGCAATGTAGGAATCACAGCTACAGAATCCTGGTAGATGGCCACCCAGCCTCTGCTTAAAAACCTCCAATGAAGGAGAGCCTTTGACCTGCGCAGCTTAGGGACCCTGTGTTTGCCCTGGGGCACAAATACCATCTGGTCGAGGTTCTTGAAATTGGCCGGCTTTCTCTGGGCTCTTGGGAGGGGGGTCTCTTCCGGCGGCAGGTTCAGGTCCTCGCGGATCTCCTCCTCGATCTCCTCCTCCATCTGGATGAGGGTGGGGGCACTCATGCCAAAGCGAGCGGCTCGGCGGGCCACCTCCAGGAGACAGAGGACAAAGTTCTTCTCGTTCTTGCGCAAGACCAGGTCTTCTGTCTCGAACATCAGGACTTCTGGAACAAAGCAGGTGGGGTGAAAGTAGGGGACAGCTAGGCAGTGTGGACTGAGGGGCGAATGGTGGGAAAATGCCACAGAGAAACCAAGTCAGGGTTATCAGCTAGTGCTGTGTCAAACTTTTCTCCTCAGTTTTGTTTTCTCTGTTCTCCATCAATCAAAAAGCGATTGCGTTGGAGAAGTCCCCCAAAATCAAGAGTTTTCACTCCCATCTCTCATACAAGGCAAGGCAAACATCCTGAGCCCACCTCTCATCTTGGGGGATTATTCCTTTCCCCACCAACAGACTCTCCCCCCGTGGGGAAGTTGGACATAGCCAACAACATGCTTGATGCTGACCACCCACAGGAGCATAAAATAGCTTCCTGGATCAGGCCATTGGCCCATCTAGCCCAGCAGCTGTCTCCAGCTGTGGAGGCAGAGCACAGCGGCCATCAGTAGCCCTCTCCTCCTCCATGAATTTGCCCAACCTTCTTTCAAAGCCATCTAGGTTGGCGGCCATCCCAGCCTCCTGTGGAAGGGAGTTCCACGGTTTAACTATATGCTGCTACTTTTTGGCCTAACGGAGAACAAATCTGGTCCATCTTCTGCATGATGGAGCCCTCCCAATCTTGTTCTTTGCCACTCCAGAGGGCAGAATTGGAGGACCATGATTTGGCAACCCTTCCTCACCCAGTTCTGAGCTGCGTACCTTTAATGCCCATCTCCTTCCGGCACCACTGGATGAAGTTGGACACGTTGTCCCTGGCTTGGAAGGTCCCTGGCTGAGCAAAGTCGTTGCAAGTCACTTCGCAGGTGGGCAACTGGAGCTTGTGGCTCAGACCCGGGTACCTCTGCTCAAAGTCCCAAGCCACTTGGGTGATGCTGTTGGCATGGTGACAGAGCAAGACCCCTGTCTCCAGCGCTTCCAAGAAGAACTCCACACTGATGTCCACATCATAGAGTTCCTTCAGCCACTCGGCCAAGTCTTCCTTCATGGCATAGAGGTATTGTTCCCCGGTCTTGTATGGGCGGATGCTCCTCATACGAGCCTCCTGGATTCCGGACATCTTCAAGCGCTGGTGGGGGGGGGGACTCAGTACAAAATCTGCTCAGCAACCTTAAAAACTCCAGCTCTCTCCTTGCCCTTCATCAACCCATCCCTTGAGCCACTCCCAACCACCTGTGACATCAAAACAAATCCACCTCAAAGTTATATTTTCAAGGCAGACTTTGGCTCCATGCTCCATCAGTTCTCACAGAAACCAGGGATATATTTGATCCCCTACAGCAGCATGGCTGGATCGTCTTGTCGAAATGTTGGTGAGGTGGGAGCTTCTCCTGAAATGACTTCCTAAGATCTCTCATCTCACGACCTCACCATTAATGGTGGCCCATCATCAGCTTGTCCTTGGTTCAAAACTCGTTTCTGGCAAAAGCGGAGTGTCCCTTGTTGGTCCACCACTGCTCCACGAGGCAACTATTGGATTCCTCTTACACCACAAGCATCTGATATCCTCCTATCTTACGCCTCGAACATATTCACACACACGTGTCCTTAGGGGATTTGCAGAACTTCTGGTGCAAGATCCATAAAAAGAGGGAGAATCTCTTTCGCAGGGCCGGGTCCCTGGTCTGTTGTGCTTCCTTCTTCCAAGTCCTGTTCTCTTCTCCTTGGTGACAGACAACTCTGGACAAAACACTCCCCGTTCGCCCTGCTAGATCGGATGTCGCTTTGCCTCGGCTGGAGCAAACAACCCTCGCTCCTTTTTGCAACACTGATCCACCCAAGCAAATGAGATTCTGCGAGCACAAAGCTTGACGGGGGGCGGGTGGGGGAGTGGCAAGACAGATGTCCACTCACTGGAAACCATGGAGAAAGGGCAGGTTAGTTGAGCTTGGATGTAGCCAGGGTTTTTGTTGGGGGGGGCTGAACCTCAGTTTGCAATGCATTTTTTGTATTGATTGAGGGGGCAGCTGCCCCTCCCTGCCCCCCTTGGCTACACCCATGTGTAAGAGTCAGAAGTGACAAAATAGAATAGAAGTTTATAAAATTGTGCACAGTGTGGCGAAAGCCAGTGGCGTAGCGTGGGTTGTCAGCACCCGGGGCAAGGCAAGTAATTTGTGCCCCCTAACCCGTGGATTTGCGCCCCCTAACCCTAACCCCCAGATGTTGCGCCCGGTGCGACCAGCCCCCCTGCACCCCCCACGCTACACCACTGGCGAAAGCCGACAGCAAAAAGGTTTTCTCCCTCTCATAACACTAGAATTCATGGACATCCAAGGAAGCTGAATGTTGGGAGATTCAGGACAGATAAAATAAAGGACTTTTTCACTCAGTGCATAGTTGAACTGTGGAACTCACTTCCGCAGGAAGCAGTGATGGCCAGCAACCTAGACTAAAAGAAGATTGGACAAATTCAGGAACAGGACTATTGATGGCTACTAGCCATGATGGCTATTGCTCTGCCTCCAGAATCAGATGGGCTCTCCCTGTGCACTGCTCCAACTGGTGGCTGGTGTGCATTTGGGACTGGTAGGACAGAAGGCAGGGAGCCCAACAGTAGGTGGCGCCAGAGCCAAAGACAGGAGGAGCCTGCAAATTGTACAGTGGTACCTCGATTTACGAACTTAATCCGTTCCTGAAGTCTGTTCTTAAACCAAATCCATTCTTAAACTGAGGCGCGCTTTCCCTAATGAGGCCTCCCACCGCCGGTGCCCTTCCACCGTTTGGCTTCTGTTCGTAGACCGAGGTAAAGTTCGCAAACCGGGACACTACTTCTGGTTTTATGGAGTTTGTAAACTGAATAGTTCGTAAGCAGGACTGTTCATAAACTGAGGTACCACTGTACTTTTGTCTCCCACCTCCTCCCTGCTGAGTTCTACAAGGGGCAACACTGAGACTTAGGAGAAGGAAGCTGACAGACAGGGTCACCCCTTGGGCTGGTTGTCAGTAAGATGGCGGGTGGAGAGGAGGGCTGGCTGAGGGCAAACTAAGCTTGGTGAAGCAGTGCTCCAGTTGCCCTAACGGACCAGCCTCCACTGTACTCTTGACATTGCTGCTGCTTGGTCCCACCCCCTCTACTTCCTAGTAAGAAGCAGCGATGCAGAGATGAAGTGATGCCAACCTACCCCACTGTCTTCTGTGATTGGGGGCACCATTTTGTTTTTGCCCCAAGCAACAAAGTATCTTGGGCCCATGATCCTGCTTTCAACTGGGAGACCTGGAACTGTTTCTCTGTCCACTTTCTCCATGCCCATATATCATTTTATAAACTTATTTTGTGCCCTCTCTTAGTTCTCTAAACTAAGAAGTACCAAACCATACAACCTTTCACCATAGGGGAGTCACTCCACCCTTCTTCATCAACAATTCCTTTTTGAGGTGAGACGACCAGTGTCCAAATGCAGTCTCACCATAGATTTGTATAACGGTATTATGATACAGTGGTACCTTGGGTTAAGTACTTAATTCGTTCTGGAGGCCCGTTCTTAACCTGAAACTGTTCTTAACTTGAAGCACCACTTTAGCTAATGTGGCCTCCCACTGCCACTGCACCGCCAGAGCACGATTTCTGTTCTCATGCTGAAGCAAAGTTCTTAACCCGAGGTAATATTTCTGGGTTAGCGGAGTCTGTAACCTGAACTGTATGTAACCTGAAGCGTATGTAACCCGAGGTACCACTGTATTGTAATAAAGTTTGCCACTGGGCTTGTGCAAAGTGCAATTCAAGGCCGCTGGATAACCTCATATTGTGTGTGTGTGTGTGTGTCTGAAACTCAGGCAAGGGGCTTCTGGGACAGAGGAGGTCTGAGTGATACACGCTTCCCTTCAGAATCACAGCAGCTATTACCTGAGAGTAGGGATGTAGGAAGAGTGTTTTCCATTGGGGCCCTGCAGTTGCTACATGCAACACTGAATCTTTTCTGCTGCAATTTGTCTTCGGAAATGGTGAAATTACATGACTGCAATTGTCATTATGTCAATTTTGAATGCAAAGGGGATTGTCTGCAGACTGAAAGCTACACCACTAGCGAATATCCACTGCATTTTTAATGGCCCTCAATATGATTCCACTATGCTGAAAACTCTGACCCATTGCTCTGTATTTATTTTTTTAATACCGAAGATGTCATAAACAAGCTCTGCATTTCACTCAGCCACAGTTACTGTCCCCCCCCCTTTTATTGATCTGTACAGCCTATTGACTTTCTACAGCTGTGTTTTCAAAAACCAATAAGCATATTGTTGCAAGCCACCCCAATCTGAAGAGTGGTGAGAGATTCCAGGGCTTCCAGGTGCTCACCCAGGGTTTGTGTTTCCTTTGGAATGAGGGACAGCAGAGACTGTGGTGTCTCTATGGCATATGGTTTATTTACACATATATACAACCTGAGGCTACGATGGAGGAGATGGCGGCATCAACATCCCCAAAGGGTCTTGCTTCTTCCATAGCCACAGCCTCGGATTCAAGCAGAAACCAAACATCACCCTCTCTGACTTCCCAGCCTGTTGCTTTTCCACTTCTAGCTCCTGGCTCACATAACTCAACTTTCCACTCTGCCCTTTTTGTATTTCTAACTAAAAGCCAGTTGAAGGAGGGGCCCCACCCATTTTTATCTTGCACAGAGCCACTTCCTTTGTTCCCTTAATGACCCATTATCTCGGATATTGCCTCACCAGGAAAATATCCTGGCAATCCCAAGAATTAGAAGGGGGCCCAAGCATTCAGCCTAGCCCTCCCTGCAAAAAAAAACTCATAACATATATTGATTCTGTTTGCTGGATTGATTTCTGTTCTGGACATTGGACAAGTAAGCGAACATTGACTGCTTCTCACACCTTCCTCACTCCCCAGGGAAGTGAAGAACCTTAGCCTTGTATCTGTCGGACAGAACAGCCTCTCTAGAACTTGCCCGGAGAAGCTTTGCGATGTCACAATGGACTGAGGTCACCTTGCCATGACACAGCCCTCTCGAGGGGGTGGCATCTGGGAGACAACAGCCCACAGGTTCAGTGGGTCATTCAGTAAAACTCACCACTTCCCTCATCTTTTTCACTGGTAGGTGTTAGTCAAAAATGTCTGAGGGCTGGGACACGTCTTTCTCCCCAGCTAAGACTGGAGACATTCCCAAAAGAATCCTAACTTTGAAGGCAGGAGTGGGGAATCACAGGCTGAATGCAGCCATGCTGGGCTCTTGATCTGCAATCCGCACCCCTTAAATTCTCTCCTGGTCACACACGATGTTTCACTGCCTGCTTTTACCTGACTGCATGCATCCTTGAACTGTGATCCTCCTTGCCTGGAGGGAGGACAGAGAGGAGCGTGTGAGTGTCTGTATGTGGAAAAGGGAAAAGGTAAAAAGGCAAAGGACCCCTGGACGGTTAAGTCCAGTCAAAGGTGACTATGGGGTGCGGCGCTCATCTTGCTTTCAGGCCAAAGGAGCCGGTGTTTGTCCACAGACAGCTTTCTGGGTCATGTGGCCAGCATGACTAAACCGCTTCTGGTGCAACGGGACACCGTGATGAGTGCCAGAGCACACGGAAACGCCGTTTACCTTCCCGCCGGAGCGGTACCTATTTATCTACTTGCACTGGTGTGCTTTCGAAATGCTAGGCTGGCAGGAGCTGGGAGAGAGCAACAGGAGCTCGCCCCATCACGGGGATTCCAACCGCTGACCTTCTGATTGGCAAGCCCAAGAGGCTCAGTGGTTTGGACCATAGTTCCACCCGCATCCCTTTCGCTTGTGGGAAACCTTCCAGAGGCAAAAGTGGGGGGGGGGATGTGACATCAGCACTGCACGTGTCAGAGGTTTCTATAAGGACACACCTCTCTCCAGACCAGCAAAGGGGGTTGCATCCAACTAAGATTTCCTCAAGAGACTAGACCTATTTAAAGGAATGGAGCCAAGTTAGCAGGGCCCATTATCTTCAATCTTTCAAGGGCAGAGAGCAGTGAGGGGTGTGGCCTGGAAGAGTGGGAGTGGCCTAAGACAAGTCTCAAGGGCTGGGTGAAGAGGCCAGAGGGCCACATTTATCCAGATTGCCCTTCCTGAGTGCTCAAAGCACTTATCCTATGCACCATCTCTAGGGTCGCCATATGTCCGGAATTTCCCACATATCCGGAATACTGTAGTTGGAAGCAGTGTCCGGGGGGGAATTGATGAAATGTCCAGGAAAATCCGGACATATGGCAACTTGTGTCGATGGTGTCGTTTTTGGCGAGTTACCTTAAAAACAGCTCAAAAACTTCAAATTCTCACTGTTTGAAATATGGCAACCCTAACCATCTCGTTCTAAATCCTTTCGACGACCTTGAGAGGTAGATCAGGGTTGTCCTCATATTTTGCAGATAGGCTTGCTTGGTGTCGAGTTGCGATCTGAAATGGGCATAACATAACTGAAGTCTCCAGCCCTTACTGTTATCTCTGCGCTCTCTCTCTCTCTCTCTTAATCCAGGTTTAAAATCTGATGTCCCAAACCAGACCAGAAGAGGAAGAGAGCGAATCAGAGGAGAGATGCCATCAGGAACCAGAAGATAATGTGCCAGACCTCGATGCAGAAGGATCCAGCTCTAGTGCTCTTGTGGATTCCCCTCAGTCTCCCAACACGGAGCAGCTGCCAAAACAGGAAAATTGGCTGTGGAGCTGGTTTTCTTTCCCCCTTCTCTCTGGTCTTACCTGGCTGGCAGACAGGTAGCAGCTCAGAGGCCTTCCTCAAAAGCAAACATCTCCTCTCCGTAGCGGTGAAAGAGTTGCATTGCATTCTCCCCAATTTAGAGACAGGAAAACCGAGTCTGTATGTGTGTAAAGTTGAAATGGAATGTTTCACAAACTGGAGGCCCGGGGGCAGAATGGGGTGGGGGTTAGAACTCAGATGAAAAGCTCAAGGCCACCCCAAATTTCTCATTTGGATGTTGACTGTTTTAAGCTCAGGAGAGGGCCCTTGCGCTTGGATCCTGCTTGTAGGCTTTCCATTGGAGCATCTGGTTGGTCACTGTGAGAAGAGGATGCTGGACTAGATGGGCCATGGGCCTGATCCAGCTGCAGGGCTCCTCTTGAGTTTTTATGACAGATTTGCACACCCTTTTAAAGGCCCAGTGTGCTCTAGCCTTTCTTTTTAAGGAGCCTTTCGAGTTATTTTAATTGCAAACCTTCCTTTGCCTCTTAGGAACAAGCCCCTGCAGGAGCCCGTCTGCAGTCAGCTGGAGAGGAACAGATCCTCCGGCAAGATGTGCCCAGAGTGCGAGATTCTGTTCTGCAAAAAGTGCGAGACGTTACATTACAGCCGGGCTTTCATTGAACATGGACTGCTGGGCCACAGCACAGAAAGCCTGCCGGAGGCTTTGAGCCCAGCGCTGAGTACAGGCAAGACGCAATGAGGACTAGTATGCTGCAGAGTCTAAATGCTATCTTTCCCAGCGGGTGAATTAGTGATGGTCCCAGGTCAAAGCTGCTACCCTGTTTTCCTGATAGTGGCCCAGTGTCTTTAATGGCTGTGCAATGGGTAGAAATATAACAGCCCACAACATTCTCACAACCAGGGGAGAAATTCAATTGAGTTCACATTTAAAGCAGACTCTCTCAAATTCGTATAAGAAGTGAAATGCGGCCATCCTTCAAAATCCACGTGTATCCAGTTTTTGCAATGATCCTCCAAAACGAAGGAGAATGCAAGTAATAGGGAAACGTGTGCATAATAATGAAAATATTGGTGAAAATAACATACAAAATGCAAAAATTGCTTGCAAAAATGTAATGTCATGCAAGAAGCTTTAGAAGAAAAGTGCACTGAAATGCTGCGGTTTTTTGAGGGTTTTTTTAAAAGAAAAAATTGCAAATTACTGCAGAATCAACTGAATTTAAGATTGGAAAAATAGGAAATGGTGAGAAATGAAATGGTCTCATAATACTGCATCACTGTGTTCAGAGATGTTAACGACTCCGTTCCTGCTGCTTAAACATAGGACTTCAACCTGTGGGTTGGAACACCCAGGTAGGTCACAAGGCTATCCCAGATGACCAAACCAAAGGAGCACTACCTGTAGTGTCCGAGCTAGAAAACGTTCTCATTTTACCAATTTCTATGACTGCTACAAAGCAGCAGCAGAAGGGCAAGAGCCTTTTTTCAACAGGATATTTCTGGCCAACTGTATGTCCCACCTTCCTTCGCAGGGCCCCTAACGAGGGAGCTCTCTGTGGAGCAGGGACATATTCTGTTCACTTTCTAGTCTTTTTCTGCAGCTTTCCAGACTTCTCCCAGGATGGAAGTCTGCTGGGGGCTAGAATGCAGGTGGGGCCACTGCAGCAGGTAGCTCAGTTGCCCAGCGGTTGACATCATAGCAGCAGCTGGGGGCCCCAGAAGTGATGGCAAATGTCTGGCCACAGAAGGTGAGAGTTAGAAGGAGCAGGGACATCACCACCCTCATTCCACTCCCTGCAACCTGTAATAGGTCTGGGTCAAGGAAGAAGTTCCTCGCTGCTTTTCGTTCCGTAGAATGTTACGGGTCCCTTCGAACTCTACAATTTTCCAATCCTATGAAAGTAGAACACAAGCTGGTTGTCATACAGCATGTCCTCCTTTTTCCAGACTCTATAGACCTGGCTGTCGCTCCGGAGGAGTCAGAAGAGGAAATAAAGAGGCAGTGAGAGGGGTAATGGATTAATTTCTTGGTAGTCCGCAAGCGATGCTGGCCAACTTGTCTGCTGGTCCTAGAGGTGAGTCCAGCAGGATTGAAGTCTGTGCAAGCTCACTCTGGCTGCTGACTAAATGTTCTCTCTGTGTGCATGTATGTGTGTGTGGTCTACCTCATATGGTGGTTGTTTTAACACAGCTGTGTTTTTAAAAGGTGGGGGACAGATCTTGGATGCTTTGGATTAAATCCTTCAACATCACTGCTTCTTAGTGGCTTGTTTTGGCTTCTAGGGGATTGTTGTTAAATGAGTAAGAGAGTAAAGGCAAAACTTGGGAGGATACGCAGGATGCTAGAAAGATCCAGAAGATAATAATCAAGACAAGTCATATGCAATCTAATTGAGAGTCCTGCATTGCAGGGGTTTGGACTAGATGACCGTTGGGATCCCTTCCAGCTCTACAATTCTGACACCCAGTGGCGTAGCGTGGGGGTGCAGGGGGGGCCGGCCGCACCGGGCACAACATCTGGGGGTTAGGGTTAGGGGGCACAAATCCACGGGTTAGGGGGCGCAAATAACTTGCCTTGCCCCGAGTGCTGACAACCCACGCTACGCCACTGCTGACACCAATCACAGGAGTCCCATTGTCCTATGAGATGCGCCATCAACTGGGCAGTCTTCCAACTCCCCATTTGAATCTAGAGATTTCCCAAACATGACCCCCTCTTCCTGAAGCCATGCTTTTCTCGATAGCAGAGATGAGGAATCTTTTTCAGTCTGTGGGGCTACATTGCTTCCTGGGGAAATTCCTGGGGGCTGAATGCCAGTGGTGGGCGTGGTGATGTGGTCCGACATACACACCACTCTCCATCTCCCATCTAGCCATGCGATCACAGATGGCATTTGTGATCACAGATCACAAATTCTGGCTCAGCGAGGGTGCAAAGCAGGGTGTGGATGAGGGTTGCAGCCTGGGAAGCACTCTGAGGGCTAGCTAGAAGTCCCTGGAAGGCTGCATTCAGCCCCCAGGCCTGATGTTCCTCAGCCCTGCTCTATAGGTGTAAGTTGTAGTGGTCAGCACAGCAGTCCTGCGGCTGCATAAATCAAATGTTGTGGCCAGGGAGAAACTGGTTTCTGAGCCCCTTGCAAAACTGCTTGGTATGCGCTTGGCTGGCAGAGAAATTTCCGGTCCGAGGAAGCAGGTTGCTGCAGAGCGATCAGCTTGTCAATAGGGGGTCAAGGAGGGTCAACAAACTGGCATGTTGCAACATGATGGAGGACAAAGGATGGCAAACAGCCCTTTCCATTTCTTTGGCAGAAGCAGAACCGGCAACGGCGAGGAGGGCTCCTTGCAAGTCAGGCCTCAACCGAGAAACAGAAAGCACAGCAGGAACACTGCGTGGTTGGTTGTGGTGGTGGTTAGGGAACTCCTGGAGCCCACCACTTCAGGAGCATGAAATATTATCATCCTAAGATGAGGGGTGGGATGCAGGTGGCGCTGTGGGTTAAACCACAGAGCCTAGGACTTGCCAATCAGAAAGTTGGCAGTTCGAATCCCCGCGACGGGGTGAGCTCCCGTTGCTCGGTCCCTGCTTCTGCCAACCTAGCAGTTTGAAAGCATGTCAAAGTGCAAGTAGATAAATAGGTACCGCTCCTGCGGGAAGGTAAACGGCGTTTCCGTGTGCTGCTCTGGTTCGCCAGAAGTGGCTTAGTCATGCTGGCCACATGACCCGGAAGCTGTCTGTGGACAAACACCGGCTCCCTCGGCCTATAGAGTGAGATGAGCACGCAACCCCAGAGTCAGTCACGACTGGACCTAATGGTCAGGATCCCTTTACCCTTTTTAAGATGAGGAGTGAAGGTGCTTGCTGCAGCCACCGCCATGAATGCAGCAACAGCAAGGCCTCAGATCTGAGAGCCGGTGTGGTGTAGTGGTTAAGAGCAGTGGACTCGTAATCTGGTGAACCGGGTTCGATTCCCTGCTCCTCCACATGCAGCTGCTGGGTGACCTTGGGCTAGTCACATTTCTTTGAAGTCTCTCAGCCCCACTCACCTCACAGAGTGTTTGTTGTGGGGGAGGAAGGGAAAGGAGAATGTTAGCCGCTTTGAGACTCCTTAGGGTAGTGATAAAGTGGGATATCAAATCCAAACTACTACTACTACTACTACTACTACTACTACTACTACTCTTCTTCTTCTTCTTCTTCTTCTTCTTCTTCTTCTTCTTCTTCTTCTTCTTCTTCTTCTTCTTCTTCTTCTTCTTCTTCTTCAGATCGTGTGTGGGGAACCATGGGCTCTCTAGATGTTGCTGAACTGCATCTCCCATAAGCCCCTGCAAGCAAGGATAGTGGGAGCTGCTGTTTGGGAACATCTAGAAGATCACAGATGCTCCCCACACCTGCATTAGGTTCATGGGTAAATAAAACACAAGAATGGGGAGAGGAAGGATTGGGCATGCTTGTCCTCTCCACTATCACCAGAGGTGCAGCAAACTGGGTTAGCAGGGGGCCGAAGACCCTTTAGCATTTCTCCAGCATCACAGAGGCACCCAATCAGCAAGGAAGGGAACCTTCTTGGCCACTGAGAAGAAGTTTTCTCATTCTTTGTGCTGATGGGAGCCAATCAGGGTGGAAGGAGGTGCGTCAGACACAGAGGAGGGGTTCCTGGGGTCACTCTGGACAAGGTGTGAGGGGAAAACACTGAGGAGTTGTTCTGTTTGCTCCAAAGCTAAGCATTTAGGAATCCTGAAAACACAAGGGATGTTTCAGTTTCAAGAGAATCGGGTGCAAATTATGTTACATACAATGGAACTTCAAGGAAATGTCACTCTGAAAGACAGTATTGGAGCACCCCAAATCATTTGCACAGAAAATAGTAGGCCTACCTAAAAGGCAATATGCGGAGATCTGCATTGATTGTTGCTATTTTTGCAGAATTATAGGATTATTGCATAATCTTAGAGGGTTGTATCATCTTAGAAGTGGGTGTGACTGTGACTATCATGGACCAAGCCATTCTTATTCACCACTACACCGTGCTTATCATTGCAGCTCTCTGGGAGTTGGAGGGCAAATTTCTGCCCTACATGGATATGGCAGGCTCTCTGCGGCAGATGGCTGCCCTCCAACTCACAGGGGGCTGATGGGAGCTGGGAGTGGGGGCCAAGCTGCTGTGCTCATCCCCATTCTCCCTGCTTGCATGCTCTACTTACTCATGAGTAGGGCTTGTGGCAGGGATGAGGGGAAACTGTGGCCCTACGTAAGTTGCTGTATGTCACCCCTGACCATTGGTGCTGCTGGCTGGAGTCAGTGGGAGTTGAGACTCCAAAACATCTGGAGGGCCACAAATGTTTCTCATTTCCTTTTTATAAGTGTCACAGGCCTCTGTGTGTACTTTTCAGCCACAGACCAAGACCACTGTCCAGCTTTGGTTTCAGGATGAAGGTATTATTTGTATATTTATTTCCTATCCTTCACCCTGATGTCCCAGGACAGGTTACAACAATAAAACACAGTATTAAAAACAATTTTAAAAACTTACAACCATAAAATGAGTCGTAAAAACAGACATCTCAAGTGTCAAAATCCAGAGTAAAGAGCTATGTCTTCAGCATCCTCGGAAAGCTGTATAATGAGGGCATAAAGTGCACCACAGCTTAGGAGCCACCACAGAGAAGGCCCTCTTCCCCCCTAGAGCCTCTGAGGGTACAGGAATCACCAAGATGGCCCCCTCTGCCAATCTCAGCATACATGTTGAAAACTGAGGCACCTGCAGAAGTGTTGCCTTGATGGAACTGCCAAAGGCAGTGAAGTGCTAGAAAGCCCATGAGGTACTTGGTAGAAAACAGTTTTGTGGCAGTGTGGTACTAGGCAATGAAGGTTGAGCGTTCATACTGAAGCTTCAGATTCAATGCTGCATTCAGCTGTGACGCTTCTGCTGGGCCCTTTCCCTCACCCATTTGTTGCAAGACTGCAGCGGGACTGTGACTTCCTTTGCACATGGAAACACATTACAGCAATGCCAACCAGAATAATGCCAAGGTTCTGCAGTAAGTGGGAGGTCAAGAATCACCCACAAAAGTGGCACTGCCAACAGGCAAGGAGAGGTAACAGATGAACAGCTCCTGTTCCACACTGAAGATGTAGTAGCCGATGCACAGTAGCTCAAGATTCTGCGAGAGAAGCTTTACATTGATGGTCAGTCCTCACTAACTCCTCAAAGGCTCAGCTGCGGAGGAGAAATGACGTCTGGAGAGGACTGTGAGGTGGGCGTCTCACCTCAAAAAGTGCTCTTGTGATTGGGTCCTGCTTGTGGGCTTCCCATTGGTGCATCTGGTTGGCCAATGGGATAACAGGATGCTGGACTGATGCACGATGCTCTTCTTAGGTTCTGTCAGGAATTGGACTCAAGAGGATGAGATGGAGTAGGAGTACAGTGGTACCTTGGGTTAAGTACTTAATTCATTCAGGAGGTCCGTTCTTAACCTGAAACTGTTCTTAACCTGAAGCACCACTTTAGCTAATGGGGCCTCCTGCTGCCACTGTGCCGCCAGAGCACGATTTCTGTTCTCATCCTGAAGCAAAGTTCTTAACCCGAGGTGATATTTCTGGGTTAGCGGAGTCTGTAGCCTGAAGTGTATGTAACCTGAAGCATATGTAACCTGAGGTACCACTGTAGTGGAGACCCCCCCTCCCAATTCTCCTGCCACTGCAGGAGAGGGGAAAGGCAGCACTGAATTACAGCAGGGCTTTGAGGAGTTTGAGGGAGGTCACAGCTCAGAGATGGACGAACAGAGAAGTTGGACAGTGTTGGAAGAAGTGGGGAGGACTGCGGAGGAGCAGCCAAATGACATGTTGTCACTGGAGAGTATTTCTTATTCCCCTTCTGTCAGAACGCGACGTTCGTTGAGAGCGCAAGAACAACGCAATCAGAGACATTTGACCACCGTATGGGAAGGTGCTGTTGCTAAGAAGGAGGGAGGAGGAGCCCAGTTTGGAGAAACGCTATTGTTAAGGCTCATTGCGTTCATTTGTCTCTCGCTATTGGATTGAATAAAACTCATTAAAAAGAACTCTACCTTGTTTTCTCTGCTCTTGCTGCAACTGGGGGAGGAATACCTTTCCCAAAGCCTTGGCAGAGCCTTGACAGGTTCTTAAGAGAAGTTCTCCCTGTTTTTGTCCACTCCACAGTAACCAGCTTTGGGACAAAGATGGAAGACAGAAGAACAGAGGGCTTGAAGTTGAATAGGGTGTGGGCAGCTTGGCCTCTGTATGGCAGAGCTTTCCAGACTTTTCATGTTGGTGACACACTTTTTAGACATGCATCATTTTGTGACACAGTTATTCAGTTTTACTAGCAAGCCAGAGGTTCAACTAACCCCTTTCCAGCCCCGGGAGGAGTGTGGGGAGTATTCACACTACACACCTACACACTGCAGCCGACACACTAACATGTCAAGGCACACAGTTTGGAAAGCTCTGCCATAAGGTTTAGCCAGTTACCAGAGGCAACGGAAGTGCCCACTGCCCCTCCCCTATAATGCTTCTTGATTGGCTAGAATGTCAACCTGTCCTCTTCCAATCAATGTGGCACAAGAAGCTGTATTGCCCGCCCACTCCGTGTCATGATTTGTCAGGCACCTGATATTCTGATATTGTGAGAGCCAGTGTGGTGTAGTGGTTAAGAGCGGCGGACTCGTAATCTGGTGAACCGGGTTCAGTTCCCTGCTCCTCCACATGCAGCTGCTGGGTGACCTTGGGCCAGTCACACTTCTCTGAAGTCTCTCAGCCTCACTCACCTCACAGAGTGTTTGTTGTGGGGGAGGAAGGGAAAGGACAATGTTAGCCGCTTTGAGACTCCTTAGGGTAGTGATAAAGCAGGATATCAAATCCAAACTCTTCTTCTTCTTCTTCTTTTGCATCAAGAGGTATTCTCTTAGGCTTCACTTTCTCCTTTAAAAAAGAAACAAAAGTCCGCTTGCAACAAAATGAAAGGTCAACTTCCAACACCGTCAAGCATCTGACCCACGAACGCTGAACCGAGTTCTGGACTTTGGGAAGTTTGTTATGAAAGCCATTGAAATTTCTGCAGAAGCTCAGACCACCGCCTGGTTGAGGGCCGCATCCTGGCAACCGAGCCACCCTAGCTGGGAGGCCCATTTCCCACTTTCCACCACCCTCAGCATATCTGGGTTGAATTTCCAGAACTGGTCGTTTCGGAAGAAGTAAACGAAACCGTCAGGACGCGTGAGAGCGCCGTTCGCCATGGCAGGCACCCCTCCCCAGTCTTTCAGACTCCTGGGGTAGTACGGCTCCACTTGGAGGGACTCTCCGCTCACCATGTAGTATTTGGGACCTTTGAAAAGAACCAGATGGTGGAGGGGCTGGAAATAGAGCGCTGTGTCGGGGTGTCGGGGGAGGTCCCCCGTGCTGCTGCACTTCTGGGGGAAGCCGGCATCCAGGGAAGAGCCTTTGTAGCGCCAGCACCGGCCACCTACAGGGGGAGACAGAGAGCAGGGTGAGGCAAGGCAGAACTTCCTGGTGGTAAGAAAAGTTCAACAGTGGAACGGAAGGTGGTGGCCTATCCTTCATGGGAGAGGTTCTCAAGCGCAGCTTGGATGGCCATCTGTCAGGGATTCTTTAGCTGCAATTCCTGCAATTCCCTTGGGGTCCCTTCCACCTCTATAATTCTATGGTTCTTTTAAATTAGGCAGGACTGGGTTCTAGCTGTGGCCCTCCAGACGTGGTGCTGGACTCCAGGTCCCATCAGCCCCAACAGCCAGCATGGCCAGTGGTAGCTGGAGTCCAAGAAGCTAGAATCATAGAATTGTGGAGTTGGAAGGAGGGGTCATCTAGTCCAACCCCCTGCATTGCAGGGATCTTTTGCCCAATGTGGGGCTCAAACCCACAACCCTGGGATTAAGAGCCTTTATGCTCTACCACCTGAGCTATCCCTCCAGTGCTGCTGTGCTGAAGTATAAAGACATACTTTTGGAGACTAAGAAAATGTCTAAACACACACACACACACAGTGTGGAAGGTTTAATTTATGCTCCCCAAGACTTATGATCTTTAAGTTTAAAAGAGTCCAAAGAGTCTAGAGTAGTGGTTCTCAACCTTTTTTGGGCCACTGCCCCCTCGGTTCCATAAACTCTCACCCCCCGGGTGCCCCACCCTACAGTATAAAAAACATTATTCCAAATAGCGGTTTGCATGACCCACTAAGGAAGACCATAACACAATAAATTTCAAAAGAGTAACCATTAATTGCACATTGATTCAAAATCCAATTTCCTCTTAGCCCCCTCTGGGGAATCCCACCGCTGCCCCGGGGCAATGCCACATACTTTAGGAGCCACTAGCCTAGAGATGAGAGAGAGAGAGAGAATGAACTTGAAGATGAACTGAAAATCATTCAAAGTTCTGCCCCAAAATGAATTTAATTCACTATCAGTTCACCTGGCAATTCTGGGAACTGAATTCAGGGAAGGCCAGAGATCTTTGGGCTATTCTGGATAACTTTGTTCAGCTGAACTTGTTCGTTCCATGCGCTGTGTCAGGTGACGGGGAGAGCAGGAAACTGATCCAGTGTCAACATCAAGCCCGGCAAGTACTGACACCGTTTACTACACCCCACTTTCTTTCTGATTTCAAGAAAAGCATTTCCTAGTTAGCAATGGCTGGCCAGGTATGTACAAGGTTACAGGTGCTGCTTTTATTCTTTTGACTTAAGAAAACAGGACATCTCTTTCCACAACAGAAAGGGACATTTCTAAGTGTGCGTACACCATCAGGACAGCATGAAGCAAAGCCTGCTTTTATTCCTGTAGACATAAAATGTAAAACTGCACGTGCTCAGAGGACCTATTTCCATTTTATTTATTTTTTTGCCAAGGTTGACAAGCTGAGGTATTTTTTAAAAAGATTTTGGTTTAGCAGGAATGTAGAAGTATGGAATGCAGGTAATGTGTGTGTGTGTGTGTGTGTGTGTGTGTGAGAGAGAGAGAGAGAGAGAGAGAGAGAGAGAGAGAGAGAGAGAGAGAGAAATGTTAATTGTATGCTTCACAAATGACATAATACACATGGCTATCTCAGGGGCGTAGGAAAGGGGGGCAGTCTGCCCCAGGTGCCATCATGGAGGGGGTGTGTGGCAAATTATCAAAGAACAATTACTGCCCTACTAGGGCGGTTCATAAATTATCATTATTATTTTGAAAATGCCTGCTCCAAAGGTCTTATCTAACTACACTAGGGATTATATAGCTATATATGAAATTTCATGCCTATCAGTTAATATCTTGACCCTCCATCACGAAAATAGCTGTTTAACTGGCTATTTTCTTATGTCGTGAAGGCTGAAATTTCAATTCAGTGGAGCAGGCATTTTCAAAAAAAAGTTCACTTTGCAGGTTTTTTAAAATAAATTTTATTAAATAAATAAACAATAATATAAATAAAATAACACAAGCCAAAACACAATCCATCCTGTAGATTTAAGTATCTGTCCATAGTCGCCTACTTGTTATCAGAAGCCCAGAATCCACATTCCTTTGTAAGAAAATATAACATAACGTAAAACCATTTTTGCAGGGGGGGGGGCGGTATTAATGTGGGGGTGAGAAGAATTTTCCGTACCGGGTAACACCTGACCTTACTACGCTTCTGGGCTATCTAAGCCGCACTCCCCATAAAAGTTCATTGTCCTGGATACTAGAATTCCAGACTGCACCTCAGCTAACAGCCAGGAGATGGCGGCAGGGTTTACCTTATGATCTTAACAACACAAATCTAAAACACATTTGATTTAATGGGAAGCTAATTCTCGGGCATTCAAAGAGAATTTGATTTTGAGTAAGCAGGTGTATGACTAGAGTCTTGGAGCAGGTGCCAAGACTCTGAACGAAACAGGGCTCCCAGCTAAAATTCATATAGCCCAGTGGGATAAGATGACTGAGCTTGGAAACAGAAGTCCTTGGTTTGAATCTCAGCTGTGAGCTCTCTAGATCTGTGGTTCCCAACCTGTGGTCAGCAGACCCTGGAGGGATCTACATAACTCACCCAGCGGGTCTGTGGTACCATTCACATAACAAAAACTACCACAGAGATATCAAAATTGTCAAAAGTAGGGGGTCCATGGCTTGGCTTTTGAAAAAGTTCACAGTACAGTGGTACCTCAGGTTACATACGCTTCAGGTTACAGACTCCGCTAACCCAGAAATAATACCTCCGGTTAAGAACTTTGCTTCAGGATGAGAACAGAAATCATGCTCTGGCGGCACAGCAGCAGCAGGAGACCCCATTAGCTAAAGTGGTGCTTCAGGTTAAGAACAGTTTCAGGTTAAGTGCAGACCTCCGGAACGAATCAAGTACATAACCAGAGGTACCACTATACTAAGCTAATTGGGAACCACTGCTCTAGATTCTCCTCTCAGCCTCATTCTTCCCAATAAAAAAATGTGTGTGATAAATACTGGCCAACCACTACAGCAGGGATGGTGGACCTTGGGCTCAGAGGCCAAATGTGTGACTCTAGGTCTTTCTTTCTGGCCCTCAGGATTCTCCAGAGGCCACACCTTCCCCAACCCTACTTAGCCCCTCCTCCCCCTTGAGTGCCTCTTGCCCTCCTGGTAACTTCTCTGGTATCTCGATAATCATTAGCATGTTCTGGAAAGGCAGGGCACTGCTTTTACGTCCAAATCACAGATGGGAAGATGGAGGCTTACAAAGAGAGGAGCTTCCCTAAGGTCATTAGGAAGTGCCAGGACGATGTTAAGATCTGTACTGTGGACTCCCCACCTCGCAGACAACTCCAGTCAAGCTACCTTTGAAGAAATAGAACTTCCCATCTTCCTCAGAGAAGGCTGCAGCATCAATGGTGGACGGGAGCCCCGGCCACATGGCACGGAGCGAGTCTGGACCAGTAGCGTTACCTCCTTTGGATACAATCCAGTAATGGCTGCCTTTGAATATATAGAGATTGTCTTCCAGGTCTGTTCAAAAATAAAGAGAAGATGAGTGAGAGGGTCTTGTGTCTGAGCGAGAGATCAGAAACCCAGGTACTTAGGGTTCCTGCAGGAATATATCAACATGAGAAGAGCCAGCTGGATCAGGCCATTGGCCCATCTAGTCCAGCATCTTACAGACGGTTGTGGGAAGCCGACAAGCAGGACCTGAGCCCAAGAGCCCTCTCCCCTCCTTTGGTTTCCAGCAACTGGTATTCAGAAGCACTGCTGTGGAGTCAAGAGCACAGGCATCTTGGCTAATAGCTGCCCATAGATTTATCCTCCATGCCTTTGTTCAATCGTCTTTTTAAAACCATCACTGCCCCCTGAGGGAGTGAGTTCCATAGTTTAATTATGAAGAAGGACTTCCTTTTATCTGTCCTGAATCTTCCAACATTCAGCTTTGTGGGATGTCCACAACTTTTCATACTTGGACAGAGGGAGGAAAACGTTTCTATGTCCGCCTTCTCACAATTGTATGAACTTCTATTGTTCTCTTACTCACATTTTCTCTAAACTAAAAAAAAATCCAAATGCTGTAACCTTTCTTCACATGGGAGTCGTGACATTCCCTTGATCAGTTCGGTTGCCCTTTTCTGAACCTTTAAATATCCTTTTTGAGATGAGGCAACCAGAACTACACAACTCTGATAGGGGATTGAGGAACTTACTTGGGCTGACTCGGGGGGGGGGGGAGAGAGCTGTCTAGAATTCTGAAAATACCCCCACACCGCATCCCCAGAATCTGCCCCAGTGGATCATGTCGTGAGAGTAGAATCTACCCCAAGTGCACTTTCAATTGCAGATTTTACCCAGAAGTAAACATAATCCTTCCTGGATATTGCCACTTGCATGGTAGCAAACATGCCTTTATAGGTTGGGTTTGTTGTTTTCTAGGTAGAAAAAGATTATGAAATGTGTGGAAGAAACTCCAACCAAATGGATCCTGGGAAGAAGTCTGAAGTGGTTATAGTGCTCTCTTTCTAAAAACAGAACAGGGCATAAATTATCCCCCATAAATTCCCAACAGAGTCCTCTGTTTGGGGAATGTTTTCGTCCCAACCAATGGAAAATACTGGGATAAAAAAACCACACACTTCCCATGCAGTTTTCCACAGAAAAACTGATGCAGGGAAACAAAATTTAAAGCGCCCTTCTCCTGACACAACATACACACAACTTTGTTTAGGGATAATTTGTGTAGCTCGAGATCCATTGGAATTTGGCTTCCCTTAGGAATATGCCCAGAAAGCAGTCTGTGCAAAGTTTCTTACAGCACAGTCCTAACAATGTTTACCCAGAAATATGCCCTATTGAACATATGGGGCTTACTCCCCGGTTAGTGGGGTTAGGATCATGGTCTGTTGAAAAACCTGTTAAGGAGCATTATTCATTTACACTTTTTTATCTAAGCATTTAAACACCATCTTTCTTAGTCAGCAGGGTGGGGTACAAAATAAGACACCCAGAGTGGCTGGGGAAATCCAGCCAGATGGGCAGACTATAAATAATAATTTGTGATGATGATGATGACAGAAACTCCAGAAAGGTCATTCTCCCATAGGTGAAAAGAAATGAAAAATCAAAGTATTTAATCCAATCAAAACAACTCTGAAAGGCTGTGCCTAATGCAATAGGACAGCCTCCACAGGAATTTTACTGTCCAAGTTTGGCCTTTGGCCACCATCCTGCACCCATTCTCCAGCTGATGCACTATCTCTTCTTACCCATGGTTATGGCATCAAAGAATGACCAGCAGTAATGAGAACTGCGGTCACCGCCCTGGTGCTCAGTGCCTTCAAGATCCTGGCTCCAGTCCTGGAAGTGAGCAAATAATTTTCCTGGGAGCTGGACCACAGACCCCCGGGGAGGCTTGCCTGCCAAAAAGAAATCACAAGCTTCCATCAAAACAGTCACTGGGCTTTAGTGTCTATTCTTGGAAAGTGCTCATGGGCACTGCCTATGTCGAACTTCCATGTTCAGAAGCAGTGTACTGCCAGGCTAGAAATATAATTTAAAAATCTGGGTCCATGCAAATATGTGGTATTTAGCTGTGCAACCTGTCCCAGACTTCAGGCTCAGGGTGGGTCAGGGTTGAAGCAGAAGGCGAAGGGCACACTTTGTGTATATATCAGGTAAAGTTGCATAAGAAACACAGTCATTCTTCATAATCCACACTCTTCTGAATTCTGCAATGCAGTTTCTCAGCTAAGCTGCTGTGATTCCTGCATTGCAGGGGTTTGCGATAGATGACCCTTGGGGTCCCTTCGAATTCCACAATTCATTGATTCTATGATTCTTAGTAATGTATACAAAAATGTATATATTAAAGCAACATAAAAATGCACTATATTAGGCAAAATTGCATACAAGAATGTGAGCGTTAGCAGAAAGTTTGCGCTAAAATGCTGGTGCTTTTTCGTGAGGACTTTAAAAGAAAATCTGCAAAATGTTGTGGAAATGAACATAAGAATGGGAAAATTAGAAACTGAGGACACCCCCCCACCGTACGTTTACAGCACTACAGTATCGCATGGGTTTTCCCAAAGAATCATGAGAAGTTTGCTAAGGGTGCTGAGAGTTATTTGGCTGCCCCTTTTCCCCTCGCCCAGCTACAACTCCCAGGGTGGTTTAATTTTTCACAGGGTACTCTGGGAATTGTAGCTCTGGGAAGGGAATAATGGAGTCTCCTAACAACTCTCAACACCCTGAAGAAACTACAGCTCCCAGAATTCTTTAGGAGAAGCCATGACTGTTTGAAGTGGTTTCATGGTGCTTTAAATGTATGGGATGAAGGTGGCCTGAGAGACACAAATACTGCCAGATCCCTAGTTCCCATCCCCATTCATATGATTCACACGGTTGGAAAGGACCTCAAAGCTCATCCTTTCCAACCACCTGAAATCTATTTGCTGCAATTTCCCTGCTAGGTGATCATCCAGCCTCTGCTTAAAAACCCCTAACAAAGGTGTGGAAAATTATATACGTATATCCATACAGTTTTGTGCTGAGAACCCACCACCATCCAGGGCAATTGGTGCGACTGTCAAACAATCCCTAGTTTACAGCAGTTCAGCATCATCCCACTTGAGAAACCATGGATCTGTGTTCCTCCTCCTTAAGAAAACAGGATGTGGTAGTGGTGAGAGCCAATGGGGTGTAGTGGTTAGTGTGTGAGACTAGGACCTGGAAGAGACCAGGGTTCCGATCCCCCACTTGACCATAAAGTTCACTGGCTGTGACCTGGTCTACCTCTCAGGCTTGTCGGGGGGATTAAATGAGGGGAGAGAATGATGTACGCCACCTGGAGCTCCTTGGATGAAGAGGTGAGATTTAAAGACAATAAAATAACAATAAATCACAAGCGAACCACATTTACCATATAAGTTCTGGACGGACAGGATGTCATCCCAGTTCAGGACAAAATCCTTGCCCAGCTTCTTGTAGTAAGGGGACATGAGGGCACTGCGCACAGGGGAGTGCTCCAGGCCCAGAGTGTGGCCGATCTCATGCGCCACCACCACAAAGAGGTTGCGCCCCTTCCTGCTGTCCAGTGACCACCTCTCGTCATTGTCGAAGTGAGCCTCGCCCCGGCGGGGGAAGAAGGCATGTGCCAGGGCGCCCCCTGGGGGTGAGAGAGGAGATGCCATTAGACTTCCCAAGCGCAGCGGTCTCATCCACACATTAAAAGGCAGGAGTCCTCTTTTCTGCAACCCGTCTTCGTGGAGACCAAATGATTCCTTCTGTTTATCAAAAATACTCGTAAACCACCCTTCATTTTCCACAGAGACCATGCAAGGCATGGATTAAGCTAATCACGCCAAAAATCATGTTTAAAAAGTGAAGCAATCTCGAACCCTGGACCCTGTGGTAGTTCTCCTGGCCAATGAAATCGACTCAAATTCTGCCATTTCTCACAAGAAGCTGCAGTCAGACTCAAAATTGCTAAACACAGGAAGTTTGCATTGGGTCCCTCTAGGCATGGCTGGCTTGGGAGGGTGTGGGGGATTGCTTTGCCTGAGCATTTAATGGGATCACAGAATTTTAGGATCAGAAGGAATCCCAAGGGTCATCTAGTCCAACCCCCTGCAATGCAGGAATCACAGCTGAAGAATCCCCGATGTATGGCCATACAACCTTTGCTCAAAAACTTCCAGTGAAGGGGAGTCTACCACAGAGGGTTCTAACAGAGGTTTCAAAACAAGACCATGTTGATGTTGTGTGATCTCCATCAATATGCATATAAAACTAGCACACTGCACTTCACATGCCTCCCTGCGGCGAGGCTACCTTATCAACCTGTGACTCTTACATCCAAAATGTCCCTTGGAGAAATCTATTTTATTATGATCCCTGTAAAAGTGAATTGAGCTTTCTGTTTCTTTTATTCATGCATAGTTCATTTCTTTGTTGTCTTGTCTGTGTGCTGTTGTTTTTGAACACTCAATCAGCACAACTGTAAAAGAAAAGATCAGGGGTCCCTAACCTTTTTTGAGGGATCCAGAGGCATATTTGGAAACTGGGGTAACTGTTGTAGACACTGTAAAATACCCATTTCACCAAAGCCCCAAACCAAACCTTCCCGCTGAGGAATGGCCAAACACTTGGAAGTACAGCCGTGCCTTGGAAGTCAAACGGAATCCATTCTGAAAGTCCGTTCGCCTTCCAAAATGTTTGAAAACCAGAACACGGCTTCTGATTGGCTGCAGGAAACTCCTGCAGCCAATCAGAAGCCGCAGAAGCCCCATCGGGCGTTCAGCTTCCAAAAATAGTTTGCAAACCGGAACAGTCACTTCCGGGTTTGCGATGTTCGGGAGCCAAAACATTTGAAAACTAAGCTGTTCGACTTCCAAGGTACAAGTGTACCTGGAGATGCTATCAGGGATTGAACCTGGAACTATTCCACTATTGGGCCATTTCCTTTCCAGAAGGCATGGGTGGGAGACTTTCAGCCCTCTGGGTGTTGTGGGACTCCCAACTCCTACCAGCATCAGCCAGCCTGGCCAGCAACAAAGGATTATGGACGTTAGGAGCCCGCCAACATCTGGCAAGCCAGGGCTTTGCCATCCCTTTTCCAAGGGCTTACAAAGGGAGGACAGGAGTACCTGGTCCATCAAAGGCATTGTCCACACCATCGTTGTGGTCCCCATGGAAGAAGGTCAGGCGGATGTCGGCGGGATCCCCCGCAGCCTCCCAGAAAACCAAAGAGGAGACATTGCTCCAGAGCTCAAAGGCTGCTTTCACTGCCTGGCGCACCTGATGCTCAGGTAAGTACCGGGGCCAGTTCACCACTCGGTAAGTCAGGTGTCGCTTGTACCATTTGCCACCTATAAAAAGGAAGAGACAGAATCATAGATTGGAGGAGTCGGAAGGTACTCAAAGGGTCATCTCGTCCAACCCCCTGCAATGCAGGAATGACAGCTCAAGAATGCCTGACACATGGCCATCCAACCTCTGCTTTAAAATCTCCTACGAAGGAGAGTTCAATGCCTTCCAAGGGAGTTCACTCCACTGTCAAACAGCTCTTACTGTCACAAAGTTCTTCCTAAGGCTCATTTGAAGTCCTCATGAAAATCCACCAGTATTTTAGTGCAAATCCCTCCCAATATACACAATTTTGTATTCAATGTATCCTAACACACACATTTCTGCAAGACAATTTTGCCTGATCTAATGAATTTTTGAGCATTGTTTTCACTAATATCTGCATTTTTATACACCTTGTACCCTAAGATCTGCATTTCCCCCTACCCATTACTCAGCTGCAGAACTGCAATGCAAAATTCGGAGGAGTGTGCACGGCTGTGTTTCAATTTGCATGTTAAAACAAAAAAAAATTCCTTCCAGTAGCACCTTAAAGACCAACTAAGTTAGTTCTTGGTATGAGCTTTCGTGTGCACGCACACTTCTTCAGATACCTGAAGAAGTATCTGAAGAAGTGTGCATGCACACGAAAGCTCATACCAAGAACTAACTTAGTTGGTCTTTAAGGTGCTACTGGAAGGATTTTTTTTTGTTTTGACTATGGCAGACCAACACGGCTACCTATCTGTAACTGGAAATTTGCATGTTGTTTTGGAAATGGCAAAATCAGGTAGGTTCCCTTTTAAACGTGAACTGAACAAGACTTCTCTCCCCTCCTAACTCCAGACAAAGAGACAAGAAAATATTCTTTTAGCTTGAAAACCTCTTACAAAAATGTTTCCTCTCTGTTGGGGAGAGGGCTGGCTTCCTGCTAGGACACAGGATAAACAATGAGCTCACAAGAACTATTGAGGCAGATGTCAAGGGAGCCTAGTATACCTCCGATTGGGGCTGGGAGGGAATTAAATAATATTATCATTATCATTTATCTGTTTATGTGCTGGTTACAGTGCACATGCATATAATAATATGCAAAGATTGCTTGCCTTTTTAACAGAACCAGTAAACAAATAACTCTCTTCTTACTGAGAATCATAGAATCATAGAATTTTACTTTCTGGGAAATAATAAAAACTCCATGCTGATAAACTTGTTATCAAGGTTTTCAGAATATTCCCCTTGGACACAGTGCCTGTCAAAAGCCTGATTCATGTCAAGACATGTAATCAGGCACTCTCCTCCAGTGATTAAAAAATGTCTCTAGGTGACTGGGCTGGAAGACCTATAAAATGGTAAACATAAACTGGTCCTCCACGCCCCCCAGTCTCAAATGACTAATGCAGGCTAGCAAACAATTGTGGCCTCCTGACTTTCTGTGCACCCCCCCCCCAATCTCCCATTGCAACCCGCAGCAGGGCTGAAAAGTCACACCTAACCCTGGGCGTGGTGCAAACCTGTTTTAACTCCCCCCCAAGCAATTGCAGTGATTAAATTCCGTTCTTGAAACATGACTCAAACATCTGAGCGCTGCCCTCGAGGATCCCTGGAATGGATTCAAGCTGTAGTCATGTTCCCAGAGGGAAGATACTCATATTTCTAAATGCCAATCCAATCCCAGGTGTGTTTCTTTGCAGGAGCGAGTTGGAGGGCAGTGGAGAAGAAGTTAAGATGGAGCTAAGATGGGTCTAGTCCAGAGGGTCCTTCTGGTGCAAAACTCTTCTGTTTGTCCTGTGATGATCCAAGATGTTTTTCTTGTGTGTCCCCCAGAAAACCTGCTGTTTATTCCCGAATCAAAACAAACACCCATCAGACTCTCCCTGCCCATTAGGGCACCTGGTTGACCACCAGGAGACCAGAGTGCTGGACTTTTGGTCTTGATCCAACTGCAGGGGTCTTCTTACATTCTTTTGCATTAAGTGCTAAGCTGTCAGTCACCCAAGTTGTTGCTACATTACACAGCGCTATCCCGCTGACATATAGTTAGGCTTAATTGCAGAAGGGTGCGAGAATGCGGGAGTCGTGCCAACAGAGTGGTCTGCTTCATGTCAGAAAGGACAGACATGTGAAAACAACACAGAGGCAAATTGGGCCGCAGAGCCCTGGCTTTTTCTTCCCCCGCCGTCGGGAACAGATGCTTCCTTGTCAGGCACAGTTTGAGGCCTCCTAGAGCAATTGCCTAATCTCCCCATTTTACATTTCCCACGGCTGGCCTAAAGCACAGCTGCTCATTCGGCTGTCTAGGAAAGATCTCCAGGCAGGGGATCTGGTAAACGGGGAAAGTCCAGTCCCAGCACCTGGATTTTTGCAATGCACAAGAATATTGTTCAGAGCTTACTTTAACTGCTCCTAAAAGCAAGATCCTGCCTGCGGCTTTCATGGTGCAAAGTGCTGGCTGTGAACTATGACATCCTAAATGGTTCAGAAGAACCAGAAAGCCTAGAAGACTGACAAACCTGCCTGGTCTTTAAGATGGTCTCCCCAGGCCAGTCTTTCCCACCTGCCAAGCTTAGCAAGGATTAGCATGGCAAGGTTGACAACAGGGCTGGGTGATATATGCTTTTCAACAACGTGATACAGTGTTACCTCGGGTTAAGTACTTAATTCGTTCTGGAGGTCTGTTCTTAACCTGAAACTGTTCTTAACCTGAAGCACCACTTTAGCTAATGGGGCCTGCCGCTGCCACTACGCGATTTCTGTTCTTATCCTGAAGCAAAGTTCTTAACCTAAAGCACTAATTCTGGATTAGCGGAGTCTGTAACCTGAAGTGTATGTAACCTGTAGCGTATGTAACCCAAGGTACCACTGTATATCAGCAGATAAAATCGTGATATACTGTTATATCATGCTGTCTGGAATGTATCTTGGCTACTTCTTTCTTCCCACCTTAGGCGAGAGATATTGCCCAGCCCTCCAGCTGAGCAAGCCCCCACACCACTCTGGCTCACACAAGCTGGAGGGGCAGGGAGGCTTCCTTAAACTGCTCAGCTGGGGGGCAGGAAGCTCCAGGAGTGACCAAGGGAGAGTATCCAGGGCCTTGAAGTCACCCATCAACAGTGCCTGGACAGCAAACTGTGCAGACACACAGCTTTCCTGGTCATTATCTTCCACTGTTATGAGGGGTATTTCTATTTAAATGATAGTCATCACTTCTAATTCTGCATCTGTAAGTACTGTATAAAAATCTAGCAATATGTGATGCAAACCTGGTTGACGTCTTTCTGGGAGTGATGCAGTTCTAACTGAGAGTCTGTAGAGACCACAGCAAGTTGCCTTAAAGCCGTGGTTCCCAACGTGGGGCAATTTGATTTTTAAGGGGGGCAATTTGGAAGCTTGTTTAGACCAGTCAATGGCTTTTTAGGCTTTCTAAACCATTGAGCCTAGGACTTGCCAATCAGAAGGTCGGCGGTTCAAATCCCCACAACGGGATGAGCTCCTGTTGCTCGGTCCCAGCTCCTGCCAACCTAGCAGTTCATAAGCACGTTAAAGTGCAAGTAGATAAATAGGTACCGCTTCAGCGGGAAGGTAAATGGCGTTTCCATGCGCTGCTCTGGTTTTGCCAGAAGTGGCTCAGTCATGCTGGCCACATGACCCGGAAAAATTGTCTGCAGACAAACGCCGGCTCCATCGGCCAGTAAAGCGAGATGAGTGCCGCAACCCCCAGAGTCATTTGCGACTGGAGTTAAAGGTAAAGGGGACCTTTACCTTTACCTTTTACCACGTGAATAGGAGTTCACTTTTTGAATAATAAGAATTATATGTCACAGGGATGGGGGCGTCAGGATTTAAGAGATGCTTAGGTGGGGCATGGCCAAAAAAAGGTTGGGAACCACTGCCTTAGAGTGAATCAGACTACTGGTCCATCCAGCTTAGCATTGTCTGCACTGAATGGTTGCAGATCGCCAGGTTTTTCATGCACAAAATAATCCCAGCCCTGCTTGGAGATGCTGTCCGGGACTGAACCTTGTGCATGCAAAGCAGATGCCCTTCACTGAGTCACAGCCCTTCCCCAGAGGGCTGCAATGGCTCTGACCCTGCAGCCTAACACAGTCAAGCACACTCAGCCACTGAATACTCCTGGTCCCATAGGAGGGACAGTGAAGTCTGGTGACATTGGCCACCAGCAGGACATTTTCACTATCTTCCTATGTACATATGAACGTAAGGCTGTCATCATACAGCCCCATCATTGGAGGATTTGTAGTGCTGCATCACAATCCTGGATTTGCATGAAGTCGGGGTGGGATAGAGGAGCAAAAGAGAAGGCAGGCTGCACCACACCAGAGGCTGTGGCACGGGAGCAAGAAAAGAGGGGCACTGAGAGGGGGAAAGTGCTCAGAGGAAAGCCCCAGAAAGACTTACTCTGATGAGAGAACCGTTTCCGGCGCCTCCTCCTGACTGTCTTTCCCAAAAGCATCGAATCCACCCGGTCCTTCCATGCGGATCGGCTGTCTAGGTCATTCACACCGCATCGGGGGAGGCTCATGTGGCGGATGGTGGAGGCGTCGAGGGCACCGCTGAGGGGCAGGTGGTACACCCACTGGAATTCCCTGCAAGAGAGGAGGACTTGGTTGGCCGATGATGCTTGTTGGTCTAGGTCTCTAGATTGAGATCCGCATCACATACTTAAAGCACATGGCTTCCCCAGGAGATTCCTGGGCACAGTAGCTTTCTCCTCACCAAACTCCAACCCCAGCAGTCATCACAAACTACAGTTCCCACGATTCTTTGGGGGAAGAAGCCATGTGCTTTAAATGTATGGGTTGTGTGTGGCCTGTGTCTGATTCTCACCTGGGATGCAAGAGGCCACAAGTTCCCCTGAGGAACCGAGGGCTGTACCTTGAAGGATGGGCCGTGGCTCAGCAGTAGAGCATCTCCTTTGCATGCAGACGGTGCCGGGTTCAATCTCCAATGGCATTTCCAGGGAGGACTGGGAGGGACTCATGTCTGAACTCCTGGAGGGCAGCTGGCCAGTCAGTGTGGACAATCCTGAACTGGATGGACCTGTGGTCTGACTCTGGATAAGACAGCTTCCCATGTTCCCATTTAAACTAGCCCTTTATCCAGATCCATGAGGACTAGAATCTTGCCTAATTTTGGGGGGAAGAGTTGTAACAGAGGCAACCCTCTGAATGCAAAAGGTCCCAGGTTCTTGGCTGCTTGGCAGCCCGGGTGAAAAATTTATTTATTACATTTATATCACACCTTTTCTTCCAAGCAGCTCAAGGTGGTGTGCACATGTTTCTCCCTTTCCCCACTTTACCCTCACAACAACCCTGTGAGGTAGGTTAGGCTGAGAGGCAGGGCCTGGCCCCCAGGGTCACCCAGCTGAGCTGCATGGCTGAATCAGGACTGGAACCCTGGTCTGCCCCCCTCCCCAAACCCTAGTATAGTGCTCTAACTACTACACCTCACTGTCCCCTTCACCCTGCCATAAAGCAGTGGCCTCATATGATTGAAACACGCAGTGTAACTTTATGGCATTTGTTTTTTGAACAGGGAAGTACTTTCAATAGTGGGCTTTGGCGGCGACAGTGGGATAAGGGTGGAGGGAGAAAATTTAAATAATAATAATAATAATAAATTCTCAGAAGGAGTGTTTGAAGATGGCTGGGGTCCAGAATGCAGCAATGGCATTTCTGGAATCTTCCAGCCGGGCCCGAATAGCAACGTTTGTACAGATCTTGTCCTCCACAGGAGGCTAGGCCCATACAAGGGAAAACGACAGAGCAGAGGCCTCACTCTGTGCTCCGAGTGAGAGAGAGAGCAGCAAGGCTGAGCAGAACGGGATGGGTTTTACGGGCCAGGCTTGAGAGTTGGGGGAGCTGCGATTCCAACGCAGCTGTCTTAAAGCAGAATGTCTTAAAGCAGTTGAAGTAAAGCTAACATGCAGGCCTCCAGAATCTGCCTGGCGCTGTCCTCCCGAGGCAGCCCACTCACTCTGCGTCTTAAGAGAGAGCAAGCAGGGAGACGACGCTTTAATAAAATGCGCACGTGTTAATTTATGGACCCCTCCAGACAGGCGTTTTATTGTGGGCGTGTTCTGCAACAAGGCTTTGACGCAATAATAGTGCCCTAGCGGTGGGTTTATTCTGCTTTATGGGTCATTCAGCAATGCTCCCCCACGGATGACACATGAATGCTAATGCACCCCAATAGCTAGACAAGTACAAAACTCCAGAATGCTCATGGGGAAAAGCTCCTCTCCCTCTCTCACAACACTGGCACTCGTGGACGAGGTGGTGCCCTCGTGCCCTTAGACCTTGCAACATCATTGGGTGCCGCAGTGCAGGAACCTGTAGGCCTCCTAATGTTGTTCGACTCCCATCAGCCCCAGTCAGCATGGTCAATGGCCAGGGACAATGGGCCTTGTAGTCCACAACTTCTGGTTGGCACCTCGTTGGCTAGCCCTGGACATAAAGGTAAATAAAATGGAAGGAGGAGGAAGGGTCTGCCTCTGCATGTTCCATCCCACATTGACAAACTTGGGACAAGGCCAGATTGACAATGGTGGCAGCCACAGGACAGCCGCCACACTTACCTAATGGCCTCTGAGAATTCAGCTGGATCCAACCCTCGGTGCATGGACCCAAAGTAGCCATATTTTCTAAGGAACTTCTAAAATCAAAAGGAGAGGGTGATTAAAAATTAGATCAAGATTGTCAGAAAATGTTGATCTTATGCACAGAGGATCCTACTGCCCAGAGATTATGCAGTAAATGTTATTATATATTATATTATATTATATTATATTATATTATATTATATTATATTATATTATATTAATCAGGCTTCCTCAACCTCGGCCCTCCAGATGTTTTTGGCCTACAACTCCCATGATCCCTAGCTAGCAGAACCAGTGGTCAGGGATGATGGGAATTGTAGCCTCAAAACATCTGGAGGGCGGAGGTTGAGGAAGCCTGTATTATATTGTATTGTATTGTATTATTATAAATTCATACGCTGCTTGATTGTAAGAAACCTCAAAATGATTTACAAATAGAAGAAAACAAGGACATTTTTAAAGAAAAAAACAAATTAAAACATTCAGAAAAATTAAACCAGCAACAAGCTGGTTTTCACAGGGAAGTGACATGCTCCCTGTAACTGGACCCAGTCAGCAGCCTGGACGCAGCATTCTGGAACAGCTAAAGCTTCCAAGCACTTTTCGTAGGCATGGTGGTGGATCCTGATGTCACTTCAATTTCTCTTTGTGCACCTTTTACTCCTGCCAAGAAGTGGCTCCCCTTCCGAACTGCAAAAAAACCTGAGCTTTTGTTTACAGTCCATTCAGTCCGGCTGAGCCTAGCCTCTTCATTCCAGAGTGAGTGTGAGTGCCGGCTCTGTTCTCCCTTCCCCTTATCAGCCCAGATTCCAGACATAAACACCACCCCATGGAACAAAAAGGCAGAGGCCATAAATTTTTCTATTTCTGTGGAGAGCCAGGCAGTCATCAGAGACCCTCCGCCCCAAGGCCTGCTTGATGTGAGATGCCACATACCTGGGACAGCAGACCTGGGGTGAGGGGGATGGAGAGGAGACAGGAGGGTCTTTGTTTTATTTTCATTTTTTTTGCTGCTGTTACTCTGTCCTTGCAGCAAAAGGGAAATCCAGGCAAAATGAGGGGGTGGGAATTATTGTTGTTGTTTTAATTTATTACCTGCCTTTCACCCTAAAGTGCCAGGATGGGTTACAATCTAAGACACAATATTAAAAACCATTTTAAAAGCTTACAATTACAATAAATACAATCACAAAAAATCTAATAAAAACTAACAAAATTTCATACTATTGTTTAACATTAGGCTTAGATTTCCAGTCTTTCTGCATTAGAAATCTTCAAGGCTATCTTCTAAAAAGAGATTAATAGAGAGAGAAACGGTTTAATATCCAAAAGTTTATAATCCTGCACATTTCAGCCTTAGCAGGTCCTTCATCAGGTAAAGTGGAGATGGCATAACAAAATCCTAAGTATCTGTACCTTTAAATCCCCTGGTGACGGAACTGGAAGCTTTAATCATATTGTGTGGATCTGTCCACTCTCTCTCTTCCTGTATAGGAGTGTTTGGTAAGATTTTTCCTCCCTTTCCACAGCAGAGAATATCTCCAAGACTCAGGTCTTCCCACTGCCCCACCCTCCAATTTTCACCTTTTGTGAAGCAGTCAACATTGGGGAGAAACCTTGCCAACATACATACCCCTCAACCGGCCCATTTTAAGCGGGACATCCTGGAAATTAAAGAAGCCATCTCAGCTTCTGATGGGCTCCTGGAATGTCCTGCTTGGCTCCTGCGAGATCGTGGCCCTGAAAGATGCAGGCTTTTGGGCACCGTGCTCTCATGCAAGTCACATGATTCACCTGGGAGCTCGGCCCCAAAAGACTCATACATTGGTACCTCGGGTTAAGTACTTAATTCGTCCCAGAAGTCCGTTCTTAACCTGAAACTGTTCTTAACCTGAAGCACCACTTTAGCTAATGGGGCCTCCTGCTGCCACCGTGCCACTGGAGCCCCATTTCTGTTCTCATCCTGAAGCAAAGTTCTTAACCCGAGGTACTATTTCTGAGTTTGTGGAGTCTGTAACTTGAAGCGTATGTAACCTGAAGCGTAGGTAACCCGAGGTACGACTGTATCCCTGTTTTCCTCCCAGGCATGTTGGAGGGTATGTGTCAATTTCACTAATGCTGGACCACTCAGAAGTACTTAAACGAGCCTTTCCCAGCCAGGGGCCCAACCCTCTTGCTGTTATGGACTACAAATCCCATCCGCGCCAGCTGGGGCTGGTGGGAGTTGTAGTCCAAAACCTCTGGAAGGTGCTGGCTTGGGAAGGTCGACTTAAACCCACCAAAAAGACAAAGGTGAGACTCCACATGCCTTTCCCCTGTTTCAGCAGTGCTAGGGGACATTGATGAAACTCCTCTTTGTTAGACTCTACTTGGCGCTTATTTTACTCTTTTTGTTTGCAAAAGCGCCAAATCAACCTTGGGCCCCTTGCGAATGGCAAGTTTTTGCATGTAAGAACTTAAGGCGATCCTGCTGGATCAAGTCTAGCATCTTGTTCTCACTGTGGCCACCAGGTCCCTATGAGAAGCCACCTTTTGTGGTTGCCAGCAACTGGTATTCAGGAGTATTGCTGCCTCCAGCTGTGGAGGCAGAACATAGTCTTCTCCTCCATGAATTTGCCTAATTCTCCGTTAAAGCCATCCAAGTGGGTGGACATCACTGGCTGCCGCAGGAGTGAGTTCCATAGTTTAACGTGAAGAAGCACTTTTATCTGTCCTGAATCTTCCAACATTCAGCTTCACTGGCTGCCCATGAGTTCCAGCCTAGTAAGAGAGGGTATTTTCTGCATATACAGTGGTACCTCTGGTACAGTGGTACCTTAATTAATTCTGGAGGTCCGTTCTTAACCTGAAACTGTTCTTAACCTGAGGTAACACTTTAGCTAATGGGGCCTCCCACTGCCACTGCACCGCTGCCACACTTCTCATCCTGAAGTAAAGTTCTTAACCCGAGGTACTACTTCCGGGTTAGCAGAGTCTGTAACCCGAAGCGTTTGTAACCCGAGGTACCACTGTATTCTGGATATATTCTGCTTCAGCTTGTTCTGCAATGCTTCCCCAATGCTACCACATTGCTGCTGTCCAGAAGGGTTATAGTGCAACAAAAGCGGGACAAAAATTAACCAGAACATTTGTAATATGAAAGAGTTATGGGATTTCAGCAGGAAGGTACTGTGTTCGCACTGACTGGAAATGAAGCAGGGTGACCACCCTGAAACCTTTGCAGGAACAAACAGTACTGAAAGCAGAATCGTGTGTGGCTGCCCCAAAAGCACCATGAGCACAAATCATCGTGAACGTGTGATAAAAAATATATGTCTGAATTTAATTGGAGAACCTGAATTTGCCAGCATGTGAATGAGAGTCAGTGTGGTGTAATGGTTAGAGTGTCACAGTAGGACCTGGGAGAGATCGGGGTTCAAATTCCCACACAGTCACATGGAAGCTCACTGGGTGACCTTGAGCCAGTCCCTGCCTCTCAGTCCAAATTATTTCACAGGGTTGTTGTTGTGGGAATGGTGCAGCCAAAATGTTATGCAAAGGGTTAATGCTATAGCACAGAATCTGGTGATGTCATATATACTGAGGCATTTCGCCCCAAGTTCAGTTATCAACTGTGTGAGAGTTTCAACAGTGAAAGCAGCAAGTGTGTTGTGTACGCTGCTACCTGTCCTCAGAGCCAGTCTGTAAATATCAGTCAGTCTCAGATACAAATCCATGTAATATGTTTCAGTAACACAAGTATCAGCTACCTCTCTTGTACATTCAATCCGACCAGAGCAAGTACAGCAGGTACAAGTCATATGTTGTTTTTAAACTTTGAAAAGCAAGTGTTGCGTGGTTTTTCTAGGAGAAAAGAGAACTATTAAAAAAGGGTCAAACGACCCAGGGCAACTTCTGCACAACTCTGTAAAGTACAATTACCACAGTTGTGGGGCTCGAATGTGAAGAGAGCAGAAACATGTACTTGAGCTCCTTGGAGAAAATATGGGATATAAATGCCATGCAGCACAACTGAATCCCACCCCAAAATGGCAAAATCTGGAAGCAGCCTGTCTAATCACAGCAGGACACTGTGTATGAGCTCCTAAGCTAAGCAGGTCAGGAAAAGTCTTCTCCCAAAATAGCTGGAGGTGACATGATGATGATGATGATGATGAAAAGCATAACTGGTGGACCACAGTAATGTTTGTCATTAAAGTGTTTGAAAAGGAACATGAGATTTCTACCTTTGCATGCTAAAAACATACAGCTTGTTTCAGGTGGGACAGTGAAGTTGTGCCCCCAATTTTAATTCAGGGGTCAGGTGGGATGTACTTCAGCGATCATGAAATTTGGGGGACACTGGGGGGAAATGCATTCAGTATGTTAAGAAAAGCAAGCATAAAAGAAACACAAAGTGGTATGCACTGTCCCTCTGCCCCCATTTTGTTCTCACAGTGACACTATGATGTAGGTTTTTCTCTTCCTTTTTGCACACCAGTGCTGAGTTAGAAGACATTTGTTCACCTCCTCCTCTTCCCCCAGGCAGAGCCTAATTCTGGTTACAAGCTCTCCAGATATCAGCAGCGCAATCTTAACTGATTAGATGAAGGCATCCAGCTTAGAGATAGATAGATTAAAATTGATAGATCAGCTAGATGACAGCTTTCAAGGCTCTGCCCTCGATCCTGAGACCATAGCAAATAGCCACTTTTAAGACTCCAAACAGCCTCTCTTCCCCCACCCTGTTCTCCCTCCAAGCCTGCAAAGGAGGAAATGCCCTTTTCTATAGAATATTCCATAAGGCAGGAAACAAACAGGAGACCTTTCCATAGCCTTCTGCCTCTCAGATCCTTGTTTAGCATAATGGAGGATGGGTTGAATACAGACAAAAGAAAGCTCTCCAGATGGTGTGGGCCAGAGGCTGTGCTCAGAAAGCCACAGGCCAGGAAGGCATGTAAAGAAAGAGATGTATTGAGTGCAGATGTATTGTGTGCTTTTTAGCTTGTTTATAAGGGATCTACTGTAGAGTTAGGAGTGAGCAGTGAAGTGGCCACTTTTGCTGATGATGCTAAATTGTTTGGGAGTAACCAATCTTAATTTCACATATAGACTCACGGGGTGTGAACTGGAGGTGATGGACCAGGAACGAGACTTTGGGGTTGTAGTGGATAGCTCAATGGAGATGTCAATGCAATGTGCGGTTGCTACGAAAAAGGCAAACTCCATGCAAGGGATCATTAGGAAATGAAATGAAAAGCATAGGACTGTAGAGCTGGGAGGAGCCACAAGGGTCAAAATAAAACTGCCACTACAGTGGTACCTCGGGTTACAGACACTTCAGGTTACAGACACTTCAGGTTACAGACTCCGCTAACCCAGAAATAGTACCTCGGGTTAAGAACTTTGCTTCAGGATGAGAACAGAAATCACGCGGTGGCAGCGGGAGGCTCCATTAGCTAAAGTGGTGCTTCAGGTTAAGAACAGTTTCAAGTTAAGAACAGACCTCCGGAACAAATTAAGTTCTTAACCCAAGGTACCACTGTATCCTAATACCGTTATACAAATCTATGGTGAGACTGCATTTGGATACTGGTCGTCTCACCTCAAAAAGGGTCAAAACAAAAAAATTCCTTCCAGTAGCACCTTAAAGACCAACTAAGTTAGTTCTTGGTATGAGCTTTCGTGTGAAAGGAATTTTTTTGTTTTGACTATGGCAGACCAACACGGCTACCTATCTGTAACTCAAAAAGGGTGTTGTAGATGAAGGAGGGTGGAGTGACCCCCCTATGGTGAAAGGTTGTATGGTTTGGGACTTCTTAGTCCAGAGAATAGATGAGTAAGAGATGGCACAAAAGAAGTTTATAAAATGATATATGGGCACGGAAAAAGTGGACAGAGAAAAAATTTTCTCCCTCTCATAACACCAGAAATGGGCATCCAATGAAGTTGGAAGTTTCGGAACAGATAAAAGGAAGGGCTTCTTCACACAGTTGAGAAACTATGGAACTCACTCTCACAGGAGAAATGCACCAGGCCAGGCCCATTCGTGGTACAGCTTCTTAATTTGTACTTAATTTGTTCTGGAGCTCTGTTCTTAACCTGGAACTGTTCTTAACCTCAAGCACCACTTTAGCTAATGGGGCCTCCCGCTGCCGCCGTGCCGCCGGAGCACGATTTCTGTTCTCATCCTGAAGCAAAGTTCTTAACCTGAAGCACTATTTCTGGGTTAGCAGAGTCTGTAACTTGAAGCATATGTAACCTGAAGCGTATGTAACCCGAGGTACCACTGTAATTGTAAATTGCTTTAAACAGGTTTTTTTTAAAAAAAAAAAATATTGTGTTTTCATTTGTTGCCCTGGAACATTAGGCAGATAATTAAGAACAAACACACACCCCTTTGAATTCTAGGAACATAGGAGACCGAGTCAGATCATTGATTCACCTAGCTCAGTACTGTATACATTGACTGGCAGAGGCTCTCTGGGATTTTAGGCTGGGGGGTCTCTTCCAGCCCTACCTGGAGATGCCAGGGATTGAATTTGGGACCTTCTGCAAGCAAGGCGGGTGCTCTAGCACTGAGCTACCGACCTGCACCTAAAAATAAAAAAATTCCAGTCCTCATGCCTCTGGTTAATGGCACAATTGAATAGGAACATGGGCAGTTGCTTCAAACTGAGTTAGACCATTGGGTCCATCTGAATCAGTATTCCCTATACTGACTGGCAGCAGCTCCCCAAGATTTCAGGCAGGGCTCTCTCTCTCTCAGCCCTACCTGGAGATGCCAGGAATTGAACTTGGGACCTTCTGAATGCAAGACAGATGCTCTGACCACAGAGCTATGGTCCCTTCTCTGCTGTTTGTGTCTGCAGATTTTGGGAGCTGTCACTCAGCTTCCTTTCCCATCAGGGCATAACTCATAGCTCCCTGCTGGAGTCTTGCAACTTTCTGCCACACATTTATTCCTCTGATTTATGTTCCAGACAGCAATAGCATGATAGCATTGGGGACGCATCTCGGCACAAACTAAATCAGAATAAACCTACCAAGGATGCCCTGCAGGAAACACCCACATTAAAATAAAATTTAAAATTATTGCAGGAAACACCCACATTAAAATAAAATAAAAACCCACCAGTCTGAAGGTGCCCAGGAAGGTAATATTTCTCTACATGCTGGTGTTTCTGAAAGTTGGAGAGGGCTCTCTCTCTCTCTCTCTCTCTCTCTCTCTCTCTCTCTCTCTCTCTCTCTCTCTCTCTCACACACACACACACACACACACACACACACACACAAAATTGAGTAAGCCCGGGTTTTAAAAACAGAAACTCATTTGCATCCAGTTAGCCAGCAGAGTTCATGAGCACCTCTTTCTTGGGAAGAAATCTGGGCATTAACCCCTCCCTCCCCTGCTCTTGGGAGCCTCACCTCCGCCTCCTGCTGGCTCTCAGCCCCCGCCCGGCCGAGCCCCGCGCTGTCTCCTCGGGAGTAGAGCCGCGACAGAAGCAGGAGACCCAGGATCGGGGCTGCGGCCATCGCCCAGCCGGATGAGAGCTGCTCTCCGGAGCTCCGCTCAGCCTCCTTCTTCTCTCCCTCCCATCCGGCGGCGCCGGCTGAGCACGCCCAGAGGAGACGGCAGGAAGGCAGGCAGGCAGGCAGGCAGCTGGCGGGCTGAGCAGCTCCTGCCCTCGCACAGACACACAGAAACGCAACCTCGGCGAGGCTTCCCCCTTTTCCTTAGGCTGGACCGCTTGAAGGGGCCCCTCCCCTTCCCCACTCGGCGCCTTTTTGCGCGGCAGGCAGAAATCCAACAGGGGTAGCCAACGCCCGTGGGTTGTGATTCTAATGAAACACCTCGAAGTGTGCTAGCGATAAAAAAGGACAACGATCAAAACGATATTAACATATATTTTCTCTTTCTCGCTCTAATATATATTAATGATTAACGGTATTAATAATATTAACATATTAATAAACATTAAGCCATTTCATGCATACGGTATATATTACACACACACACACATATATATGATTTCACATAACAAAACAAAACCATTTCTCATACACACACAACCCCATTCAGATACAGAGTGAAATTTCACAAAAGTCCCCTTAAAAGGCTTGTTGAAAAAGGAAAGTCTTCTGTAGGAGTCAAAAGACAATGGAATCAGCATCCGTGACAGATGGCCATCCAGCCTCTGCTTAAAACCTCCAAGGGAGGAGAGTCCACAAGCTCCGGAGGGAGCCCATAGAGACAGCACCTTTCGGATATGTAAGGGCAGGGAGTTCCGAAGGCAATTATAATTACATTTATATAGTTTCCAACAACTGGTATTCTGAAGCATTGCTTCCTCCAGCTGTGGAGGCAGAGAAGAACCATTGTGGCTAGTAGCCATTGAAATATTTTGATGCTTTTTGTTTCTTTTGACGTCTTCAGTATCTTATTTGAATTGAAATAAAAAATAGTGTAAATAATAATAATAATGATAAATGTCAGTGGATGGGTAATTTGAGTATGCACTTTTTTACTTTAAGTTTTTTTTAAGGTGTTTAAAATAATTATTATTATTATTATTACACCACAAAAGAGAAAGTCTTGTGGAACAGCAATCCGCGCCACTGAGGTTTTGCAGGTGTGAAACCATCCAGATTGTTGTTTGTTTGCTCTGGTTACATGACTGCCAACAACCCCTGTTGATGTCAAAACCGTCCTGGCAGAATCTCCGAGCAGGAATTCCTTTGGAAACAACAATAAGTCCTGCTCCCAATGCATCTGTGTTGTTGCGAGATGTTTCTAGGAAGTAAGGAGAGCCAACTGTTATTCCACTTAAGAACATGTGTTTGGACGGCAGTTGGCCACATTCCACATAGGTAACGGTAGGGAACTAACTGTAAGGCTTGACAGCAGTGAAAAGGACCTAGGAGTCATAGCAGACCACAAGCTTAACATCAGTCAATTGTGTGATGATGATGATGGAGCAGTAGCAGCAGCAGCAAGAAGGAGTTGGGGGTGTTGAGCCTGGAAAAGAGGCTCATATAAGCATATACAAGGTATCAGGGATCTAAAATCAAAGGTTGGAATGGTTATGTGTGTGTTTTTGCAGTCATTGAGAAGTTAACAATTTATTTAACAATATTTAGCATTTCCAGGTGTTCAAAGTTCTTTATGCACCTTATTGAACTATAATCTTCACAACCATCCAGTGGGCTGAATCTGGTGTTACTGATACTCAGAGTAAGATCCGTGGAAATGAATGGACACGACAAACATAAACTGACTGATTTTTAAAATGGTTGTCTTCAGCTAAGTTCTGAGCAGAGTAAACCCTGCTGAAATTAATAGACTCGGCTTAATCATCTGCTTTACTCTGAGTAAAACTGCAACCCATTAATTTATGATCTGCGGACTAATGCCGGCTCCCTCGGCCTGTAAAGCCTGTAAACCTCAGAGTCGTCTGTGACTGGACTTAACTGTCAGGGGCCCTTTACCTTTACCTTTTTTTGCAGACTAACCAAGTTCTTTGCGTTTTCTCTGTTTGCTTGTTTTTCAGCCCCCACCCAATGGCAAGCAAGAATGAAAACACATTCCTGGATCTTTATCATATTTAAGTACAAAAATCTCGAGAGATTAAGACTGCTGCTGTAGGAGGCTATTTAAAGAATGAGGTGTGGCAGTAGACTAGCCAAGCAGCGAGTGACACACCGTCTGGACCCAGGTGAAGGGGGCGCATTCAGTCATTCCTAAACCTGTGGCATTACTCATTCCAGGCAAGGCACCTTAAAGCTTTTGCATGACGTGGAACACTCCTAAAGTGCCCTCACACCCTCCACCACTATATTTTCAAATTCTGGATGCTTTAAAAATTCCATATTGTGGAATTCCTGCCTGAGAGAGGTCAGACCGGCTCCCTCTCTCTTTTCTTTCTGCCGGCAGGCTAAGATCTTCCTGTTCAGACAGGCCTTTGGAAACTAAGTGCAGGTGATGCTGGCCACAGGGCAAAATGGATTTTTAATTGCTGGTTCTAAACATTTTCTGGTGTATTTTAACTATTGTTTTTAACCAGTTTTGTTTTTAATTACTTCGCATTTTCTAATGTTGTTTTTAAATTTTAGAAGCCACCTCAAATCCCAACTTGAGAGAAAGGTGGGACATAAATCCATTCAATAAATTCAACACACCTGGCACAAGAACAAAAGGCCTGGGGGGCTGTTGGCACCTATTGGCACCCTATGGTGCTCTTTCACCCACATTAATGCTTTCTGCTGGCAGGTTTTGACAGAAATTAGGATCATCTTGGGTTGACCTTTGGACTTAGACCCTAAACTCTGCCTCTTCTCCATTTTCTCAGGAAGTTACGCCGATCCCCTTCCCTTTGTAAACCCCTTTTGGTTTTCTCCTGGTTGCTGCTAGACTGGTCGCTACTCAGGGATGGAAAAATGTCCCAGTCCTTACATTAAATAAATGGTACCAAAAAAAAAAAAAAAAAAGCAGCGTCCAAAAACTCACACATCCTCTTAAGGTACTTAGAGGTGATGCCTCACTGATGGACTTTGCCGCCACCTGGTGGACATTTATTATACATATTAAAAAGCAACACCTGGGAGCCGTTCTTCCGGTTAAATATGGTATTTTTTGGAAATACATGTAAAATCCTAATAATGCTGGACCTCTTGGACTCTCCCTCTGGGCCTGGGCTTGTCATGTCTTTTTGGTTCTTGGGATTTATACTCTTCTACCTTTTTATTTTTAAATTTTACCTACCACCCATTCACTTGTTGTTTTTGATAAGGAAAAATTCTGGGGTGAGAGACTACTCAACAGCCCAGCTCATCAGGGTCCAAGTCCCCTGTGGGTCCATGCAGTCAGTAAAAGAAGGAAGTTCAAGCCAAGTAATTTGGAGCAAAACAGTAATCAGTAGACTTAGATCCTTTATTTGTTGTGCAACAGGTTCAAACAGCAGTAAGAACCCCGAGCGTGGGGCAACATTGACGTTTAAAACTTCCCACTGTTGCAGGAATTTATGTATAGGTTGGGGGTTGCCCCTCCAGCAGAAAATGAAATATGGTAAATAAATAATTGCTTCCCCAAGGGGGTCCTTGCCTCATAAGGAGGACTGGGACCTCGGAAGGCGCGCGGTTGTAGAGGCTCCGTACTGGTTGGGAAACGACAGAGACAACACCAGAATTGGCGAAAAGCAAAGTCTGATCTTTACTGAAAGAACAGGAAAAACAAAAACTGTTGCAACAGGGTCCTCCCTCACGTAACAAGAACGGAGTGAGAACAACCAACCAAAAGAGCTGCCTTGACTCTTATAACTTTTGGTTTCCGTACAGATCAATAACAGCAAAGGTGAAGAGGGGATTAACATAAGGTAAGTAGGATGTTGGGACATGGGTGGTGCTGTGGGTTAAACCACAGAGCCTAGGACTTGCCAATCAAATGATCGGCAGTTAGAATCCCCGCAACGGGGTGAGCTCCCGTTGCTCGGTCCCTGCTCCTGCCAACCTAGCAGTTCAAAAGCACGTCAAAGTGCAAGTAGATAAATAGGTACCACTCCGGTGGGAAGGTAAATGCCGGCTCCCTCGGCCAATAAAGCGAGATGAGCGCCGCAACCCCAGAGTCGGTCATGAATGGACCTAATGGTCAGGGGTCCCTTCATCTTTACCTTTAAGTAGGATGTTGTAAGATCTTGGGAGGTGTCAATTTTGCTGGAGGGCTGGAATAATATGTGTTGAGCTTCTTCTCATTTATCTTGGATCTGGTTAATGGCTTTTTTCCTTTATCTACAGGAAAATCCTCCATAGCTGCTGATAATCAGTATGCAGATCGTGAGGCTGGATGTTGAGGAAATGGCTTCAGTGTAAATATGAGATCCTGTTCTGCATTGCTATCAATTCGGGTGTGATAATCTCATGTTTGCATACTTATTGGAAAATAAAACTACTTTATTTTTGAGCTGGTATTTGTGTGTATTCATGGGAATATTTGCAGACCCAGTAGATGGCAGTGTGGTGTGGGGAGTGTTTTTAGTAGCTTTCAAATACATTTGAGTCAAATACATTTGAAACAAGTGATTGTTACATTTAAGGAACATTCTTCAAAAATACATTTGGATACATTCAGAAAAGTATAGCATAGTACAGCATATTGAGGAAAAATACATTTCAGTAAAGATACATTCATGGAAAATTACATTTCAGTAAGGATACATTCAGATACATTTTTTAAAAAGTCAATGGAAAAGAGACACATTCTTAAAGTGAATGAAAAAGACACAGCAAAATGAGCAAAATGATACATGAGACTGCAAAAATGATACATTCTCAAATGAAGCATTCTCCAAGGCACAGTTTATCTCTTGTAGGGTTTTTAAGGCAGAATTCTATACTTTTGATATTGGTATGGTCATTTTCCTTTATTCCCCTCTCTGACCCTGACCCTCTTACAACAATATCATGCACATGCACCCCACTACCGAAATCAGCACAATCACTTTTGTGACTTTTGTGATTTGTCCCCACAAAACACTTCATCACAATTTCTTCCTATCTATTCAAAGGGCCTCTGCTGCAAAATACCAAATGTAACAATTCACTGATAAATGTATCTATTTATTGGCTCACTGGGAAAACTTCAGAAATTCATATAGACATGTGAGCTCAGCTACTCAGCAGCCCCTCTGCCTGAGTGATAATCCCTGGCATCCCGATACCTGAGTGCCAGACAGGTATCCATTCCAGAAATAACAAATCCAGATGAAGACAAAAGGGTGTGATTAACTTAACTGGGAAACAGAGAAATGCAAATATCTCTTTTGTTTCACTTGATGGGTGTTTGGTGGAGGGCAAGGGGAGGCATGGGGCAGGGTCCACGATGCTCAGATTACTGCCACCAGACCTCCCCTTTAATGATGTAACCATGATGTATTAGTGATGTAGTTTGGGGGGGTGTAACATGGGGATTAGGTAAAGTAAAGGGACCCCTGACCACTGTCCGACTCTGGGGTTGTGGAATTCATCTCTCTTTATTGGCTGAGGGAGCCAGCATACAGCTTCCGGGTCATGTGGCCAGCATGATTAAGCAGCTTCTGGCGAACCAGAGCAGCACACGGAAACGCCGTTTACCTTCCCGCCGGAGTGGTACCTATTTATCTACTTGCACTTTGATGTGCTTTCGAACTGCTGGGTTGGCAGGAGCAGGGACTGAGCAATGGGAGCTCACCTGGTCGCGGGGATTAGAACCGCCAACCTTCTGATTGGCAAGTCCTAAGCTCTGTGGTTTAACCCACAGCGCCACCTGTGTCCCTTTTAACATGGGGATTAGCAGCTAATAAATGTTTTGGTTCTCTTTTGTACGGGGCTTCCATCTTGTTTCACCTGGTGGCAGGTGGGAGTCCTGTCGCGACAGTCTTCAATAAAGATCAAGCCTACTGGCTGCTGTTTTGCTCTGGTATTCCTGGCTGGTGTCCTTGCTTTTGGTCTAAGGGAGCCCTCAGATTTCTCCATTAACACCACCATGGCCCAGAATACAGTTTGTACACCATCACTGATACATCATCCTTTTTGTTGTACACATCACTGATACATCATCCTACAGTTTGTACAGCATCACTGATACATCACTGACATGTCATAAAAGGGGAGGGGTAGACATGGTTTAAGAAGATTAGCATAGGCAAACATGTCCAGACATATCCTTGGTACAAGATTAGCATAGGCAAAACATGTCCAGGCACCTCTCAAGTTGTTGTTGTTTAGTCGTTTAAACTTGTCTGACTCTTCGTGACCCCATGGACTGGAGCACGCCAGGCACTCCTGTTTTCCATTGCCTCCTGCAGCTTGGTCAAACTCATCTTGGTACCCACCATCAAAGGACAATAGAGCTCCCTTTGCGCATCCATACCCTGGGGGCAAGTACGGTGATGGGCTTTTGGAAACTAATTGCTCAGCAATTGTCACCCCTGGGCACTTCCCTGGGTGGGGGCTTGAGGGATTATGGCGGGAGAGAAAGGTGAAGGAGTCCTTTCCTCTAAGGCCAAAATGGCGTTGGAATGAAGAGAATAGGTCAAACTACTAATTTTATATGAATTTATAAAGCTAGGTATCTTCCCTGAGCTGTCAAGTTGAAAGGATACATTCAGGCATAATATTTGTAACCTTGTAACTACTTTAAAGATGTACCCCCCATCATTTCTGTAACATTTTATATTCTTATAGATTTGAAGGGGGTCAGTCTGGATGATATCTGTGGGTCCCTTCCAGGCATGTGAACCTGTATCCAGGCGAGGTAGTAGAAGAGGCTGCTGACCTGATGAGGCAAGTTTCTTTGTAAGATAATGGTCTTAGCTAGGCTGTTAAGTACTCTCATCCGAAACTAGAAGAGTGAGCTAGGTTGTTATTGTTGCTGGCACCTGGAACTACAGTGCAGGCTGCAGCTGTAGGGACCAATATGGGAGAGACATGTTTTGTTGCAGCTGGGGCAGACGAAGGCATCCAGTTGTGCTGCTGCAGATGCACCACAGCGTTTCTTCTCATCAGTGGTCGCTGCTACAGATACGTACACTACTGCCTGTCTCCAGGCACTGCGGTCATCTGCAAGGGATTCCTACATGTTGAAGTTGATATTGCCAACCTTCAGGTTGCACGTGCAGACATCTTTGTAACAAGGAGCTGGTCTGCCACCAGGCTCAGTGCCTGAAGCCAGTTCTCCATAGAGCACGCCCTTGGAGATCCTACCATCTTCCATTCTGTGGACATGACCATGTCAGCGTGTTAAAATCTCAATAGTTACAGTGTCGAATTCAGCCATCTTCCATGCTTCCACTTGATAAATGGGATGCTGACAGAACAGATAAGCTCCAAGTTTATTGCTTATCTCAGCTCCTCATTCTTCTGCGCTCCAGCTTCCAGGTTAAAAGAACAGTTGATAGTTAATAAAATACTTGGTTTAAAACAAGTTAAAAATCAATTAAATCTCAATTAAAATCTGTGGAGCTCTGGAGCTGGCTGCTTGGCCTGTCACCATCTTAACCAGAAGCCCCGGTCGCCATCTTTGTTGGAGACTCTGTCCTGTCACGTGATGCCCAAACTCTTCCTAATGCGGCACATATGGAAGGGATTGAGGTGTTGTTGATATTGTGATAGGAATTTTGAGGTCTTAGATATATGGTAATGTTCATAAGTGTACCAACCAAGCACGTACATAGATCAGCACAGGAAGACCGACCTGGAACCATTTTGATTCCTAAACTGAGCAAATGTTTTCTCTGTAAGGTCGAAGTGGGAAACCTCCCCATTGTCTCTTTTCTCACAAATCCTGTCTTAAGGACACATTTAAGATATGAATAGGGTGTGAGCCTGTGACATGGCCCAGGAACTAAGTATTTATCATTACAAAAGACTGGCCAGGCTCCCCAGGAAATCCAATCAAGTAACCTGCCAGACAGGAGATAAACAACAACAGGAGAAAAACAACATTCAAAATTCTGTTTTAAGACCGCCTTTTCTGTGATGTAGGTATGATGTATCTGAGGGGTGGTCTTAGGTTACACCCCTTCTGTGATGTTTCTGGGGGTGGTCTTGATCTACAGGATGGCAATTTCAAAAGTCTTTATAAGGCCTTGCGTGCCATTGTTCTGGGTTCTTCCTCCTCTCCTGCGGGTGAGGGGAGCACCCTGTTGCAACAGATTAATAAAGATCCAGCTTACTAGCTGCTTTGCTTCTCAATATTCTCTGGTTGGCCTATGTTATTTTCTCCTACCAATAGGGAACCTATGTAAGGACTCTATATGGGCTCTTGGATACCCCATAAGGGAAAAAGGGCAATTTTTGTTTACAACAACGTGTCTCACTTTGCTGAACCCAAAGCTCTGACTTGGAGCATCCCTGGAACCCTATTGGGGAAACAAGACCTGTTAATGCCTTGAGCCCCTCCATCCTATCCTCAGGCTGTACATATGTGGAAATAAAACCCCATACCCTAAAGGCACCACAGTCTCGGTTGACCTTCATTACAAGGAAACCAAACCCTGGGGAAGTGCAGCCCCCTCTCCCCAGAGTGTGTATATCCTCTCCTTCATGTATCTCCCCTAGTGGTTCATGTTTCTCTCTGAGTTTTTACTATAAACAAAAAGCTTTAGAGGAAAAAAGAGAAAAAGGAAGGAGAGCTCTTCCCAACAGGATGATATGACGGACAAGCCCTTGGCCTGCCTCCTGGTGACCTGACAGCCAGTGAGAGTTGCTTGGGCTATCAGCCAATCTGGGGAGAGAGAGAGAGGGCAGTTTAAATTTGAAACTGGCAGTTTAACTGCCAGATCAGAAGTTGACTCTCAGGGGACAGGGATTAACTGCCAGTGTGGGCAGTTGGGGCTTGGACTATCTGGCAGAGCAACTCAGTTTTGATTCCCTGAGGGAAAGTAAAATTCTAGAAGGAACTGAGTGGAAGTTCCTGTTTAGGAACACTGATGGCTGTTCTGAGTGGGGAAAATCTACCTGAGCAGAGCTTTGGAATATAGTGCTGTTTAAAATTCTCTGTAAAGAGTGTGTGCCTGGAACAAGGGCGTCTCCCTCACATTTTACTCTCGTGGTTCCCAAACTTTTTCGTGCCACTGTCCCTTTGATCCCATAAACTCATCTCCAGTGCCTACTACCCTACAAAAAGCATTTTTCAGAATAGAGGTTTCCACAACCCACTAAGGAAGACTATGACACAATAAAATTCAAAACAGGGGCAGACAAAATTATTAGAATACACAGAATTAGCAAGGATGACAGGAAGAATGAGAGATAATACAGATCAATTGTTCACTAGAGTGGGATAGTTAAATAAAATATCTTAAAGAGTGTGGTAAAAATATGAATTCTCAATATGCAGACAGGAAGATGTGTTGAGAAACCAGAGAAAGGAGCTGAGGGAAGTCGGGGGGGGGGGGTGCGGGTTTGGCTTTTCTGTTTAGGGGGGGAGGGGGAAACAATGTGGATGATGTATGAATGAATGAATGAACTTTATTATGGTCACAGACCAGGATAAAAAACAAAACAAAACAAAACATATAAATAAAATAGCAGTTAGGATTTTTTTTAACTGATAAATGTTGGAGCAGATAAGGACAAAGAAACGAGCATAGGATAAAACATCTGAATAAAATACAAGATTAAGCATGGATAATGGATGGATAAAAACTGACAATGTAATGGATGATGTATATTTGTTAAAATTATTGTGTTGAAATATCTAATAAAAATTTAAAAATAGAATGACTCCCATATGAACATAGAAAACCTTATTAAAACAAAAATGCGGGAGAAGATTGGAGTGAGAATGAAAAGTGCTACTCAAAAGAAACCTAGGACACTTGATGGGGTGACTGGAAGTCATAATAGAAGTTGTATTGTAAGAAGTTAATTTAATTTTTTGTAATTTGTATCATCCTTTGGTTTTTTCCTTTGTTGACTGTTTTTTTTTCTTTTTTATATTCAATAAAGCAATTTTTAAAAATTCAAAACAGGAACAATTAATGGGACATTTATTTAAAATCCAGTTAAAACTATGTAGCTTAATTCGACAACATGGATGAACTTGATTCAGTGATGCCAATTTTTAAAAGTCTCATAGCCATTCACACCTCCAGCACCCCCCTGCCACCACCTTGGGTCTTAGATGGGGAATCCCACTGCCTCCCAGGGGGTAGTACCACCCAGTTTGGGATCCATGGCTTTAAATCCCCCAAAAGTGTAGTTAAACATTTTGTTTTGTTCCAGAAGTGTCTCCTCAAACTTCGAACCTCTGGATATGGAATGAGTAGTCACTGGGCAGCCTTCACAGAAATTTAATACCTTGCTGCAGATTAAACAAAGCATTTTCTAGGCATCTCCTGGGTTAGTAACGGAGAATTTAATCTATTAGTGGGTAGCATCTGTCTATTTTGGGAGACGAAGGAGAAGTGCGTCTTTGGAGGTGAAGTCAAACTGTTGGAAGGTTACAGCACCTGCTGTGGCTATAGAGACACAATTTGTCTATTATCTATTAACACACCTATAAAATCAGTCATGTTACTCAACATCGGCCTTCAGTGAGGGTGTCTGTTGCACCCCTTTACTACCTTTTTCTTGATCACCCTGCTTCCAGGATTGGAGATAAATATGCCACAATATCAGAGGTGAAGGGGAAAATGGCTTATGTAGAATTAGAGACTTGATGGACAGAGCGGGGCCTGTATAAGCCAAGACTTTAGATGACAAGCACTGAATGTCATAATAAATAACATGATGAAAGATTAAAAATATATATTATTAAAAGAGGTAAAAAAAAAACAACTCCCTTAAGAGAATCAAGTCTTTTCATCTTCAAGATTCCCTGAAGGAAAAAAGGAACAGGTCAAGTAGGCAATCCTCAGTATATAAAAACTCCAAACCCTGGTTTGATCAAGAATGTCAGGACATGAAGCTAAACTTACTGAAAAAATACAAGAATTATAGATCTGCCAATTTACCCCAACTCCCCACGGTCTGGTTTGAAGATAAACGAAATTATAAAATCTTGATCAAAAACAAAAAACTCCTGGCACAGAAAAGAGAATGGAAATGCCTAATAGATGCATCCAGAGAGAGAGATTCGGCCACCTTCTGGAGACTGGTAGCAAATGGAGTGCGATCTACCTCCTCAGAAGTGGAGTATACTATACCTGCAGGGACTTGGGAGGCATTTTTCCAATCTTCATATTCAGCTCTGCCTTTGACACAGCCACTAATACAGTGTGCGGCAGGTGATGAGTGGCCTCCGGTGTCGGTTGCGGAGATCAGGAGGCTTATTCAGGCACTCAAACACAGAAAAGCCCCGGGAGCAGATAATATCTCTCCTGAGCTTCTCAAAGCCAATATTGACTGGTGGGCCCCAGTCCTTGCCACCCTATTCACCAGCATAGATCAAACAGCAATAATACCAGAGGACTGGGGATTGGCAATCATCGTTCCCATATTCAAGAAAGGCTGTAAACTTGATCCAGCCAATTACAGACCAATCAGTCTCTTAAGCATCATTAGCAAACTTTATGCAACTCACTTACGTGAAAAGTTTGCGGACTGGCTGGAACAGGAGCACATCCTAAAGGAAGCCCAGGCTGGTTTCAGGGCACATAGATCAACTCTAGACCAAGGACTGGTATTGCAACATCTAGTGGAGAAATACACCTCAAAGAAAGGAGGCTCCCTCTATGTAGCCTTTGTAGATTTCAAATCAGCTTTCAATTTGATACCCCGGCACAGACTTTGGGAAAAATTAAATGCCACAAACATCGATAGACGTCTTTTGCTTCTTATCCGTAGACTACATGAAAATACTCGGATCCGTGTTAGATGCGACCGTTATGGGAACCTATCAAAGGAAATCCAAAGTTTCCATGGTGTCAAGCAAGGCTGTGTTCTTGCCCCTATTCTATTTAACTTCTATATAAACTCCTTAGTCGGAAAGATGGAGGAAGCAAGCACTCATCCCCCAAACCTAAATAATATACCAATCCCAGTCCTTTTGTACGCAGATGATGCGGCACTTATTTCCTTCTCTTGTGTGGGTCTAAGAAAACTTTTACGAGCTCTTACAGAGTATTGCGAAGCTGAACACCTAATAATAAATTACACTAAATCAAAAATTATGGTGTTCTCCAAGAGAAAACTCCGACATAAATGGAAAATTAATAACCAACCTATTGAGCAAGTAACATCTTTTAGATATCTTGGAATAATTTTTGATGAGAAGGGATCTTGGTGCCATCAGATTAAGAATTCCATTGTAAATGCGCAAAGATCTTCCAGAGCTATCATAAGATTCTTTTACAGAAAAGGAGGTCAATATGTTCCTGCTGCCTCCCAGGTCTTTGTTGCAAAAATACTTCCACAATTGATGTATGGCACCCAGATATTTAATTGTCAAAAACTCAAGTCCCTGGAATCTGTACAAACTAAATTTTACCGCTCCCTACTAGGGTTACCTACCTGTGTCTCCAACACAGCCATCAGGCTGGAGGTAGGTCAACTCCCTATTAATGCCAGGATATGGATCCTGAAGATTCACTTCTGGCTAAAACTCATATTTTTCCCAGTGGGAGTGGCTCCATTGACTCTACTAGACCCGTTCCAGTCTAAATGGAGATTGTCGCTTTATGAAAAATTGAAGGGCCTGGGGCTTTCCCCACAAGAACTCATAGCCTCAGGTTTTGAAAAGGCTAAAAGGATGGTGAGCCAGCGAATAGGAGATGTAGAGCTTCAGGACCATATGAGCAAGATAGATAAATATCCAGCTATCCAAGATTATGGAAAAGGGTTTAATCTAACACCATATTTGCTGGATCTACAAATCGCAAAATACAGGCGGGCGTTTACCCTTACCAGATTTGATGTACTGCCATCTGCCTTACTAAAGGGCAGATACGAGGGCACACCCTATGCTGAACGAGTTTGCCCATGTGGTCTGAAAGAGGTGGAAACGGCTTCACATGTGTTGTTACACTGCGACCTTTACGGGGATATTAGGTCACTGTTTATCTCCCCTATCGTTCAGAAATTTCCAGGTCGATCTGAATCTCAGCGGCTGAAAATCCTGCTAGGAGATAAAAACCCAGAAGTAACACTGAAAGTGGCCAAATTTTCTGCGGCTGCGATCAAGCGGAGGGCATTAGCTGTAAAAAAGTAAAAGACTTGACCCCTGGACAAGCCCCCCCATTTTTTTAAGTCTATACATATACTGTAGTGCATATATGTGTATATATGTGTGTGTGTGTGGGTGTGTGTGCATATGTGTATTGCTTTTATGTATAATTTTACAATTTTTAATTGACACCATTATTCCCTTTGTAAACTATTGTTTTTTATGTTTTTTCTGGTCTATGACCGTAATAAATTTATTCATTCATTCATTCATCTTAAGACAGTCTTTAAAAGAATCTTTCAAAAAAATTTTTTTTTAAATAATTCCAGTAGCACCTTAAGGACCAACTAAGTATAAGCTTTCTAGGTATGAGCATTCGTGTATATACACACTTCTTCAGATACTCTGAAGCAGAGGTTGCTACAACCTTACAACTGTTGATGACTATTAATGATGGCAGTTGGTTCCACAGCACTGAATGTGTAAGCTTATATCTAAAGTCAATGGACAGAGCACCATCAATGTACTGCTGGATAAATATCTAATGGTTCTTGTTTTTCTATTTGTTTAAAAACCAATTAAAATCATTTAAAATGATAATATATAAAACAGTTTTAAAAACAACAGTTACAAAACCAGTTAATAAAAACACAACATCACAATCAACAACCAAACAAATATAGTCCCTCCACCATAACTGCCGCATAACATTTTTATCCAGTCTGGGGAGTTTGTATCTCATCCTCCTTTGTAACCATGTTTTTGCACCATTGCGGCCCCAGGCAACAGTGGTTGCGTGATTTTTTAGGTGCAGGCTGTAGCCATGGACATGCTATGTGATTTGATGGTTAATTTGGGGTGATGTTGCCCAGGATTAGTTGTTGTTAATATTATTATTTGTAATCTGCATGCAAAGCAAATTGTCTAATCTCTGGCAGAGGAAGGGGGTGCGGGGGTGCGAGGAGGGAAAATAGAAGAGATTTTGAGTCATGGGTCTTGAAGTGTGTGAAGAAGAAAGAGCCTTGTAAAGAGAAGTCAAGACTAATGACATACCTCCTTGTCTTCCTCGCTCTCTTCTTCCGTGATTGCCTGAAAAGTTAATGGATGACGGTGTGAATGTCCTGAAAGTGAGCAAGGGAGAAAACTCAGGTCCCTCTGTGGGCATCTGGAGGACGGCTCCAACCCAAACCCCCATGCTTTGCTTTCTGCAGGAAAGTAGAACTCCGTGCCCTATACCTGCACGGTCCTCCTCTCAGGCAGACCCACAACACGTCCTCCAAATCCCATCCCCGGCCCTCCCACTGTAAGGGTAATGTTATGTATTGGGTTTAACACATTTTATGTTACAAGGCACGTTCTTAGTTGGCTGAGGCGCGAGGTGTCTTGTCATAGAATGTGTCAGCTTATCGAAAGTGCATGCCTCTATGTCCCTGGGTGCCATCAGACCTTCCAGTAAAATGATGGCGGAACTTCCCAGCACCAACAGTAGCACATCCACCTTGTCTGCCTCCCTAGTGAAGCCTTGTAGTTGGACATAGCTCCTTATTTGGCGGAGCCACTGCGGCCATTCTGCAGGATGGCTCATATCGATGTCCAGTGGTGGTCGACTATGACTGGTAGCCATCCTCAGACCTGGAGCAGTCACTTGTGCGATTGTGGGTGGTTGTGAAGACGCAGCAGGCACTGTCTCGTTTCCAGGACTATTTGCTGAGTCCAGTGTGGCGCTGAGGTTGCGCTTTCTGCGAGGCGGCAGGCGGTAGTGCTGCGGTGCGGTCTTGGGCCTCTGGCAGCCGGTGGGAGTCATCGATCCCATCCTCGTCGCCAATGTTAAATGTTCGGGAAAAGTCAGAAGCCCAAGATAGTATAAGTTCCTCAACTAAGTTTATTCAACATTTGTCAGTGACAACAGCTCACTCATAGGAACACAAGAACCAAACTGAGTGGACAACATAATAATAAACCGAGCATGAACTGACCATTGAAAGTTGACAGTTGACAGTTGAAAGTGCATGCGCTTACTTGCCATTAGAACGTTCGTCTATCAACGCTTCTATGATTGGTTAGAACGCGCCTTGTAACATAAAATGTGTTAAACCTAATACATAACAGGTAACTTAAGCACTCAGTAAAATTCCTTCAGCAGCCAGATGTTTGGGGAGCTCAATGCTTTGGGAAGCCCCTCTGTGTGGCCTCCATACAAGTCCCAATTAGCTGCACCAAGAACAGCTTTTCAAGGTCCAATGGCTAAAATGGCAAAAGTCAGGCTGTCAGTTTATTGTGAAGTGAGGGCTTTTCCGCTTCAGAGACTGCAGAATTGGGGGCAAAGACCACAGTCAGTGGGCAGCGGGTCTGAGGGATCCAGTCCCTACTCTTTTGTTTCCCCCAGTACTAACCTCAGGCTCTGGAAAAGCCTTGAAGAGCTGTGGCACAACTGCAACAAGAGAAGGACATGGGGACAAGTTAGTTCATTCCTTAGCAGCTTCCAAAATTATTCCAAGAGGCTTCTCTTTGATTTCCCTGCTTCTACTTTTACGAAAGTCCTACTACAGGGGTGGCACAGCCCAGGTCTTAGGGGCCAATCTTGGCCTGCAGCTCCCAGAATGTGGCTCACAAGAGAATGTGGCCCTCTAACTGACAACTGTTGCCCAGCCCTATCCTATCAGCTGCCTCTGCCAACTGCTTCCTCCAGAAATGCCTTTTCTCTTTTCTCAGTCAATAGCACCTTCATCAGACCCCACAAAACTGGCTGGCCACTGGGGTAGGTTTCCAGATGCTGGACCAGATGAGCCTTGGGTTGGAAACAGCAGTCTGGCTCTTTTGATTTTTTTACTAGCTTCCCCTCCCCAACAAATCCCTATACCCTGAGCTGCCACCCTAGCCTATTCCTGCCCTTCTCTTCTAAAAAAAATGGTGGCAGTGGGCGGTGGGGTACTTACTCACTTAGTATCACAGGCTACTCCTGGCATTGGAGCGGGGCCACTTCATTGCTCCTCTTGATGTCCATAAAATTTCTCAGTCGCCTGAACCTAGAAGAGATGAGGTGAGGGCTTCTCCTCATCAGAGACTACAGAATTGGGTGCAAAGACCACGGGCATAGGGGTTGGGTGGGTTTCTGAGGGGTCCAGTCCCTATTCTTTTGCTTTTGCAGAATATACCTATAAGGGCTTTACCAATCGCTCAATGATTACCACTCTTAGCCAGGTGCATTTGTGTTCTGTATTGTTTCTTTTAAATGCAGTAGAAAAATCCCAAGTCTGGGGAGCCCATGAAGAAAGGATCACACGCAGAATGCTGTTCTGGCACCCACAGGGGCAGCGCGGTCAGCACGGGGGTGCTGCCACCTGCAGCGAGCATCAGGGGCAGCGGTGATGTCACCCCCCCTGGGATGACACCTGGAGCGGGCCATAACCCCCTTCCTCTGCCAGTGATTAGACAATCTGCTTTGCATGCAGATTATAAATAATAACAACAACTAATCCTGAGCAACATCTCCTGATAGGGCTGCGAATGTCACCAATCTGAATTGCTGGTGAGCTGCTGCCAGTCAGTGTAGACAATGGATGGATTGATGTTCTGACACTATGGCAGCTTCTTATAAGTAATTTATCTGAAGATGAGCAAGCTAACTTCTCCACAAGAAACAATCATCTTTTCCTTTAAGAGACTTTTTAAAAGCTTTTAAAAAATGTTGCAAGTACAAAAATCCTAAATATGAGAGGAAGCAAAATTCTTGCCTCTGCGATAAAGCCATTGGCACTGCAAGGTGCCCCAACTAAATGCCAACTGAAACAGACCCTCCAAAATTTCAAAGGTGTAATTTTGAGGTGTGGAACACAGCTGGACCTTCTTCTGAGCGAATGTGCAGCAAAGAAGTTCTTGCAATAATGGTTATAGGCCCTCTTCAGGACTGGCACCAGGACTTGGCATTTTAAGGCACCTGACAAAACCAATGCTCCAGTATTTATTGCCAATTGTTGTGAAGCACCCTGGAACTTTGAATGAAGGGTGGTAGAGACCAATACGTACAAACCTTAAAAAATCGTAAATAGGCGGGGGAGAAACCTTCATCAGAGGGAGCTACTTTTATAATAAATATTATTATATGTCTTTTTCCCTGCTGGGACTCAAGGCAACTTACAGATAAAAACACAGAAAGATGCACTCTTAATTGCCTGCATAGGCCTGGCGGAATAGAAAAGTTTGCAGCAGGTGTTTAAGAGTTAAAACAGAAAATGCCTGTTACATCTCTATTGGAAGAGCATTCTGCAAAACTGGACCTATAACACTGAAGGCTCAGTTTCATGTTGATCTCAGATGAGCCTCACTAGTTCAGGAAACAACTAACAACAGATGACCTCAGTGGTTGAGCTGGGAAATAAGGGTTTGGGTGGTCCCTGAGGTACCATGGAGCTAAGTAGTTCAGGACATGGTAAAATAATACAAGGATTTCCATGGTAGATGGGCAGCCAGTAAGGCTATTTAACAATTGTGTCACATGTCTGCTAGATGCCTCTGCACCAGCTGAATCTTCCAAACCAGACCCACGGTTTATTGTGTGTTCGTCATGCTTTGCTCTCGTTTCCAATTATAATGATAACGTGAATGAGGAATATGGATAATATGAAGCATGAACGGTAGTGCAATTGGGTGTGGAAGAAATGGCATAAATGAGTTTGTGAAGGAACACGGGATTTTAATGAAAATGAGAAGTTTAAAGAAGAAGACATGTCACTTCCCCCCAAGACGCTTCTTAAGAAACTGCTCCACCAACTTCTGGGGTCTCTCTTCGTATTCAACCAGGACTTCATGGGAACTGGTGATCTGGTCCCCTTGAAGTCGATTCAGGAGTGTGACACAGACCACAGCACCTAGAGGTTAGTGAAAGAAAACAGGAGAGGACCTAAAATGTGGCTTCAGGGAACATAAGAGAAGAAGCCAGAAGCCAACTTCTCTTGCCTGCCTAATGCTGCTGTGATAGTCATTTAACACTCCCCCCCCCTTTCCCCTATTATTATTATTATTATTAATATTAAAATTTGTATAGTGCCCTTCATCCATATATCTCACAACAGTTCACATCATAAAAATACAAGATAAAAAAACACAAGATATGTAATAAAAGCAAGAACAAAATTAAATCAATAAGCCCACTCCTACCCACTACACATTTAAAAGCATTCAAGTCTTGAAGATATGCAAAAGGCCAAATTCATGCTAGCCAAGATTATTATTATAATTAGTAGTAGTAATATAATAATACCAGTTCTGGTCACTTGACTTCAAAAAGGATATTGTACAATTGGAAAAGGTTCAGAAAAGGGCAACCGAAATGATCAATGGGTGGAACAAATCCCCTATGTGGAAAGGCTGCAGTGTTTGAGACTTTTTAGTTTAGAGAAAAAGCGAGTAAGAGGTGGCATGATAGAAAAGACTTTGATGCAGATTTAGGAAGGGGGCTGTTCCCTTCCAAGACGGCTTACATTCAACACTTTAGATTTGGCACCTAATGCAAGGTCCACTGCTTTCTGGAGGGCTCAGAACCACCGGACATCATATGACATCAGAGATGCCCACCTATCAAAAGTGGCCCAAGAAAGGGTGACTACTTTTTGTTCTGGCCTGCTGGACAAAAAAGTGGCTAACCGTCCCTGGCTTAAACAAACCACAGTTTAGCACTATGTGTAAAGTAGGCCACCGTCCTCTTCCCAGGATGATTTGATGCAATCTGATACCTGCATGTAAAGAGTCTCATTTGAATGTATCCTCCCACATTCTCCTTTAAAACTTGCCAGATATATCTGATACACTCTTGGTATTACCATCAACAAATTTTGTCCACCAGCAACCCTGATGAAGAACTATGGAGAACTCAAAAGCATGCACACTATTTTGAGAAATTTTGGTTTGCCGGATCAAAGTACCATCTTAATAGGAATTGAGCATTAGCTAGCAGCTACCTGAGAGGCTGGAATTCATAGGTCAAAGTTTGACCAAAGTTTGACTGGCTGCATGAGTTACCTTTGATACCACTAAGATTGCACATTGCTGCAACAATGGCAGATTCCATCTCGATATTTCTTACTCCAGCCTTGTGAGCTGCCTTTAAATATTTCATTTTGTCTTCTTCCGTGTAGGAACAGATAGCACCATCAAGGCGAGCTTGACCTAAAAATATCACATCATATATTATTGACACACCATGCACACAGAGAAAAATCACATTTAACAATACCTCAACCTCATATTTTGATAGTTATGGGTTGGGAGGGTCAGTCTAGATGACACCTGTGGTTCGTTTCCTAATCTTTAATCCTATGTATAGAAAACTAGGAAGCTCGCTTAACCAGTCAGGCCAGTTCCTTTGTCAAGGCTATGACCTTAATTGATTAGCCTTTTGCATCTTAAAGGAGTGAATTCTGGGAACTGTAGCTCTGGGAAGGGGATAGTGGCTTCCTATCAGTTCTTAGCACCATTAACAAACTACAATCCCCAGAGATCTATGGGGGGGAAATGACTGTTTCCATATTCCGTAGATTTCAGAGGATTTCTGACCACCCTGGTTAAGGCATTCGTTTTCACTTCCAATTTCCAGACTTAGAATCACAGAATCATTCTGTTGGAAGGGACCCTGTGGGATATCTAGCCTTTGTCAGGGGAATATGCCTATTGTGGTTTCCCACTAAACCCCTAAGCTCCACCCCTTCCTTGTGCTCTCTCTTCTCCCTTATTCCCACCTAAGCTTTTAGGAATGTCAATTTCTTTATTTAAATATTTTTTGCCCCACTGGTGTTTTACACCAAAGGCTCCCAGAGCAGCTTACAGATCAATTTTAAAAGAAAAGACAATCCCACATCAAACAGAAGTGCCTTTTACCAGCTGCAGCTATTCCTGGATTTGGCAATTCCTGGATTGGGAAAGTCTGGCCACAGTAGTTTGTGTGCTGGTTACTTCAAGACTGGATACTGCAATGTGCTTTGTGTGGGGTTTTCCTCATGCTTGATAAGGAAGCTGCAGTTAGTGCAGGATGCTGCAGCAGAATTGCTGACAGGAGTGTGGCCTTGCCAGCATCAACACCTGTGCTCAGAGTTTGTTAGAGTTTGGCAAGAATGGTTGGCAGAGTTTGTTGTACTTCTGTTCTACTTTCAAAATTTCCTCACTGGCTTGTTCATTCAGTCTGTCTATTTTATTCTGTACGTCATCAATCTTTCCTCTTCTTCTTCTTTGGTGATCACTTGTAGCCGAGTAAGATTGTTTTCCATAAATATGGTCTTAAAAGTGAGTCTGTGACTGTGGAGGCCAATTCTAGATCCACACATCATTCCACAGTTGGGACATAGGTTTTCGGGTGGGAATTGATCATGGTGAGGCCTTCCTCTTAGCACACTTCTCCCTTTCATCCTGAGTTCGAGTGTCTTCAAAGTCCATGACACCTTTGGTAAAGGCTGTTCTCCAATTGGAGTGCTCGCAGGCCAGTGTTTCCCAGTTGTGGGTGTTTATACTACATTTTTAAAGATTTGGCTTGAGAGGGTCTTTGAACCTCTTTTGTTGACCACCAACATTACGCTTTCCATTTTAAAGTTCGGAATAGAGTTCAGTGGTACCTCGGTTTAAGAACAGTCCTATTTATGAACGATTTGGTTTACGAACTCTGCAAAGCTGGTAGTAGTGTCCCGGTTTGTGAACTTTACCTCGGTCTAAGAACGGAATCCAAACGGTGGAAGGGCACCGGTGGTGGGAGGCCTCATTAGGGAAAGAGCGCCCCAGTTTAAGACCGGTTTCGGTTTAAAAACGGACTTCCAGAATGGATTAAGTTCGTAAACCAAGGTACCACTGTAGTTGCTTTGTAAGACAATAATCAGGTATCAGCACAACATGACCAGTTCAACAAAGTTGATGTTGACACTGGTGATCTTTGCTTCTTCCAGTACACTGGCATTAGTTCACCTGTCTTCCCAGGTGATGTGTAAAATTTTTAGGAAACAACATTGATGGAATCATTTGAGGAGTTGGAGATGGCGTTTATAAGTGGTCCATGTTTCACAAGCACACAGTAAGGTTGGTAGTACCATAGCTTTGTAAACAAGCATGTGCAATTGCTTCCTGCTGCTCTTTGTCTGAGATCTCATCAGCCCCATCGTGGTTGGAGTTGAGCTCCTTCTTGCTGACTTTGGCCACCAGCACCCACATCTTGGGAGCAAGAAGAGGTGGCGAAAGCAAGCGAGAGAGAAAGGCAGGCAGGGACTGAAAGAGTGGAAGAGCCACAGAGCCTCGCCTCAGACCGGGCTTAGCTGGAGCCGCTGCTTCTCCTCTAGCTCCTCCTCCTCCCAGCTCTTTCTCTCACCTATAAATAGTTTTAACAATAACCAAGGGAACATACAGTGCTATTTTTATAGAAAAAGAGGTGCTGGAACTCACCATGAACACCTCCCTCGTTCTCTTAGAATGGCAATGGCAATGGCAATGGCACCCCCCTGAGAGGTGCCAGAACTGATTTCCAGTGCGTTCCCCCTGAAAAAAAGTCCTGGGAACAGATCAATCTCTGCTGAGCTGTACCCACAATTGTGAGGCCTGAAAAGGTTATGATGATGCTGCCCCAGCTGTTGCCATTGGCTGAGGATGCTCTGTGATGTCATAAAAGCAAATGGTGGCCAGCTGAGTGGGTATAAAGGTGGTCCTTTGCCTCTTCTGTAACAGGACACAGCAGGCAACGTTATAGTTGCTTGGCTCCAGCTTGCTTCATTCGGTCACTGTGTCTGTGCTCCTGCTCCAGCCTCAGAGGAGGAGGCGTTGGGGGGGGGGGAGCACACGGATCTAAAATAGAATGTCCCTATTTTCACCTGAGGAATGTTGGAGGGTCAGTCTCTTGTTGCACAAGGATGCTCCACTCATGTAATGTAGAATCCAAAGTCATCCTTGGAATAGGAAGTAACTAAGATAAGAATCTTTTCTTCTTTACTAATGGGACCTCTGTGTGCATGAGCGTAGTGGGGGGCGGGGAGGGGCAACTGCCCCCCAATCAATAAAGATAAATAAAAATACATAGCTAATTGAGGTTCTGCCCCCCCCCCAACAAAAGGCCTGCCGTCTTAACAAAAATCCTGGCTACGCCCATGTCTGTATGTTTTATTTTACCTTTTAAGCAATGCTAGCAATGCGTGAATGAAACAGAACAGGGTCATAGGACTGAGCAACTTCAAACTGAATCACATTTCTCCCCCATTCCTGCCTGAGACACAGTACTCAGACCAATGGGGCTGCATTGCTGCAGTCTTACCTTCATAGAAATCTAAGGTGCACATTGTGTTCCCAATGACCGTGTTGAACTGATGCAGTTCCTTGCCACATTCCAGCAGTTCCTCAGCCAACTTCTCATCGAGGTCTGTGTTGCGAAGTACAGACTTCCCTAGGACCATCTGTTCTAATTGAGGCTTGAAAGAGGCATTGACAGCCTGTTTGGTGATCACCACAGATCCTGGCTCCAAACCTGTGTGTATAGTACACACACACACACACACACACACACACACACACACACACACACTATATATATATATATGGTATATATATGGTATATGATGTTTTCCATTTGATGCAAAAGAGCACAGAATTTAGATTCATGGATGAAACAACCTTTTTACCAGTGATCTGACACTGGTGTCTGATAGGATTCATTGCACTTTGGGATTTTGTAAACGTGTTCTTGTTGTTGATCTTTTATTGGTAATATAACATAGACATTATTTGTATTTATACTGGGTCTCATTTTTTTAATTATACCAAGAAGCATCTGATCTGAAAACAAAACTGAGCCTTCAATTTCTGGAAATGCCTTTTCATCCATGTATTTCTCTAATTCTCTTTTTTAAAGCCTTCCAAGTCCACGGGTGCACATTGCCACCTGTGAAACGACTTTTCATTTTAGCTGGCACCGACTTAAAAGGGACCCCCCAAAAAAAGTTTTCACCAGTCTGTAATATCAATTTCACATTATAGATCTGTTTCCCATAGTGATTTTTGGTTCGATCTAAGCATCACAGCCATCAACCGCAAAAACACTTATTTAGAAGGGGGAGGGGGGAAGACTATAAGAGGAAATACCTATTCCGCCAGATGTGCCAATGCGAATAATGATGACATTGGAGCATTTAGCGTGATGCAGAAGTTTGATGAGCTCATGCAACATAGTTGCAATGGAAGACATCCCTATCCCATGCTGAAAAGGAACAACAAAATTAGAAGAAGGGTTTCCCACTGAAGATAAATATACCAAATAGCTCTGGTTCCTCCCCCACCCCCACCCCCCATATCAGGAACAGAGATATAATGTGCTCCCAAGAAAGCTAGCATGATGTAGCGGTCAGAGTGTGGGATTAGAACCTGGGAGAGGCCAGGGTTCGAATCCCCACCCGGTTACAAAGCTCACAGTGATCTCTCAACCTGACCTCCCTCACATGGTGGTTGTGAGGATGAAATGAGGAAGAGGAGACCTACAGACACCACCTTGAGCTCCTTGGAGACCATATTTTTCTGTCTATAAGACGCTCCCATGTATAAGACACCCTCTACTTTGGGGGACTCCGATTTAAGAAAATGGGGGGAGATGTATACATGTATAAGATGCCCCCAAATTTTTGACATTTTTAAAAGGGAAAAAACCTAGTCTTATCCATGGAAAAACATAGTAAATGTAATAAACAGACCTGGTTGAACTCTTTAATATTTATTTATTGATTTCCATCCTTCCCTTCGAAAATGTTTTTCGAAGCAGATCTGCCATTCATGAAGTACAGCAATGTCAATGGCAGAATGGAAATGAAAGCTGAAGAGTAGCAGAACCAGCAGGGTCAGTCAGCAACTCTCAGCCTAGCCTACCTCATGGGGTTGTTGTGAGGATGTGACTGGGAGGGGAAGCCAACTGTGTGTACACCACCCTGAGATCCTCGGAGGAAAGATGAGAGATAAACTCAATGCAGTAAATAAGTAAGATAACGGCTTGTGTACTTACGCTAAGTGCTAGCACAGGGCCAGCTTTGTACATGGCGTACCGATCCGTCGCAGCACAGATGTTGGGCAAGTCGCAGGCCGGGCTCCCGATGGCCAGCTCCTTAGCAATAGATGTGATGAAAGCTTTCATCCGCAAAGGGCTTCCACCAGTGCATACAAACTAGACCCAATGATGTTTCAAAGAAAGAAAAAGGAAGATTTTTTTATAATATTACTCAGTCTGCTAAATGTAGATAGATCTAGCTGTTCTGTAAAATGTTACTGGTATTATATATTAGATGGGAGAAATCAATTCAGTTCACACTGAAAGATGAATCTACCAAATTCACACCTTCTGAAACAATAGAAGTGAAACACAGCTCGCTATTAAAATTCACACTAATCCAGAATTTGCAATGTAGCTCTCCAGCCAAACAATGTAGTTCCATCCTTAGGTAATCAGGTGTTCCTTAAGTACCTCTCCCAAATCCATTTTTCAATCATCAGAGACAGAGTTTAATGATTCAGTGTTCTGACACAGCGTTTATTTTCTTACCTTCACGTCTCCAAACAAGGCAGGTAAATTGTGGGTCCCAGTTCCAAGAGCTAAATGATACAGGACGTCCTCTTTCATCTTCTGAAGGTGGGGGTTGGAGACACGAATGGCGGTTTCTCTATCAATGCAGAGTAGATGGGCATGAGATCATAGCTATGGCACAAAAACAAGTAACGTCTAAGGAAACAGCAAGATGAGTGCCATGACCTCTTAAATATAGCCTTGATCCAAGCCTGGTATTCTAAAGCCAACCGATCATCTCAGTTAATCCAACTGGATCATAACACTTTTTACACTTACTTTGAAGGCTGTTCTCCCTCTGCCTTCTTAGCTGTGCCTGTAGAAGCCATTCTGTGTGGCCAGAGGCTGAAGAAGAAAAATATTGGAGATAAACCAGCATCTTTAGAGCCCTACTATTATCCTGTTATGCACGCCCCAGGTTCTGAGTGGTGAGAGACTCCAAGGATGCCTGCACTTTCCCATGGTTTGGTTGTGACGTCCTTAGGATATATGATTTTATTCATTTACACATATAAACAACAAGAGCATAAGATGGAGGTGCCTTTGTCATTAGCACCATGGCAGATTTTGCTACTCCATTAAGGTTTCTAGGAAGGCCCTCAAAGTTATAGCTTTGGCTCCAACAGAAGAGAGCAAGTCAAGCTTCTCAGTTTCAGACCAGACTAAGAAAAAAGCTGTCCCCTACTTCTAGGAAAACTGCCAGCCAGGTGAGGTGAGGGACCTATTCCCACTTCTGGAGGTATCACTAGCTAGCTGTTTCTATGGCAACACATCTGTATTGACCAATTCTTTAGATGTGCAAAAAGGTTGCTTAACAGACTGGGCAAGCACTGTTAACTTAGCAAAGAAAGAAGTGTGACCAAAAATTTAGACAAGTATAAAATAACAGGCTTGGAAGGGACGCAATGATAAATACCAAAGGTACTTTTAATCTGTTTTAGTATTTTAACGTTCGTATGTTTTAAAGTAGGGTTGCAAATTTTTCTTCGATTATCTTCTCTAAACTGCCTTGAGGTTTTTCTTTTAAACAATCAAGCGGTGTATAAATTTTAAGAAATAAATAATAAGATAATAGCAGCTAAACTAACCAAATCCCTAAACCAACAACAATAACAAAGCAAGTAAATAAGTGACAAGGTTATAAATAAAATGCTTTGGTGATAGGTTTCTGTATAGGAAAGATAGGGCATTTAACTGAACTAACCCTACAATCTGCATATGGTCAAGAGTTAAAGGCACACATCACTTTGTGCAGAAATTGTGGTGGGTTAGGAAGAAGTTCATCCTTTGGTTGGAAGCGACCTTGCAAGTTACCGTATCTACTCTGACCTCCTGTTCAGTATAGGATCTGTATGCAATGGAGGAGTCAGTTACGGAATCTCTGGCAGATAGTGATGCAGGTTCTGCTTTAAAAACCAGCCAAGAAGAAGTCTAAACTTCCTAAGACACTCTGTCCCATTGTCAAATAAGTCCAACTTTCTTTAAAACAAACAATTGTTTTAATTCTTTTAAACTGCAAAACTATGCCTTAATTTATCTGTTGGCCTACCTGCTCATTTCTGATGATCTACAGGATTTTGTACAGTAGTATTAAACCATATTAAACCATAGATCTATGCAGGCTGTAGTTAGGTTTTCAATCTTATGGGAGGGTTTGAAGGAGGAGAATGTCCCCTGCCCCGGGATAACCTCTGTTTCAATTACACTTAGGAACTGTAGTTCTATGTCTATGGATGACAGTATGATCAGCAACTTCACCTGACCAGAACTCCTAAAATTCTTTGAGAAAATGCCTTGACAATTAACCCGGATGAGAAGCATCAATGGACCAAGAAAATCTCAACTCTCTAACAGACTCATGTGAACTATTTTTGTGCCATAAAAAATAGTATTTACCTTTTTGTCTAAGAGCCCCTTTGGTCTCTGAAAGTAATTCTCCAACCTGCATCCTCTGAAACAATGGCTGACCTGGTGTCATTTATCTTTCTGCAACGGAAGATCTGATTGGCCATCTGACTCATTACATCATAATATCACAGAAATTGTTCCCTCTCAGAATACCGGAGTTTGGAGGAGTCCACCAGAGTAGACTGGCAGTGGGTTCCAAAGAGACCAAAGAAAGTCTCTCCACTGGGATGAGTGTAAAATGGGATTCAGTTCACATTCAAAGGCAAATCTAGCCAATACAAAACACAACCATCCTTTGGAATTTGCATTTCTCTGAATTTTGCAGTGTACTTCTCCAACCAAATAATGCTTACAAAAATGAAGATACTAAGGGAAAATGTGCATCAACATTAATATATCAGTAAAAATAACAAAAGTGAGTTATTTGCCTGAAAAAGGTCTGTTTTAGTCAAAACTGCATGCAAAAAAATGTGTTTCTTGTGTGTGTGTGTGTGTGTGTAATTGCAGATGGCCACAGAAACGTGGAAAACTGACTTTCAGATTGGAGAAACTGAGTGTGAACTGAAATGCAGGGCTCCTTCCATTCCTACACTTGGCTAACCACTGCTCACTGGCGGAGAAAGGGGTGTGTGGTGGGGGCGGTTCGCTCCAGGTGTCATCCTGAGGGGGGTGACATCACCACAGGCAATCGCACATCAATTGGACGTGCCTAAAATGGTCGTTGCCTGTACTGCTGTTTACCACCCCCCAGTGGTTCGTAACAACCATACTGTTGCATGACACCCTAATCTCTTGAGTAATGAGAGATTCCAGGGGTACCCAGAGTTCGTGTTTCCTTCAAAATGAGGTACAGCAGAGACTATGGTGCCTTTATGATAGATGGTTTATTTACACGCACATATACAGGGTGAGTCTTTTAAAAGAGGCCCCGTGAAACGTGTACTCTGTATCCACAGCTTATATTCGGAACCAAACACTGCGCACTTGCCTCCCGGTACTACTGCTTCCTGGCACTCCTGGCACTACCTCCCCAAGCTGGCACCAGCCGCTCATGTTCCCCGTTCAGAACGGTTGTGCCAGGATGCTGGCCATACCCGCAAGTAAGCCTTGAATTTTAGAGGTGCGGCTTATTTCTGGATGCGGTTTATATTTGGGCCAATACGGTATTCCAAGGTCACGAAACCATGAGTAAGGGCCTGGAACCTCTTAACAGTTTGGAGGTTGGGGTGGCATGTCACAATATTACCCAAACCATTCACTATTATGCTATTTGTCATTTTAAGGAAGCTGCACAATGTGCAATTTTTCTGCACCAACCATTTTATTAGTGAATCACCACATTATAACAAGAACCATCACATGAATTTCTCTAGCGAGGAGTCTATGTTAAACGTTGTTAGAGTTTCCAACAAGTCAAATCGTTCAAAAGACAGTGAGAATAATATAATTATAAAAACTACATCAGGAACCTCTAAAACAAAAGGGTGGGGTTTTTTTTTTTGTTATTTCAAACATTGCAGGTTGTTTTCTGACGCTCCAAAACTTTAACAGGAAGTTGCTTTGGAAAGGAGGTTTGCTAGCCAGAAACAAATTGTGATTCCCCCTGAAGAAACAAATCTGAGGGCTATTTCTGTGGGCAAAAACATTTGCATTGTGTCAAAGCTTTGGAAATAATGCTTCAGTTTTCCAATATAAGTTCTTTACATGTCGGATCACTTCCTTGCCACTCCTCTAGTCCTCATTCTTTTTAGATCTTAGATTTCCTGTGACCTTATGACGGAGACATAGGTTTGATCATTCCATAGTCCATGAATTTCATGAGACATTCCCGAGCCACCTTTAGGACATGCTGCTTCTGGGGGTCATCCGCCTGCTTCCCAACAATGGTCAGGATTTCCAGCATCTCACTTTCCACTAGTTTCTTAGCCAGCTCTTGGTCTGCGTGGATTAAGTTGTAAACAATCACGAGCCCACGGTGCTGTACGTTGAGCTTGTCGTGGAGGCAGAGCCTCTGCAGAATCTCCAGCCACTGGGTTGTCTGCAGAAATAAGATTTGCCAGGTTACTTGCACATCTTTGAAATGTGTAACTGCACAGGACTGTTCAAGGTGCTAGTCCACACCATACAAGTAAAACACCCTTATACCACTTTAACAAGCATGACTTCCTCCCAAGTATCTTGGGTATTGTAGTTTGTTAAGGCTGCTGAAAGTTGTTATGAGGCACCAAGTTTTTTTCTCTAACTGCTTCCTTTTCAGGGCTAAATTAGTGGTGAATTATTTCTGAATTAGCTCAGGCATTTCCTGCACGACAAGAGGGTTTTCGTTACTAATTTCTTCATATTATTATTATTATTATTTAAAAAATCACAGAATAGAAAAGGAAGAAAAGAAAATGAGAAAACTGCTGAGGAAAGCTCCTCAGAACCCCAGCATCAACTGTTAATGAAGCAACAATTTATAGACACTGAAGGGGACAGAATTAGAGATAGAAGCTACCAAGAGGAAGCTTCAATTAAAGGCACAGAAGCTCCAAACAACCTCAAGATTCTATTTTAGCCATCATATAAAACCAAGAGCCTGCTGGATCAGGCCAGTGGCCCATCTAGTCGAGCATCCTGTTCTCTTGCAGTTTCCAGCAACTGGCATTCTGAAGCATTGGTGCCTCTGACTGTTGCGACAGAGCTGAGCCATCAAAAGCCCTCTCCTCCATTAATTTGTCCAGTCCTCTTTTAAAGCCATCCAAGTTGGTGGCCATCACTGCCTCCTGCAGGAGGGAGTTCCATAGTTTCTCCAATGCATGACAAACTTTCTTTTCTCTGTCCTGAATCTTCCCATAATCAGCTTCATTGGTAGCACATGAGTTCTAGTGTTATAAGAGAGGGAGAAAAAAAATTATCTATCTAATTTCTCCATGCCATGAATTGTTTTATAAACTTATATCATGTTACCTCTTACTCGCCTCTTCTCTATATTACAAGGTACCCAGCACTGCAAACTTTCCTCATACAGATGCAACTTTCAACACACACTTTATGCTCAAGGGCAATGAGACCCTTACCACTTCGGTCAGCTTATGGCAGAGTCTCTTGTGGGCAGCCGTGAGCATAGCTAGGGCTCCTGCTGCGGCGTTCTGGACTTTGTCGTCATCCTCACTACACAGCAACACGAGCAGTTTCAGTCGGTCATTCCCATCTGCTATGAATCTCTCTTGAACCTGGTGCAGGGGGCAGAGGTGGGGGGAAATGAGAGAGATCTGGATTAATTCATCCCCTAACCACCACCACAACAAAAATGGGATGCGGGTGGCGCTGTGGGTTAAACCACACAGCCTAGGACTTGCCGATCAGAAGGTCGGTGGTTTGAATCCCCGCGACGGGGTGAGCTCCCGTTGCTCGGTCCCTGCTCCTGCCAACCTAGCAGTTCATAAGCACGTCAAAGTGCAAGTAGATAAATAGGTACCGCTCCGGCAGGAAGGTATACGGCGTTTCTGTGCGCTGCTCTGGTTTGCCAGAAGCGGCTTACTCATGCTGGCCACATGACCCGGAAGCTGTATGCCGGCTCCCTTGGCCAATAAAGCGAGATGAGCGCCGCAACCCCAGAGTCGGTCACGACTGGACCTAATGGTCCGGTGTCCCTTTACCTTTACCTTTTAACCACAACAAAAAGGGACAGTATTGGGGGATCTATAGCCTTGTGGGCCAAATTGGAACCCATGGCAGGCCAAATCGGGCTACAGGTTGCCCTCCGTTGAATAACAAGGGCTATTTTACCTCTTTGTTCACCACGAGGTTGCACATGCACTCTGTGGCCGCCTGCCGAAGCTGATCGTGGTTTTCAAACATGTAGTTCTCAATGTCAGGCAGGGCTTTCTCTTTGATGATCTTTTGTCTGAAAGAAGCAACGTGTGCGTGTGAAATTGCAGAGCACACACTAGCATGTGAATTGCAAGATGTAGTAAAATTCTGCACCCCTCAGGGTGGAATCCTGCAGGCAATCTTGGGGCAGGGAGTCTGAGTGAAATTTGGTCTCCAATTTAGGAGCCAACTCCGAGGGGCAATGGGGGTTTCAGTTGATGGGCATTCCCATTCAAGTGGTGTGTGTGCAATGCATCATGTGGTCAGTTATGCGAGGCAGGACTTACCTGGGCCCCCACAATATCTTATTCAAGTTAGCATCCCCGGTCTCCACCTAACAGGCAGGCCACTCTCAGGCCTGGTTGTGGTCTGCAGCTTATGAAGCACCAGGAGGAATCCCATTGGCTTCTTTGTGACATTTGATTCCAGCTGACCTGCAACATTGCTTCTGCCCACATGACTCCTCATAACTTCCAATATGAAGAGGCCCAAAACCAAGGCGCCATCTTGCAGAGCCAAACTCCCACACGAGTCATGTGACCTGTGTGAGATTGCAGCCCCCTAAAAAGTGAGCAGGGGGGGCACAGCGCTATAAAAGTGTGTTTGGGGCACCATGCCCCCCAAAAGTGCAGCGTGAGATTGCAATGAGCATTTTGGCTGCTGTCGTCTCGTAAGAAAAAATGGGATGTCCCGTTTTTTCTGGGGCCATTGATGGGCGTGCCTCCCGTGAGAGTGAGTTTCATAGTTTAACAATGCACTGTGGGAATAAGTCATTTCTTACATGAGAAACATAGATCCCTATCTTGGCCACATCAGGCTGTCTACCAATAGCAGGAGGCCATGAATCCCCCAGGGGAACAAAATGGCTGCTGTAAATCACCTGAGCTTGTCGCTCCTCCCTGAAAAGTTGGTGAGACCCAGAAGAGCCTCGTAGTTCTGTAGCCCATCCCGCTCGGTGTTCAGCAAACTGACCAGAGGACGCACGACTTCATACACCTGTGGGAGAGGCAGGCAAATGGATGTCACCCTGGGGCACCCTGGAGCCCTGTGGCCATTCAGACCCTGCCACACCCAACAACAGAGCAGACGCCTTTCTGAACAAAAGGCCTTCTGTACAAAGGGAAAATGTGCAGTCCTTGCTCTGCTCACTTTTGCCTCCAGCCCCCAACCACCACTGGCATTCGGCCCCGAGAAGGTTGTCCAGAAAGGGAATGTTGCTTTTGGGCTGATAAAAGTTGCCCTCTGCTTGTTTTAAAGTAATAAATGTGCTCCTGGTGCTCTCCAGTTGCTGGACTCTGCTCTGTTCACACAAACATAACCATGTTCCAAATATGCCATGGATTGACTCACCCTCTCCCCAGGGAATGCAATGTCTGGATTGGAGATGGCTGCGATCTTGGCCAGGGCGTGTGACGCTTTGATTTTGCCAACTTCTGTGCCTTCCAAAGCCAATGGGATCAGGGCCTAAGAACAACAAATTAGGTGATGACGCCAGGTAGGCTCACAGTTGAATGTCCCTGTTGGCTGAGCGTTCTACCCTGAATTCTTATTTGCACATTATGCAAAAAAAAAAAAAAAAGGCTCAACAACAACAACAACAACACCACACACACACACACACACACACACACACACGTCCCCAGATTAATTGCACAAAGTATTCCTAAATAGGAGCATCTGAAATAGGAAGCTGAAAGAATTACCTTTCCACCCCCTTGAGCAACGATGGTACCACGGTCCTTGGCATCTTCACACAAAGCAAGAAAAACTCTGTTGGAAGAGAAACATACGTTTGGGATAAGTGTCCCCTGTTGTTGTTGATTACGTCCCAAAAGCAATGGTCTGTCTCTGTGCTGGCAGGGGCTGATTGTTTGTCTGAAACATTCCTGGGGATTCCTGGGTGGTGCCATTTTGGCCATATAATGAATGGCACCCCCCTCCAACCCTCGCTATTAACAGGAACATCTTCAGCTTTCACCCTGAAGTACTGATTCAGCGTGTGAACATCATTCAGGGCAGAAACAGACACAAGACTTTGTTGGACGCTTCTCTGGAATCTAGAGTCTGTGAGGGTACACTGCTCACCCTTGTATCCTGCACTGGCATTTCAGGATTTCCTAAAATGACTTTCCTGTTGCATCCTGCTATCACCTGAGAATTCTGAAAAGGCAGAAGCGAGGCAGCTTACCTGGCTAAGAGCTCTTTGGTCTGATCGGTCAAAATGGCGCTGTCCGCTTTCACCATGCAGACCAGGGAGGAGGTGACTCCAGCAGCGACCAAACGTTTGACCCGCTTTGAGACAAAATCCTTCTTGTCCTGTGGGAGAGTAAGGAGTTGTGGTGAAGCCCAACTTTAATCTTGGTCCCTGCCACTCTGTGGAGGAGTAGGGATGGGTGGATTTGTCAATTTCTGGTGGGGTATAGTGGTTAGTGTGTTGGACTAGGGCCTTGGGAGAACCAGGGTTCAAATCCTCACTCACACTGGGTATGACCTTCAAGGCGAGTCGTCTCTCAGCCCAACCTACCTCACAGGGTTGTTGTGAGGATAAAATAGTGAGGAGGAAAACCACGTACACTTCGCTGAGTGCCTTGGTGGAAAAGGTGGTATATAAATGTAACAAATAAATATATTTCAGTTTCCCGTTTTCCCACTCTTCAGTTCCTGATATTTCTACATCAGGTTGCGATTATTATTTTTTAACAAGCCCTCATGAAAATTAATCAGGATTTTAATGAGAATTTCTCCTAGATATACACATTTGTCTGCACTTTTGCCTAATATCTATATCCATAATGCACACATTTTTGCAAAGCTTTCCCCCTAATATAATGCTTTTCCAAACCAGGTTCAATATTTATTATTATGGTCAGTGGACAGCATTAAAGGACTCAGGTAAGAAGCACAGAGAACACATTAGCCAGATGTTTATAACGAGGTAAAAAAGAATGAAATTACATACATTCATTTTGTATGTTATTTTCACTAATAGGTTTTTAATATATTTGTTTTTGTGCTTTCAACTGTTTTAAATTATATGCTAACTGCCTTTTTGTACATAATACTTTATTGGAGAACAGCAATGGAAAAAGGTGGTGAGAATTTTGGAGCACAGCTTTGCTTCAGTTCTGGTACTGTTTTGTAAAGTGCGAAATAGGTAGGTTTGCTTTTCCAGCACAAACTGAATAAAAATTCTCTCCCATTGCTAGGGCAGAGTTCTTTCCTGCTAGTTATTAATAGCATTTGGTGTTGCCAAGGATGACCGGCCGGCTACCTTTGGGTGTTCCTCAGGAACATGCTGCTTGGAAAACTTGGCCAATTGCACGAGTTCCGGGATAATTTCCTTGACATCGTAGCTGTTAGTGCAGTTCACCAAGACGGTGGCCACTGAGTACAAAATAGTTTTGTCGCTTGTCTGTAAAACGCAAAATCAAAGTTTTTTTTTAAAAAAAGAAGATAAAAGCAGGTATTTAAAGTGAGAGAGACTTTGAAAGCAAGGGAGACCTTTGTCCAGTCCAAGGGTTGCATATCTAAAAGATTGAGTTTTTACAAATGTGGAAAGGGTTTATGTGGCACCTATTAACAGTGCCAGTTCTGCATATCAAAGAATTGTGATTATGTCTATTTCCATTATGCTTTATATTTGTTCAGTTGAGCCACCTGGGACATTATTTTGTGAAAATAATGGTGAAAAACTACAGCAGTAGGCAATTAGGGCCGCAAGGATCTGCATGTATGTGGCATTCACGCAAGTGAATTACCTTGGCTAATTCAAACATGGCTTGCATGGCTGGCTCATCCTCCACAAAGTCATCTTTCACGTCGGCATCCAGGGTCAAGTAAGCAAGACCTTCTATAGCCCACTTCCTTGTGCGGGTGTCAATGGCGGGGTTGCACAGCCATCTGAAGGAACGAGGCAAGGAAGATGAGGCTCAGTAAGGCAAATGTTGGAGAAGATATTGGAGGAGAACAGATTTTAAACTGATGTCCTTGGACTCTTTAAATATCCAGATTCTTTGCAAAACAGTATTACAGTGGTACCTCAGGTTAAGTACTTAATTCGTTCTGGAGGTCCGTACTTAACCTGAAACTGTTCTTAACCTGAAGCACCACTTTAGCTAATGGGGCCTCCTGCTGCCGCCGTGCCGCCGGAGCATGATTTCTGTTTTCATCCTGAAGCAAAGTTCTTAACCTGAAGCACTATTTCTGGGTTAGCGGAGTCTGTAACCTGAAGCGAATGTAACCTGAGGTACCACTGTATTATTGTCATTCTCTCTCTCTCTCTCTCTCTCATCCTAGGGTGGGTTACAGCATTAAAATACAATATTAAAAACAATTTAAAACAACCTGCAATCATTAAAATAAGGTGGGTCCTAAAACCATACACCTCAGTGCCAAATGCCAGGGTAAAGAGGTGCACCTTCAGCATACTCCAGAAGCTGTTCAATGAAGGTGCCAGACACATCTCTGTGAGGAGGGAGTTCCATAGCTTAGGGGCCACCACAGAGAAGGCTCTCTCCCAGGCCAGCCCCCACAGGTCTCTGAGGGTGGAGGAACTACCAAGAGGGCCTACTTTGCTGATCTCAGCACCTGAGAGGGTCTGTAGGAAAGGATGTGGTCTTTCAGGTATTTGGGGCCTGAGTCATTTAGGACTTTAAACAACAATACCATTGCAGCTGTTTCAAAACAGGGTTTATATTAGATTTAAATGGAACCCCAGCCAGTAATCTGGCAGCTGTATTTTGGACCGAGTGAAGTTTCTGAATAATCTTCAAGGGCAGCCCCATGTGGAATGCACTGCAGCAATCCAATTTGGAAGTTACCAGAGAATGGAAGACGTGATTTTGTTGCAGAAATGCTAGGATATTAAACACCACATGGACCTAAGAGTCTGGCTGGGATGTTTGAAGAATACGCTTCCAGAAGGTGACTGGGAGGAGCTAGCAGTTAGTCTGGCATGCAAACTTGAGAGACCGAGAGAGGCAGCATCTGTTGTGGAATCTGCTCTTCCAACTCCTCCACCCCTCGTCCCCAAAGTCGGTCTTCTGCCACTTACTTCCGGCACTGCCTGGCCAGCTTCTCTGTTGACCCTTCGGCAAACTGTCGCAGGCCGTAGTCTGTGCCCCCGGCAGAGCCCAGTTTGCAAAGGCCCTGGGAAGAGAATCAAGGAGGTATTGGTGGGCTCAGTATTGCACTGGCATAGCCACACCCACCCACCCCCCTTTTAAAAATGAAACTCTGCTGTGCATGTACTTCAAAATGTAGGCCTCCACCTACAGCTCAAATCGTTCGGCTTTAGGTTTTGTAGGCTTCCTGACTGCAAGGTTGGAGGGTTGGTACAGATCCTATACACCTTCCCCCCAAAAAGGGGGGATAATGCCCATCATTATCTCTTCATTTTTAGTCAACATTCTGTAACTATTTTATAACGATTGACAACAACATTAGCACACCTTAATACAACTAAAACACAGAATTATAATCCTAAATAGGATGTTGTTGTTGTTGTTGTACCACCCTTCATCCAAAGATCACAGGGTGGTTTGCAACATAAACAGACAGAAATCATGTGGTCTAACTCACAAGTGGTACTAGGATAGTTCAGTTGGTAGAGCATGAGAATCTTAATCTTAGGATCGTGGGTTTGAGCAGTGGCGTAGCGTGGGGGGTGCAGGGGGGGCCAGCCGCACCGGGCGCAACATCTGGGGGTTAGGGTTAGGGGGCGCAAATCCACGGGTTAGGGGGCGCAAATTACTTGGCATGCCCCAGGTGCTGACAACCCACGCTACGCCACTGGGTTTGAGCCCTATGTTGGGCAAAAGGATTTCTACATTGCAGGAAGTTGGACCAGATGACTCTCATGGTCCCTTCCAGCTCTACAACTCTACGAAGGCCATATTAAAAAATGTTGCCATTTGCTCTGTGATTGGTTTATGGGAACCTATAGCAAAGTGATCATAAGAGCAGCCAGGGAGGGGCTGCATAATGGGGTGTATTAAGTCTTTCCTAGTCCCTTGATTGAAACTGCATCAGGGAAGGATATGCATGATGGACTTCACCTCAGTATTGCTACAAGGGCAGCAACTGCCGTTCATTGGGGTTTTGTTGTATCTGTCATCTAATAACATTAGAAGGGAGAACATTAAACCTTGCCATAGGAAAAGCCTTCCTGCATTGAGGATAATCAACCATCTCACGTGTTTGCAGGAGAGGTAAGGTTGCCCCAGTGACTATGGGGAGCAGGGTTCCCCACGGTTCCCCACCCACCCCTGAGCCAGGAGAACTGACCACCAGAGCTCTGATCTTGATCTTCTCATTCTGGGTCTTCTTGTAGATTTCCTTCAGCAGGCTGATCCCGTTGGTGATGATGAAGGTGGCCCGGCTCAACTTGGTCGAAGCGTGGATCAGGGCTTCCACGGCCACCAGCTGATCGATCTCTCGCTCGGAGCCGCAGAGAGCCACCATCATCTCCATGACCCCTTTCATGCCCAGCAGTTTGTTCCCCAAATCAAAAGGCCCCTGCAGGACCCCAGACACTGTCTGGATGGCGTGCAGAGTCTTGTCCATGTCCTGGGGATCAATTTTGCTCCTAGAAACATGGAAGAGCAGAGGAAGGAAGTAGAAGGCATGGTGTCCTTACCTACCCATCAAAATGGCCCATTGGGGTTTGGGGAAACTCAGAAGATCCACCCATGATTTAATTAGAAATACAATCCATTTCACCAGTACTATTTTTTTTTCTAGAAAAAGAGGTGCCAGAGCTCACCACGAACACTTCCCTTGTTCTCTTAGAATGGCAAGGGCACCCACCTGCCTGAGAGGGGCTGGAGCTGAGCTCCAGTGAGCTCTGGCTGAAAAAAAACCCTGCATCTCACCCTGGTGGAGGGAGACCATAAAATGACATGTGGCACAGAGAAGTTATTCTCCCTCTCTTAATGGTAGACCTCACAGTCATCCAATGAAGTGGAATGTTGGGATTTTTGGGGACAGGTAAAATGAATGACTTCTCCACACAGTGCATAGTTAAACTATGGAACTCCCTGCCACAGGATACAAGAATGGACACCAACCTGGATGGTTTTAAAAGGGGATTGGGCAAACTTGTGGAGGAGAGGGCTATCAATGGCTATTAGCTACAATGGCTATGATCTGCCTCCACAGTTGAAGGCAGCAATGTTTCTGAATACCAGTGGCTGGAGACTATAGGAGGGAAGAGTGCTCTTGTGCTCAGGTCCTGCTTGCGGGTTTCCCTTTCGTTGGCCACTCTGAGAACAAGATGCTGGACTAGATGGGCCATTGGCCTGATCCAGCAGGTTCTTCTTATGTTCTTAGGTTCTTTTTGTGACCAGGTGGACCTGTGTAGGTGCTCATTGTGGTTGGTCAGCTTCAAGCCTCCCCAGCTGAACTACCCTCCCTTCTTGGCGTTATCTTTAAACCAGGCTTGAAATGGGCAGCTCTGCAAATGCCTTCAGGTAGAGAGGACTTTCACTGTAAAGCAGGACACACAGCCCCCTTACTCACTGGATGTACTCCTCGCAGAGCAGCCTGAAGTTATCCCTCTCTGGGTCACACCGCAAATCGTCATACAGCTTGTTCAGGAGTACCGAAGCTGTCAGCTGGGTGTTCTCGGTCAAAGGGAGGCAGTTTGGCATGTCAGGGATCTGGCCAGCGACTTTCAGGATCTTCTTGAGACCTGGGAGCAGAGCAGGGGGGGAGGGAGTGAACACAGGGTCAGTTTAGACGCAAATGCAGAGATGCAATCTTAGACAGGGCTCAGCGACTGAGCACGTGCTCCGCATGCAGAAGGCCCTAGGTTCTATTCGCAATAACACCTCCAAGTAGAGCTGAGAATTCCCCTGCCTGAACCCCTGAGGAGCTTCTGCCAGCCTGTGTAGACAACACTGGGCTAGAGGGAGCAATGGTCTGGCTCTCTATAAGGCAACTTCGTATCTTCCTCTGGAGTTGGCATCTAAGAGAGTCCCCTTATGGGAATCAAAAATAGCTCTGTGGCTTCTAGTTCTAAACAACAACAACAACAATTTATTATTTATACCCCGCCCATCTGGCAGGGTTTCCCCAGCCACTCTGGGCAGCTCCCAACAGAATATTAAAAACACAATAAAACATCAAACACTAAAAACTTTCCTAAACAGGGCTGCCTTCAAATGTCTTCTAAAAGTCAGAGGGTTGTTTATTTCCTTGACATCTGGCTGGAGGGCATTCTACAGTGTGGGTGCCACTACTGAGAAGGCCCTCTGTCTGGTTCCCTGTAACCTCACTTCTTGCAGTGAGGGAACTGCCAGAAGTCTCTTGGCACTGGACCTCAGTATCTGGGCTGAACAATGGGGGCGAAGACACCCCTTCAGGTATATTGGGCCGAAGCCTCCTTTCTTCCAAGGAGCTCAAGGTGGTGTCTGTGGTTCTCCTTCTTCCTATTTAATCCCCACAACAACTTTGTGGGACAGTGAGTTTGAGAGACAGTGAGTGAAGTGACCAGCCCTAGGTCTACCAGGGAGCTTCCTGGCTGAGTGGGGATTCAAACCCTGGTCTCCCAGGTCATAGTCCAACACTCTAACTATTGTGCCACACTGCCTCTCTCTACGTGTTGTCAGATCTGGACCAGCAGGAAAAGAGGATATTGGCACTGGGCTTACCGTTGTCAATGACAAACAGGGTCCTGCTGTTGTCATGGATCCTCAGGTCCTTCCTTGGTATGTTCTTATTGAGCAAATTGAGAGCACGGTCTCGGCCTTGTCCAGACACCTTTTTATTGGGGAGCATGTCCAGGAGGCGCATTGTGACTGCCTTCAGGTCCTTCTTTGTGTCTGTGCAAAAAAAAAAAAAAAAAAAGGAAGTTGGGCAAAGCACAGTCATTTCTGGAAAGTGATTGGTGTAGCTGTTAATATCCATTCATTTCTGAACAGAGACAGCCTGGCCACTGTAGTCCATTTCTTGGTAACCTCAAGGCTGTAAACCTCTTTGATTATTTTAATGGCATAAATATTTTTGTAAATAAATAATATGCACAGGGACTGACTTTCATTCATATCAGCCTTCCTGATGCCCTTCGGATAGATGAAGAGCTTAAACTCAGAGCATGGTTTCCGCCAAAATCTTTAATGTTCAGATCAGCACTTATCAATGCACCTTTTAGCAAAGTTACCAATAATTACCCAGCACTAAGGCATCCTCTTTTCCATGCTCTTCCTTCTTGCCTTCCCCGGTTAGCGAGTCAATGATGGCCTGCAGGAGGTTGGAGACAGCCAGCGAGATCTCTTCATGGTTGGTGGACATCCACAGGCAGATATTGTCAATTCCCAGCATGTGAAGGATGGCTGTTGCCTGTCCAGCGAACAAGAGATTGATTTTGTCTGAGTTACCTGCCAGTGTTAAAACTATGAAACTCGTTCCCACAGGAAGCAGTGGCAGCCACTAACCTGGGTGGCTTAAAAAGAGGACTAGACAAATTCACAGGAACACGGGGCCTCAGGAAAATGCCTTGCATCAAGACAGACCATTGGTCCATCCTGTGGGAGAGTGGGGAAAGGTAAAGGTAAAGGACTCCTGGACAGTTAAGTGCAGTCAAAGGTGACTATGGGGTTGCGGTGCTCATCTCGCTTTCAGGCCGAGGGAGCCGGTGTTTGTCCATAGACAGCTTTTCGGGTCATGTGGCCAGCATGACTAAACCACTTCCAAGGCAGCAGAACACTGTGACAGAAACCAGTGTGTATGGAAATGCTGTTTACCTTCTTACCACAGCTGTACCTATTTATCTCCTTGCACTGGCGTGCTTTCAAACTGCTAGGTTGGCAGGAGCTGGGACAGAGCAACGGGAGCTCACCCATGGGGATTTGAACCATCAACCTTCTGACTGGCAAACCCAAGAGGCTCAGTGCTTAAGACCACAGCGCCACCCGTGTCCCTTGGGAGGGTGGGAAAGGAGAAGGCCTTCCCTGTGGCTGCTCCCAGATTGTGGAGCTCTCTTCCATGGGAGGCTTGCCTGGACCCCTCTATGATTTTCTTTTGCAGACAAGCAAATGCTCCCCCCGCTTCCAACAGAGCATTGGCCACTCACTGACTGTTCTGGTAGTGTCTTCTGAGTGTTGTACTTTTCTTTCAGCAGTTAGTATTTGTCCTTTTAAATGTTTTTAAGTGTTCTCTCTGCAGTTTTAATATGGTTACTTATTTAATTGCATGCATGCAGATAGATAGATAGATAGATAGATAGATAGATAGATAGATAGATATAGATGATAGATGATAGATGATAGATAGATAGAGTGTACTTTAGTTGTATCTGTCTTAATTTATGCCTGTGCTGAGAAAAAGGCATGATACAAAGAACATAAAGTTAGGATTTGGTCAACAGTGGGTCTGGGACCAGGGGGGAGGGTGTAGAGCAGAGGGGGATGTGTGAACCAGGCAACCTCAGAGAACACTTACCCTTGCCTTATGGTCTGTGCACATCCCTGAAAGGGTCCTTATCGCTGCAAGGACTAGCTCTGGGTTTTTTGTGTCTATCAGCCTCAGTAGCAGGTTCAGGCCATTGTTCTGGAATATCCTCTCTGCACCCGCTTCCTCCCGGCCGAGGACAATGAGATTGTTTGCAGCCTGGTTTTTTAAAAAGAAATGGCAATTGACATAATCGAATGGCTATACAAATTCCAATATATATATATTTGTTTAGGCAAGCCTACCCAGATATTTAGAAAATTGATGCGGGTTTTAATCTTATTTTAGTTTATCGTTAATTTAACTTTTGGAAGATCTTAAATTATTGTTGCTAATTCTTCCTACTGATAATTTTATTGTTTTATATTTAAAAAAACCTGCTTTGAGGGCTTCTTCTTCTTTCTTTTTTTGCAATGAAGCAGTATATAAATTTTATGAAATAAATAATAAGTTTGACCAGTGTTTCTGCATATGTATCACACTGATTTAAGCATGAAAGCCTTTGAGAAGAATCCTCTTCGGAGTTCTTGTTCTTCAATAACTGGAAGCCAGGACAGAAATCTTACTTATTATAAAGGAATTTATGGACTTTGGCTATTGCAAGGGGGCGGGGAAGTCACACATAAGCTGCATTTTCCAGGGTGGTGGAGGATCCGGAACACTGGTGGGATTTTTATTTCCTTTGCTTTAGACATAGATGCTCAACATTCATCATTCATGCCCGCTTGGGAAATATGGATGTCTTGCTTTTTATATTGGCGATTCACCATTTCTTTCTCTTGTTGTCTACTGTTTGTTTGCTTTTTATATGGTACGGTGCAATACTCTGCTGCCACACTTTTGGGTTGTTAATCAATCAATCCTCACCTTCTCTCGCTTCTCTTTCTCACTCTTCTCATCTAGCAGGATCTCAAACATTTGCTGGACCCTGGCATCGGTAGAGAACTGGACACGCAGCTGCACCAGGTCAGTTGGGAAATAAGATATGAGTTAGACTAGAGCAAGTAGTGGGCAACCTCAGGCCCAAGGGTGAAATGTGGCCCTCTGGCCTTCTTTCTTTGGTCCTTGGGACTTCCCACCCTCCCTAGCCGTACCCCCACCCCCCTGTCACAGGCCACATTCACACCATTCATTGAAAGCACCATGATACCACTTGGGGGAGTCATGGCTTCTCCAACAAAGTATCCTGGGAACTGTAGTATGTTAAGGGTGCTGTGAGTTGCTAGGGAACCTCCCTAGTCCCCCTCCCAGTGCTATAGTTCCCAGGGAAGCTAACAATCTATCCCTCTTTACATGGAACTCTGGAAATTGTAGCTGTGAGAGAGGACACTTCAGCACCCACAAAATATGGCAGATCAGAAATTAAGGACCATGGAGAGCTCTAAGTGAGCAACTTGATCAGCAGAACTGAACTATATAGTTAATGTGGCATCATTCTACTTTAAACAGACATGGCTTCCCCCAAAGCAACATGGGAAATGTAGTTCATTAAGGGTGCTGAGAGCTGTTAACAGACTGCCTGTTCCCCTCCCAGAGCTACAGTTCCCAGAGTTACCCATGAAGCAGGATTGACTGTTAAAGCACTCTGGGAGTTGTAGCTCTGGGAGAGGAATAACAACTCTCTAGCACCCCTTAACAAACTACAGTTCCCAGAATTCTTTGGGGGAGGCCGTGACTGTGCAAAGTGCTATTATGGTGCTTTATATGTATGGTGTGAATGTGGTCACAGTTTTCACTGACAAGCAGCATCAGAAACTCAAGGTGGAAAAAGAATCATGCTGTTCTCTTCCTGTATCTGCACAAGATTGCAAATGACACTCCACATTCTAGAGCCAGGGGCCCAGGAAATAATAAATGCTATCATTGTGACTTTTTCTTCTTCTTAAAAAAGTTAGCTGCCATCCATATAGTGGCATTCTTGGAACATTTGACATTAGCTGACCATGGTCAAAAAACAGGCAGTTGGGTGACAGTCTCTGACCAGTCAATTGACCAGTGTGCCAACCTTACTCCGTGCTTACCTTCTCCTGGATAGAGGCTCCTAGACGCCGGAGGGTCTCTTGGAAGTTTTTATTCCGGGGCTCAATAGTGGCACACCTCTGGATATCTTTGAAGGCCTGATCCAGCTTGCCCAGCTTCTCCAGAGCTTGGCTACGTCGGTATAAGGCCTTAATATCTGAAGCATTGATGTCGATAGCTAGTGGGGAATTAGCAAATGACAACTGTCACCTTGCAGCAGCTATTCCATCTGGCTGAAGCACTTGGCCCATTCCATATGGCTCTGCTGAAGGACCAGCTCCTTTTGAATGCTGAAGTTCAATTGTTTTTTCTCTTTCTCATCCCTTTTTCCTTTTATGCTACGTCATTCAGATTGCAAGTATGCAAACAGGGACTGTCCCATCTGTGTACTTTTTTAAAAAAGGCTTGGGTTTGTGGAGGTTAATCTGAAATGACAGAGCCATCGTTTGACCTACCTCTGGATGCGTCTGACGCCGCCTGGGCATAGTTCTCCTAAGAATTTGGGAAGAAAAATGGCTGGAATCAGTGATTGAGATGGCTGGCTTTGATCTCAGTCAAACAGTGGCGTAGCATGGGGGGTGCAGGGGGGGCCCGGCCGCACCGGGCGCAACATCTGGGGGTTAGGGTTAGGGGGCGCAAATCCACGGGTTAGGGGGTGCAAATCCATGGGTTAGGGGGTGCAAATCCACGGGTGCAAATTACTTGCCTTGCCCCGGGTGCTGACAACCCATGCTACGCCACTGCAGTCAAATTCTCTTCCCCACCCCCTGCCGCAACACCTTTTCAAGGTTGACTACTGCAAAAGCAAGTCAACTTGTTCAATAATCAGTATCTACACAACTCACTCACGACTTCATAAAACGACTGACCATTGACATCTGAAGTTCAACAATTGTTGGACTATTGCACTGATGCATAACAATGTCACTTTTTTCTTGTATTAGATTTGAATGGCTACCCTAATTGATTCCCATTTTACGGGGAATTTCCTCATCAAGAATCCTAGAACTGTAGAGTTGGATGGGACTAAATGGTCATCAACTCCAACCCCTTGCAATCTTTTTCCCAATGTGGGGCTTGAACCCATGACCTTGAGATTAAGAGTCTCATGCTCTACCCGTTGAGCTATCCGGCATCTAATCTCATTGGCTTTACCTTTTTCAGGAAACAAGCTGCCCGGTTTCGGAACAACACCGCCTGAAGCGATTTATCTTTGGCCACCTTGAGGGCTTTGGTGTAGCTTTTGATAGCATTCTCATAATCATTGCCTTGGAAATACTTATTTCCCTCCTCTTTCAGCTGCGAAGCGTTATCCATCTAGGAAAAGAAACCAACAGTATCTGTCTAGGACAGGAATGTAGGACTGGATAGGCCCCCGAGACCTCTCTGCCTGGCCCTCTCCATCAACAGAAGGGTGCATTCCTTTCTGGTCAAACTCCTGGGTGGGCGGAGCCAGAGGCAACAGTGGGAGGAGCAACAGGTGGGAATTTAACCTTTGTGCAGTAGTCTAATTGCAACACCCCCCCCACCCCACTGCTCCTGATCGTCTATCTATGTAGAGGTGAGAAAAGGGGAAAACATTTCTATATCCATTTTCATAATTTCGTAATTTTGTAATCCATCATGTCACTTCTTTCTCAGCTTTTCTCTAAACTAAAACATCACAAACACTGCAGCCTTTCCTCACAGGAGAGTCATTCCATCCCCTTGACCATTTGGGTCATCCTCCACTGTCTCCCCACACTGCATAATTTTATATACTTCTGTTGAGCCCCTTCTTTCTTGCCTTTCCCCCCTAAGCTGAGGAATCGCATGTGGCTGATGTACTTCACTCAATCAAAGTTATGATGATTACAGGTATGGTTTTTTAAATTTGCATTTGCTTGATTATTTTGCTTGATCATTCTTTTGCTTGATTTTTAATATTCATTTTGCTTGACTTTTTACATCTACAGTCTCAAAAGCCAATCAATCAATCAATCAATCAATCAATCTACGGTATATGTGTACGTGTGTTTGTGTGTATTATGTGTATGTGTAGGCTTTAAGTCTCTGAAAGCTGTTGCCAAGAAAATTTGCTTGCTCCTTTTTCATTGCCTTCCATCTCCTTTCCCACCGCAGACTCTCCCGTAAGCAGCTATATTTGGCCAGCCACAATATGCCTCTGGGATATGTCACTATCGCCTGACACAATCTCACATTCCATCCCCAACAAAAACAAAACCCAAGGTTGATTTTCAACACAACCACCAGCATCAATCTGCTATTTGATTTCAGTTGCTACCCGCTTAATACCCAGATTTCCATACCTTCTGAAGTTTCCAAACTCTGAGATTACTCACCAATATTGGCTGTTTTCCCTTCGATCAATGAACTGCAAGCACTTCTCTCTTTGTGTAAGTAGACAGATATGCCTGCCTGGGCTTCAGATAGATAGGTATATATATATAGCTCAATGAAATGGTCACAGATCCAGGACTGTAGCACAGTGCGAAAGACCTCAGGGGTGAAGGTCTCACTTCCTGAAACAATGATTGGCTTTAAACTGAGCACAATGGACGGGTCTGAACAATTTGCGGAAATGTGTGTCCAAAATGTGCACCAATTTTGGGCAAGACTGAAGGAGGGCCTTTTAAATAACGAAAAAGAAATGCAAATAGCCCCCCTGGATTCCCCCCACCCCACCCCATGAAATGTACTCTGCTCCTTCCCATTCTATTTAAGGAAGTGTCAGACATTTGAAACTCTGGGACAAATGGCTTTTACTCCAGAGTCCTAGAAGAGTTTCAGGAGCAGCTGCAACTTGCGGGATGCCTCCAGTACCTTCGAGAACTGCCCCCACCCCACCGCCGGCAGAGATTACATTCAGAAATCACGTTCCTTCTCCAAGGGCTTGGAGAAATTCCAAACAATGGAAATAGCTTGGTGAAAACTCCAGATACACTGGCCAAAAAGCAAAAGAATTGACTGGGCTGATTAATTGTAAACAGGACATTCTTTATGGATTCTGTACATGCAGCCATATAATTGTGTTTTAAAACATTATGATCAAATATTGATTGTTTAATATGTTTAGTGTTGTTGTTTTTTTTAAAAAAAGCAACAAATGAAATTTGGAGAACCAAATAAATTCCTGCAGAATGACAGAATTGATTAGTGGCTAAAGGATGGATGAGCTACAATGATTTCAGAGTTCATGCTGGAAACTGAAACTGTTGGATGTCTGAAACCCTGCAGCAGTCTTCCCCAACCAGGTGCCCTCTAGCTGTTTTGTTCTACCACTCCCATCATGGCTGAGGCTGATGGGAGTTGTATAGTTCAAAACAGCTGGAGGCGACTCTAAAGTCATGTCTCAATTACGGCTTTACTGCTTCTCTTAAAAGTGGAGCTGGCTTCTTGACTATAGATTGAAGGCAGGTGTAGCCAGCAATGGTGCCCTCTAACACCCCTGACCACTGGTCATGCTGGCTGATGGGAGTTGGAGTCCAACAACATCTCAAAGGCACCACCTTGGATGCTCCTGCTTTAAGGCTACTGAAAACAAAGGAGAAGGCTTTGTTTTACCTTTAATAGGTGGGTGGATGGGTGGACTTTGGTAGGCGCAGCTTGTCATGATGCGATGGGAGAACATGCGCATGCCAAAATTCTCTCCTGTGCTCAGCCATCGGAGTCTTGTTCTCCTTTTCCTCTGCTCATCTACCCAGTATCACATGAACAAAATATTCTGTTTCTACTGGTCCTTCCCCAGGTGTAAACCTATTGTTCTGGGGCTGAGGCTGGACTGGATGTCCTATTTTATTTTATTCAGAAATCTTTGAAATGCTTGATGCCATTGCCTGACTGAGAGGATCTTTTATACGCAACAAAGAAAGGGGGAAAAAGAAAGAAAACTCAAGAAAGAAATCGTATATTGTAGGTCCCATTTAATTCATAAAATCCTAGAGTTGGAAGGGATCCCCAATGCAGGAATCGCCGCTAAATAATCCCTGACATACGGCCACCCAACCTCTGTTTGAAAACCCCCAGCAAAGCACAGTCCAGCACCTTCCGAAGTAGTTCTGCTGGGCTCATTCCCTGGCAGCTTATTAAGAGTCTAATATAAATAGGGAAAACATTTTAAAAATACTTCCAGTAGCACCTTGTTGTTGTTTAGTCGTTTAGTCGTGTCCGACTCTTCGTGACTCCATGGACCAGAGCACGCCAGGCACTCCTGTCTTCCACTGCCTCCCGCAGTTTGGTCAAACTCATGCTGGTAGCTTCGAGAACACTGTCCAACCATCTCGTCCTCTGTCGTCCCCTTCTCCTTGTGCCCCTCCATCTTTCCCAACATCAGGGTCTTTTCCAGGGAGTCTTCTCTTCTCATGAGGTGGCCAAAGTATTGGAGCCTCAGCTTCAGGATCTGTCCTCCCAGTGAGCACTCAGGGCTGATTTCCTTAAGAATAGATAGGTTTGATCTTCTTGCAGTCCATGGGACTCTCAAGAGTCTCCTCCAGCACCATAATTCAAAAGCATCAATTCTTTGGCGATCAGCCTTCTTTATGGTCCAGCTCTCACTTCCATACATCACTAGTGGGAAAACCATAGCTTTAACTATACGGACCTTTGTTGGCAAGGTCTCTGCTTTTTAAGATGCTGTCTAGGTTTGTCATTGCTCTTCTCCCAAGAAGCAGGTGTCTTTTAATTTCGTGACTGCTGTCACCATCTGCAGTGATCATGGAGCCCAAGAAAGTAAAATCTCTCACTGCCTCCGTTTCTTCCCCTTCTATTTGCCAGGAGGTGATGGGACCAGTGGCCATGATCTTCGTTTTTTTTATGTTGAGCTTCAGACCATATTTTGCACTCTCCTCTTTCACCCTCATTAAAAGGTTCTTTAATTCCTCCTCACTTTTTGCCATCAAGGTTGTGTCATCTGCATACTACTTACCTGTACAGTAACTATAAATAGGCAAGAAAGCATTGTGCTGTCAATTCCACGACAAGCCGGCAGGTGGGGCTAAAGCGCAATACTTGGTGGTCTTGAAGGAGAACGAACTGACCGCTCTAGGAATAAAGCAGGAAATAGAGCTGCAAGAAGGCGCTCAGTTTGCATGCATGGGGTAAGTGAGAGCCGAAGTTTTTGGAGATGCAGGAAGGGAAGGTCTTTTTTCTGGGGCTCCGGTTTTACAGGCAGTTGCAGCTTTGCACGTCATCCTGCCAGCTGCATTCCAACAACTTTCAAAAATTTTCAGGCAGGGGTCTCTCCCAGCCCTACCTGGGATACTGGGGACTTGAACCTGCGACCTTCCCAAGTCAAATGCCTTGCTACTGAGTTAAGAGACCAGTCCTCATTGTTCCAAGTCAAGGGCTAATTTAAATAGGAGCATGGAAAGCTATCTTATACCATGTCAGGCCATTGGTCCATCTAGCTCAGCATTGTCTACACTGACTGGCAGCATCTCCCAGGGAATTCAGGTAGTGGTTCTCACACAGCTTTGTGCTGGCGATTGAACCTGCAACCTTCGCAAAAGCACGATTTAAAACACACCAGGGCACGCGTTAAGCCTATGTGCTAAAGTAGTAGAGAGACAGTAATGCTGCCAAGTTGTTAATGCTGCAAGTTGTTTTAAATTGCTTTTAATGCTACAACCCACTCTGGGACTTTAGGATGAAAGGTGGGCAATGAATAACACACACACACAAACACAACATCAGCGTAAGGCACAAGTCAACATCCGCAGGAAAAAAACAGTGGTCTCATTCTCTATAAAGCAGCTTCTTGTAGTAGGTTGCTGAGGATTTGTCCTTGCTTGTGGCTCCAGAATAATAATAATAATAATAATAATAATAATAATAATAATAATAATTTATACCCTGCCCATCTGGCTGGGTTTCCCCAGCCACTCTGGGCGGCTCCCAACAGAACATTAAAAACACAATAAAAGATCAAACATTAAAAGCTTCACTAAACAGGGCTGCTTTCAGATGTCTTCTAAAAGTCAGATAGTTGTTTTTCCTTGACATCTGATGGGAGAGCATTCCACAAGACAGGCGCCACTACCAAGAAGGCCCTCTGCCTGGTTCATAGAAGAATCATAGAAACGTAGAGGTGGAAGGAACCATGAGGATCATCTAGTCCAACCCCCTGCAGTGCAGGAATCTTTTTGCCCAGTGTGGGATTCCAACCCAGGACCCTGAGATTAATAGTTTCATGTTCTACTGACTGAGCTTTCTCTCCAGATACTCAGGCCTCTTGCTGTTCCCCCACCTAGGTTTTCACACCAGCCATGATCCTCCGTGTGGGGCTGTGTCCTGGGCTCACGCCTGAGATGCTCCAGCATCTGAAGACCAGCGGCATCAAAACAGGTCAAGACTAGACTTCCTTTAGCCAATTTGGGGTGGGTGCGTGGGAATGAGAAGGGTCTCTGTTCCATATCTTGGGGGTGGGGATGGAGGAGGCCTTTGAAGCTGCTGGGCAGTTATTACCATGATTTGTGTCTTGTCTTTGCAGATGTTGTTGGACTCCAACTCCCATCAGCCAGTATGGCCAGGAACCTGTGATGGGAGTTGGGTGTCCAATGACATCTGGAGGGCCACAGGTTCCCTGTTTCTGATTCGTTCAGCAAAGAGTGTGGCTTTTGAAGAAAGCCCAATGACTAAATCTGATAGCTCCCTGCCTGAAAAAGCTTCCAATATGATTTAAAAAATAAATTTAAAAAAATTACAGTGCAGTGGGTGAAGGGTGGGGGTTGGAAAAGGAGAAGGGCATAAGAGGAATCCTGATAAATTGGACCAAAGACGTCAGTACGCAGCTGGATCCTCTAGGAAGCCCATGAGCATGTTATGGTGGCAATAGCCATCGCCCGTGGTTTGTTTCTTGATAGTGTTGTTGTTTAGTCGTTTAGGTCCAACTCTTCATGACCCCATGGACCAGAGCACGCCAGGCACTCCTGTCTTCCACTGCCTCCCACAGTTTGGTCAAACTCATGCTGGTAGCTTCGAGAACACTGTCCAACCATCTCGTCCTCTGCCGTCCCCTTCTCCTTCTGCCCTCCATCTTTCCCAACATCAGGGTCTTTTCCAGGGAGTCTTCTCTTCTCATGAGGTGGCCAAAGTATTGGAGCCTCAGCTTCAGGATCTGTCCTTCCAGTGAGCACTCAGGGCTGATTTCCTTAAGAATGGAGAGGTTTGATCTTCTTGCAGTCCATGGGACTCTCAAGAGTCTCCTCCAGCACCATAATTCAAAAGCATCAATTCTTCGGCGATCAGCCTTCTTGATAGTAATGGTATACAGTTCCCAGAGTGGTTTCACAATCAATCCCTCTTCACGGGGTCTCTATGAATACTGGTTTCATGACAACCCTTTTAGCACCCTTCATGAACTACAACTCCCTGGATCCTCCAGGGAAAAGCCATGACTGTTAAAAGTGGTATCACAGTGCTTTAAAAGTATGGGGTGAATGTGGCCTAAGTACAACACACATGTTTTGGGGTGGGGCATGGCAGCCCCTGGAACACTACTGGCTCCTCTTATTCAAATCATAAATAGCACCATAAAGTGCTATTATACCACTTTAAGCAAACATGGCTTCCCTCAATGAATCATGGGAGCTGTTATTTTCTGAGGGCTCTGAGAGTTGTTAAAAGTTGTTCCCCTCAAAGAGCGCCAAATTCTCAGAGCTCCCTGTGAACAGAGATTGACTGTTAAACACTCTGATGAAGTCTCAGTACCTGTAAGAAACTACAGTCCCCAGAATCCTTTGAGGAAAGCCATGGCTGTTTGAAGTGGTGTCGTAGCACTTTAAATGTACAGTGCAAATGTGGCCTAAAGTGTTTGCACTACATTTCTTGTTTGGGAATCTTACGGTCTGGTTTCCAGCTGCTGACTATTTCTGTGTCCTGCCCCTCCCCAAATATTTTGCAGTGGAAGATCTTGTTTCATCAGATCTGGAGGAAATTGCCCAGAAGTGTTCGTTGTCGTACAAGGTGAGTGCATAAGAAGCTGCCTTATCCTGAATCAGGTCATTGCTCCACCTCACTCTATACTGCCGGCATTGACTGGCGGCAGCTTTCCAAGATTTCAGGGGACACCCCCCCAGCCCTACCTGGAAATGCTGGGGTCCGAGTCTGGGACCTTCTGCATGCAAAGCAGGTGTTCTGTCACTGAGTTAAGAGTCTAGTCTTCATGGTTCCAAGTCAAGGGCTCAGTTGAATAAGAACATCGGAAGCTACCTTGAAGTGATTCCTACCCTTGAGTCCATCTAGCTCAGTACTGACTGCACTGACTGGCAGCAATGGCTCTCCCAGGATTTAAGGCAGGAAGTCTCTCCTAACCCCACCTGGTGATTGTCAGTGTTTGTAAAAATAAAAAAAGGAAAGGGTTCTGACGTCCCTTTGTCTTCTCAGCCTGGTCCTCAGACCCTTGTCGGCATAAAGGAGTCCACAAGAATATCCTTGCAGAGTGCTTTCTTCTTCTATTCTTAACAGTCTTTCTGCAAAAGTGACTGACCAACTGTACACACATGAATACTACCAGCTTTCACTCACTCACTCACTCACCAACCAACCAAACTAACATTTCTCACTCTATATATACAACTCGGTGCAGGCCGCTGACTCATACTGACCCAGCTTTTTAAGCATTAAAGAAACAGCGGCCATTTTAGCTGTGACAGTGATTCTACTGGTGATTGAACCTGCAACTTTCTGCATGAAAGGCAGGTGCTATATCACTTATCTATAACCCTTCACCAGGTCTTTTCAGATGGTTTTGACCATGTTTATTGCTCAGTAGACACAAAACAGGTAGCAGTTTTTCTCTTGCTTCCCAACAAAGCAAGAGTTGAACGAAGATCTCTCTGCAAAGGCTAGAGATATTCTTATTCATATCATCATTATTACCATTGTTTATTATCACCACCACACCTTTTTCTATGCTGCTTTTCAGATGGCTTATTTAGGGGAAAGTAAATAGCGAAAAGTTTTTTTTCTCCCTCTCTCATAACACTGAAACTCTTGGACACCCAATGTAGCTGAATGTTGGAAGATTCAGGGCAGATAAAGTCCTTCTCCGTGAAGTGCATAGTTACACTACAGAACTCCCTCCCACATGAGACACGGATGCCAACTAAAAGAGGGTCAGACAAATTAAGGCTACCAATGACTACTTGCCACAGCAGTTATGCTGTACCTCCACTGTCAGGCATGGTTTGCCACGGGGTATAAAAACAGTAAATAGAGTAAATAAATATAAATAAATGATGGTGTCGGAGGGTTAGTTTCCAGACTTGGCCTTGTCTTATTCTGCTTTCTCCTCAGGCCTTAGCTGCAGTAAGGCGTATCTTGCTGGCCCAGTTTGCCTCATTCCCTGTCAATGGGGCAGACCTCTACGAAGAGCTCAAAAACACCACTGCCATCTTGTCTACCGGGAGCAAAAGGCAAGAGCAGACCCCGTCAACTCCCTTCCTGGATCTTTCCCTCTAATGTCCAATAGTAAAATAGACAGGGCTTTCACCACAGAGATGTCAAGGGATAGAGTGGGGCAACTCTACATATGCTGAGAATTGTGCCTTATGGTAGTTTTCCTTTTTCCAAACATGCATCAGGATTTGAGGCTTTATGTGAGCCTCTGTGGCATGGGGACGCTGTGGTCTAAACCACTGAGCCTCTTGGGCAGTTCAAATCCTTCAACGGGGTGAGCTCCCATTGCTCTGTCCCAGCTTCTGCCAACCTAGCAGTTTGAAAGCTCACCAGTGCAAGTAGATAAATAGGTACCATTGCGGCAGGAAGGTAAATGGCATTTCCGTTTGCTCTGGCTTCCATCAACGGTATTCCGTTGCACCAGAAGTGGTTTAGTCATGCTGGCCACATGACCCGGAAAGCTGTCTGTGGACAAACACCAGCTCCCTTGGCCTGAAAAGCGAGATGAGTTCCACAATCCCATAATCGCCTTTGACTGTACTTAACTGTCCAGGGGTCCTTTACCCTTACCTGTGCCATGGGGGCCCAGGCCTAAATTCCTGCGGACCTTGGGAGATGGTGATCTGCTCTTGTTTTCTGGACCACCTCTCTGGGACTCCCTTCCTCTTCTGTCTTGTCTGGGAGAGAGGCATGCCAAGGCCTTCATTTCTCTTCCTGAGGGCCAGATAGTGAGGCCTGGTGGGATGTTCATGGCCTATGGGTCTGTGATTCCTGGCCCATGGGTGAGTTGATTTGCAATGGGGTCAAGTTCAAGGTGTTACTATTAAGGAGATTCTGACTAAACATTGGGAAGAACTTTCTGAGGGCAAGAGCTATTTGACAGTGGAACAGACTAACTGAGAAGGTGGCAGGCTCTCTTTCGTTAAACAGAAACTGGGTGGCCACCTGTCAGGGCCTGGATTGGATGATCCTTGTTCTGCCTTCCAACTCTATGCTTCTGCAATTCTATTTCCCTGTTCTGATTATTTTTTCTTTTTCCTTTCCCATTACTGTTCAAGCTTGGACAAGCTCCTGGACTCTGGCTTGTACACTGGGGAGGTGACTGAGCTTGTGGGGGCTCCTGGAGCCGGCAAAACTCAGGTGAGTGGGGGGAATCGAGCAACTGAGGTCACCGGAGTCATTGTGGCTGTTCTGGATGAAAAGAGCTCTCAAAGCTGTTTAAAAGAATAAAATGATCAAAGAGAAGAATGGTCAACAATAATGGAAGACCTTCGAAAAGTTGAAATAGCAATAGGCTAAGCTTGCCTAAACAAAAATGTGTTTAGAAAGTGTAATATCAATAGGCAGGGATTTCCATGATGATGAATGATGTTGGCTGGGGCTGATGGGAGATGGAGTTCAGCTCACACCTGGAGCTTTTCCAGTTTTGGAAATGACATTTGTGGTGATTGTGCTTCGTAGAATCATCACACGGGGAGGCATCTCAAAAGGTCCTCTAGCCCAACTCAGCTTCTGTGCTCTCTCTTTCTCTCCATATTTCTAGGTGTGTCTCAACATAGCTGCAAATGTGTCCCACAGCCTCAAGCAGAACCTTCTGTACATTGACTCCACAGGGGGCTTCACAGCCACCCGTTTGCTGCAGCTCCTTCAACTGAGGACCGAGGATGAGCAGGAGCAGGTCAGCGTGAGCCAAAGAGGACAAAGGGGCTCTTGTGGCCTCTTTATATTATTGCATTTAGTTATATTTTGTATTTTAAATTCCTCTTAACGTAATAAAAATTAGATAGAAACAAAACTAGGGGTTGGCATCCATCTAAGTTTTACATATAGACCCATTGAAATTAATAGATCTCAGCCATATTCATTCATTTCAGTGGGGCTACTCTCAAAACCAATATGTGCTCTCCCAAGCCCACATCTGCAGCACATTGGCACTCCTGTCTCAGCGACGTCTGTGCTGGCTTGGACATGTCCACAGCTTTGAAGAGGGCATAATCCCCAAAGATGTGATGTATGGCAAACTGGCTTCAGGCACCAGGCCTGTTGGCAGACCAACTCTGCGTTACAAAGATGTCTGCAAATGTGGCATGAAGGCTGGCAACATCAACCCCGCTGTGTGGGAATCCCTTGCAAACCACCACAATGCCTGGAGACATACAGTTGGGTCATGCATCCAGAGGAGGAATGACCACTGGGGGAGCACAGAGAGAAGGAACGCCGTGGTGCATCTGCAGCAGCCCAACCGGACTCCCTCCTCTGCCCCAGCTGCAACAAAACATGTCTCTCCCTCTTGGTCTCTACAGCCACAGCAGTCGCTGCAACCATCCAATGGTTTGACTTCACCCCCCAAAACATACTCCTCCATGGTGTCGCAAGACAGGCAGCTGCCAACAACTCTGAGCAGGACTAATGTTGGGTACAGCCCTGTATGTTTTTTGTAAACCGCTTTGAGTTTATGATTGCCCTCCCAATCTAGTGGTATTTATAAAAATGTTACAAATAATGCAGAGAATGAGACACATTCTTGGCTGTGTCTGCCTTAACAGCTTTTCCTCCCTGCACCCATAGGCAGAGGCTTTGCAGAGGGTCCAGGTCATCCGTGTCTTTAACGCCTATAAAATGCTGGACGCGTTGCAAGAGTTCCGCAGTAGTGCAGCCCACCAGGTGAGATTTCTCCAGTGCTCCCCTGCTTGCAAGACGCTTCATTGCTTTCCATCTCTAGAGCTCAAGCTGTTGCATCATATTACCCTGGAAATCCCCAACGTGTTGGAGTGTGTGTGAATGAGTGGCTTTCTGCACATGGTCAGCTATACCCTTCCCTGTTCTCAACTTGCATCTTTGGGGGGTGGGGGAAGCCCTGGCACAGAGAGCACACATTGCAGAGCGGAGTCGTCAATCTTAATTTAAGCTGTGCACCACCCCCAGCTCTTGTTACCACCTCTTTTCTCCTGTCCTTTGGGTTCTGTTACCCAGGACTATTGCAGTGCAGTGGCTAACTTGCTGAATGCAAAATTAATTTTTGTGCCAGAAAACAAATGATTTCCCTGCAGTTTTCTGAGCTCTGAGATTTTCTGGGGGGCAGAAGTCCTGGATTTCCTTGGTGGGGAGCCAAGGTAATCCCTTGTGGGATGTGCGCAGAGGAAGGCAACCAAGATGATGAAGGGTCTGGAAACCAAGCCTTGTGAGGAACAGTTGAGAGAGTTGGGCATATTTAGCCTGGACAAGAGAAGACTGAGTGGTAATATGATAGCCATCTTCAAATATCTGAAGGGCTGTTGCATGGAAGATGGAGCAAGCTTGTTTTCTGCTGCTCCAGAGGGGAGGACCTGAACCAATGGATTCAGATGGTAGGAAAGGAGATTCCAACTAAACTTCAGGAAGGGTTTTCTGGCAGGAAGAGCTGTTCAGCAGCGGAACAGATTGGAGGGTGGTGGACTCTCTTCTTTGGAGGTTTTTAAACCAAAGTGGGATGTCTGTCTGTCAGGGATTCATTAGCTGGATTTCCTGGATTGCGGGTGTGTGTGTGTGTGTGGTTGGACTAGATGACATTGAGGTTCCTTCGGGCCCTGCAATTCTCTGATTCTACAATTGGCCTACTGTTAATTTGCCCTGCTTCATCGTTGGTGCCTCAGCTGCGGAGGGCGGGATACAAATAAAAAATTATTATTATTATTATTATTATTATTATTATTATTATTATTATTATTCTCTGCACATTCTCCCTCAGGTTGTCAGTGCATCTGGGCCAGTGAAAGTTCTGGTGATTGATTCCATCTCCGCTGTTGTTTACCCTCTTTTGGGAAGTCGGCAGCCTGATGGTAAGCAACAAGCCCACCCCTTGTCTCTCAGCAGGCACTCGCCTGTTCCAGGTTAAGGGGTTCCACAGAGGACAGCCCCCCCCCAATCTTGCTGTTGGGTTTGTCTTATATACCAGAGACGGGGAACCTGTGGCACTCCAGCTATTCTTGAGAGGTTTCACAATCAATCCCTCTTCCCAGGGAACTCTGGGAACTGTACCCCTGTGAGGGGAATAAGGGGTCTCCTAAAAACTCTCAGCACCTTTGACAAACTCAGTTCCCAGAATTCTTTGGGGGAAGCTGTGACTGTTTACAGTTTTGTAGCGCTTTAAACGTATGGTGTGATTGTGGCCTGAAATATTCCTGCCACTGCTGCGTGTGGTGGGGCTGTGTTGGGGGTGGGGAGAAGCTCCAAAAGCTGATGAGCACATTTCTCCTGATTGGCTGAAAACCCCTTGCTCCCAGGGAGAAACAGCAGTTAATGGCAAACTTGGGAGGACCACGTCTCTGTCTTTCCTGCAGGCATGGCCCTCATGATGCATTTGGCGTGGGAGGTGAAAACGCTCGCCAGAGAGCTTGGAATGGCTGTCGTGGTAAGTGGTGGAGAGCAGCCACTAGACACTCGCCTTTTTAGAAACTTTGCCCCTGCTGATTGCATAGGAGAAGAAGAGGGGTGTACATCAATGGTTTCCCATAAACTCATCCCCAGTGCCCCCTAGCCAGGGTTGTATAGTTAGAGTGTCAGACTGGGACCTGGAAGGCTGGGGTTCAAATTCTGACACAAGCAGGAAGCCCTGCCCCCAAATAATTCAGGTTTGTGGTTGAGTGGGAATTTTTCATCATTCTAGAAGGGGTGTGTGTGCCTTGTACAGCAGACCCAAAAAGGGTTTGTGCAGCTAATTACTCCGAAAGGGAAATGAAAGAGGACTAAAACCTGCCACTGTGTTTTCAGCTGACAAATCACGTGACCAGAGACAGTGGCAATGGCCATCTCAAACCAGCACTGGGTCGCTCGTGGAGTTTCGTGCCCAGTACCCGGGTGCTGTTGGAGGACGGCAAGGAATCTTGTGGGGGAACTGGCACCTCCCGAATTGCGTCCTTGACAAAATGTCCTCGGCAGGTGAGAACTTGGGGAGGTCATGCATGCCCCTGTATCCCTAGATTAAGGTAATGTGGAATCATGGGGTAGGCAGTTTCAGATGATCTAGCAATTGCAATTGTAGATGACCTAGCACTGTTCTTGAGAGTGGTCTGGGCTTTTAAAGGGTGTTTTAGAGCATCTGTATCTGGATTTTCAGCCAAAAAGAAGCTCCCAGAGTGGCTTACATACAAACAATTGAAAATAAGGCAATTCCTGCCTGCAGGCTGACTATCCGAAAGACAGTCTGGAAGGAGGAGGAAAAAAGGAAATTTGGGTGCCAGTTCTAAAAGAATAGCTGGAATGGAAGTGGTTCAGGGCAGGAGGCACAGCCTGATAGAGCTGCCTTTTCAGCAGACCTGATGGGATTTAAGAGGAAGCCAGGCCCTGCAGCTTCCGCTCCAGGAACCTTGCAGTCCTTCATTAGCACATTCCTCAGCTCTGCATAAAATAAGAGACTGATCCTTATATTCTGTCCTTTGTCTTTTGCAGCCTGTTGGGATTCGGGTAGATCTGGATCTGGGGAACTGGGATCTGATGGAAGGTGCAGCGTGATGTCAGCTGGAGAGGGACCCTGATGGAAGATGCTAATGGAGGGGGCCCTACCTCTTCAGCACAGCTGGCTCCCTTACAGGTTGAGGACCCCCTAGGTGGAGAGAGCAGCTTCAGGAGATGTCCTTCCTTGTTTTTCTAGGTACCGACATTCTCCTGATTACTTGTGGAATAGCAATAGGTGGCTACGTTGCCATGCCATGGTTCCACTTGGCTGTAACTTAATGTGGATAAATTTCTGGTTTGAGAGGAATAAAAAGAAAAAAGAAATAGGATGACCATTGCTGTTACTTCCAGGAAATGAGCCTCTGTGTTCTTATTCTTTGTTTTGCTGTGGGCCCCAGTCTCCGAGTGGTGAAAGACCAGTTTGGTTTCCTTAGAATTAAGGTCAGTGGAGACTGTGGTGTCTTTAGAATACATGGTTTTATTTACACGTAACATATAACCTGAGCATAGGATGGAGGGGCTCACAGCATTAACACCCCAGCATATCTTTTTTCCCCATTAGGTTTCCAGGGAAGCCCCAAGTCACAGCCTTGGTGGTGCAGTGATAAAACTGGTAGCACATTTGCAAAGCTAAGCAGGGTCTGGTATGGTATCAAATTGGATGGGGAACTGCATTTTGAGATTCCTTCATTGCAGGGAGTTTGACAAGATGACCCTTGGAGTCCCTTCCAAATCTACAATTCTGTGACCCTATTTTCTTCATATATTAATTAGTTCTCAGGGTCACATGTATTTCTGAGCCACTGAACTCAAGACAGAACATGTGTCTCTCTGGCTTCCAGCACCACCATCCATGTCCCGCCCCCGCTGCTCACCCCATTATTGTTCACCATCTTAGGATGAAGTGGCTTCCAACCATGTCAGGTGAGAAAAGGCCCGCCCATTTCTCACTGTGGCAACAGAGTTCACTGTTTGGCCATGTTAATAGCAGTACTTAAATGGTCATCTGACGCAATCACCATAAGAAATGAACTAGTCTGACTGGTTCTTCAGATTCATTCTTCTATCCTCACAGATACAGGTATGCAGGTTTTGTAGGGGACCTGGGGCATCCTCCAGACAGTATGCCTGCAATACTCATCACACTTTTCTGAAATCCTGTTATTGATCAGTGTGGTTAGGTTCCTATGACCTCCTCTTTAAATGGTAATGTGTGCTCATGTATGGTGCATTAAGTTTGTATAAAAACAATGTTAGAATAGCTTTTTAAAGTTGGAATCACTTTTGTTGCACAAGGCTGTAGCAGCACAGAACACGATAACAAAACTTAAGCCACATAGTAGGATGTGCATAAACTCACATAGAAAAATTATATCATTACAGTTTGCAGTTAGTAAAATTAGCAATAAGGAACAATAAAATTAAAACATTCATGTCAAAGCGCAAAACATAGACACATATTCTTAAAATAAAACATGATATTTATTTAACACAGAATGTACTACATGACATTAAAAGTGTTTGAGTGGGGTAGGGGAATGATCTCAAAAACTAACACCCTTTGGTTAATTTTTAGTGGATACTTACAGAGGAAAATAAGAGAGGTGGACAAGTGATTTAAAAAAAAATTAAAGTAAAAAATTGTTAGCAACCATTAAAAAAAAAATATTCTGTAAAGGAATTTTTATATCCCGTCCCACCGCCCAAAGCGAGATTCGAAAACGTAGTTTGTCTTTGTTTCGTGGCGACCTTCGGCCTCCGCTCCGCTAGGGAGCGGCGAGGCGCACGCAGGCGTCCGCTTGTCGGTCCCTCTAGCCCCCAGACAGCCCTCGTCTCTATGGCTCACTGTTTTGGCCGCCATCTCTCATCTCAACCATAGAGAGAGGGGGGGCGCGCGGAGGCGGAAGCCCGACTGGGCTTTCCGCTCTTCCCCAACGCTGCCCCGCCTCCCTCTCTCCCCACCCGTTGCCATGGGAGCGAGCGGCGCTGCCCAGGGAGGCCAGGCGGCGGCCGGAGGGGGCGGAGCCGTGCCGGCGGCCCGCCCACTTCTCCATCTGGCTCAGTCAGTCGCAGCCCGGCCTTCGGCGAAGGAGGAAGCGCCGCGGAGGTAAGCAGGGGCTCCTCCTTTGGCCCGAAGGTAGAAGGAGGGGGGGGGCAACGGAAAGCGTGGCGGGGGGAGGAGGCGGTGCCTGCTGGGCTATGAGAGAGAGATTGTATGGGGGGGGCAGCTATGGGGCTGGAGTGTGGGAAGAAATAAGGGGGTGTGGCTTCTTTTGTGGGGGTCTGTTAGTGGCAGAAGTTTAATGGGGAGAGCCTTTTCCTTAATGACACCCAGTACTGGTGGTGGTGAGGAAATGTGGACATTATAGGGTAATAATATAGGGGGTGGGGCTCCTGCTTCTTAATGAGAGCAAGTTAAGTTGGTTGAGTGCCGGGGCAGAGACTCCTGAGGTGAGAGAGGCTTATTATTACTACTAATACTACTATTATTATTATTATCATCATTATCATTGCATTTATATACCATATTTTCTTCCAAGGCACTTGAAGGTTGTGGGCATAGTTCTCCCCCTCCCCATTTTATCATCACAACAACCCTTTGAGGTAGCTTAGGCTAAGAGATGCTGACCCAGTGAGCCTCATGGCCAAGTGGGAGGATTTGAAGCCTGGCCTCCGGGTAGTTCTAGTCCAGCACTCTAACCATTACACCATACTTCTTTTTAAAGAGAGATCCATTTTGTCTGGTGGTGAGAGGAAGTGTGGAATCGATGGGGTTGCAAAGTAGATAGCTCAGGAGGTAGAGCATGAGAGGGCTGGGTGTGTGTTTGTTGTTGAGCACTAGCTCTTGTTTTGAAAGAGGGTCTGGGTGTTTATGGAGCAGGGAAAGCAGAGGGGAGGCAGTTGAGTAGATTCTATGGGTGCAGCAAAGTTGGGGCTCGGGACGGAGATTGGTGTCTAGCTTTTGCTTTCAAAGATATTTTGCTGGGAGGAGGGGCATCAGAGTTCACAGGGCTGGGTGCCTGTCCATGGGATGACAGTAGGAAGCAACTGATAGAGGAGTACAGTCTAGTCCAGCATCCTGTTCAGTGTAGGGGAAGGGCTGTATCTCAGCGGTAGAACACCTGCTTTGCATGCAGAAGGTCCCAGGTTCAGTCTCCGCTGGCATCTTCAGGTAGGGCTGGGGAAAGAATCCTGCCTGCCAGTCAGTGTAGACAGCATCTTCCTCTGATCTTCACTGATCTTATACCAAGTCAGACCCTTTTGTCTATCTAGCTCAGTATTGTTGACACTGACTGGCAGCAGCTCTCCAGGTTTTCAGGCAGAGGGGAATCTAAGTGCTTCCTGGAGATGCCACTGGGCATTGAACATGGGGTCTTTCTGCATGCAGAGCAGGTGCTCTGCTACTGAGTTATATCCCTTCCTAGGAACATAGGAAGATGTCTTCTACTGAGTCAGACTGTTGGTCCATCTCCCTCAGTATTGTCCATGCAGGCTGGCAGCAGTTCTGCAGGGTTTCAGGCAGCGGACTGTTTCCCAGCCCTACCGGGAGATGTTGAGGAATGAACCTGGGGCCTCTGCAAGCCAAGCAGGTACTCTCCCATGGAGCTACTGTTCTTATAATATAGCGTACTACAGCTTCATGGAGTGGCATCCAACCTCTGATGAAACACCTCCAGAGAAGTATAGCCACCCCCACCTTCTGAGGTAGCCTGTTCCACTAATGTTTAGCTGAAATAAGTCCCTACCGTTTCAATGTGGATATTCCAGCTCTGCCCCTTGGAACAACTGAGTAAGTGCTTGCTTTGCCTTCTGCTCAGCAGCACCTCAGATATCTGAAGATAGCTAATTGTGTGTGTGTGTGTGTCTGTCCCTCTCTGGTGGTTGGAGAGATGGACAGAGAGGCCTAAAAAGGTAAAGGGACCCCTGACCATTAGGTCCAGTCGTGACCGACTCTGGGGTTGCGGCGCTCATCTCGCTTTATTGGCCGAGGGAGCCGGCGTACAGCTTCCGGGTCATGTTGCCTAGCGGTTAGCAATTCCAGAGAGGAGGCGAACTGGGTTCATATCCCCCTCAATCTGTCACAAAGCTCACTGGGTCACTTGGGGCTGGTTGATGTCTCCTATAGGCTAACCTACCTCACAGGAGTGTTGTGAGGATAAAATGGGGAGCAGGAAGAGCCATGTGCTGCCTGGAGGACAGGTGAGATATAAATGATAAAAAACTGGGGATAATAATACTTCCACTTTGGAGATACCATGGTTTGGGGGCAGTTGGGGAAGAGAGCAGAATTTATAGGGCTGGGATTTGGGGTGTGGCAATGAGGAGGTTGTTAGTAGGGCAGGGAGGTTAATTGGAACAGCAGCAAGAAGTTGAAGGGAGGTGGCTGTTGCTTCTTTAGAGAGGTGATTTGGCCGTGGAGAATCTTTGGGGCAGAGTTACAGCTATAGGAGAGGGGTGGAGAGTCTCACACATAGGACTCTCTGGGCCTTGCTGTCTGGTCCTTGGAACTCTCCCAAAGCTCTGCCCCCTCTTCCCAGGCCCCACCCCTCACTGGCCCTCCCTTGCACCCTCCTCCAGTGTTTTTTCCTGTCTGGAATGCTTCCTTGAACTCTGATCTAGTGCAACTCCCTGCAATGCTGGAATCACAGCTTAAGAATCCCTGACGGATGACTATCCAAACTCTTTTTGAAATCCTGTAGTGAAGGAGAGCCATAGACTCATAGAATTGTAAAGTTGGAAGGGACTGTGAGGGTCATCTAGACCAACGCCCTGCAATGCAGGAATCTTCTGCCTGATGTGGGGTTTGGCCCTTGATAAAGAGGATCATGCTCTACCAACTGAGCTATTCACCTTGGTATAATCATAGAATTGTAGAGTTGAAAGGGACCCCAAGGGTCATCTAGTTCAATCCCTTTAATACAGGAATCACAGCTAAGGAATCCTTGACAGCCATCCAGTCTCTGTTTAAGAATTTGAATGGGTTTGGTTGGGAATATTTGTTGGGGGTCACTTAACACTGGGGCTGGATTGTGGATGGTTTTGAGAGTGTTTTGTCTGGGTGGCAGAGCAGGGAAAACTGATTGTAGAAGTACAGATGACCACGAATGTAATCACACCCCAGTTCCTCTTGTGGGTTTGTCCAGTGCTTTGCTGTAGTATTGGCCAACTCTTCTTAAAAACAGGCCATGGACAGGATTTGGTATGTTATGGGAAATCCTTACCCTGGCTATTAATGCAAGATGAAATCACATGATCCTACAAACATCATCAGTGTAAATGTCCTCTCCTGCCACCATAATGTTCTTCTGTCCTGTCCTCATTACCTATCCCATTAACTCTCAGGGCCGGTACTATCATTATACTGACTGAGGCAATTGCCTCAGGCGGTGGGTACTGGAGAGGGGCTGCTGCCATTCCTCTTTGTTCCTCTGCCCATTCTTCTTTGTTGGAAATCAAAGCTGGGTGTGCCACAGGCCTGTTGTACATCTTCCCCATGCCAAGTTGCTCCCCTTGGGTGCCCTGGATGAGACTTCCCCTTTGCCGGCATTTGGTTGACGGCCCTCCATCTTGTCCTCAGACTCTTGTGGCAAAATGTCCTATTTTGGGGGCAGTGCTTAAGTACAGGAGCCAAGACAGCTGAAATAAAGTCCGGGTGTGAACGCATCTTAAGTTGAGTTGATGCCAACACCTTTCGTTGCACACTTCTTCAGAGGAAATTGCACTTTCCGTTTTGGGAGCAGATTGAGAACGAAAATGCGTGCTCTACTTTCAATTTTTAGTAGTAATGCGCAGTGGCAGCTCAGAGAAGTGTGTGCCCTATGAGTCAGCACAGAGCGGTAAATATTGTTTGCTGTGAGTGCTGGAACTCTGTGTGTGGCAATGTAGACTGGAAATGTGGGCTGCTGTCTGCGGGTGATAAGAGCTGTAGTCTCAAAACATATGGAAGGCGTGAGTATGTTGGAAATAAAGGATATCCATGTGAGTTGGGTAAGTCCTGTGGAAGGGAATTTACACTGTTCTTTGATGATCAGTGGGAACTTCTGTGAGATCCCATATAAGCAGGCACGCTTTGGAACTCCTTGCCTCTTGACACCAGGCAGGCATCTTCACTATTTGGCACCTCCTAAAAACAAGCCTGCCTAGATATGTAGAATATTGACATGTTTTTAAATCTGTTTTAGCATCGATTTTATTTTTAAAGTTATAGGTAGTTGTGTTTTCCTGATATTTTTATTGTTTTACTCTTTTTTTGTATACTGCTTTGAGCTTTTTTTTTCCACAATCAAGCAGGATAAAAATTGTATTAAAGTCTTGCTTCTGTTCATCATGGTATAAATCAAGGCGTAGACCTTCCTTACTCTAAGCAGTTGCCCTCTGTTGCAGGCTGTGAAGAGGAAATGTTTAGAGGGACTTTGGACAATGGGGTTGACTCTTGAAAAAAAGAATTTAAAAAAATTGCTTGCTAACCTGTGAGTCAGGTGTGAAATGGCTTTATCTCTCCTGCCACTATCAAAACCTCATGGTTGAATTTGTTCACTGCCCTGCTATAAGTTGCTGCACACTTTATTCCTTATGGTGTACTCGCCCATCTGTTGAAGCAGCATTGAGGCAAGTTCTCCACCATTAAGCTGGTGTGCAGCAGCTTTTTATCAGGAACCGAACACACATCTGTAATTTGCTGTAAAACTGAACATGTTTACATGTAGAAGTGCATGCTTTGGTGTGGTGTTTTGGCGTGGGCTTTGCCCTCGGGACCGTTTAATGCACACACTGCGCCGTTGTCCTTTCTCCTGTTCCTGCTGAACATAAATAAGGAACAAGAGGAAATGGCGCTTGGGTTTCAGCAGTCTCTCTCGCTGGGCTTTGGACTGAAAAATACGGTGTTTGTTTACTTGAAGTTATCTTCAACCGCCCAGAAGACGGTGGCATGTTGCCAGGCTCCAGCTAAGGTCAGCATTCAGCCTCTGGCTCAGTCTTGCTTGTTCATTTTAATGGGTAAAGCAGGGGATCCTAAAGGTAAGAGCATCTACTGTACATGTAGACAGTCCCAGGTTCAGTCCCTAGTGGCATCTTCAGGTAGGGCTGAGATTCTCCCTTGCCTGAAACCCTGGAGAGCTGCTGCCAGTCAGTGTAGACAAAAACAGCCTGACTCTGAATAAGGCAGCTTCCTACATAGCTTCGGTGGGGCAAAAGGAAGAGCAGGAAGCACAGGAATCAACACGGCTTGGACCCTCCTCTTGATAACAATGGGAACATAATGGCTATGTGGGCCTATGTAGCACTGACAGTGAATAATGACTTAATTGCTCTGGAGAAACAGGCTCAGAAGCCTTGTTGTGTCTGTAATTGCTGTGCTGCGTACGTGTTTGCTACCTCTGGGGCTGGAACATGGCAATCCCATACAATTTAATGGGTTTCTGAAAGGTAAAGGGGCTTGCGGCAGCAGGGAGCAGGCTGTACACTTCCTCTTTTCTTGTTGCTGCTTGTTGTTGATGGGTCTTCTCTAAAACTTAAATAGCTTCCTTATTGTGGAAGGCTGCCGTTCATTCTCTCCATCTCAGAGCTTTGCTGGAGGCCCAGCTCCATTTGGCACCTCCTTGTTTAGAAATTGGTGCCTGAGTTGTGATTTTTATTTTCCTCTTCCCTCCCTCACCTTTTCCCCTTGTGTGTCATGTTTATTTTTAGATTTTAAGCCTGTGGGTAGGGACTGTCTTGCTTTGATTGTATATAAGCCGCTCCGGGAGCCTTTTTGGCTGAAGAGCGGAGTACTAAATATTTTTTTGGGGGGTGGATGACCAGATACTTCTGCTACTGTTAGCTGTGTGTATAACCAGGCACATGACAAGATATTTTAAAGAACATAGCTGTGGTAACAGTTGCTTACAGCTTGCATTGAATCAGATCTATGTGATGCCAACCTTTTAGGTATTGCATGTGTGCTCTCCACACACATACAATTTTATTTACCCAGGCAATTTATTTTGGGACAGACCGGTAGTTCAGGGACAGAGCACCTGCTGTGAAGGAGAAAGGTTTGATTCCTGGCACCACTTTTTATTGATTTTATACCCCACCTTTCCTCCCAAGGAGCTTGCGGTGGCATACATAGTTCTCCTTGCCACCTCATTTAATCTCCTCAACAACCCTGTGAGGTAGGTTAGGCTGAGAGGCAGTGACTGACCCCCAAAGTTGCCCAGTGAGCTTTATGACCAAGTGGTGGCTTTGAACCCTGGTCTCCCAAGTCCTAGCCCAACACTCTAACAATCACACCACCACTGACTCTCTTTAGGTAGGGCTGGGAAACCCTGGAGAGCTGCTGCCAGTCAGTGTGAGTGATACTAAAGTAGATGTAGCAGCGGCTTCTCCTGTGCCCTTTTTGAAATGGGGTGCTTACTCAAAGCATATGGTCTCAACAAGCAAACGGAAGAGTGAACAAGGAATTTATGGGAAGTGGAAGAAATTTAGAAAACCTCCAAAATTAGGGTCCTCCCCTTCTGATTTCATCTCACCCGTCCTGCCGCTTCCATCTGCCTGACTGACCTCACTCACCTGAGCTATAAACTGGGCACATCCTTGCTTTAAAGTGTCATGCCCTTGTGGTAATGTCTTGGGGCGGAGAGGTTTGTGTACATGGTCAATTTACCTGGGGCTCATGGGAGCTCCTTAATTATTATAAGCTTTGACTTGTTTAAAAGTTTTTTTAAAAATGGGTGGGGAATCGGACTGAAATGAGTTGAAACTGAAGCAGGGTAGGGGGCTTGAGAGGATTAACATTCCTAAGTGTGTTTTCTTGGAGTGGACTTTACTCTTCTAATGGGTGTAGGGTCGCATCTCAGATGATCATAAAATGAGGCTGATGGATCAGGTCAATGCATCCTGTTCTCATTGTGGCCAACCAGATGCTGTGGGAAATAGGCAGGCAGGATTTGAGCACAAGAGCCCTCTCCCCTCCTGTGGTTTCCAGCAACTGGAATTCAGAAGCATTAATGTGGAGTCCACAGTGTAGAGTCGTCCATGTTTACCACATTTTATAACCTGCCCCATCCCCACAATTATTTAGTTATTCCATTTTTAAACAACATTTTCTTCCAAGGAGCTCAAGGTGGTGTACAGTACATGGTCCCCCTGCCCCACCATTTTCTCCTCTCCAAAACCCTGTGAGGCTGAGAGAGGATGACTTGCCACGGTCACCCAGTGAGCTTTGTGGCTGAGTGATGATTCAAACTCTGGCTTCCCAGGTCATAGTCCAACACCCTAACACCACACTGGCTCTCATTTTTAGCACCAAATCTTGGCACCTGTTGTTTCAGTACACAGAAGCATTGGAATCTTAGCTTTGGCTTGTCTGGAAAGAATCTGTGATGTGCCCTGCTTATGAAACAGCAAGAGGTCGTTTTCCTGGAGTTGAATCTGATGATACGGTCACTTTCAAGTGTGACATCCTTTGCTGATCTGAACCTTGCTAGCCCCATCTGAATTGCACTGGAATCAAAGAGCAGGTCTTGATGCTTGTCTCTGCACCTGCCATCCCATCCAGTTGTATCTTTTCCAATTGTTTTTACATGTACAAGCTTGTATCATAATTTAGATATTGTTATGGGTTTTCTGGGGGGCAGATCCCCCCCTAAATTGCTGGATGCCAGATCCTCCCCATAATTCCTGGATTTAGTAAGAGTCAGATCTGATTAAACTTTACCAAGCACTGAAACCCCCTGGATTTAGTTATGCAAGTCAGCTCTGCAGAGCTAGTTGATGGGCCATTAGCAGGGGACAAAACCCGCTGATGGCCCATCCAGGAAACCATCAGAGGACAAGACTGTCAGGCAAGGGGACAGGGGCTCCTTTGCTGGGTGCCAGTAGGCTTGGGGGAAGGACCTTAGCAGTGAGAAGAAGAGGGAGGGGCAGACCTCTCTGTGAGCTGGGCATGACAGGCTGGAACTAAGAGACACAGAGGATGGCTTTTTGCTGTCTGTTGAATCCAGTGCTGTCCTTAAGACCCTAATAGGATGTTAGTGCTCTACAATTGCTCCATCTGGACTGAGGTTGTATATATGTGTAAAAAGCCCCATATATCGTAAAGACACCACAATCCCTCCTGTGCCTAATTTCTGAAAGAAACACAAACCATGGCTAAGCACCTGGAACTTCTGGAATCTCACATGGCTTGGAGATTGGGGTGGCATGCAACAATATTTTAAGATTATCTCATACTTAAGATGAGTATCATGTTGCTTTGAACACATCAAGCTGCTTTATTCCAAATAAGCCCTGATTCAGTAGCTGTTGCTGGTCTTATCTCTCATTAATTAGCCTAATCCCCGTCTAAAGCCCTCCAGGTTGGAAGTCATTAGTGTGTTCACTTCTACAAGATAGCCCAAGATGGCTCTCCCAGGCCTGTGGGCAGAGAGAGAGAACATAAGAACACAGGAAGCTTCCTTATTGGAAGTCAGACCATTGCTCCATCTAGGTCAGTATATTGTCTACAGTGCAGTGTAGCCTCTACACTGACCAGCAGTGGCTCCTCATTTTCAGACAGGAATCTTCCTAGCTGGAGATGCTGGAGGGGATTGAACCTGGGACCTTGAGCTTGCAAGGCAGACACTCTACTACATGCATGGGTAGGCAAACTAAGGCCTGGGGCGCCAGATCCGGCCCAATTGCTTTCTAAATCCGGCCTGCGGATGGTCCGGGAATCAGCGTGTTTTTACATGAGTAGAATTTGTCCTTTTATTTAAAATGCATCTCTGGGTTATTTGTGGGGGCTGCCTGGTGTTTTTACATGAGTAGAATGTGTGCTTTTTTTAAAATGCATCTCTGGGTTATTTGTGGGGCACAGGAATTCATTCATTTCCCCCCCAAATTAGAGTCCGGCCCCCCACAAGGTCTGAGGGACAGTGGACCGGCCTCTTGCTGAAAAAGTTTGCTGACCCCTGCTCTAACAGCTACTCCACACTGAGAATTAGAATCCAGTCTTTCTACCTGACATAATTATTTTTCAACAAGTGCAGCCAGAGATTGAACCCTAGTCTGTTTCTGTGTGCAAAGCATGAGGGTGCTGGATCTGAACTGGGGTCCTTGTTGCTGAGCCACAGCCCCCTGGAAGCAATCACTCATCAGCATTCCCTATACAGAGTTGCCCTCATCAACTGTTGATTCTTGCTTGTCCCCCCCCCCCCCCAGCCCTGTTCTCAGGATGGGTCTTGTATCATGCGTATCACTCACCTTGAGCCCTTTTTTTCTTCATTTCTGTGTCTTGGGCAACCTGCTGAGCACTTGAATTCCTAGAGTGGGAGAGGTGGTTGTGGGTAGTGTTAACTGCATCTGATGCCAGGCAAACTCAGTTCATTCTATGTTAAAAATCCTGGGTTGCACAGCATATTTCTGCTGAGCATATTAGACTCCGACATGGCAAGTGAAAATAGGAGAATATTCCTGTATGCAACATTGGCAGCGAGAATCTTGCAAAAAATTGGAAAAAAGAGATAGTACTAACAAAAAAGAGTGGCAAGCTAAATTATTTGATTACCTTGAATTGGCCAAAATGAAGGATACTATTAGGGGACAATCTAAACAAAAATTCCAAAAAGAATGGGGAAAATATAGAGATTATCTAAAAAAGTTGTGTCTGGGTGGCGCTGTGGGTTAAACCACAGAGCCTAGGGCTTGCTGATCAGAAGGTCGGCGGTTCGAATCCCCGCAATGGGGTGAGCTCCCATTGCCCGGTCCCTGCTCCTGCCAACCTAGCAGTTTGAAAGCACGTCAGAGTGCAAGTAGATAAATAGGTACCACTCAGGTGAGAAGATAAACAGCATTTCCGTATGCTGCGCTGGTTCGCCAGAAGCGGCTTAGTCATGCTGGCCACATGACCCGGAAGCTGTACGCCAGCTCCCTCGGCCAATAAAGAGATATGAGTGCCTCAACCCCAGAGTCGGCCACGACTGGACCTAATGGTCAGGGGTCCCTTAACCTTTAAAATCAATACCTGGACTTGCTTTGAGTAATTTTTGCAAAACAAAATATGGTGTAAACGTATAAAATATAGAGAAAAGTAGGAAAAAGGAAATGAGAAAGAAACAGTTTACCAAATATGAAATTAGACCTGCGTTGAGGATGAAGGAAGTCAATTAGAAAAGAATAAGAATTGAAATATGGATAGACACTTATTATTTTTTTTGAATCTGTTTGTATTTTTTAAATTTAACAAAATTGATGAACTTGATCCAATGATATCAGCTATTCAAGACCTTATAGCCATTTACACCTCTAGCGCCCCCTGGTGCCCCTTGCTCCTTAGCACCCCCCCCCAGGAGATGGTACTGCCATGGGCGTAGCCAAGGGGAGGCAGCTCCCCTAAAACAATAGAAATACTTAAGCAACTGACCAATCACACCGGTTCTGCCCACCCAACAAAAGGCCTGCCCCCCTCAACCAAGCTCTGCCTCCGTAACAAAAATCCTGGCTATGCCCATGAGTACTGCCCACTTTGGGAACCACTGATCTATTCCTTGGACTTTGGCCCTCGCCCAGCAAGCTTTTCTCACCATGGCCAGCGATGTCTCTGGGAAGCCTACAAGGAAGAGCAGTGTGCAACGGCACTTGCAATTCATTCAGAGGGATGCTGCCTCCTACTTTTACACTGCTGTTTTTTACCCTCTCTGATAGAGTCCCACCCCCCTACTTCAGGGAAGGTGGGAGGTGGACGGAAGAAAAGGTCCCCCCCATGTCTGGCCTCTCTGGAGTTCCCAGGAATTTTGGTCCTTTTGCCTGCAAAGCCAGGGACGCTCTGTCCCTGAGCTATGCCCCTATTTCTGTGCAAAGTCGTTTTGCTGTCACTGTATTGCATAAGATGCACCTCAGCAGGTTTCTAGCTTTGAGAACGAGGAGCGCCTGAAACCCCAAGAGTGGTTGATAAAGTCGACTCTTCTTAATTTGTAGGGTGGGTGTGATGACCAAAATGATGCTTGGCTGCAGAGAGGCTTTTCATGAGAGCTTGTTTCGGTAGATAAGAAAGCAGCGGGTGGGTGGCTGTGCATGCGTGCCTGGAGGGTTCCTTGCCTGTGTTCCAGCTGTTCCCAGTTGTGGAATATTCTGAAAGGAGCCCTCTATGACCACTCAAGCCAACGGGACTGTTTATCTTAAGGCAAAAGGCACAAACTGTCTGCAGACAGTTTGCCAGTATGACGTTTTGAATTGTCCGTGGCTTTCAAAACTGACCAGTGCTGAGGTTTTGTGGGAAGTGAGGGTGGCCTAGGGTTGTTTGCAAAATGCTTGGATCCCATCACCACTTTTCACGCTGGATAAACATGGGTGTGCCAGTGGGACTGTTTTGCAGTTTAGCAAGTCTGAGGTGTGCAAGTGAGTTTTTTAATGGGTGTACCCAGTATGGAGCACATGATGAAAAATGTTTCCTTTTGGCATCTGGAGGCTGAAAGATGAATGCTGTCAGTTGTGAGGAGATCCTGTTTGTTTCTAATTTGTTTTAAAGTGGTTGATGGTGGTTTTTTTTACTGCCCTGGGCAAATCCAATAAATATAATGTGTATTATACATTGGAGAGCCTTAGTGTATCAGGCAGATGGACCCCCTAGTTCATCAACGTGCTTTTTGTGATTGCCCACCAGACACTTCTGGGAAGCCTGCCATTAAAGCATGAAGGTAACCCTCATCTGTATATCCTCAGAGTCCAATAGTGAGGTTGCCTCTGAATTTGAAGGCTCCTTTCCTGGGTCCTTGTGCTTAATAGCTGCTGATAGGCATGTGTCCTGCAAATTATCTAATTAATCCTAGCTGGATCAGACCAAAGTCTCAGCTTTGCTCAACCTAGTGCCTTCTTAACCCAATTGCCTTCTAAATCCAGCCCGCGACGGTCCGGGAATCAGTGTGTTTTTACATGAGTAGAATGTGCCCTTTTATTTAAATGCATCTCTGTGGGGCATAGGAATTTGTTCATTTTTTCCTTCAAAATATAGTCTGCCCCCCCCCCAAGTTTGAGGGACAGTGGACCGGCCCCCTGCTGAAAAAGTTTGCTGACCCTTGCTTTGGAGCCTGAAATCCCAAAGGGCTCAGCTTCCACAGCTGGAGGCAGCAGTTTTTCTGAATCCAGTTGTTGGAAGCCACAGGAGGGAAGAGGGCTCTTGTGCTTGGATGCTGCTTGTGGATTTCCCATTGGGCCATCTGGTTGGTCTCTGTGAGAACAGGTTGCTGGACTAGATGGGTCATTGGCCTGATCCAGGAGGCTCTTTTTAGGTTCTTATGTGCTACTCCTACTATACTGCTGTTAGTGGCTGCCAACCAAGGGAAAATAAAAAATCGTTGGGGAGAAATCTGCATGGAGTGGGGAGCCGAGGGTTCAGCATTCTCCTTCCTGCTGCCCCTGCCTTGATAGGCAGTTGGGGGCTCCCTAGTTTTGACAGGCTACTTCTGCTTCTGCGTCTAGCTTGGCCTTTAGCATTGCACGCTGCGTGTTCTTTAAAATTATTTTTTAATTAAACAAGAGCACAGGTTGCAGCTCATAAAATCTACAACAAAGGATCGTTGTGCTTTGTAATCTTAGTTTATAATTTTTTTATGATGCTTTGGAAACTTGTTTCATGGTTTTCCTTAATTTTTATGTATGCTTGCTCTTCACTTAGATTTTCTTACAGGAAGTATTCTATCTATCTATCTATCTATCTATCTATCTATCTATCATCTATCTCTGTTATATATGGTCTAGCCTGGATGAACACCTTTTTTCATCGGAAAGAGGTTGGTGTGTGGGAATTAGCAGACCTGAGTCTCAACCATTTGTATAAAATAAGCAGTGAAGCATAATATTCTTCCCCACCCCGAATGCTCCCTTTTATGGCCGTCCGTCCTTCTGTTCTCCTGGGTTGTTTCATGCCCACTTGCGTAAACCGGGACCTTTGTCTCAGGACAATATGTTCTGGTTGGCAAAGAATTCTCATAAAGAGTCTGCTTTGGTGGAAGAAAGCATACAAGGAGCAGATGCAGGCATTTATGTATGCGGATAATAAGCAGATCTGCATTTATGGGAACAGTAAGCATGGTGTTCTACAGAGTTGATCTGTTCTGAGTTGTGCTCCATTTAACTTGCAATCTCCTCCTCTGGCTTGCTTGCGCTTGCCGAAGAACTTAAGAGCTTGCTGCATCAGGCCAACAGCCCACCCAGTCCAGTACCCTTAAGACAGGATGTGTGTGCCCTTAAGACAGGATTTGTGAGGAAAGAGACAATGGGGAGGTTTCCCACTTTGACCTTGCAGAGAAAACATTTGGTCAGTTTAGGAATCAAAATGGTTCTAGGTTGGTCTTCCTGTGCTGATCTATGTACGTGCTTGGTTGGTACACTTATGAACATTACCATATATCTAAGACCTCAAAATTCCTATCACACTAGTAGCAACAGATAGCCTATTCCTCCTCTCTTCCCCTCTCTGACTTCCCACCACCAGTGTAGGTGTCACATAGGGAAAGGGATGCAGGATTTCCACAGCACAAAATATCTGGCTAGTGCTGTCCTACCTCACAGAGTTGTTGGTTCGCTGTGCCTTTGGACACTGCTTAAGATATCGTAACCCTGACATTGTCAGTGGCGTCTGATATTAGGGAGCAGGTTTTCCTCTGTGTTTGGATACGACTGGGCACTATTTTGAATTAAGACGGTGAATTTTCAAAACAGCTTTGTGTTCAAGCGCTGATTTCGGAGCTGCACTGAGCTTTCGGCTTCTTAGAATGTTTAAGGAGAGCTTGCTGGATCAGGCCAGTGGCCCATCTAGCCCAGCATCTTGCTCTCACAGTGGCCAAGCAAATGAGGATTTGAACACAAGAGCTGTCTCCCCTCCTGTGGCTTCTAGCAACAGAAGCATTGCTGCCTCCAGCTGTGGAGGCAAAGCATAGCCATTGTGGCAAGTAGCCTTTGATAGCCCTCTGCACCATGCGCTTGCCTGATCCTTGCTCTTTTACGAACCTTTCCCGACTCTACAATAACCTTTTTGAGGTGAGGTGACCAGACCTGCACACAGAATTCCCAAGGCATCCCAGGTGTGAGTCCACTTTTGTGTATAGAAAAAGTACTTGTAGCGGCCAGCCTGCAAAAGGACTGTGCCGGAGGGGAATATTTTTAAGCGGCAGAATGATTCATATTCTAAAAAAATAGAATTTTTGTTTTATTTGGAGGATGTGTTGAAAGGGGTTTTCCCGTGGGGTGTGTGTGTGTGAGAATTAAGGAGGTGTCTTACAGCAATTTGCCGGCTTCCTCTGACCTGGTTAAGAGATACCCTTTCCTTGTTAATTTGTAACTCACACTGCCCCTGCGATGCTGAGTCACTATAATTCCAGCGGGGAAAACCTGCTTGTGATCAAACCCCACGTGGATACAGCAAATGCTCATGAACAGTGAGAGGACAGCAAAGCAGTCTTGGGTCCAGGCAGATGCAGTAGATGAGGAAGCAGCAATTCCAAACAATGTTTATCTCTTTGCTGGTGATATTATTCTGCTGGTGAATGCTAACTAGTGTTGTAAATAAAAATTTGCCCTTTTCCCTTATGGGGTATCCAAGAGCCCATATAGAGTCCTTACACAGGTTCCCTATTGGTAGGAGAAGATAACAGAGGCCAACCAGAGAATATCGAGAAGCAAAGCAGCTAGTAAGCTGGATCTTTATTGATCTGTTGCAACAGGGTGCTCCCCTCACCCGCAGGAGAGGAGGAGGAACCTAGAAAAATGGCGCGTGAGGCCTTATAAAGACTTTTGAAATTTCCACCCTGTAGATCAAGACCACCCCTAGAAAGATCATACATACATCACAGAAGGGGTGTAACCTAAGACCACCCCCCAGATACATCATACCTACATCACAGAAAAGGCAGTCTTAAAACAGAAATTTGAATGTTGTTTTTCTCCTGTTGTTGTTTATCTCCTGTCTGGCAGGTTACTTGACTGGATTGCCTGGGGAGCTGGCCATTCTTTTGTAGTGATAAATACTTAGTTCCTGGGCCAGGCTCATACCCTATTCATATCTTAAAAGTGCCCTTAAGACAGGAATTGTGATGAAAGCGACAATGGGGAGACTTTGACCTTGCAGAGAAAACATTTGGTCAGTTTAGGAATCAAAATGGTTTCAGGTTGGTCTTCCTGTGCTGGTCTATGTATGTGCTTGATTGGTACACTTATGAACATTTGACATATATCTAAGACCTCAAAATTCCTATCACACTAGCAGCAACATGGGTTCTATTCGTTTATCTGCACTTTTTCTTCCTGACCTTGCCTCAACAGCACTTCCAATGGTGCAAAAGCTGCCCAGAAAAAATTGCTTTATGCATTTAAAGGGTAGTAGGTCATGCAGGCTGAGCAGGGGAGCAAAAGGCTGTTCTCAGAGAACTGGGGAGGGAGACCTCAGCAGAGTAGTCTAGGCCAACCTTTCCCAACCAGGTGCTCTCCAGGTGTTTTGGACTACAACTCCCATCAACCCCAGCTAGCTTGGCCTGGGTTCTCAGCATCGTCTGTCCATCTGATGGGAGTTGTGCTAGATTGGAGAAGGCTGGCCCAGGCTGTGGATAGGTTTATTTCTGAACTCCTTAAGCCTTGGACTCTGGGTCTTGTTACCGTTTTTCGCCCAATTTCTTAGCTTCCTGTGCTGTGCTGGGTGAGTCATCTGACCTTTTGTATATTTGGTCTTCCCCGACAAAAAAAGAAAAGAAAAAAACTATTTCCTTGCTGTAACTTTCACTACTGACTCAATGCTTTGAGAACTGGACCACTGTGGAACATTATCCCTTTTAAAAAAGCAAAAAAACCCTAACTTTGAAAGAAGAGTTTCTCTAAATAACCCTGCCAGGATTTTTCCAAGTTTCAGGAAATGAATATTAGGTTGGGAGAGTGTGGCTGTCTGCTGGCAGAAAACAAACTTGGTACAAGGTACAAAACACACACTACTTCTTCTTTGGCGATCACTCTTAGCAGAGTAAGATTGTCTTCCATGAACATGGTCTAAGCAGTGAGCCTGTAAGTGACTTTGGTGGCCAATTCTGGATCCACACATCCTTCCACAGTGGGGACATAGGTTTCTGGGCGGAAGTTGATCATAGTGAGGGTTTACCAAACATCCCTTCCTCTTCGTTTCTCCCTTTCGTCCTGAGTTGAGCATCTTCAAAGTCCATGACATTGTGCTGCACCAACAAGCCCAAAACAACCCCTCTGCAGCACCACAAATCCAACTCAATGGTGTAACATTGGAAAGTGTCGATCACTTCTACGTGGGCATCCAGTGTTGATGCATAAGCCTGTTGGTTTTTGGTGAGTTTTATGTGAAGGGTTGAAAGTTGCTCATTAATGTTGGTAGGGACTTCTAACAAGAGCTTCGCAAGATCATTTTTGATAGCGAAGCCTACTCCCATGTATTCAGTGTTCTTGTTAAAAAAAAAACCACTTTTCCAGTAGAACGTGTAGCCTCCTTTTTTTTCCTTCAGTTGTCCCTCTCCTGCTTTCTTGAAGTGCTGCAATATCAATGTTAAAACGTCACAGCTCTCTTGCATTGATGGCAATTCTGCGTTTGGGACGCTCATTATCTGTGTTATCCAACAAAGTCCATATGTTCCATGTTCCAAAGTTCAATTGTATTTTATGACTGCTGGATAGTGACCCCAGTGGGTGCGGTAATTCACTTAGGGCAGGCATAGGCAAACTCTGCCCTCCAGCTGTTTTGGGACTACAGTTCCCATCATCCCTGACCACTGGTCCTGTTAGCTAGGGGTGATGGGAGTTGTAGTCCCAAAACATCTGGAGGGCCGAGTTTGCCTATGCCTGAGTTAGGGGAAAAGGGAGGCAGAGTGTGTTTAGGGCACCTTTTCTAGCCCCTCCCCCTTTCCAGGGGTTCATGACTAGGGGCTTCCATATTTCACGTTCCTGCCCCTGTTACTATTTGCTGATCGCCATGGGACTTTTGGGTTTTGGAAGAGGCCTGTGTGTGAATTTGTTTTATGTGTGTAGATCAGTGCACACTGACCCAACACAGAATCTTTGCAGTAAGGCTCTTATTTTGGTGGCATGGGTATCACGATGACTGGTAGATTCTTATCTGCTGCAGCCTTCACCCGTGTTGTAACATGCCACTTGTTATCTTCTTCCTGTTCTGCCGTTGAGGACTTTTTTGGATCATTCATGGTTAGCTCCTCCCCTTTGACCTTACCGCCTTGGATCACTCTGCTGGGAGTACGACACTCCCAATGGCTTCGGTCACAAGGGTCATAGGACCCTTGTGCAAGCCCACTCACCCCAACAAGGTGATGATCCAGCGAGTGAGGCAAAACACACACACACACACACACACACACACACACACGAGGTTGCTAGGTTTTAATTTCTGCTGTCTTCTAAAGTGGTTAATGTTAATGTTTGTATGCCACCTTTGAGGCACAGAAGACACCCCAAGGCAGCTCATAAGCAATGCAAATACAACACAGCATAATTAGACTAAGTCTTAAAATACATCCCTTTTCCTGCCGAAAAAGCAACAGATTATTCCCCTGAGAAATTCTCTCCCTCATTCTGGGTGTCTTTTTTCTTTTTCATCTCTCCAGTGGCAATTTAAGAATTTTGGGACAGCCCTTTAATTATATGTATTGTCATTAAATGCCTTGTTTACACCAACTTCAGCCCAGCCTAGGTGCCCTCCAGATATTTTGGGGATACAGTTCCCATTGTCCCCAGTCAGCATCACTCAATGATGCTGAGTCTGCTGGGATCATGGCTGTGATAGCTGGGGGTGACCGGAGATGTACCCCCAAAACATCTGGGAGGTGCATAGGTTGGCAAAGGCCTTTATAGCAGCTTAGAATAATAGAATTGTAGAGTTGGAAGGGACCCTAGGGGCCATCCAGTCTAACTCCCTGCAATGCAGGAGTTGCAGTTAAAGAATCCCTGACAGATGGCCACCCAACCTCTGTTCAAAGACCTCCAGTGAAGGAGAGCCCACCACCTTCCAGGGGAGTCAGTTCCACTGTCAAACAACTCTAAGTTCTTCTATGTTTAGTCAGAATCTTCTTCCTTGTCATTTGGAGCTATGAGCTTGGTTCCTACCCTCTGGCGCAGCAGAAAACAAGCTTGCTCCACACCCTGGAACATCCTAGTGTCAATTGTGAGCACCCCTAACACTGACCAGTTTTGCAATTCTGAACATCTGCCCACCAATTGTGTGTATAGTATAGCTGCTGAAGCTCCCCACTTCTTTGAGTCCTCCTAGTGGGATTTACTGAGCTCTGTTAACTTTGGTTCAACCATCAGTTCGGAAGTAACCGTCACTTTTTTTGGCAGTGGCACCTGCCAGACCTGTCATCGTATCTTGCCAGCTTATCCCTCATTAGCAAACGGTTTTGGGCAGCTTCCCAAGCGCTTGATGTTTCCTATTGGAATTGTTGCTGAAGGAATGGCAGTGTCTGGGGGGCGGGGGGCGGGCAGGCTTCTCTGTGGCTGGTGGGAGTTCCCTTGCTTTTTCTGAGCCCGAATGAAAGAGGGACTTCGCCAAATCATTCCCCGAACGACCCCGTTGGAGCACTTTTTCTTCTTCTGATTTTGCTAGCTTTACTATCAATCCAAAAGTGCAGTGTCAGGGAATTACGTCATACCATATACAAAGCAAGCAAGCAATAAATCATAAGAGCAATAAATGGGGACACACAAATACGAATGGAGGCATCCATATTTCCTGAGCTGTGTGGCTGGTGAATGTGGAACATTTAAGTCTGAACCATAGGAAATAAAATCCCACCAGATGACATAATAGCATCCTCCATTCCTTTTCTGCAGTGGCTCCCCGTCTGTGGAATACTCTCCCCAGGGAGGCTCGCCTGACACCTTCATTATACACCTTTAAGTGCCAGGCAATAACGTTCCTCTTTAACCAGGCTTTTGGTTGATTTGATTGATATCCTATGCCCTTTTAAAATGTATTGGGGCAGTGGCTATTTGGTTGTTGTTGTTTTTATTTTGATTATGATTATGTATTTTCTGGTTTTATATAGGGTGGTGGTATTATTATTATTATTATTATTATTATTATTATTATTATTATATCCCCTTGGAACATGCAGTTTCAGTGTGACTTCTTTTATGCAACAGCCAAAGTCCCACGAGTTCTTAAACTGCAAAGGCAAATGTAGATTTTTCAAGGGTTATTTAAATCCAACTGCAACTAACATCCATGTCAAAAGCTCTTTAGTATATTCAGCTATGACACTGGAGTACAGTGGTACTTTGGGTTACAAACACCTTGGGTTACAAACACTTTGGGTTACAGACTCCGCTAACCTGGAAGTAGTACCTCGGGTTAAGGTTCCAGGTTAAGAACGGACCTCCGGAACGAATTAAGTTTGTAACCAGAGGTACCACTGTACTTAAGAAGATAAGAAGAATCTGGCCAATGGTCTGTCTAGGGCAGTGTTTCCCAACCGGCGTTCCGCGGCACACTAGTGTGCCGCGAGACGTTGCCTGGTGTGCCGCGGGGAAAATTCGAAAGATTTTTTTTTTTTGTAAAAGTCAAATTAGGTCCTAATCTATCCCTCGAGCGCCTCTTGTCCGTTATTGTGACGCATGAAGCGTGTTCCCGCCCACTCCCCACCCTCCCTTGCTTCTCTCTCTTTCTCTCTGTGGCGTTCTCCGCCGCTTCCTGCTGGGCATGCGCAGCTCGCCTTGCGCTTCCATTCCGGCCCCTCCTTCCCCCGACTACCCCGCCGCTCCGTTCCTTTCTCTTTCTCGCGTGTCAGAGAGCGGCGTCGCGAGCGCGGCGGTTCCCTCAGGGCTGACGGAGGGCTTGAGGAGGAGGAGGCAGGACGTGGAGGCGGAGAAAGCGGCGGCGGCCACCCCCCACCTCCGGCTCGAGGCCCGCGTAGAAAGCTGAGGGGGAGAGATAGATAGAGGTGGGCGGCGGCGGCAGCGGCGACGACCACGACCAACCGCCACAGTAGTTGTAGCGGTGGCGACGGCGAGCAGGGACTCCCGCTCTCTCTCCGTCGTGTGTCTCTCTCTGTCTCTCTCTCTCTCCCGGGCCCGTCCGTTGAGTCTCCCACGCGCCTCGGCTACAAGATGAGCATCGAGATCCCGCCGGGTCTGACTGAGCTGCTGCAGGGCTACACGGTGGAGGTGCTGCGGCACCGGCCGCCGGACCTGCTGGCCTTCGCCGCCGAGTACTTCGCCAAGCCGCGCTCTCCTTCCTGCCTCGCTTTGCTGCCTCCTCCCCCCCACCCCCAAAGCTTGGAGGTTCCCCGGCGCCGACCCGCAGGTTTGACCCCCTTCTCACACCTGTTCGCGCTCCTTGCACGGAATGTGGCGGATGGGGAGGAACGGGGCTCGCCGCTGCCTCCGCTCGCCCTCCCCCCCTCCGCCGGCGGTCCCACGATTCTTGGCTTTTTGGCGGTTGGCACAGAAGGAAGGCAAGGGGGAGGGGAAAAATTGAATCTTACACTTTCCTGCGTCCCTTCCGGCGTGACGCTGCGCGCTGACGTCACGGGGCTGTAATGGTGGTGTGCCTCGAGATTTTTTTCATGAAACAAGTGTGCCTTTGCCCAAAAAAGGTTGGGAAACACTGGTCTAGGGCAGCATCTTGTTCACATAGTAGCCAACCAGATTCCCAGGGGAAACTCACAAGCAGAACCTAAGCACAAGAACACTGTCCAGCAAGTGGTATTCAGAAGCATTACTGCCCCTTGACTGGGCATAACCATTATGGCTAGTAGCCATTAATAGCCCTCTCCTACATGAATTTGTCCTCAAGCCATCCATGTTGGTGAGACAGAGTTCCTCCATTTAATCATGTGCCCTGTGAGTAAGTGCTTTCTTTCAAAGGGAAGTGCATGCTGCCATAGAAGGAACACTTTAAAAAGTGTTCTGCTGTTGCAGAACAGATGTCAGCTGGGATATGCTCCTGTTTCTCTTTGGATAAATCCTGACAAAAAACAAATCAAGATTCCTTGCATGTAGAAAATTAACATGCTGGAGGAGGCAAGGGGTTTTCCTGGCATGCTCTGCACTTGGGTTTCCATCTGTCTGTGCAGTGAAGTAACATTCTGTCTCGTAAGCCTTCCTCCGCCTTGCGATCTGAACTGGTCCCATCCAGAAACGGGCTCACCTCTCCTGCTTTTGTGAGAGCAAGGGCGTTCTTATCTCCCTGCAAAGCAAAAAACGATTGGCTGCTCTCAGAAATGTGCATTGTGCCGCCCTCCTTCTTACTCCCCAGGCTTTTTTTGTTTGAAGAAACCGGCTTTCTTAACTCAGTTGACTGATCTTGGCTTTCGTTTCCCACCCACCTCCTCTCCAGTTCTAACCATTTATCATGTGGGCGACATGCTGCAACTGGTTTTGCCTGAACGGGCAGCCCGAGGACATCCAGCACCGCCCGCAGCAGGGGACCCGCGCTCAAGCCTACGCCAACGCCGGTTACAGCTCCTTCCCTTCACCCACCGGCCCCGAGCAGGGCTGCAAAGGCTGCGGGGCCCGTTTCAGCAACACCTCCCTTAAGGTGAGTGGGGTGTCGTGCTCCACATTGGGAGCCCATGGCGGGAACCTGCTCTAGTGATCTTACTGTGTTTCATGGGAATTGTGATGGGGTTTTGCATATTAAGCGGTATATAAATATTATTTGTGATGAGGACGAGCGACCACGTCGGCTCACAGTGCTGCGCTTAGAGGGCAGAGTGGACTTAGATTCGCAATGAGTTGGAACACAACCCCCTCGCATATGGGGAGCTGCCTGTATATATAATTTCTTGTGATTGATTGCATTTTTTGTAAGAAAAAATGTTTTGCATTGCATATTTTACATGGTTATAACCCAACCTGGGACCTTAGGATGATGGGAAAGTAATTATTTTTATTATTAATAATAATATTGATGAGAAGTTGAATGGACACTTATGAGAGAGAGAGAGAGAGAGAGAGAGCGCACACATCTACTTCCAACAGAGCTTAACTTGTGAATCTTGGTTATTAGGTTGTTGCTTTTATTTTTATATGTACTTTATGGTTTTATATTCTGATTTTTATCCTGTGAACTGCCCTGACCCCTGCAGGTATAGGGCTGTATATAAATTCAATTAACAACAACAGCAACAGCTTACTGTGACAAGCTGAGGTGGTGGCCCCTGCCTGCTGAGATTTTTAAAAGGTTGGGTGCAGGAGGGATTGGACAAATTCAGGAAAGAGGTTTAGCCCCGCTAGGAAAGTGGAGCCTCCACATTTAAGGGCACTGTACCTCTGAATACTGGAGAGCAGCAGCAGGGGCCTGCCAGCAGACTTCAATGAAAGTCACCAGCTGGCCAGTCTAGAAAACGGGAGTTCTAGAAGGATCCTAACAGGTGACTCTCATAGGCATAATTTTCTTCGAAGTCACTGTGGGGCTGATTCAGGGTCAGCCCAGGGCTGACTATAGCCATTTGCATAAGCCAGAGTTGAAAAAAAAATCAAAGCCTGCCATTCCTGTGCTGGTGGGAGTTGTAGTCCAAAGCACATGGAGTGAACACCAGGTTAGGGGAGGCTGTTTTAAAACAGCAGGTTCAAGAGCCGCCTTATTCTCTCCTGTCCCTAAACTTGTTCCAAACTTGCACATTTTGTTCCAAACATGCACATTTGTGTCACACAGAAATGCCTGCGGTGGAAGCGTATGTTTCCCTGCACAGTCTGGTTTTTCCTTGTATTGCAGGCTTAAGTTCTGGCACGCTTGAGTCACCCTGGGGGTGGGTACGGAGGAGGAAAGGCATTTTCTCACTCGGAGAAGTCCATTTAAATGAGGAGGGGTTTTCTTCTCCTGGGAAGTCTTCCGTTCGGGTGGCAGGAGGCCAGCCTTTCAGAGTCTCGGAAAGCATCTGACCTCCTGCACGTTCTTGGATGGAAAAATGGCAAGGGAAAAGGAGGCGGATGTGGGGCCTTTGTATGGAATGTGTGTGCACTTATGTGCTTGTGTACACACGCACAGCTCCTTTACACAGAAAGCTTCCCAACCATCCTGGGTTAGTTTCCAACAGCTCACCAGGGTTAACCCTTGGTTTGCCTAACTGCCATCATAGCAATGCCCCCCTTGCTCCCCAAAGACCTTGCCATGCTTTTGTGATATTTTTCTTGGGCCCCAATGAATAATATTGCCTGACTTTTGACTCTGGATTTATTTCCCTGAAAGTTAATTGCTTGAACTTTTATAAACACACTGGCCACACCTTCCAATATAGGACCTTTTTTCTTATATCTTACTATTTCTTCTTTTTAATGGCATTTAGTTTAATTTTAATCCTCTGCTTAGTCTTAGGAGAGAAGAGCAGAATACCCAGTTGCCCCCACTCCCGCCCCAGCTTTTACCTTTTGAATAACTCTGCGAGGTAGATCCGGCTGAGTCTGTGATGTCGTAGGAAAATATACATGGTTCCACCTTCCTCATTTCATCCCAACAACCCTGTGAGGTAGACCAGGCTGAGAGGTGGTGACTGCCCTGGTCCCCTTGTGAGCTATGGCTCCTCCCCTACATGTAAACTCTTCCTGGGTTGGGGTACTAGACGCAGAGCTGACTTGGGACAGACAGAACTCCTGGGATGTGGGAAGTCTTGAGGAGGTTGATCAAGTGAATTTCACTGCTGGGCTGGGATTTGAATCCAAGGCTAAAATGCCAGCTACCACAAATGCTATCCCAGCACAACACAAGGGACTGCTGGCTTTCTCCTAAGGAACGAGGGCCTGCTTGGAAGCTGTCTGGAACTGCTGTGGTGGCTGAGCGTCCCAAGATCCTCACTATTCCAGTTTTGCTTCTACGGAGCACTTTTTAAGTCAGCCAGGTTGGTTTGTTTACAGCCAAAGGTCACCAGAGAACAAGACTCCATTCAGACTCAAGGCAAGGGAGCAGCATTCTGCATCATGCATGTAAGCATTCGTTTTGCTGCTGTCAGTAAATGGAGGGAGCATCAAATGATCGTGGAGAGCAGGATGCTCACTGAGCACCTCAGCAGTTTGTACTGAATTACCTCCATGACACGAGGGGCATCTGTAATTTCTCTCCACACCCTCTCCACTGTAAAAATGTGATTAAAAAAAACAACGGCTAAAAATTTTGGGCAGGGCCTTATACTGAGTCAGACATACCATCACATATGTGTAAGGTGAGCATTTAAGTACAGACTCCTGGATCAGGCCAGTGGTCCATCTAGTCTAGCATCCTGCTCTTGCAGGGGCCAACCAGATGCCTGTGGGAAACCCTCAAGCAGGACCCCAGCACAAGAGCAGCCCTCTCCCCTCCTTTGCTTTCCAGCAACTGCTGCTTCCAGCCGTGGAGGCTGAGCAATAGCCATCATGGCTAGTAGTTACTGATAGCCCTCTCCTCCATGAATGTGTCTAATCCTCTTTTAAAACCACCCAAGTTGGTGGCCATCACTGCCTCCTGTGGGAGGGAGTTCCATAGTTTAACTATGCGCTGTGTGAAGAAGGAATTTGTGTTATGAGTCCTGAATCTTCTAGTATTCAGCCTTGTGGGATGTCCAACAGTTCTAGTGTTATGAGAGAGGGAGGAAAACTTTTCTCTACCCACTTTCTCCGTGCCATGCATAATTTTATAAACTTGACTATCATGTCACACTCTCTTTTTCTCTAAACTAAAAAGTCCCAAACGTTGCAGTCATTCCTCATAGGAGAGTTGCTCCAACTCCTTGATCATTTTGGTACTTGATCATTGGCAAAGGGCTTTCTCTATCCGTTGTATTGATCCTAAGCAGAAGCAGGCATTAAGTACCGTTGCAACAATGGCTTATGTTGAGATTTTTATGCTGTGAGTGAAGATTCTTTCCTTGAATTCCGAATCCTACGCAGTCTTGAATCTGGGATAGCAAAACACCATACTTTTCCCTACCTTGGCTGGGCTACCAACTCATTTTTATTTAAATCCATCAGCAACTTCTAATTTTCTTGGTTAACAAGCCATCAATTTCCTTATGTGTATAATACTATCGTAAAATATACATAGGTACAACAAAGACATGAAATGCCTTGAAAACCAAACCAGTACAAAACAATCATATGGATGGTTGGCTCAGCTTGATTTAACAGTGACTTGTTATCCAGAATCCTGCAGTGCCCAGAAGCTCTTGTTTCCTTTTTTGAGGGCCAGCCCAAAATACAGAGGTCTGTCTTATCTCAGAGGCTCCCAAGTGTTTTTAAGCCACTGGCCCACCCCAGTTCAACAAACACATCTCCAATGCCCCCTTACCCTATAAAAAGCATTATTTTGTTGTTTCCACAATTCTCTAAGGAAGATAAGAGCATGATAACATTCAAAACAGTTTATTAAAAATGCAATTAAAACTGTTTAGTTTAATTAATTCAACAGAACTGATGAACTTGGTCCAGTGATACCCGTCCGATAGTCATTTAACACCCCCCCCAGGGGGCACCACTGACCACATTGGCCTGTGTCTTCCTCTGCCATGGCTGCCTCCACCTGACATTCCTCTCTTCCCTTCTCCGGACAGCACACCTGCCTGGACTGCAAAAAGACCTTCTGCCTGGCCTGCTCGCACCAGCCAGAGAGCGGCCCCAGCCTCTGCCACCTCTGTGAGCGGTTCCGGGCCACAGCCTTCCAGCGGGAGGAGCTGATCAAAATGAAGGTGAAAGACCTGCGGGACTACCTGGAGCTGCGGGAGATCTCCACTGAAATGTGCCGCGAGAAGGACGAGCTGGTGTGTCTGATCATCGGCCAACAGCCCACTGTGGGTCCCCAGGGAGACAGGACTGCTCGGGTTCCCCCGGTTACGATCGTCTCCCCTGTCCTGGAGCAAGAGGCCCCAGCACCTACCTCACCGGACTGCCCTCCTGAGTGGGCTGCGACAGACCCTGCCTTGCAGACTGAGGAGCAGCCACAGGTACTGCCCGGCTGAGTGTTAATCTGTCGAAAAACCTGTGTGGTCATTTGCCCTCACTCTTGGGCGGCTTTATAAGGTTCTTGGCTTGCTTTTCAAGGGATCATAGCTTCATACGTAGACTTTATCAGTCTTGGCATTTCTATATTGCCCAGCCTACCATGTCTTATGTGTGCCCCAGTGTTAAGGTGGACAGGGCTGGATTTTGGTCTTTCCAATTTCAGCGGTGCCCTGTGTGAGGCCAAGATTTGGCGCCTCTCACCTTCGGTTCTGCTCAATTCACAACTACGTCATAGTTGTGACACGCTGCAGTGACCCCAAGACTCTGTGCCCACTGCGGTGGAAGCATTTGCGCTTCCCTAATCTGCCTCTGACGTTGGTGTAAAACCAGCCTGAAAGCATTACAAAGCCCCATCAGCGCTGTAAAAATAATGCGAAAACTCCAGAAAAGGCCTGAAAGAATATAGGAACATAGGAAGCTTCCTTTTTGTTCCGTCTAGCTTAGAAGTGGCTACAAATGACTGGAAGCAGCTCCTTGGGCCTTCAGACAGTCCATGCCCTACCTGCAGATGCCTGATTTGAACCCAGCACCTTCTGCATGCAAAGCAGATGCTCTTGCACTGCACTATGGCCGTTTCCAAGATATAGGTCCTGAGAAAATCCTGATGTAGGTGCTAGGTGAGCCTCTCTGAGGAGAGCATTGTGTAACAGGGATGCCACCACCAAAAAAGCCCCCTCCCTAGTTTTGAGTTGAATGCTGTGGGTGCCTTCCCTTCTGCCTCTTCTCCGTTCCACATGCATTAATAAAGAGATAGGGTGTTCACCTACCCACCCACCTTTACTTTTTGAAGTGTTCCAGGTAAGAATGAACTCCAGTAGAATTAACCTGAGCCTTGGAAAACCCATAGAGCTGAAAGAGGAAATGAGAAAGAGTGGCACTCTTCCCTGCTTCCTCTTACAGCTCTGTGTCTTTTTCAAGGGAGGAAAAGGAAACCACCCTCATCACCGAGGGGTCAGTGAGCATGGACAGGCAGGGGCGGGCTCTTAAGAGCACCACTAAGCCCTTGGGTGCAGCATTGGTGACCACTGATCTTTACCAACCTCATGCAGCTCTCTGGCAGCCTCTCACCATTCTGCTGCATGCTGCCTTGGCTCAACCCTTTAGCCCACAGGCTAGCCGGTGGAGACCATAGAGCCCTTTTGGCCCACCCACCCCTCCACAAGACATGGGGGGTTGGGCAGCACCAAGAGATTGGAGTGCCCTTGGCCCTGCAGCGCTGTGTCACAAAGAGCCAGGCTGCCTTGCATTCTCCATGATGTCAGCCCCGCGTCACAATGGAAGGCAGCAGGGCAGAGCCAGGCCTTCCCAGCATGGGCTCCTGGTGCCTCTCTGCAGCTCAATCATGACTGACCCGGGCCTTGGGGACACCACCCTAGGGTTTCCCTACTCAAGCCTAGGCGGTCTTAACGGGGCTTAGTCAACATTAAGGTAAAGGGGCCCAGCAGACGTCGTTTCCCAGCCGGGAGCAATTTCAGCATCCAGCTTGGGTGTGTTCGGGATCAGCTGAGTTTCCTCTTGGTTCCCCCCACCCCATTATTTTTGTTTTTCTTTATTTGCAATATATATATTGTAAAGAGTGATTCATACGCAGGTGATTTTTTTGTCCTTACATCTCAGCCCTGCACAGAAGCACCACATGCCTATTTAATTGCATTTCATGTCAAGAATCATAGAGTTGGAAGGGACCTTCAGGGTCATCTAGTCCAACCCCCTGCAATGCAGGAACATGCAGCTGTCAAACCTGCAACCTTGGTGTTGTCAGCACCATGCTCTGACCGACTGAGCTATCCAGTGACTGAAATCCAGTGATCTCAGTTTTTATACGAAGGTATCATTCCACAAGCCGCCATGTGTTCTCAGAAGCCTATAACCATGTTCCATTGATGTTGCATATGCAATAAAATTATGCCAGGCTGATGGAAAAGTAGTGATTTTCTTGCCTGTTTGACTCACTTGGACAGGAGTTGTCAGTTTGGCCATTGATATTAAATCCCAGAGTTGTGAGAGCCAGGTTGCAAACAGGTCTGCATTTAGAGTCTTCTTGTGATTCCTTGTGCATCCTTCTAGAGTTCAAAAGGACCAAGGAGAGTTTCTGTTTATTATTAATTGATTGCTTATATAATTAAACTTACTATCACCCAAAGTCTCTAAGTGACTGATGTTAAAGAAAAATAGATGCACATATGCAATAACATAGGGAAAAGAGGGGAGGGAATCATATAATACAATATCATTTCATATAATAATATACAAGTTATGGAAAAACAACATAGCATCTCTTTAAACAATAGCAAGTGCATTGATAGTGGTGGTGGTAGTAGTAGTAGTAATATTATTACCACCACTACCACTACTTCTTCTTCTACTACTACTACTACTACTACTACTACTACTAATAATAATCACCATATGCAAATGGTAAACAAAGCAATGTTCCCACCAAAACCTCAACCTTCTCCCTAGTCCAGAAACATTTCACATTGAACCAAGAATTTTTCTTCCTCTTTGTCCCTCCCTCCCTCCCTCCGCACCCCATCCCACCTTTCATCAGGCCAGCAGCAGTAAATCAGCTTTGGGTGGGTCCAGGGTCCTCCAGGGATAGCCCAGCATCATTTCTAGACTCTTCTGTCTCTCCATGGTGGGTTTTCTAGGGAGTTCAGTCTTTCAGCAGCATCTGTTTTCCTCCTAGGCAAATGGGCATGTCTTACCGAGCCAGGGCGACATGGCAGAAGTCGAGAATGCAGTGGAAGCACTGACCGAGGAGGAGACGCAGGTAGGCGAGGGCTGATGATGCAGCCAGAATGGGGAGGCCATGTGGGGGTGGGCCAGGGGTTGAAATGGGTGCTCTGGATACTGAAAAGGATTATGGGGATCCTTGGTGGTGCAGTGGATGGATTTCAAGGTAGGTTCAAGCCCCACTTTTACCTGTAAAATCATTTATGTGTGGCCCTATGGAATCTTCATCCACTTACCTCTGCTTCTGCAGCCCCACAGCTTGAATTTCACAGTGTGATGTCCCCTCGCTGGTGGACTGGTCTCTGTCCTCTGCTACCCACCAGCTGATTGTATTGAGCTTGAAACCTCTTTTGCGTTCCTCTGGTTCTAAAATGCCAAGGGTTGTCTGTACACACACACATTTAAGGAAGGCAAAAAACGCAATGCGGTTTTGAAATTGGTGGCTAAAATCTGTGCAGTTCTGAAAGGTTCAGTCTGCCCTCTAGGTTCAAAAAGGCATCCAGTTGTATCCAAACATAGACGAAAACCTGTTCCTCAGTCTCAGGAACCATCATGCAAAATTGGATGCCGATAGCATAAAGGGTGTCTGAATGCCCAGCAAACAGACAAATGACTTTCCAAAGTACATAGTAGATCTGTTTGTATGAGAGCTACGTATATCTCTGTCTGTGTGGTATATTATTTATGCCCTACGCCTTCGCCAGTATTTGCTCCAAAAGTGAGCCACAGCTAATCACATGATAGAATATTAGGGGATTTTGTGTTGTGTGTAAGATGTCAGGATAGGAATTTGTTCAGTTCACATTTTTAAACAAACTGACCTAGTTTGCAACTCCCAGGCAAATACAGTGGTACCTCGGGTTAAGTACTTCATTCATTCCGGAGATCTGTTCTTAACCTGAAACTGTTCTTAACCTGAAGCACCACTTTAGCTAATGGGGCCGCCTGCTGCCGCTGCGCTGCCGGAGCACGATTTCTGTTCTCATCCTGAAGCAAAGTTCTTAACCCAAGGTACTACCTCTGGGTTAGCGGAGTCTGTAACCTGAAGCGTATGTAATCCGAGGTACCAGTGTACACAGATCAGAAATATGATATCCCTTTGGGTTTTGTGCTTCTCCAAATTTTGTGATTCCAGTTGCTGGCACAGAAAAACGTACTGCGAAGCAAGCAAATGCATTAGGATAAAAGTCTTATTTAGAAATGCATTGAATTTGTATTTGAATATGGTTTTTTTCCCTTTTAAAAAATCACAAATTAATGAAGAAATGGGATGGGATGGAGTTACACTTAGAGGAAGTACACTGATCAGTCAAGGAGGAGAGATGACTGAAGCTTGCTGTTGTAGCCCCTCTCTCTCCCTGCCCTCTGGTTTCCAGCTCTTCTTGCCAAAGCCCAGCCTACACCAGCCTGGTGCCCTGTGCAAGTTTTGGAGGATGCCTCCCACCATCCCTGAGCCATGCTGGCTGGGGCTGATGGGACTTACAGTCCAAAATATCTGGAAGGTAGTTGGCTTGAGAAGTCTTTGGGTTTCTACCACCCGTATGTTTTTCTTAAAGCTAAACACATTCGTGCCACTATCTTCACCCTGATAAATATTGCCCCCAGTTCATGGGTCCAGGTTAGAAAGGCATTGCAGGCAAAGAAATCCAGTTTTTATCACTGGGTGCTTAGATATCCTTACACCCCCATGTGCTTGGTGAAACATTTATGTGTGTGACTTCCACGTAGCAGAGCAGTGACTGCACCTGAAGACCCGTCTTGTAAAGTCTGTGCCTTCATGCCTAAACCCTGGCATGTGTTGGAGAGACAGCTGATTTTGGCTGGCTAGCAGATCGAGAGGACCCCACCCCCCATTTTTGCTGAAGCCTCGCAGCCTTACCCGCAAACCGCTTTGTATTTCAGTCAACCGACTCTGAGGATAACCTAGTTCCGGGACGGAGGGCGTCCCTCTCTGACCTGACAAGTGTGAGAGACATTGATGCCCTCTCCGTAAGGCAGCTGAAGGAGATCCTTGCTCGGAACTTTGTCAACTACAAGGGCTGTTGTGAAAAATGGGAGCTGATGGAGAGAGTGACTCGCCTGTACAAAGAGAAGGACCTTCAGCAGCTGGGTAAGGATTCTTTTTTGGGGTGGGGCGGAAATATATATATATACACACAGTATTTTTTCAGTGTATAACGCGTTCCCCCCCCATGTATAAGAGCCCCCTATTTTTGGGGACTCAAAATTAAGAAAATGGGGAGAGATTGCCCCTGTGTATAAGACTACGCCCCTTTTTAACATTTTTTAGTAAAAAACCCTAGTCTTATACACGGAAAAGTTCGGTATATATCAAGGGTCAGCAAACTTTTTCAGCAGGGGGCCGTCCACTGTCCCTCATACTTTGTGGGGTGCTGGACTCTCTTTATATATATAGGGGGGAAATGAACGAATTCCTATGCCCCACAAATAACCCAGGGTGCATTTAAAATACAAGCACACATTCTACTCATGTAAAAACACGCTGTTTCCCGGACTGTCCACGGGCTGGATTTAGAAGATTGGGCTGGATTCGGCCCCCGAGCCTTAGTTTGCGTACCCATGGTATATTTATATCATCTGCACATATCTTTGTATATCTGTGGGAAGGAGAGAGATTTTTTTTAGTTTAGATAGAAGTTGAGTAAGAGGCAGCATCCTACAAGTTTCTGAAATGCTGCACAGCATGGAGAAAGTGGATAAAGGTTTTTCCTCCCTCTCCCCGCAGTTGAATGTTGGGAGATTTAGGATAAAGGAAATTCCCTCTTCATGCAGCACATGGTTACCGTATTTTTTGCTCTATAAGACTCACTTTTTCCCTCCTAAAAAGTAAGGGGAAATGTGTGTGCGTCTTATGAAGCGAATGCAGGCTGCGCAGCTATCCCAGAAGCCAGAACAGCAAGAGGGATCGCTGCTTTCACTGTGCAGCGATCCCTCTTGCTGTACAGGCTTCTGAGATTCAGAAACTTTTTTTTCTTGTTTTCCTCCTCCAAAAACTAGGTGCGTCTTGTGGTCTGGTGCGTCTTATAGAGTGAAAAATACGGTAATCTATGGAACTCACACCCTTAGGAAGAGCCAAGTTGGACGGCTTTCAAAGACTAGACTAATTCGTGAAAGAGAAAGCTAACGATGGCCACCGGCCATGAGGGTTCTGCTCTGCCTCCACATTTGAGGCAGCAAAGTTTCTGAATACCAGTTGCTGGAAAGGAAAGGAAAGGAAAGGAAAGGAAAGGAAAGGAAAGGAAAGGAAAGGAAAGGAAAGGAAAGGAGGGGGCTCTTGCACTTGGGTCCCCTAACAAGCATTGGTTAGCCATGGTGAGAACTGGATTCTGGACTAGATGAGCCATTGGCCTGATGCAGCCACAGGGTCTCATGAAATTGGCATAAAAAGTGGAAGAGCCTCTATCAGGGATCTCCCATTCCCAGACCTTTGTTCCTTTTTCTCCTAAGTAATTTTTCCAGTCCCCACTCCCTTCTTCCCAGAAGGCAGTAGCAAGGGAATGACACACCTTGTTTATTTATATTGAGCACTGTTGCAATAGGATTTCATCAAACTTCTCTTTCTTCTGTTTTCAGTTTCTGATACGGATGATCAAGCAGGTAAGCAGCCTTTGTTTCTCCTTTCAAAATAGTTGCTCAGTGGGAAGGACAGGCATTTATTTTGTGCAGGGGGTTGGGACTTTGTCTCTCTCATTTATGGACAGCAAGCAATCATATATGATGATAGGATAAGAATCTTAAAATGGCAAAGCCCAGAGTCGATGATGGGAAGTTTTGGAAAACGGCTCTTGCTCAGACATGGGCCCTGTCCCCCCAGTGTGCTCCATGTGGGGCTTCCCTTGTTCCAGACTTGGAAGCTGTAGCACAATTGCTGACAGGAGTGAGACCCCCATCAGCAGAGAACGCCTCTGCTCAGAAATCTTCACTAGTTGCTGATTTGCTGTCCGGCTAAGTTCAAGGTGTTACTATTAGTATATGAAGGCCTTAACAACTTGGGACCAGTTTACCTGCAAGATCACCTTACCTCATATGTGCCCACTTGACTGATCCAAACAGTTACAGGTGCCACAAAACACTCATTCCACTTGGATCTTTTAGTGTGGCAAAACCCACTCTGTGGAACTCGCTACCTATTGATATCAGGAAAGCACCTTCACTGTACCTCTTTTTTAATGCTTGCTAAAAACATTCTTGTTTAGGCAAGCCTATTATTATTATTATTATTATTATTATTATTATTATTTACCAACCCTTCACCCTAAGCTCCCAGAGCGGGTTACAACAAAGAAAAACCAGCATTAATGTTAAAACACTAGTACAGTCGTACCTTGGAAGTTGAAGGGAATCTGTTCTGGAAGTCCATTCAACTTAAAACGTTTGAAAACCAAATCGCGACTTCTGATTGGCTGTAGGAATCTCCTATAGCAGAAGCCCTGTCAAAAATTTGGGTTCCAAGAGAACGTTTGCAAACAGGAACACTCACTTCCGGGTTTGCGGGATTGGGGAGCCAAAACGTCCGAGTTCCAGGGTGTTCGGGATCCAAGGTATGACGGTACAGCATATTAAAGGTAAAGGGACCACTGACCATTAGGTCCAGTTGTGGCCGACTCTGGGGTTGCGGTGCTCATCTCTCTTTATTGGCTGAGGGAGCCGGCGTACAGCTTCCAGGTCATGCGGCCAGCATGACTAAGCCGCTTCTGGCAAACCAGAGCAGCGCATGGAAACGCCATTTACCTTCCCGCCGGAGCGGTACCTATTTATCTACTTGCACTTTGACGTGCTTTCGAACTGCTGGGTTGGCAGGAGAAGGGACTGAGCAATGGGAGCTCACCCCATCGCGGGGATTCGAACGACCGACCTTCTGATCTGCAAGTCCTAAGCTCTGTGGTTTAACCCACAGCACCACCCGCGTCCCGGCAGTTTAAAACTATATATCCAGACATGTAGAATGTTCAACGAGAGTCTTAATCTGTGTTTAGCTTATTATTGATTTTAATTATTTTTCTGAACGTTTTAAATAACTTTTTATTGATAGTCTTATTGCTTTTTTCCTGTTTGTAAACTGCTTTGAGGCTTTCTTTTTCTTACGATTAAGTCTCCCCTTTGCCGTTTCAGCTCCATCTGGCAACGCCACTCTCCCTGGCTCGGAGGACAACCTCTGCAAGATCTGCATGGACTCCGTCATTGACTGCGTCCTCCTGGAGTGTGGCCACATGGTCACCTGCACCAAGTGTGGGAAGCGCATGAACGAGTGCCCCATCTGCCGGCAGTACGTGATCAGAGCTGTCCATGTCTTCAGGTCTTAAGGGCTTTGTCCGAAGCAGGGCGGAATATCGTCTTAGAAGACTCACCCCACTGTGACGGAGAACTGATGGGTCCCAGCTATCCAGCCCCTCCTCCCCTCCATTCCTAAGGCGCCCCCTTACAGGTGATGGGTGAGGCAAGGGATGGAGGAACTGCAAAAAGACTCAAGAGCTGTGATAGGCTGGGCTCCCCCCTCCCCACACACGTACGATACTGTACATTATACCGCAGTGCCTGGAGAGCTGGAAATCCTCAACAGATCTCGAAAGTGATGCGCCGTTCCTCTCTCTCTCTGTTTGCTTGCGACAGGGCATCAACAAAAGGCGTGGCTTTCCCCCAGACGTTGAGGCCCTTCCCCTCTGGAGTGAATAAAACAAGGTGGTCTAAAGAGGAAGAGATAACTCGCTGCTCTCAGTTCTCTCCTCTTTTCTCTAAAGAGGCCATTTACAGGGACATCAGCGTTTTCATTTCTGGGACTTGTTCCTCTTTTCAAAGCGTTTTTACATTTTTTTTGGTGAAACAAAACACAAGGACCTCTTCGGTTTGTTCGCTAGCCTTGCAGGTCAGGCTAAATGCTGCCTTGGATGCATAATCCAAGCAAATGCGTGGCTTCCTGGTGGCCATGGTGAGGAATGTCCCTCCCGTTCATGCAAGGTGGGACTGGGAGCGGATTTGCAACTGTGAAGGAGACATTTTAGTCCAGTTTCTTGGCACATGTGTCTTTGGGGCTACTTCCTTACTTTTCATAATTTTATGTTTACCGCCTCCTTCCTGTGAGCAAGCGCAGTGGTCTTTGCAGAGCCCTGGGTTTACTTGTAGAATTAGTTATGTCTTCTGTTCTGTGTAGGAAAGGAGGGCCATAGCCTTAGGAATGGACCTTGGCCAGAGCAGTTTCATTTTGGGGAGCGGTAAAACCAGTCACCTCGTTCTGATGTGTCTCTGAACTCCCTCAAGGCCCTTGTGCGCTGATAAATCATGATATTAGTGTGAGTAGACAGTTTTGAGATTATTTTGTTGGGTCTCTGGCGACTCTCCGCTATGAAACTGGAATGGACAAATTTCTCATCGGCTTACTTCAGGAGGCTGAAGACTGCGTGCTAGTTGGCTTTTAATTTTTTTAAATGCTTGTTTTGCCTTATGGATGCCAAACCATGGCATCTCAGTTGCCTGTTTTGAGAAGGCAAGCCCATTAGCCATCTGCTGGAGTGCTGGCTCAATTTGGAAGAGAGGACTTTGCCAATGGCAGGGGAAATTCCTGCAGGTAAGGGCCCCTGCCCTTTTACCCTGAAATCAGCTCTTGAGTGCCGCTTCATACATCGCCCAGACGGCAGCCTCTGGTTTGTCAATTCCCCTGAACATGGACTTTTTTTTTTATACAAGCAGTTGCCTGGAGGAGAGAACAATATCCCCATCTTAAGGAGAGCCCATCTTCTTACTGTTAACGGTGGAACCTCTCATCAGTAACTCTCAGACATGGGTTTGGAAATATCCAGGGAGAGCAGCTCTGTTTACACACATTCACTGCCTTTCTCTCCCCTGTGGTTCGAAAGCCTTAAACAACAATGGTACTTTTTCTTCTGCTTGTTCTTTCCTTCAGCAGTGTCTTAACTCTCAAGTGAACCCAGTGGCCTTTCTGGACCAAACTCCAGGTATTTTAAGTGCCTCGCAGAGATGAAGGGTTGCGGGGTGGGGGTTGAATAATAGAAACTTGCCTTAAACTTCTTGAGTCTTGCGCGGTTACAGAAAGGGGCTTGCGGGAAACGTGTTGGGCGTAAAATGTGTATGCAGAGTGGTTGAGTGGGGCTGTAGACAGTGTATTGCTGCTGGTCTTTGCTTGCCTGAGGTTAGACATGTCCATTGTGGGAAAAGGCAGGCTACATCCTTCCTTGTGGCAGCAAGGCTCACTCTCTCTCCCCTCCCTGAATGCTTTAATCTTCATGGCAGCATAGCTTTCTGAGGCACCAGACAGTCTTTCCAGAAAAAAAAATGTGCATGCACCATGTTTGATATGCACTATGATGCCCCATTCTTTCCAAAGATCTGGCTTCTGAAGTGGACCGTTTGTACCTGAATTGTGGGCCTGCAAAGTGATGGGACCCTCACCCCTTGCTCCTGGGTAGCACCTGCTGCTGGACAGATGTGCTGTCTGCATATGCCTCTATAAATTTTGCTGCCAGCTTAGCCAGTATGGACAGTGAAGGGGGGGGAAAGTTCTGCCTGGGAGCGATTAAACCAAAGAACAACTTAAATTGGCTGCTGCTTTATTTACTCAAGGACTGGAAGATTTTTATAACTCACACACCTGTGCCTAGGGGGAGAAGAGCTAATCTTGCTTGTTTACTTGCCTCAGCAATGGAGCTGTACCAAAACAGCACACCAACAGACTGCAGATGTGCAGAAAAGCCTGAGCATTCCTGTCACGGCCACCCAGGACGGGTCCCAGCTCACAAGAGACCTCACTCCGTTGCAGTTTATTTACAGGAAAAGTTTATTGAAGATTTCTGCTTCTCGTACAGTTCAGCATCGTGGCCGTACGTCTGTCACGTTAGACCGCTGAAGTCCCCTCTGACTCCTCCCCTCTTCCACACCAACTTAATAGCCTGGCTCTAGACCACCTCTTCCTCTCCTTTCTTTTCCGCAGGGTCTTCCTGCCCCCCTGGGTTCCCTCTCTCCGTGACTCGCCTGAGGCTGAATCCTCTGCCGCCTCTTCCCCCCTCCTTCTGGCTTTAGGGCCGGGCTCCTCCCCTGAGCTCTCTCCACTTCCGCGCGCCTCTACGTTTGAACTTGGCGCGCGTACGTTGCTGCTGACCTTTCTTTCGACCGCTACACCACCCCTTGTGCTGCTCTCCACCCTTTCCGGCTGAACACCTTGCTCCAACCCCCTTTCTCTGTTCTCTCCTAATCCTGCTCCCTCCGAGAGGCTGACGACTCCACCCCCTTTACTCCGTTCCGGCTGAGACGCCTCTTGCTGCGTCTGTCTTCCACTGGGCTCCTCTCCGTTTCTCCCTTCTCCTCCCTTTTGCTTGATTAAGGTAACCCCCTTTTGAGAATCCTCTGACTCGCTGCTCAGACTCGTGGATTCCCTCAGAATTCCGTCATCTTCTTCCTCATCCTTCTGCCCCTCCTCCCACTCGCTCTCCGTCTCCTCTGTCATCTCCTCCTCTCTCCCAGAAACCCTGACATCCATCCCCCCCTCGAAGCCCCCCCTTCCCCCCTCCCGCTCGCCGGGTGCAGGTTGAGGAAAACGTGGTTCTTCCGGGGTCGGTTCAGGATACAAGTTGTCCACTTCAACGGTCTCCTCTGTCATCTCCGTATATGTGTGTTCGAACTCGGGTTCCCCACCCACAGACATCACAGTCTCTTCCTCCATCACTGCTTCTCCTGGCGCTGCCTGCCAAGGACCTACCATCCATCTCTGACTCCATGCCTCCCTTGGCTGATCCACCCACCAACAAGGGCCTGTCTCCTCCCCCCCCAGTCTCGGATCCCTGGTCGGGCTTGTTTCGGGCGTTTGGCCCTCGGGTGAGGAGAAACCCTCGAACGTGCTGTCTGACAAAGTGGGCGTGAAAAGCCAATCATCAAAATACTCCTCGGGCATGGGCTTGTGCGGAAAAAGTGCATGGAACTCCTCCTTCAACAGGGGTTCGTCCAACGCGTAACCCGGCACCCAGCTATTGGCAGAGGCCGGAGTGCCTTCCCTGGCTAGAAAATATTCAACTCCCTCCTCCCCCCATCTCGAGTCCAGTATCTCTGTGACCTCGTTAAGAGGTTCTGGTCTTGGCGATTCCCCCCCCTCAGGCGCCCTCCTACGTGGCTCTGGGAGTGCTCCTGACTCTTGAAACCTGTGCGGGGTTTTGTAGGGAGTGAGCACCGACCTATGAAAGACCGGGTGCACCCTGGAACCCTCCGGAAGGGCTAGACGAAAAGCCACCGGATTGATCCTAGCCTCAACTTGATATGGCCCTAGCTGCCTGTGTCCTAACTTCTTCTTGGCCAATGACCTGGCCGGCATCGCGTGGGCTGCTAACCACACCCAGTCCCCAATCTGGATGTCCTCTCCCGCCCTCCTGTGCTTATCGGCCTGCACCTTATACGCCTGTTTTGCCAGCTCCAAATGTCTCCGCAGCTCCTCGTGCACCTCTTGCAACTCCGCTGCAAACTGGTCGGCATCTTGAGGCCCCCCCCCTCCTGGTGCCGCAAATCTCGGGAAGGTTCTGGGATGACGGCCATTGTTCGCGAAGAAAGGCGTCACCCCGGTGGATGCGTGTTTCGTGTTGTTGTAGGCGAATTCAGCCATCGGCAGATAGTCCACCCACGCCGCAGGTCGCTGGTTGGCGTAGCACCGCAGGTACTGCTGCATGATCGCGTTGACCCTCTCCGCTTGACCGTTGGTTTGTGGATGTCTCGCCGATGTCAGGTTGATTTTGACGTGCAAGATGCCCAGAAGCTTTCGCCAGAAAGTGGAAACAAACTGGCGCCCCCTGTCGGACAAGACGGACTGCGGAAGTCCATGCACTCTGAAGACGTGATCGATGAAGAGCTTTGCGGTCTGTTCTGCCGTCGCCACCTTGGCACAAGGGATGAAATGCGCCATCTTGGTGAACAAGTCCACCACCACTAACACCGCCGTCTTACCTCTGGAGCTGGGCAGGTCCGTAACAAAGTCCAACGCTACCCTCTCCCACGGTTGCTGCGGTGTCTCCAGCGGTTCTAGCAATCCCGCCTGCTTCTGGTGCACTGGTTTGGACCTCTGGCAGATATCACACCTGGCGACGTAGTCCGCCACCTCTCCTCTCATCTGGGGCCACCAAAAGTCTCTAGCCACCAACTCCAGCGTCTTCTCTTTGCCGAAATGGCCTGCACTAGGGGCGTCATGCAATTGTTGCAGAACCTTGGCTCGAAGATCGTCGGTGGGCACGTAAAGGGCACCCTTACGAGTCAAAAGTCCATCTTGCAATTGGAACTCCTCGTTGTCTCGCGACCCTCCGCGTAGCTCCTCCATCTTGGACTGTGCAAACTGATCCCTTTGCAACGCGCGTCGCACCGCGTCCAGGTCGACTGCGATGGTAGCGCACGTCCACGCCTGCGGTGCGAAAATGTGCTTTGCTGCGATTGGAGCTGCTTCCTCCAAGTATTGCGGCTTTCGGGACAGCGCGTCTGCAATAACATTGGAGTCTCCTGGGATGTATTCTATTTTGAAGTCGAAATCCGCAAAGAACTCCGCCCAGCGCATGTGTCGCTGGGTCTGTAACTTAGCCGTCCGCCAATACTCTAAGTTCTTGTGATCCGTGCGGACTTGCACCGTGTGCTTGGCTCCTATTAAGAAGTGTCGCCACGCTTTGAAAGCTGCATGAATGGCCAACAACTCCCTGTCCCATATGGTATAATTGCGCTCCGTCTTGCTGAGCTTCCGGGAGTAGAACGCACCCGGTCTCCAGTTGCCTTGTGAATCCTCTTGCAAAAGAACGGCCCCAACCGCTCTGTCTGACGCATCGGTCTCTACCCGCATGGGTCTGCCGGGATTCACGTGGAGCAGCTGCTCTTCGGAGGCGAAAAGACCTTTAAGCGTCCGGAAGGACCGCTCCGCTTGTTCGGTCCAGACGAACTTCTTCTTCTTGGAACTGAGGGTGTCAGTGATAGCCGCCGTCGCGTTCGCAAAACCTTTAATAAACTTGCGGTAAAAATTGGCAAAGCCGATGAACCTCTGGACCTCTTTCCGATTTCGAGGGCTTTTCCAGTCCAACAGCGCTTGAACCTTAGCCCTGTCCATGGCCAGTCCCTCGTCGGACAACTTATAGCCAAGGAAATCAACCTCTCTGACATCAAACTGGCATTTTTCCAACTTGGCGTACAGCCTGTGGTCCTTCAGCCTCTGCAGGACCTCCCTCACGTCCTTATCGTGATCCTCCGGCGATTCCGAGAAAATCAGGATATCGTCGAGAAAGCAGACACACTTTTTGTAGAGGAGACCTGCTAGCACGTGGTGCATAAATGCTTGAAAAACGTGGCTGCCATTTTGGAGACCGAAAGGCATGACTCTGTATTCGTATGTGCCCAGAGGGGTGAACATGGCGGTCTTCCACTCATCTCCTTTCCGGATGCGGATGAGATTGTAAGCTCCACGTAGGTCCAGCTTGGTGAAAATCTTGCCCCTCCTGACGGTCGCTAAAAGGTCGTCAATCTTGGGCATGGGGAAAGCTTTGGGCTTAGTCAAGCTGTTTATGAACCTGTAATCCACTATAAGCCTTTTTTGGGGCGTGTTTTTCTTCTTCACAAAGAACACAGGGCTGCCACCCGCTGCTTTAGATTCCTGGATGAAACCTCGCTTGAGGTTATGGTCTATGAACTCCCGAAGCTCTTGCATCTCGTCTTCCGACATGGAGTACAGCTTGGCAGCAGGCAGTTGCGCCCCTGGCACTAAATCAATCGCGCAGTCGTAAGGTCTGTGAGGCGGCAACTTGTCAGCTTCCTTCTCACAGAAAACCTCCAAGAAGTCCTGGTACTTGTGAGGCACTGTTTGCACCATACCCAGATGCAACTGCTGCTCGGCTTCTCCTCCCTGATCGGTCTGAAAGCAATGCTGAGCACAATACGATGAACAAAAGGTGATCTGCCGCTGGTACCACGCAACCGCGGGACTGTGCCTCTCCAGCCAACTCATGCCTAACACGATGGGTGTGTCCGATAAGTGGGTGACATTGAAACTAATAAGTTCTCGATGGTTGCCAATCTGCATCATCATGGGAGGGGTTTGCTGCACCACTTGCCCCCCCAGCAACTTCCTGCCGTCTACCGTGACCACGTTTAGAGGCGTCGTTGCAGGCAGGAGCGCCATGTTGTGCTGCTTAACGAACTGCAGTCCCACGAAGTCGGCGTTGCTTCCCGAATCGATCGTTATTGGAACCTCGAGGAGTCTCCCATCAGGCAACTGGAGTGTTGCTGTGAGCAGAACTGCCGGTCTGGGAGGCAAAGGGTCCACGCTCTGCAGTGATGCTGGGGGCTTGTCTACAGATCCGCCTGGCTGAGCCCCAGTAGCTCTGCTTCCAGCCAGGCACTGTCGTTTCCCTGAAGTCGCTCCCCTGGTTGCACCTCTGCTGTTACAGTTGCCAGTGCTGCAGTGTGCTTCTGGAGCCTCTGGGGGCACTCTTTCGCCATATGGTGCGCACTGTCACAGATGTAACACTTCCTGGTTCCTCTAGGAGGCTTCGCTTTGGCTGCACCAGGGACAGGGCTCTGGGATGGCTTCTGAGCCCTAGCACCACCAATCTCCATTGGCTCCTCGCTGTCCTTCCCCATTGGCGAGGGGTGCGCACGGCTGAAATCCCTGTGCACAAAAGGGAGAGTCCTCGCTTGCGCACGCGCTTGGGGCCCGTCCTCCTCGTGCCACGGACGTCCCTCATGTCGAATTCCAATAGCTAAAGCCCGTTGCACCACGTCTTCTAGGGTCTGGGGTCTGTCCCCCCTAGCGATCTCATCCTTGATGGGGGGGCTCAATCCCTCCCAAAAAAGATCTCTGACCGGCCTACTGTCCTTTGGCCAATCTAAGGCGGTGAGCAATGCAAAAAATTTAGAGTGGTATTGGCGCACAGTCGCTTTCCCCTGCCTCAGCCCGTGCATTTGACGGCGCGCAATGTCCACATCCACAGAGGATTGAAAACAAGAATCCATCGCTTTGATGAACGCAGTTGAATTGCGACGGGCCGGTCCATCTTCGCGCCACAGATTGCGTAGCCAAGCCCTGGCCTCCCCATGCAGGTGCGAAACAATGAACCCCACTTTCTCCTCCTCATCTTTAAAATCGTGACGGAGTAAATGCAGTGCATATACGACGTCCGCTCTGAAATTGGGATAGTCTTGCAAGTTGCCATTAAAATGCGGAACCAGGGCACCCCCCCTCTGTCCAAGCGCAATGCCCTCCGCTCTGGAACCTGGGGCCCCCGCCCTGTCCGCGTGTTCCCACCTTGCCTGCAAATCCTGGCACGTCTTCTCCAAGTCGTCATTCTTCTTCTGCGAAGCAATGACTGCCGATGTGAGAGCGGTAACCTGATCCCGCAGTGCAACCAGCTGCTCCTCAGCGCTCATGGCTGCTCCCGTTCGTGAGCTTCGCAAAAAAAAATTTTTGCTTTCAGAGAGGGGACTTACTGTCACGGCCACCCAGGACGGGTCCCAGCTCACAAGAGACCTCACTCCGTTGCAGTTTATTTACAGGAAAAGTTTATTGAAGATTTCTGCTTCTCGTACAGTTCAGCATCGTGGCCGTACGTCTGTCACGTTAGACCGCTGAAGTCCCCTCTGACTCCTCCCCTCTTCCACACCAACTTAATAGCCTGGCTCTAGACCACCTCTTCCTCTCCTTTCTTTTCCGCAGGGTCTTCCTGCCCCCCTGGGTTCCCTCTCTCCGTGACTCGCCTGAGGCTGAATCCTCTGCCGCCTCTTCCCCCCTCCTTCTGGCTTTAGGGCCGGGCTCCTCCCCTGAGCTCTCTCCACTTCCGCGCGCCTCTACGTTTGAACTTGGCGCGCGTACGTTGCTGCTGACCTTTCTTTCGACCGCTACACCACCCCTTGTGCTGCTCTCCACCCTTTCCGGCTGAACACCTTGCTCCAACCCCCTTTCTCTGTTCTCTCCTAATCCTGCTCCCTCCGAGAGGCTGACGACTCCACCCCCTTTACTCCGTTCCGGCTGAGACGCCTCTTGCTGCGTCTGTCTTCCACTGGGCTCCTCTCCGTTTCTCCCTTCTCCTCCCTTTTGCTTGATTAAGGTAACCCCCTTTTGAGAATCCTCTGACTCGCTGCTCAGACTCGTGGATTCCCTCAGAATTCCGTCATCTTCTTCCTCATCCTTCTGCCCCTCCTCCCACTCGCTCTCCGTCTCCTCTGTCATCTCCTCCTCTCTCCCAGAAACCCTGACAATTCCGTTATTTCCAATTTTCACAGCTAGTGGTGGCAACCCTATGTGAGCCATTCTCCCTTTTGATCTTCCAAATTTCTTTTCCCTTTGTAGGAAAAGCCTTTGCCAATTTTTCTGATCCTAACTTCACTCTCCAAGCTCTGGATGGGCTGACATACTATGGCGATGGAGTTTATATGGGGATAATGTTGCAGGAAAGCCAGTATCCGAGAATGATACTACTTTGTATGCAGAATTCTTCCTGCTCCCACCCTCAAACTTTGGTGAAGTTCTTATGTGGTTGCAGTTTTGAGGAACGATTTAAAAAAGATCAAGGGGATGAATTTTGATCATAAGGGAGAGCTATCAGTAAGGAATAAATTTGGGGTAGATGGGGAGGCAGGAAAGAGGCAGCTCATTAAATAAGGAAAATACACACATGGGTAAATTAAGTGCATTATTAGATTTAACAGGGAACTATTTGTGTCTAGCAGCTAACTCTGGAAAGCAGAGCTAGATACAGGAAGAGTGTGTGGTTGGAGATGGGAATTTCCCCACCCGTTCAACTTGCTTATGTTTGTCTCGGTAACAAGTGCACAAGTTGGTCTTAACTGATCGCCCCTCCTTCCTTTGCTGCAAAGCTGGCTATGCTTCCTGGGCTGTGATCTGGTGAAAGTGATGCTGGTTTGTGACTTGGCAGGAAGCTGCTGCCCTAAAGCTGTGGAAAATAAAATTCGTCTGAAAAGTTTTAGGGTTTTTATAATACAGCAAATGTATGCTTTGTTTGACCAGCGTGAAAGTTAAGTCTATTAATTGAGGCCTGTTGAACCACACACAGTTTCTTACAGATGGTGGAACTGAATCCTGCCTTTTAATTTTATAATAAAATGGAAATGCCTTATAAAAAAGTGACTTCTGTCATCTTTTCAACAGCAGATACACTCCTTTGCCTCCCTGCTCCAAGTAGGTTTTCAGTAGCAATGTGCTCTGATGCTCTTAGAAAACGTGCATCATTTGAGGCTGGTATTCAACCAGTGGAAATCCATTCTGTTACCCAAGTAAAGTGTGCAGTGTCAGGCTTGCTCTCTAGAACTGGTGGCACCTGGAGTCAGTGCTATTATTCTAGAAAAAGAGGTACTAGAACTCACCATGAACACCTCCCTTACTCTCTTAGAATGACAATGGCACCCAGCAGAGAGGTGCCAGAACCGAGTTCCTGTGAGTTGCCCCTGAAAAGAAGCCCAGCCTGGAGTCATTCCTCCCTGACTGCATTCCCTTGTCACCAGCAATGCCTTGTCACCTCTCTAATATTTGTATACTGCTCTGTCATTAGAAACATATAAAGGAGTTTACAGCAACAAAGTTAAAAACAGACATCAATTAACCACTGAGGAAGGCTGTATTCTTAATTGCCTTCATAGGCTTGGTGGAACAGAAAAGCTCTCAGCAGACGTTTAATAGTTGGCACAGAAAGGGCCTGCTGAATCTAGTGGCAGTGTGTTCCACAGGACTGGACTGATGACACTAAAAGCTTGGTTCCTCGCTGTTGTCAAATGAGCCTCACCTACTTGGGGAATGACCAACAACACTCCTGCAGATGATCTCTGTGACTGAACTGGGATATAAGGGTTCAGGTAGTTCCTGAGATACCCAGGACCTAAGTTGTTCAGGCCTTGTATAGGGACCTTGAACCTGGTACAGTAACAGATGGGCAGCCAGTGCAGCTGTTTTAACACGGATTTCATGTGTTAAAGCTCCCATCAGCAGTCTGGTCACTTCACAGCACATGAACTACAGTGGTCCGGCTAATGGTCAAGTGTGAAGCCATGGCCATTGGAATGACAGCCTCTTCCCAAGGCAGGCAACATGTTCCCACTGGGACATGGGGAGGAGGTAGGAGAAGATTCTCTTCTAAGAAAGGGGAGTAAAAGACAGAAATCTTCAGATTTGGCTGAGGAGTTTGTGTGGCAGTGACAGCTCTGCTGCACTTGTGGGTCTTGACCCTATAGTAGGAGACTTACTCCCTTAGACTTAAATACCTCCTTTTCATTTTGCGGGGGGCAGGACGACAACTATACCCCTTTATTCTTAGAAATAAGAACAGACCCATGAGGTGATATTTGATTTCCATAATGTCAGTTTATCAGAGCTGAAAATTTCATCCCAAAAGGTGTTAAACCTTTTCTTTAAAAATGTGGTTAAGGCATCCTTAAAAGCCACCTTGCTCCCCTCACCTGTCCCTGTAGCTGCTGCGGCCTTGGCATGGGCCAAAGACCAGCTTAGCAAGGGGCTACCAGCCTCCTTTTCCGTATGCACTCCCAGATCCAGTCCGGGGAGACGTGCTTGGCAGATGGATTCTCTTCCACGTCCCCCATAACGTGTGTCGCTGAGGAGGTGTCGAATTCGCGGACCAGGTCTCCGTCGTAGGCGACAAAATACCGCCTAATTTTGCTGAAGCCTTCCACGGAAGGAGGCAGGTACAGCTTTACCCCAGTGAAGATATCCAGCAGCATCTGCGGATGGAGAAATGGGAAGACACACAACCGGATGGTGAGTGAGGAGGGACTCAACTTGCTATATGGTGGGTTGGGCACTGGCAGCCCACGGGCCTAATCGGGCCCACAGAAGTTCTCCATTTGGCCTACGAGGTTGCTTCAACCGAGCCACGCCTCTCTGATGTCACCGAAGGTGGGGGAGTGCTTTGACAAAAGGGGCTTTGCAGGCACTGATTGGCAATGCCTGAAAAGCCCCCGACAAAGCATTTCCATCACTGGAAGGCTTCCTTTGGAATTAAAATAAAATGCATCGCAAGGGGTTGGACTAAATGACCCTTGGGGTCTCTTCCTACAATTCTATGAAACATTTTCTCTTTCCAAAGGATGCAGATTGTTATTCAGAACGCTTCCTTCAGTTACAAGAAAGTAAGAAGCACAGCTGGATTAGGCCAAAGGAACGCCTTTTCACAGCTGTTAGCCACCTACCTCTGGGAAGTCCACAAGAAGGGGGTGAGTACACTCCTCCCAGGAGCTGGTATTCAGAGGCAAGCTGTCTCTAACAGTGCAGGCAGATTATAACCATCCTGGCTAGTAGCCACTGATATCCATTTCCCAGGAGAGGAATGAGGAGGTCACGTCCTCTTACCTTCCCCTTCTCTCCTTCCAGGTCAGAGGCTTTCCTCTTCTCTCCTCGCTTCTCCGTGGCCTTCTTCAGTGGGGACTTTTCTACAGGTTTGCTGGCTAAAAAGAAAAAAGACAATAAAACATTCTACATCAATGAGTTAGGGTGCCTTGCCAGGAGAAGGGAGAGGGCAGTGTAGAAGGGTCAAAGGTGGGCATCTTGTGGCGGTGTGTTCTTCCCACTCAAGAGGTCATGCAATGCTACTTTAAAAACAATCTCTCACAAAAAAATGCACTGGTCTTCTAGCCCACCTCACCCCATAAACTGTGGAGTGGGAAACTGATCACTTAAAATAAATATCTGCACCAGTTAAAGCCACAGAAGAAGAGCCTGCTAGAATAGGCCAATGGCCCATCTAGTCCAGCATCCTGTTTTCAAATAAACATAGGAAGCTGTTATACAGAGTGATATTATTGGTCCATTTAGCTCAGTGCTGTCTACACTGACTGGCAGAAGCTCTCTCCAGCATTTCATGCAGGAGTCTCTCCCACTTGGTGACTGAATCTGGGACCTTCTGGGTGCCAAGCGAGTGCTCCACCAACTGAAATACAGTCTCTCCCCTTCTCACAGTGGCCAATCATCACCCTATTCCTGGCAACTGACAGGCAACTTGACTGCAACAGCCTGTCTTTATACTAGGGTTTGGATGGGCTTTAGGGTGGCCCTGAGAGGGTTTTGGAAAGCATGTGGCAGGGATTGGCACTGAACAAGCTTTGGGTGTTGCCCCTCCATGAGATGTTATCCAGAAACAATTTTATGCGGCTTGTCCAAAGCTCAGAGCAGCTTCCAGAACAAAAAATAAGTAACTATTATAATTAGAGACATGGAGAAACCTAAAGCATGAATTACAAAAATGGAACAGCATCATTGATGAACTGACAGATTGATCAGTGCACAATGCCCACTGCAGGGATGGAGGAACCTGTGGTTTGCTAGACGTCCAACTCCCATCAGCACCTTCCAGTGGCCAAGGAGGATGCTGGGACTTATAGTCCTTGGGAGTTATAGTCCAGCAACATCTGGAGGGCCAGAAGCATCCCTCCATCTCTGACCCCAATCCCCGTAAGAAAAAAGGTGACCTTGCAGTCCCTTAAAAAGAGAGTGAAGAACTGTGGCTTTGAGCTGCCGTGGGGCCATGACCATAGAGGCCCTGCTTCTACAGATGCACCTCTCGCCATGTGTTGTCAAAAGACAAAGCAGGAACCCAGCTGGGTGTGTCTGTATTTGGGGCAGGGTTTGATGCCCAAGGGAACTTTCAACAGCCCTCCCCAGCCCCCCTCCCACAGCAACAAACATCCCAGCCCCCACACCTTCAGGCTTCTTAGCTTTTGCTGGGGACTTGCTGGAGGGCTGCTTCGGAGCCTTGCGGGGAGTGGAAGACCTCGACTGCCCTTCTGTCTCTCCGCTGCTGCCAGCTGTGGAGTTCTCCTCCTCCATGGCAACCACAGTGAAGTCAGACTTCTCCTTGGACAACTGGTATAGCTCCTGCCCCCCGCCAGAGTATAGGGATTTGCCATTAGAAAACAGGAAAGAAACCCTCAGCCAAGGAACAAAGGAAGGTGCCTCCGGTCCATCCAGCTCAGTATTGTCTACACCGACTGGCAGCAGCTCCCCTGGGTTTCAGCCAGGAAAAACCTTGCCAACCCAACCTGGGGATACCGTTGGGGACTGAACCTCGGATATCCTGCATGCAGAACAGACACTCCACCAATGAGCTGCAGCCCTTCCCCTTGAAACAAAAGAGATTATAATTTTAAAAGATCTATCTATCTATTCACAAACACACATGTACAAATAAAGCTGAGCCAGACCCTTGGTCCATCTCACTCAGAACTGCCTAGACTGACAGCGGCTCTCCAGGATTTCAGACATACCCTTCAGGATTTGCCAGCCACACCTAAGCATGATTCTAGTCCTCTTGGTTCTGACTATAGGGTTGGGGGTTAGACTAGATTACCCTTGAGGTCCCTTTCCAACTCTACAATTCTATGATTCTATGAATCAGAGGAAGCTGCCTCATACTGAGTCAGACCACAGGTTCACCTAGTTCAGCACTGTCCACATTGACTGGCAGCGGCCTTCCTAGATTCCAGGCAGGAGAAACCTTCCCAATCTAACCTGGTGACGTCATTGGGGACTGAACCTGGGATCTTCTGCATGCAGAACAGATGCTCCACCACTGAGCTACAGCTGCTTCCCCTAAGAATCAAGTGAAGTTCCACTCCTGGTTCTAAAGGAAGGGCAGATGAGCAGCGGAAGTGGGTGACTCACCCGGAGTTGTGGTAAGGAGGTGGCCGTGGTCCAGTCTTTGTCGTCTCGGATCCGCGTGCAGCGTGGAAAGCGGATGGAGATCCCATCAGCGGTGTGGGCCTCTGCTTTGGAGAACTCAGCCCCTGTGATCTCCCAGACTGGTGCTTCCTAAGGCAGAGGGCAACAATCGCAGAATGAGCTGACCCAACCTTACTTGGCCAATCCTCTCTCTGCTGCTCAATGCAGTTCACCATTAAAGGATAGGAGTTTGTGAGGGAGAACAGCCAGAATTCTGTGGGAGTTCTGCACAAGACTGGAACAGAATTCAGCACCCCAAGAATCTCAGCTTGGGTTCTGAAAATTCTAAAGGAAACTACTAGTCCTCATGGCCAAAGGTCTTGGGAGTACTGGGTGCAGAATTGTAGTGTATGAAGCATGCACATATAAACAGCCTGGATTATGCTCCCACTTCCTTGTTCTCAAGAAGTCTGAGAAACATTCATCGGCTCCCAATATACTTGAACAAGATTCTTTTTTCAACATGGTCAGGAGATCTGAGAGAAGTGGTTGTGGCAACATGGTGTGTGCTCTGAGTTCATAGGAAAACCCACTTTGGGTCTTTGATCCAGTGAAGAGGTAGGGCGCCAAATGAACAGATATGATTAAAAGGGACTTTTGACACACAACACAAATGCAAGCTGATGGCATCCTGTGCTCATTTAATTCATGTGAGTTCAACCATACGAAGACAGGATGGTTTCAAATTGTGCAAGTTAAATCCAAGCAAGGCAGACCTCTTTTTGAGCCGGGTCTGCTTGGGGTTATCTGTTACAAAAAGAGCTTTTAAGTTCTCCACTTTGATTGCTGGACAAGGCCCACTTGGCACACAGGCACCGGAAGTACAGAGGACTCTCTTGCTCTCCCCTACCCACTAGCCATGGGGCAGATCCAAGGGTTTAGGAATGTGCAATTTTTTGTATACAGTCGTACCTTGGATCTCAGACGCCTTGGCTCCTGAACAAATTGGCTCCCAAATGATCGAAACCCGGAAGTGAGTGTTCCAGGTTTTCAATGATTTTCGGAAGCCGACCATCCGGCGTGGCTTCTGATTGGCTGCAGGATGCTCCTGCAGCCAATTGGAAGCTGCACCTTGGTTTTCGAACAGTTCTGGGAGTCAAACGGACTCCCGGAATGCATTCTGTTCGAGAACCAATGTAAGACTGTATGTGGAATTTTAAAAACTGAACTACCCCCCCCAAAAAAAACCCACAAAGCTCCCATATAGAACAGTGGTTTCTCGACCAAGGATCTACTGTATTTTTCACTCTATAAGACGCACCTAGTTTTTGGAGGAGGAAAACAAGAAAAAATATATTCTGAATCTCAGAAGCCAGAACAGCAAGAGGGATCGCTGTGCAGTGAAAGCAGCGATCCCTCTTGCTGTTCTGGCTTCAGCGATAGCTGCGCAGCCTGCATTCGCTCCATAAGACACACACACATTTCCCCTTACTTTTTAGCAGGGAAAAAGTGAGTCTTATAGAGCAAAAAATACGGTAACTGGGTTCATATCTGCTTAGCTTCACCTATCTAGCCACACCAGACACTAACAATTCATTTACAGAACGCCCCCTGCCCACAACCTCTAAAAAAAGGTCCACATTGAAAATCGGAGCCCATTGTTACTTTTGCACAGGGACAATCCTATTCCTCTCCCCCTGCAGCTCCTGCCCCTCCCTCTCAGGCTGTTTTACCTTTGGATCTGGAACAATGAAGTCTGGGTAATAATTCTTATTTATTTTCAGCCAGCTTGGAATCTTACTGGGATCCTAGGAAGGAGAGAAAAAGACATAGGAAGTCACCTTCAAAATAATCACATTCCTTGAGCCTACCAGCTCATGGAGGTCCAGCATGCCCAGCATGCTCTTCTCACAGTAGCCAATCACAGATAACTGTTCTGGGAAGCCCACAAAACAAGACTGGAGTGCAACAGTGCTGAAAGGACCGTTGGAAGCAGCCATAGGCTGAGTCATGTCATTAATCCATCTAGTTCAGTGTTGTCAAAATGATCAAGGGGAAGGAGTGACACCCCTCTGAGGAAAAACTGCAGCGAGCATCTGGGACTTCTGAGCTGAGAGAAAAGACAAGGAAGACGTGACATGAGAGAAGTTAAAAACATTATGCAGGGCATGGAGAAACACTAGAACGTGTGGGCATCCAATGAAGCTGAATGTTGGAAAATTCAGAAGGGGTAAAAGAAAGGACTTACTCATGCAGTGCATAGTTCCTGCAAGAAGCAATGAGGCCACCAGGTGGATGGCTTTAACAGATGATTGGACAAATTTGTGGAGGAGACAGCTATTGATGGCTACTACTAGTTCTGATGGCTATGGTCTGCCTCCATGGTCAGAGGCAGTGATGCTTCTGAATGCCAGTTGCTGTAAAACTGCAGGAAGAGGAGAGCACTCTTGTGCTCAGGTCCTGGCTTGTGGGTTTCCTGCTCAGACATTTGGCTGGCCACTGTGAGAACAGGATGCTGGCCTAGATCGGCCATTGGACCTGTTCTCATGTATGCCGACTTGACAGCAGCTTTCAAAGGTTTGAGAATCCCTGCAACCGACACTCGAGGGCTGTGACATCTCCGGGCTGCAAACCTTGCTGATCTTCACCATGTCCAGCTCCTTTTGCAGCCGGGCCAGCGTGGCGTCATCATGGCCGCCGGCACATTTGGTCACCGTGCACCACTTTTGGCTGTCGGGATCGTAGCAGCCCATGAGAAAGATGGACATCATCCCCCCTGCAGCAGAGAGAGGGAGGGAAACGCGGTCCCTGCTTTAGAGCAGCTCAACTGGAAAAGCAGACCTTATATCTCATGGACCGCCACCAACTAGATTGGTTGCAGTGATGGGGTGGGGGTGGGGGGAGGAAATTTCCCAGGCTTCTCAAGTGGTCCTCTGAGGCTGGTTTCTAAGACACCCACCTTTGCTCCCTTGGCCGTAGAAGGCACCCAAGACCACCAGGTCTGCCGTGTCAGCCATTGCCCCCTCGTTCAGGTAGTCCTTCTTCACCTTGAGCCAGTGGCGTTTTCCTGGCTCATAGAGGCTCTGCACAGGCCAAAGCAAGAAAGAAGGGGCGGTTGGCCAGAGCTCTCTAAAGCGTATCACATCCAGGGCATGTTTAAAAACAAAAAACAACCTCCTAGTCCTTATGCTTGAAAAATAGGCATTGAAGCTCTAGAACAATGCCAGCAGATAGCTGTGAAGTTGGAAGAGGCAGAGGGAAGAGAGAGACGATTTCTAGATGGAGATCTTCAGTTTAACCAACATTAGCACCTCACTTTCCTGTCTAAAAAGTAATCAAAATGTGCCCCGTTCGACTGCTTCAATCTGTGGAGCTGTCACTTTTACATGTGCAGCATAATGTCTGTTGCACACTCGAGAGAAACTGATAGTTTAGTGTGATGCCCCTAGTCTCTGGAACTTCCTGCCTCTTGATATTAGGCAGGCACTTACGTTGTGCAGTTTGATGCCTATTAAAACCTTTTTGCTTAGCCAAGCCTATCTCGACAGGTAATTTTATGTTTGTTTCTTTTATCTATGATCATTTTATTATGTTTACGGGTTTTATTGCCAATTTTAATGAATATTTTGTACCATTTTATGTAAACCACTTATTAATTTTTTAAAAAGAAATCAAGCTGATGAACCAAGTAAAATAAATTGTCTGGTGTGTGCATCAAAAACACAAGGATACATGCCTTCACATCTTTCAGCACCAAACCCTCCAGCCCCTCACGGATGACCCGGTTGATCATATCAGCAAGGTCCGAAGCTTTCTGAAAGAGAAATAGCCAAGTTAAAAAGGATTACCAGAGGGGGAGTGACTGGCTGTGTTAGTTTCTTGCAGGAATAATAATAATAATCAGAAGGAACAAAATCCAGAACTGTAAAACTCTTTCTATCAAGAATGGAATGTAAGGAAGTCACTCTGTCCCCATCCTACCTAGGTTGTGCTGATTTTCTACTTCAGTCAAATCTGGACGAAACAGAAAAGAACTGTCTGGATTCCCGAACACTGTGGACATTATTAGGCTAATGATGGTAGGCTCCTCAGAATACTGAGCTCATTTTTGTTGGTGGCGATTTGAGAGTCTTCAATGTTCCCCATGGGGACATTTCCAAGCGTTTCCAGCTCACAGTCTGGAATGGCACCCACCGTGACGTGCTTCATCTCCGAGAAGAGGATTCGGTTGGGGATTTCCACCATGTTATCATAGAGAAACTTGCGGCGCTCACGGAGTGGCCTGGAGAAAACAGGGCAGAGATGGAGAGGGATGATGAGAAAAACAGGTTTCAGGACGAAATGGGACTAACTTTATTTAATTTTTATTTATTTCATGAAATGTAGACATTAAAAGAATAAAACAGTGCAATAGCCAATAACAACAGTAAAAAAACAACTATTTAAAACATTCAAAGAATAATGAAAACCAAAGATATGCTAAAAACCAGATTAGAACACAGATCAACATTCTACATATCTGGGTAGGCTTGCCTAATCAAAAGTGTTTTTCACAGGTGTGAAAAAGAGGACAGTAAAGGTGCCTCCCTGATGTCAATAGGCAGGGAGTTCCAAAGTGTGGCTGATGCCGTCGCACTAAAAAGTCCAATTTCTTACAAGTGCATAATGAGTATTATATGGCACCTGTAGCAGGGCCAGTTCTGCAGATCAAAGAGAATAAAAAGGAACAGATATGGTCTTGAGTTATACTGAGAGAATGAGACCCACCTGTCCATCAGACTGACGTCATTGAAGTAGATACAGTCAAACACAAAGAGACAGACGTTGGCGTCCTGGAAAGCTGCTTTCTGCAGAGAGACAGTGATGTGTTAGAACACAGATTGTATTTGGGGTTGAAGAATGAAATCCTGTAGAGCTAGGCAGAAGCTCTTCCATTTGGCAAGGCCCACAGTCTTCCCTGGGTCTCCTTGCTGCCTCTCCTCCTCGGCCCGCCTTTCTCCACTGTGACTGGCCACAGCCTCTCTCCCTGTGCCTTGCTGGACTGCAGGTCCCCTTATCCCTGACCATTAGTCATGCTGGCTGGGGCTGATGGGAGTTGGAGTCCACTTTGTGCAGCTCACAGACAGGGCTTCAGATCCTCCCATGGCTGCTCCCTGCCCCCCTCTCGGAACTTCACAGAATCAAAGAGTTGGAAGGCACCCAAAGGGTCATCTAGCCCAACTCTGTGCAATGCAGGAATCAGTTTTGTCTAAGAAACTGAACTCTGTCAGACCAAAGACAGTGCCTCTGTTCAACCCAGTGAGCTGTTCCACAGATGATCAAACCAACCATGGCTCACTGCTTCAAACTTTGCTGGCAAAGTGCTTGATGAGTGTCTGGGGGTGAGGTGGTCAGAAAACCCACAGTTAAGGAGGCAGGCTGGATTTGCATGTTAAATTGAGATGCCAGTAAAAAACACAGCTTCAAATTGTGGTTTTCTGGCAGTAAACAAACCACAGTTAAAATACTGGACAGAATTTGCAAGTAACATTAAACCAAGGTTTAATGAACCATAGTTGAAGTAAATCTTGACCTCTCTGCAGGTGAGGTGTCCCTAAATTCTGTCTTTCTGAAGTTCTCCCCATCTTTCCTGAATCTCTAAGCTGTCAGTTTCAGTGGTCGATCCCATGAGCTGCATGAGAACGGGGAGAAGGAAAATTCTGGTCTTTCTACATATGATACCCAATGCTATAACCCACCAGCGTGTCTTGCCACTGTCTGCCCCACAACCTAAGCTTAGCATCCCCCAAACTGGTGCCCCCTAGATGTTTTCAACTACAGATTCCATCTGCTGTTACTTGCTGTGTTTTAATAAAATCAACCTGCTTTGCAATGAGTTGGGTCATTTCGTCCATTCCTGGGCAAGGAGAGATTATAACCACACACCTTGTGCACTCCAAGTGTTCCAAAGGGAAGGGGCTTGGCTGTCTTGTTGTCTATTAGAAGAACTTCTGCATCCAGGATCATGCTGTGTCCCCCTGGGAAAGCCTTGGGGATGAAGTCCTTGAAATGGGCCACCTGGTTTAAACATAAGCACATCATGAGATCAGAGTTTCTTGCCAGGGTCGTTCCTCCTGTTAGGGAGAGTCAGATGATCACTTCAGGCAGCAGAACCTGAGAAAACAGGGGCTCCTAGTTCCCCAATACTAGCGGAACATGCCAGGTATGTGATATTGGTAAGCAGCCAGCCACTTGTTTCTACAGGAAGCGACCCAAAGAGAACAAAGGGGCAAGCCTGGCTTGTTGGCTTCTCCAACACAATAGTTAGCCAGCACTGCAGGACTCTTTCCTATACCCTCAGTCTAAAAAACTTCCAATGAAAGGTATCCTCCAAGCAAGTATTCATTACATTAAGTTAACCTTCTGCTGCTGCTTACTCCAAACACTGGAGTGGTGTAAAGAGAGTGTGGCACAATAGTTAGTGTCAGACTAGGGCTTGGGAGATCAAGGTTCAATCCCCCCCCCCCACACACATTGAGTGATTTTGGGCCAGACACTGGTTCTCAGCCTAACCTACCTCACAGGGTTGTTGTGAGGAGGAAATGGGGGAAGGGACCATGTAAACCACCTTGAGCTCCTTGTAGAAAAAGGTGGGATAGAAATGCAATCATAATAAAGTAACAGAAGGTTCCACTGACCTTGTGTGGAAGGACAGGTTTCAAGCTGCGACTGAAGTAGCTGAAGTGGTCGCCTTTCTTGTGCACCTGGACGCGCTCCCCGTCGTACTTGATCTCCGAGTACATCCCGTTGGGGCACTTCTTCATGGCGTACTCGATGGACTTACAGGCCTCGGCCTTGTGGGAGAAAGGAGAAGAAGGAAAATCCCACCTTATGACTTTTAATTGCATGCAGATCTACAACACAGGAAGCTGCTTTGTATTGTGCCAGAACATGGGTCCACCTATCTCTGTACTGTCTACACTGACTGGCAGCAGCTCTCCAGGATTTCAGGTAGGAGCCTCTCCCAACCCTAGTGGGAGATTCTGGGGGTTGAACCAGAGACCGTCCGCCTGCAAGGCTGATTCCCTAGTCCTGATCTATGTCCCTTCTCCTTGTACAAGCTAGGCACAAGTTGTCTTCTACTGTGCAGACCCAACACCCCATGTAAAACAGTATTGTCTATGCCAAAATCCAACAGCAATCCTCCAGCTGCTCAGGCAGAGATCTTCTCCAATCCTCTCCCTTCCACCCGAGGTGTTGAGGTATGATCCTGCGACCTTCTGCAACAACTTGGTGTCCTCTGGAGGTCTCATACTACAACTCCAATCAGCCCAGCCAGTGTAGCTGACAGGACTGTGCAATATCTGCTTTCCAACAGCATGATATACCAATATATCACAATGTCTGAAATAAGGATGGAGCTATGTAGAGGCATTGGCTGGCTTCACGTTTCCCCCCACATTGTGGTTTTTGCATAGCGCGCGCGCGCACACACACACACACACACACACACCATGATTAACAGTTTATTGCCAGTTCAAAAATTATGAAATTGATCTAACATTATGGACTTCAAACAAGTTTTGGGCGATATACTGATATATCACCCAGCCCTAGTGACTGATGTGAACTGTAGTTGGAGACATCTAGAACAGTGTTTCCCAACCTTTTTTGGGCAAAGGCACACTTGTTTCATGAAAAAAATATCGAGGCACACCACCATGCCAGATGGGGAAAGGTCACTTTTTACCTATGTAAAAAAAAAAAAAAAGGAACAGCATAGAAGGTAATGGTAAGCTATAGCTTGTTTAGCTTATACCTAAATCCGACACTGATTGGTCTCCCTTCCAAGGCACTCCAGGTCCCACATGAAAGCGAGCCCCCAGCAAGGCCTCGACGGCCTGCAAGGCGCTTCCCCTTGCGAGTGGGAAACGGACGGGCGGCGGCCCGAGCACGACCTGGCGCCCTCTCAGCTCAGTGAGCACGACCTGAAAGCTCTGGCCGCCTCCCTGCACGCCCTCCCGGACCTGGAGTACGGCGGCAGCAGCGCGCCTCCTTCGACTGGCCCCGACGGCAACCGCGAGCGGCCCCGTCGGCGGGCCTCGGCGGCGGACCTCCTGCAGGACAGCTCCGGCTTCGCGCCAGACTACGAGGGCTTCGAGTACCGGGGCGACCCTTACGAGGAGGTGGAGCCGCTGCGGAACCTGCCCGCCTTCGAAGCGTGCTCGCCGGCCTCGTCCGAGTCCAGCATCGACATCTGCTTCCTGAGGCCCGTCCACTTCACCAACGAGCCCGGCAGGACGGAGCGCACGCTGCAGCCGCTGCCCAAGAGCGCGGCGCCGACGCCGCAAGCCAGCGGCACCTACAAGCGCGAGGTTTTCCGCAGCAAAGGCAAGCAGCTGAGCCGCTCGCTCAAGGAGTTCCCGCGCAGCAGCGGAGGCGGCTCCGAAGGCATCGCCAGCAGCAGCGGCAGCCGCCTGCCGGCCCCGACGGAGAGGGGCTTCCCGGCCCACGGCGCCCCCTCCGCCACCTCCCGGAGCTCCCAGCAGCACCACTTCCCGCCGCCGAGAGGAGCGGGCGACCAGCCCAGCTTTCTGGAAGTAAGGAGAGCAAAAGGCAAGGGCAAAGGCGCTTCCTAGCCAGGGTCTAAGCGTGCCTATGTGGGGCACGTTACAGCCCCGTGACGTCAGCGCCACGCAGGCAGCCAGGCAGGCAGACGGCGAGAGCCCCGCGCTGGGCGGCCTCTCCTCGCCGCCGCCGTCCCGCCTCTCGCCGCCCGACTCGCCCGCCTCCCTCCCACGGCACACCAGGCAACGTGTCGCGGCACACTAGTGTGCCGCGGAACAGCGGTTGGGAAACACTGATCTAGAAAACACCAGGTTGGGGATAGCTCTCTCCTTCTGAAAAAGGGATTCTCAGCACTTTAGAAGACTCGCCTGCAGATCACAAGACCTCTCCCTCCTTGGAAGCAGCTCCGGATTTATACACCTGTCCTACTCTTCCCCAGCTTCTGGCATCCAGTTGGGCACTGTGAGAACAGAATGCTAGGCTGGATGGACCCCCCCCCTTTGGCAGCAGCCAGGCTCTTACATTGCTGAATGGACTGTGGTCCACGCAAGCTCATCTCACAAAAAGTGCCACTAGATTCTTCCTTGCTTTAGCCTTCATTAAAAGCCAAACAGTTGACAGAGATGGGGACAGGAGGGCCTCTAAAGGGAGCTCCAAGGGCTGGATGAGGAGACCACCAGGTCACAGGGTTTGGGGTTGTTTCTTTTTACCAGCATGGGTTGAACGGGGGTCATCAGCGTGGCCTGGACACTGAGAGTCCTCTTTAGGCCTGGCACCTTCTGGGACTCCTGCTGGTTCCTCAGCACCCTTTCAACCACGTCGTGGAGGTTGCGCGAGGCTTTGAAAGCCTCGTAAGCATTTGGGTCCAAGGCATCCAACCTGAAAGGAAAGGAGAAGGCAGGGAGTCTCATATATTATTTTCCTATAAAATGAGATGAAGTCATAGCAGAGAGGGGATATCGATGGCTACCAGCCACAATGGTTCTGCTCTGCCTTCACTTTTGGAGGCAGCAATGCTTCTAAATATGAGTTGCTGGAAGTCACAGGATGGGAGATGGCTCTTTTTGCTTGGGATGTACTTGAGGGTGGACCGCTAGCCTGAACCAGCAGGTTTTCTGAAGAGGGCTGTGCGAGGTATAAGACCACAGAATAGCTGAAGGAAAACTGAGGCCTGGATATTTAAAGTGCAATATTTATCACCTCCCTGTTTGTGGAATTCTCTCCCCAGGGAGGCTTTTGTTGCATAGCTTTAGATGCCAGGCAGAAAACATCCCTTTTTCAATCAGGCCTTTCTCTCTTCATTATCTCTGTTCTTCTTGAGTGGGTGGTATGTTTTAATCCTGCCCTTTCAAAAATGTCTTTTAGATACAGTCGTACCTTGGTTCTCAAACGGAATCCACTTGACTTCTGAAAACATTTGAAAACCAAGGCACGGCTTCCGATTGGCTGCAGGAGCTTCGTGGGCTCAATCAGAAGCCGCGGAAGCCGTGTTGGACTTTTGGAAGCCGTGTTGGCTTCCAAAAAATGTTTGCAAACCAGAACACTCACTTCCGGGTTTGCGGTGTTTGGGAGTCAAAATGTTTGAGTCACAAGGCGTTCGAGAATGAAGGTACAACTGTATATTGTTGCTGGAGTCAACATATGTTTGTTTATATACTGAAAGTTGCTTTGTGTTACACCTTGGCAAAGAAGTCATCAATAAATACAATTAACAGTAATAATAGTAATAAATTTCTACATACAGTCATACAGTGGTGCCCCGCAAGACGAATGCCTTGCAAGACGAAAAACCCGCAAGACGAAAGGGTTTTTCGTTTTTTGCGTCGCTTCGCTAGACGAATTTCCCTATGGGCTTGCTTCGCAAGAAGAAAGCCCATAGGGAAATCTCCGGGGACCTCTTTTAAATGCAGGCGGTGGGGAGCAAAGCCTTTCCCCCCCCCCTCCGGACTTCAGAAGAGGTCCAGGAACGCCGGCGGGGGGCGAAAGTCTTTGTTCCCCCCCCTCCGCCAGCATTTTAAAAGCGGTCCGGGATAGCAGGGAAGCGCTTCCCGCTATCCCGGACGGCTTTTGAAGGCAAGGCCGGCGGGGGGCGAAAGTCTTTGCTCCCCCCTGCCTGCCTTCCCGGGAGAGCGGAAAAACGTGCTGCGATTCTCCGCTCTCCCCGACGGCTTTTGAAGGCAAGCGGGGGGGGAGCAAAGACTTTTGCCCCCCGCCAGCCTTCAGAAGAGGTCAAGTCTTTGTCCCCCCTGCCTGCCTTCCCGGGGGCTTTTAAATCGCTGTCCGCCCCCTTAAAAAGGCTGTCCGGGGCGATCTTAAAATGCTGGCAGGCGGCAGCGCTGTCGCCTGCCGGCATTTTAAAAAACCTTGGGACAGCGGAGAAGTCCTCTGCTGTCCCGGGTTTTTTTAAAAATGCTGGGGGTGGGAAGAAAAGCCCTTGTCCGCCCCCCCCCAGCCTTCAGAAGAGGTCGGGGGACAGACTGTCCCCGGACCTGGTCTGAAGGCGGTTTCCATAGGAACGCATTGATTGATTTTCAATGCATTCCTATGGGAAACTGTGCTTCGCAAGACGAAAAACTCGCAAGACGAAAGAACTTGCGGAACGAATTAATTTCGTCTTGCGAGGCACCACTGTACCTTGGATTCCAAACGCCTTGGTACTCGGGATGTTTTTGCTCCCGAACACTGCAAACCTGGAAGTGAGTGTTCTGGTTTGCAAACATTCTTTGGAACCCGAATGTCCGGTGGCGTTTTCGCGGACTTCTGGAATGGATTTTGTTCAACTTCCAAGGTACGACTGTATTTATTTAAAAATTGTGTACCACTGAATCATAAAAGAAAGTCAAAGTGGTTTACAGCAATAAAACCATAATTGTTGCACCATTAACCAGAAGGATCTTTTCTTAATTGGCTGCATAGGCCTAGCAGAATAGAAACATTTTCAGCAGGCGTTCCAAAAGCTGGCACAGAAGGCGTTTGCTGAATCCCCATTGGCAGAGCACTGCACAATACTGGGCTGATGACGCTATATGTATTTGTATTTAATGCAGTTATATCCCATCTTTTTTTCCAAGCGGCTCAGGGTGGTATACATGGTTCACCAAACCTACTCCTTTAATCCTCACATCAGCCCCGTGAGGTAGGTTAGGTTGGGAGACAGTGAACGTCATGGCTGAGTGGGATTTGACTCCTGGTCTCCCAGGTCCTAGTCCAACACTCTAACTGCTATGCCACACTAAAATCTTGGTCGCTGTGGCTATTGAGAGTTGGGAGAGCAGCAGGTTCTCTAGCTCCATTTCAAAATGAGCCCAAGCGGTCTTCTTCTATGTCTCCATCACATTCCATTTTTAGACTTCTGCATTATTTCTGGAAACGACATACACACACAGAGAGCTTACACATGTTTGGCTCCAGCATTCATTTTCAAGTCATGCTTTATCAACCGGATGATGCACTTCAGGTCATTGGCCGTGCACCTGAAAATTAAAAAACACACCATAAAAAACAATCATAAAACAAGATCATGAAGCATAACATTAATCACTGGAGATTTTATCAGCTGCAAACTGGGCACTTGTTTACTTAAAAAACTTAATCATAAGGAACATGCAACTTGCAGTGCTGAAGATCAAAATAGATGCAACAGCAACCTACCAAGACAGCCTGTAAAGGAAGGGGCAGCAGGGAGAATGCTGAGCCCCCCTCCCACGTCTATGCAGATTATTTCTCCCCAGTGATTTTTTTTCCTTGTTGGATCAGTCCAGTGGCCCATCTAGTCCAGCAACCTGCTCTGCCAGTAGTCAGCCAGATGCTCCAATGAGAAGCATGCAAGCAGGAGCCAAGCACAGCAGCACTTTCCCCTTCCTGTGGTTTCCAGGCAGAGCATAGCCACCACAGCTAGTAGCCATCAATAGCTCTCTCTCCTCCATGAATTTCTCTACTTCTCTTTTAAAGCCATCCAGGTCAGTGGCCATCACTGCCTCCTGTGGGGGAGGATTCCATAGTTTAACTATGTGCTGAGTGAAGAAGGACTTTCTTTTATCTGTCCTGAATCTCCCAACACTCAGCTTCATCGGATGACCACAAATTCTAATGTTATGTGACAGGGAGAAACACTTTCCTCTGTCCACTTTCTCCACGCCATGCATAGTTTCACAAACTTCCTTCTCGTTACCTTTTCTCTAAAGTAAAAAGTCCCAAATGCTGCAATCTTTCCCCATAGGGGATTTGCTCCATTCCCTTGATTGTTTTGTTGCTATCACTGCACAACCAGGATTAGAAAAGCACCAAAACAGTCTTCCATTCACACATGTAAACAGATCCCTGCTTCTGCAAAAGCAAGCTGGCAACTTGTGCTGCCGCTTCAGAATCTGTCCTTTGAGCAGAACCTGCCGTGGTCTTCCTCTAACCTGCTGCCTTCCAGACGTTGTCAGACTACAACACCCATCAATTCCAGCTGTCAGCTAAACTGATGGTAAGGAATTATGGGAGCCCCAATAACACACTGGAGACCTGGGGAAGTTCCTCCCCTCTAGCTTGATCTCCCTAGCCAGGAATCTCAAACCTCTTACTGTACCTGTTTGCAACATCCTGCAGCAAGCTTTGTTGGTCGTCCTCTTTGGAAAGCTTAGAGAGCTGTGTCAGGAAGTCATCAACCTCTTGGATCGTCAAGAGGCTCTTGGCAGCTGGGGGGCAGGATTTGCTCTGCTCAAAGAAGATCCGCACAGTCTCAGACACGTCACCCTGTTTAAAATAAAATCATAGACTAAATCACACAGGGAGGGGAGTCTTTTCACAAAATAATAGAAATGTAGGATTTGAAGGGACCCTGAGAATAATCTAGTTATCTAATCCATTCCTCTGTAGTGCAGAAAACAGCTAGAGAATTCCTGGAAGATAGACATCCAACTTCAGTTGAAAAACCTCCAGTGAAGGGAAATCCACCACTTCCCAAGGTAGTCTATTCCATTTCAGAACAGCTCTTACTGTCAGAAAGCTACTCCTGATATTTAGTTGGAATCTCCTTTCTTGTCATCTGAATACAGTGATTCAGGTTGTCCTCCCTGGAGCAGCAGAAAACAAGCTTGCTCCGTCTTCCATGTAACAGCACTTCTGTCCTCCAGGCTGAACATCCCCAGCTCCCTCAACATTTCCTCAAAAGGCTTGGTTTCCAAACCCTTGATCATCTTAGTCTCCCTCCTTTGCACACCTTCCAGCTTGTCAATATCCTTCTTAAAATGTAGTGCCCAGAACTGGACACAGGACTCCACGTGGGGTCTGACCAAGGCAGAATAGAATAGTCCTACTGCTTCCCCCAATCTGGACACTAGACTTCTATTGATGCAGCCTGGATTAACATTCTTTTTTTCTCTGCATCGTTCTGATGACTCATATTAAGTTTGTGATCTACTAAACCAGTGGATCCTTTCCCCATGTACTGCTGCCAAGCCAGGTGTCCCCCATCCTAAATGTGTGCATCCGATTATTCCTGCCTAAGTGCAGAACCTTACATTTGTCTATATTGAAATTTATTTTGTTAGTTTGGGGCCAGTTCTGCATCTTGAATCCTAGTTTTACACCAACACCTCTCTCTGTTCTCCATCCAGGCAAGCCAGAGCCATGAGCAGAGTTCAATGACCCATCCCAGCCAGGCCAAAACACTCAAGGATAGCTGATGGGGGTGTGTCTTGGGGAGTGTCCTGAGGGCTTGACGGACAGGCCTGGAGGCCCAAGATTCAAGACCATTACACAGCAAACTCATTCCTCACTTGTTCAAGGTCTCGGACCATGTCCTCCTGGCTGCAGCCAAATATCCTGCTGAAGAGCTTTACGATCTGCTTGTCATTCAGGTTGTAAACACTCTTTATGACCCCCGGCAACAGCAGCTTGACTGTCAGGTAGAGATCCCCATGGAAGCCATCTGGGTACAAGGAAAGAGGTAAGAATGGACAGCCTGGCCTCCGTGGACCACATTTGCACATAATGAAGAGGTCTCTGGAAAACCCACATCCCTAATCACAGCAACCCAAGCTTATCACAGATGAATATTTAATCTTTATTGCTGATTTTACATCTGACTTCAACGTCTTTGTTATTTCTATTTTCATCATCTAAGTCACTTTGAGTGCAAAACAGTAACTAATTGTTACCCTTTTGAATGTTATTGTGCTATGATCCTCCTTAGTGGGTTGTGCAAACTGCTATTCAGAAAAATGCTTTTTGTAGGGTTGGAGGCACTGGGAATGAGCTTATGGAACAAAGGGGGCAGTGGCCTGAAAGCGTTTGGGGACCACTGACATATAGCATGCATATACTGTATATTACATCACCAGGATGAAGAAACAAACTGTGTTCCACCTGTCCTATTTGGCAAATCACTCATATCTGATAAACAATAATATGGGGGGTTACTGGGATTTTTTGTAATCAGGTATTTTGTGTTTTTCTTTTTGTATTTTTCTGTTGTAAACCGCCTTGTGATCTTCAGATGAAGGGTGGTATACAAATTTAATAAATAATAATAAAAAATAACTTCATACATTTGAGCCTGCCCTCTACATCAACACAAACGCTCCCAATTTTTTAAAAAAGAGAAAGGGAGAAGGAATTGTACCTCCACTGGTTCCCTTCTGCAGGAAGTCCTGGATGATCTGGGTCTTGACGTTGTAGCTAGGCTTGTCGGCTACCATAGCGCAAAGCTTCCTGAATTCCCGCAGCAAACAGTCCTTGTGCTTTGGGTCACTCTTCTCCGTGGACAAGCTGGGCTTGCGGGGAGATGCAGAAGCCACTTCATCAGAGCTGCCCGGCTTAGCTGTGCAGAAAAAGGAGAACATCAGGGAAAGATACCACTGACTGACATGGCCTGCGATTTCCCACCCACCCCAAAACATTTATTTGCACTTCTGGCCCATCCTATCCTGAGGACCAGGTGCAGGTAACAGCACCTGAGTAGATCCAAGGCAGCGTTTCTCAGATTTGTTGTTCCTGGATTAAAACTGAAGATGATGAAGGCTCCAGCTCTCCATAGCCCTAACCAGCTTGCCCAACAATTCAGGGATATAGTCCAGCAACATCTGGAGGGCGCCACGTTGGCTGTGTTTTACCAGGATGTCTGCTGCAGATCACCATCGGCAAATGGTTTGGAATGTCAAATCAGCCAGCCTGATCCTAGGCCTGGGTGATCGGAAGGAAGTCATGCTCAATAGGGATCGCTTCCAGGAGCGTGTATCACAGAAGTGGCTAGCCTGCAGCCCTCCAGATCTTGTTGGATGACAACACCCATCAGCTCCAGCCACAATGGTCAGAGATAATGTGAGTTGCAAGGTGGGCAAGGCTCGGCCAAAACAGCTTCATAGGCCAAATGGGGAAGCCCAGCAGGTCAAAACAAGTTGGCAGGGCAGAGGTTTCCCCATCCCTGTCTGTAGAGAATGTGAACAGAGGTACATTTTTCTACCTCTTTCATACCTTAGGATTGAAGCTGATGGGCAGCAGATTCAGAACAGATGTTAGAAAATGACATTCACTCAGCACACTTAACATATGGAATTTCCTTGTGATGAGATGTGGTGATGCCAGCTGGCTTAGCTAGATTTAGACCAGTCCAAACCACTTACCCACTTGCCATAGGCGACAAGGAATTCTTTGTAGGCAGGCAAGCTGGCTGGAGGGAGGGACGGCGTGTTCCATCCTTCCTCCATTGCCAGTGCAGAACAGGTGGGCTGCCAGAGAAAAAAGGCCCTTCCTCTGCACCCAGGTAAGAAATGTAGCAGACCAATGGAGAGACCTGTAAGCCCCACCCCCTCCAGCAGACTGGTATACTTTTGTGGGCTTACTTACAAGGCAGAGTTAGACAAATTCACAGAGATGATGGAGGAGGAGGAGGATGAGTCTACCAACATATTGGCTACAATAGCTAAATGGAGCCTTCATGTTCAGAGGCAGTCTACCTCTGAATGCAAGTTGCTGAGATGCAACTACAAGGGAGGGCTGTAGCCTTTTGTGTGAGGTGCAAGATACAGAAACAGATGGACCCTTTGGCTTAATCCAGCAGGGCTCTTCCTGCATCCTTAAGACTCTTGCCAAATCATCAGTTAATGAAGACTATCAGCAGATGGCCTAAATGTTAAAACCCAGCTCATTGGACATGGATTGGCCACATCCAAGAGCACCTGCAGACTTCCCCACAGAACCAAATGTAAGACTCTGAGCTGGAAATGCTACCAATGAATCACAACCAAAAGAAAGAGGCCCGTCCATCTCTTATGCACCTGTAAACCCTGAAAATTTCTTTGGTGATGGATCAGAAGAAGCTGCCGGCATTTTCTTGGGGGAGGTGATTTGACCACTGGAAGAAATCTTCGCCTGGACGGTGGCCTTTTTCTTCGGAGTGTTTGCAGCTTTGGAAGTAAGATCTGTGAAGATATGAGGGGTCAAAGGTTAAAGGCCTAAGGAGCCATATAATTTATTCTACACCTCTACAGGTCTTGAGTAATACAGTGGTACCTTGGGTTAAGTACTTAATTCGTTCCGGAGGTCCATTCTTAACCTGAAACTGTTCTTAACCTGAAGCACCACTTTAGCTAATGGGACCTCCTGCTGCTGCCGTGCCGCTGGAGCACGATTTCTGTTCTCATCCTGAAGCAAAGTTCTTAATCCGAGGTACTATTTCTGGGTTAGCGGAGTCTGTAACCTGAAGCGTATGTAACCCGAGGTACCACTGTACATGTTCAGAGAAACATGCCCTCCCCTTTTCTAAAAATTTAAGAAACTACTAGCAAAAGTGATTTGACATGTATCTGGTCCTCAACTCAAAATCCAAACGTAACACAGGCAACTTGTGACAAATTGGTTAATTATGGGCAGGATCCTATTGGCAAAGTAATGGAAGATGACTGGCAGGTTATTGTTGGGACTAGAAGACAGGAGGAGGAGAACCCTGTGCACCACTTTGAGTTCCATGGAAACGTGGGATATAAATGCCATAAAAACATAAAATAAACACAAGGACAGGAAGAAACATCAGGCACAGAATAATTGCCACGGACTAGAAGGAGGAGGATATAGTTTGAGTTCCACATTTGTAGTTTTATATATCATTTAATGTGTCAACACAAACTGAAGTTATGAATATAGCAGTTGTTGTACAAGGGATTAATATGATGACTGGAATGTAATGGAAATTAATAAAATTTTGGAATGCAGAAATAAAGCAAATAATCAAGCCATCAATTCTAGAATGGGGGCCCCACCTTATTTTAATTATATAATTCAGTATTTGAATGATTGGCATTAATAACTGTATTATAAATTGGTATTGCTATAATAAGGGACGTGGGTGGCACTGTGGGTTAAACCACAGAACCTAGGGCTCAGAAGGTTGGAGGTTTGAATCCCCACGACGGGGTGAGCTCCAGTTGCTCAGTCCCTGCTTCTGCCAACCTAGCAGTTCGAAAGCACATCAAAGTACAAGTAGATAAATAGGTACCGCTGTGGCGGGAAGGTAAATGGCGTTTCTGTGCGCTGCTCTCATTCGCCAGAAGCGGCTTAGTCATGCTGGCCACATGACCCGAAAGCTGTACGCCGGCTTCCTCGGCCGATAAAGCGAGATGAGCGCCGCAACCCCAGAGTCATCCGCGACTGGACCTAATGGTCAGGGGTCCCTTTACCTTTACCTTATTGCTATAATGAGGCCATTATTGGATTGTAATTGAAATCTAATAAACATCATCATCAAAATAAACAAATAAAAAATAATAATTTGCAACGCTAGTACTAATAATATGCATGAATGTGGCTATCTTTAAGTAGCCAAGGCTCTGAATACTGGGCCACCCTATATAACTGCTCTTACCACCACCGCTTACCTGAGATGTGCTGGTTTATCAGCTCCTTCTCACTGTCCTGCAGCTCCTCCCAGCCCTCCAAGTCCGTGATGTCCTCAATCTTCTTTGTCGTCGCCCGGGCCCTCTCCAGCTTCTCGAAAATGCACTTGACGTGGTACCACTCCTTCATGTCCCCGCCGGACTCTGTGAATGGGTTGGGCACCACCTTCCCGATGCGCACCATCCCCTTGAGGATCTTCTCCTTGCACTTCTTGCAGCCCGCCGTGCCTCGCTTGGCGTAGTCCACACAGTAGCGCTGCTCTGCCATCTCGGAGACTGTGCACAGGGGCTTTGAGGGCCAAACGGGTAGCGGTGCTGGGAAGAGAAAGCCACGGGCAATGCACGGCTGGTACCACCAGCCAGCTGGAAATGGGGTGCTGCTGCTCCACAACCAGGAGCACCTGCGGAAGGCAACGATCTTTTGGAAACTGTGGCCAGCACGGGTATGAGCTGTCTGTGCTGAAAGCAAGGTGGTTTTTTCACTTTTGCTGAGGGTTCTGGCTGCCTTTAGGAGATGTACCCTGAGCAGAAAAGGCATGTAGTTTCCTGGGACTCAGCTACACAGCTGCAAATAAAACATTTTAAATGTGTTGTAAAGTGCAATATACAAATGTGACACCAGTTGGCGACAGTGAGCTATGCAAAATTCAATGTATTTTTCATAACTTTTTTTTTAAAAAAAGTAGTTTTACAGCGTTTTTATATGTGTGTAGATTCCACCCTGGTCTCCTTTTCTCTCACTGTGCTGAGCTAAGAGAAAAAAGGGAGGTGGTGGAGAAAGACACAGATAACTGTACAAATGGGGTCTAGGTAAGAAAAACTGAGGCCACGATCAACTTACTTGCATTTTTAAGAGACAACAGGGCTCTTGCAGACTCTGCTGAAAGGGGGAGTCACCATTACCCTTGGAGACATCATTCTTCCTCAATGAATGGAGACTTTTACTTGGGATCCATTTATTTTAAAAACGTATAAAGCCACCTTTTAAAGGGAAACCCTCTTGATACAGCTCCTAAACAATGGATCATCAAATACACATTTCATTTAAAATAAAAGACAATGTTCCAAACAACACTGAGCCTCGTAAGACCAAAAAACTGCAGTTTTTTTAAAAAATGAAACATCAGCAGAAAATACAGGCCTTAACTTCTACTTTTATCAAATTTCATATATTTCTATATTGTAATACTTCAAGAAATCCAACCCTCCTGAGAGATTTACACATGTGAGAGGCTGAAATTAGAAAACAGCATTTTAAAACTGTGGTTATTTTTGGCAGCTGTGAGGGAATTTTTTCCCCCTGGTGTGACAGTATTGTTACAAAACTCTCTCCCAGTCACACAGAAACTGGTTTGGTCAAGTGACTTTGTGGCGGCTGGCAGGGCAGAGGAAAGGGTAGGTGAGTCAGAGCCAAGACAGGCAGAGCCACTAATTCCACTTTTGTTCCCATCCTCCTCCCCACAACTGTGTTCTACAAGGGGCAACTAAGGAGGAAGAGGAAACTTGCAGGCAGGCCTGGACTGATTATAAGAAAGAAGGCAAGCAGAAGAGAGCTTCCATGGGTCTGACTTCCTTCAAGACTGGGAAGAGTTTTCTTTTTACAAATGGCATTTGAATGAACACTTGCACTTTAAACTGGCTGTTGTCAAATAACACTTCAGCGCTATTGAAGCTTAATGAAACTGGGTGGGTTTGCAGTTTTTCATCTTTTTATTTAAGTTAGTCCTGTTGCAAAACCAAAACACGTGTAATGGCTACAGTCAGTAGGAGAAATATACTGTATTACAAGCGACACGCAATTTCAGGGTTAACCCACGTGGAGCAGACACGCTTCTCTATTTAGTACACTCACAACCTAATCCCACCAACCCTGCCCAATGAATATTGGGAGAACCTCCCCACCACCTCAAGTCTATCTTAGGTCGGAAGAGAAGGGGGGAAAGGAGGCTCCAGGCAGAGAGAGAAAGAGACCCCTTGACAACAGCTCCGAGTCCCATTTTTACTCCTTCCTGCCCATCAAGCACCTGGTGGGCTGGGGGAAGCTTGGTGGCTACCGCGCATGCGCCATTTCCCCCCCCCACAGAGTGACGGTTGGGAGAGGGGAGCGCAAGCCACGCCCCCCTATGGGCGCCCATAACCATCACCTCAGGTCTAGGCTCCTTGAAAAAGGCGTCCCCTCGCCTATTTTCAACCAGCTCCCCACCTTCGCGGACACGCACCTTCCTTCAAGGGACCCCTTCAGCCTCGGCGAAGACCCCTTTTAAATCCGGGCATCTCCGGCGGCCCCTCTCCCTCGCGCTGCGGGCGCATGCGCACAGAACGTCGCATCGACCCCCGCGGCATGACGTCACCGCTCGTCCTAAGGTTCTTTGGAAGCAGGCAAGGCCGTGTCTCCGCTCCTGACCCGAGCAAGCCACGCCCTCTTTCCTCCTATTAACTCTTCACCTCCCGATTTCAGTGTGAATGCACACGAAAGCTTATACAGCACCAAGAACAAACTTAGTTGGTCTCTAAAGTGCTACTGGACATGTGTGTATGTATAATACACACACACACACACACACACACACACATATATAATCGATTCTGCTGTAAGCTTTGTTCTGCGTTTACGAAGCCTTAAAGCGGATCCAAGCTCAAAGTAACCAAACAAAACAGGCATTTGTCTATGTAGGAACGCCATAGCTTTAAGCATACGGAAAAGAACATTGGGAACTGTAGTTCACCACTCAGATCTACAGCTCCCAGGATTTTTGTGTGTGTGGTGGGTGCTTTAAAGGTGTTTTGTGTAGGCAAGTGAACTCTTTTAAGTGGCACTTGCTCCTAGTATGCATGGATCTAGCTGCAAAAATATTTTACTTATCTATTTATTGTATTTACAAATCACCCTCCTGCCAAGGCAACCAAGGCAGTCTACAGTTTTAAAGTAAGGGTGCACATTTCTTTAGAATTGGGTCCCAGTGAAATCAAGAGCAGTCCTCAGTGCTAAATGTGCTCTCCTGCCCAGCTCCAGTTGCAAGGCTAGTAATGAGAGTGGCAAGCTTCCACCCTTACTTGGGAGCATGTGAGAGACAGTGTGGTGTAATGGTTAGACTGTTGGGTTAGGACCTGGGAGGAGACAAGGATTCAAATCCCCACTAGGCCATGAGGCTCACTGGCTGATCATAGTGGCCCATCGCATATCTTAGCCTAACCTGTTTCACAAGGTTGTTGTGAGGATAAAATGGAGAAGAGGAGAACCATGTTTACCACCTTGAGTGTCTTAGAGGAAAAAGTGTCATACAAAACTTAATAAATAAAATGGATAATAATAAAGAAGTACCACTGAACTCAGTGGTGCTGACTTCTGAATAAGCAGGATATGGATCCAGCTGCTAAGAATGTGTCGGAGCAAGCCCCATTGAAATCCACAATGTTCCTTAAGAGACATGCATGGGTTGGCCCACCCATGAGGCAAGGTGAGGCAACAGGTAGAACTGAAGTTTCATGAGCACATAAGCAGAGGCTGATGGTCCATCTTGTCTAGCATCCTATTCTCCCAGTGGCCAACCAGATGCCTCTTATGAGAAGCACAAAAGAAATAATAATAATAATAAAAACCAAACGCAAAATTTGAAATTGGCTATTATGTAGCTTAACAGTGGAAATCGTTTCACATATTTATCGCACTTATCTAGATTGCATCTCTCCTTCTGAAGCTGGCCTGGTTTTAGCAAAGATGTGACGAGAGCTCCCATCATTTTGTCAGCTTCCAAACGTGCCTGCAAAGTTACCTGGAGAGGAAATCTTAAACGCAGGCAATTTTATGCTCGAGATTGACGCTCGGAGGTGTGCTCTCTGATGCCACGTCTAAAGGTTTCTATCCTTTTTTCTGATTTCTATGGAAACGTCACCCAAAAAGCTTTCTTCTAATTTTGTTTCTTCCCTGAATTTGAAGCTAATAGAGTCTCATTTTCTTTCTCCCAGAAAGTCATCCAGCATCAATCTGCACAAATAGTGTTGTAATTTGTTATCTGCTGGCTACATTGCAGGAAACAATTTTGGTACTATGATGCAGGCACTGGACACACTGCCAATGGACTTTCAATGTGGATGGTGCTTGACTTTATTATCATGGGGGGGGTGTACCATAGAAGAGAACCCAGCATGACATTGTGGTGCTTGTGGGTGTGTAGTTAAACCATCCTGTAGGGATGATCGCGGAGTGGGGAGTGGGGTCTGCAGGGAGCACACTCCCCACCCGCAGGCAGCCTCAGCCTGCCTGCACGCGTGACCTTGGGGTGCGGAGCACACACACCCCTCACAGACAAAGCCACGGCTGTCTGAACATCGTTGCCTCTGTCTAACCTTTTGCGGTCTCAGTAGTCTGAGGTGCCCTGTCTGTAACCTTTGTCTCTGAGACCTTTTGTCTCCTTCGTCATACACTGTGCAAGGGGAAAAATGACGCGGTGGAAACAGGTGCCAAAATAACTTTGTACCAGCCCACGATCTCAGGACCGGAAGATGTGTAAAGGTCACAACCCAAAATGTATCTGCCTGGTTTGCATATTTGTCTCAATAAAAGGAGGCTCCACAGGGCTGGCCAGCAGCTTGCATGCAGCTCACCTGTGCGCAGCTCACCTGCATTATCAACTCCTGCCTCATGTCCATCACTTCACATCCAATGTTGTTGGTTTTTTTGGTGTTTTTTTAATAAAAAAAACAATGCCAAAGATCAGTGTTCAAATCAGGGATCATCAAACTTTTTGGGGGCTGGTGGGCACATTTGGGAGCCTGAGAAAGTGTCATGGCCTCCGCTCTGAAAATGGCTGCCATGGTGTAAGTTACATAACAGAAAATGGTAGGTGCATGCCCATTCTATTCAAGCACTATGTAAACTGCATGCAATAAAACAAAAGTATTTCTTGAAATCCATAATCTTATATAGACCCTTGGAACAACAGATGTCAATATCTTATGAGAGGCATCTCTGATTTTGTGTGTGTGTGTTTGCTTGCTGTTGGTTTAAGATGCTTCAGCCTGTGTTGTAAACTACTAAGAGTTTTGTTAACATGTAAGCATTGTATAAGGGACGCGGGTGGTGGTGTGGGTAAAACCTCAGCGCCTAGGGCTTGCCGATCGCATGGTCGGCGGTTCGAATCCCCGCGACGGGGTGAGCTCCCGTCTTTCGGTCCCAGCTCCTGCCCACCTAGCAGTTTGAAAGCACCCCTAAGTGCAAGTAGATAAATAGGTACCGCTTTATAGCAGGAAGGTAAACGGCGTTTCTGTGTGCTGCGCTGGTGCTGGCTCTCCAGAGCAGCTTCGTCACGCTGGCCACGTGACCCAGAAGTGTCTCCGGACTGCGCTGGCCCCCGGCCTCTTAAGTGAGATGGGCGCACAACCCTAGAGTCAGACACGACTGGCCCGTACGGGCAGGGGTACCTTTACCTTTACCTTTAAGCATTGTATAAATTGTCTAAATAAATAAATGAAAAGATTGCCTCTTCCTGAGAGGGTTGAAATGAAAGCAAAAAGGCAACACTGACTCAGTAGGGTGGGTTGTGTGTGTGTGTGTGCCTTCCAGCAGTGACAGATACCAATGGGGTCAGATCCTGATCTTTGCCCTCTCTCTGCACAAAGGAGAGCCACACCTTGAACCAGCCACAAGCAAATGGATTCAAATGGCAAGAAAGGCGATTCCATCCACTAGGGAGAACTTGATGACAGTAAGAGCTGTTTGACAGCGGAACGGACAACCTCAGAAGGTCATGGACTCTCCTTCATCGGAGAGCTTGGGTGGCCACCTGTCAGGGCTTCTTTTGCTGTGATTCCTGCATTGCTGGGGCTGGACTACATGACCCTTGGTGGTCTCTTCCAACTCTACGATTCTGTGACATGCCATGCAGACTGCTGGTTCCAAAATAATGATATTCCAGGAGTCACTCTGCAAGAAAAGCAGCAGCAGCAGCAGCAAATGTGTTGGATGGCCTTGGGGCTCTGTAAAATCATGAATTATTAAGTTTCTTGTCCGTCATTCCCAAGGGTATCCATTATTATGGGTATTAAATTTCCCATCCAAGAAGGGGGTGGAAATAACAGAGGGGGGCACACACAGGTTCTAGAAGCCATTCTGCAGATCGCTTTGATAGCCCTAATGCAAGAGTTTGCAAATTGATTGTCGGATTAGGGAGCTGCTCGAGAGTTAATTGATTTTAAATTTGGGGAATGCAGCAACGAGCGATGAAATATGGTCACTTTCTTTAAACTCCTGCTATCTTTTTTTCAAGCGAGAGAGGGGGCGAAATGAGGGGCACAAATTCCCCCTGGAACGTCACAGGAAGATGATGGATCTGTCTCACATTTTGCATCAAATGAGCAATTAAAATGTAAAATGAGGAAGGGGGGAACATTTGCTTCCCTGCTCTGAATTTACTAGATCATGGATCTCTTAGTCCTGAGTGACTTCTCGGGAAATTTACTGCTCCCACACTTTGTGCCACAGTTGTCTGGAGACCTCAGTGTCCAAACACTCCTATAAAGAGGGCACAATTAAACTATGGAACTCCCTCCCACAGGAGGCAGTGATGACCACCAACTTGGTTGGCTTTAAAAAAGGATTAGACAAATTCATGGAGGAGGAGGAGGAGTTTGGATTTGATATCCCGCTTTATCACTACCCAAAGGAGTCTCAAAGCAGCTAACATTCTCCTTTCCCTTCCTCCCCAACAACAAACACTCTGTGAGGTGAGTGGGGCTGAGAGACTTCAGAGAAGTGTGCCTAGCCCAAGGTCACCCAGCAGCTGCATGTGGAGGAGCGGGGAAGCAAACCCAATTCACCAGATTACGAGTCCACCACTCTTAACCACTACACCACAGAGGGCTATTGATGGCTACTAGCCATGATGGCTATGCTCTGCCTCTACCACCACTCCCCAGGCTCTGATGGGCCCACAGCTTGTTCCTCTGCACCCAACCAGTCCATGACATTCTGCTATGTGATGAAGTGCTTTCTTTTGTATGTCCAGGATCTGAAGTTTGTGTGGTGGTGCGGGGGTTGACAGCAGTAGGATCCTACAGCCCTCTCCTACCCCAAGAGAGGGAGAAAAACAAGCGTATAATTGGCTAACAATAACACGCTTTCTATCCTTGTATATATATCTTCCGTGGTGGTGCGATTGTTCATTGTTAACATTTCCCGTTAAGCAAACCTGAGTTATTTGAAAGCTTTCAGAAGCATTTGTGTAAAACACCCCGGGTTTGTGCTGGGATATGCTAAACGTACAATGGAAGCTTGCCAATTAATTGAGGCGGCGGTGGAGATAATGGGTTTATGGAAATGGAGGATTCCTGCTGGAGGGAGCCGCCAAGCCACAAAAGCATTAAATCTTAATGGGATTTTCTCCTTCCCTTCCCTGTTACTTTGCTTTTGTTGCTGCTTGTAAACTGTTTCATTCTTCCAGGCCTCTCTGTGGCTCCAGAGTGGAGAGAGACGAGAGTAAAAACAACAACATTTTTAAGAGCAATAATGTTGCCTGGCATGACACCTGGCCTTCAGGAGGAGCTTCTCGGGTCCAGAGGGCAGAGCCAGTCTTCTGAATACTGTGGTTTAGAGTCCACAGAACCCAAAGGTGGCACTTCAGGGTCCTTGGAAATTCAGGGCAGTGATCCAGAGCCTGCTGAGCATGAACATGGGAACCTGACTCACCAGAGGATTTGAGTGCCTCTCAAACAATCCCACCTGAGCAATGGCACAAGGAGCATGTCTAGCAGGAAGCCACAGAAAGGAAAAGATGCTGCCATCTTCCTGCCAGGGGGTGGGGTGGGGGAATTGTAAGACCCACAGTCCTCAGTCCTAGGGGGTGGAACCTGGTGGAAGCCAGAATGTGGAGAAAGAGACTCAAAAGACTGCAGTTCACCACCTTCCTTTGCCCACTTGGAGCTCTCCGTGGTGCTGAAACCACCAACCTGCCTACTTTGAAGAATCCATGGTCTGAAACCACTAAGCTGCCTAGTTGGAACTATCCATGGCATTTTAATTGCTATATTGGCCCCATGGGTACCTGTTGCCAGGGCTGTGCAACTGAACCAACTGAATCCTTCAGCATCTCCAGGTAGCTGCCAGTATAAGACAGCACTGAGCTAGATGAGCCCATGGCCGGACAGGCTCTGTGTAAAGGCATCTTCCTAAGTTCTTATCACCACCCCTGCTCTCTCCACCACCTGAAAAACTTGTGGTATTGCACTTCCATTGCACGTAGACTTTCCCAGACCCTAATCCTGCTTCACTTCACTGAGGTGGGAACATTAGAAGTGTATTAACATCACACCACGTATCTGCAACACATTCTAAGGAGTGAGAGGGTTTAGGAGATGTGAGGTTGTTGCTTTGGGGGTACCCAAACCTCTTACACCATTTAGTGATACCCCAAAGAGGCAGAGGACCTACTGTACGTCCTTAAGTATTAAGAAGTTCGGATTGCATGAGCCACTGTGAACTAGGACTAGAAAAATTAGCAGAGGCAGAGATATTATCAAAATCTTCCATTTGGTATTTTAGCCACCAGAGGCTGCTGCTGTCACATCGCAAAAAAAGTTTTCTTTGGGGTCTGAACTGACAGTGACTGAACAGGAAGGAGACCTTGGATTCGTAGTGGAAAGCTCCATGAAGACGTTGGCCTAGCCATGGGAAAGGTGAAATCTGTAGTAGGGATCATTTGGAAAGGGATTGAAAATTACTGACATTTCATAATATGCAGTTATTATTAATCTTGGCTTTGGCATTCATTTATTATTCCCTTATAGCAGTGGTTTTCAACCAGTGTGCTGTGGCACCCTGGGGTGCCTTGAATGGTGGTCAGGGGTGCCGTGGGCAACACTGACCTCTGTCCCTCTTTCCTTCCCTCCCTCCTCTGATGCCCTCTTGCATCTCTGCCTCTCAAAGCCTTGCACAGCTTTTTGTTGCAGCAGCCCTGGCTACAAGCTCCGTATGGGATGCTGTTTGCCAGGAGCTGAGGTGGCCCCAGAGTTAGCATGCCAGTGGGCAAGGGAGCCCAGCCAGTCTGCCAGCCCTTGCTGCTGGGAATGGACAGACAAGTGGGAGGCTGGACAGGCAGGTGCTGTGCTGGCCTTTCTTGTGCCTGCTGTGTGCAAGGCCTGCCTGGGAGCTGAATGCCCAACACTGAAGCGGAGCCTTTCTGCCCTGCAGGTCCGGCGGCATCTGCTGCTGCCACTACTGCCCCCCAAGGTGAATAAGATGCTGGCCTCATGTTCACCAGTCTCCAGGCTGGAGGCATCCTCTTCCTGGGCCCCTGGGGGGTGGTGTGAGGAGACACCTCTCTTTGGGGTGGGGAGGGGATGGCTCAGAGACTAGGGGCAGTGGCAGCAGCTGCCTGGAGGACTCTAAAGAAGAGGGGAGAGGAGCCTGAGGGAACACTGAGGGGCTGCCGGCTCTGCAGGCAGGGGGCTTATGGGGCTTGGAGCATGTTTCCTCACAGGGGAGCCACAGAAAGAATGTACAGTGGTATCTTGGGTTAAGGACTTAATTCATTCCGGAGGTCTTAACCTGAGACTGTTCTTAACCTGAAGCACCACTTTAGCTAATGGGGCCTCCCGCTGCCGCTGCACCGCCGGAGCACGATTTCTGTTCTCATCCTGAAGCAAAGTTCTTAACCCGAGGTACTATTTCTGGGTTAGTGGAGTCTGTAACCTGAAGCGTCTGTAACCTGAAGCATATGTAACCCGAGGTACCACTGTAGTTGTTCAAGGGAGCCATGGACTCGAGAAGCTTGAAAGCCTCTGCCACAGAAGACAGAATCAGGACTTGAAGAGATTGGCAAACTGGGCCAATCTCAATTCCAACAGGGACAAATGTCAGGTTACAAGAAAGAGATTCCAACTAAACATCAGGAAGAACTTTCTGGCTGTATGAGCTGTTGGACAGTGGAATAGACTCTCTCAGAAGGTGGTGGACTGTACTTCACTGGAGCTTTTAAAGCAGAATTTGGATGGCCATCTGCCATGGATGCTTCAGTTGAGTTTCCTGCTTTGCAGGGGGTTGAACTAGACGACCCTCAGGATCACACCCAACTCTACAATTCCATGATTCTGGGGCATAAGAAGAACCCTGCTAGACCAGGCCACTGGCTAATCTAGGCCATCATCCTGTTCCCACAGAGGCCAAACAGATGCCCATGATGGGAAACTAGCAAGCAGGATTTGAGCACAAGCACATTCTCCCCTCCTGCAGTTTCCGGCAACTGGTATTCAAAAGCATTGCTGCCTCTGACTGTGGAGGCAGAGCAGAGCTATCCTGGTTAGTGGCCATCGATAGCCATGGATGCTCAGGAGAACTTCAGGATGAACCCAAAGCCACAGGTTCCCTGTTCCTATTACATGGGAACACTCAAGAAAGTCAAGAGGAGGTGGAAAGAATTAGGAGTTTTCACACTCTCCTACTTCTGCATGGGGGGGACTCACTGAGGATGACTCAGCCCAAGGATCCTCACGTGTATAATAGCAACCCAAAGACTCCAGATGTAAAATGCAGGGGGAATTATATTTGATCTGCACAATTGAATGGATTAAAAACTCTCCCAGGAGTGTAACTGGCATTTTGCTGGTACCCGTTATATATGCCCATTACAATATTTTATTTGGGGGGGGGGGAGAGAGAGAGAGAGAAGAAGGAAAGAAAAAGAGCAGGTGCCCACAAAACGGTTTCCAAGAGTAATCATTTGACAGAGTTTAGTGTGCTAGGATCTTACCATTATCATAATCTTACAGATAGTCTTCAGTGCTCTCCGGCTGAAAGCACCTTGGCAAACCTCCAGTTTTCTGCAGCTCAAATTGCTTGCTGCACTGATCCAATTCTGCAGCAATTCCCTATCTTCCTAATAAAAACACATCCCTTGTAAATCCTAATATTAAAAGTCTCGGGTCCAAAGGGACGGAGTATCTTATCATCCTTTTCATAATACTCTCCTGAACCTCTTAATAGCGGGTTTAAGTAACTCTGCATTTCCACGTCTGCTGCATGAAGCTGCCGCCTCTGCCATGAATAGTAAACACACACATATACACAACACTTGATGCCTGCACCACCAGGAAGCGCTGCAGGAGGACCAGTCTGGTGTCATGGATAAAGGTGCCAGTCTAGGACTTCGGAGAGGCCAGGGTTCAAATCCTCACCTGGCCATGAAGTTCACTGGGTGACTTTGGGCCAGACGCTGCCTCTTAGCCTAACCTACCTCACAGGGTTGTTGTGGAGGGAGAGACCCATGCAAGATACTTTCCTAGAAGGAGAGGAGAATGTTCAATCCAAACTATAGTTTGGGATGTCAAAACATTCATTCATTTATTGCATTTATATCCCAACTCTTTCTCCAAGCAGTTCAAGGTGGCACACCTAGTTCTCCTCCTCCCCACATTAACCTCACAACAACCTTGCAGTGTAGGTCATTTAGGCTGAGAAGCAGTCAATGGTCCCCAAGGTCGCCCAGTGGGCTTCATGGCTGAGTGGGGATATGAACCCTGGTCTCCCAGGTCCTAGTCCAACATGTTAACCACTACGTGAGCTCTTGGCTGTTTTTCGTGCTGCATATTTATTGAATCTACTGCCCCACCCCTGTCCCGAGACAGGCGGCTGTGGGTCTGAGTCTCCCAGCTGCCTCCTTGCAAGCGATTTCACATCCTCCAGAAGCAGAGGATCCTGTTTCAGCAGCTTGACATTCCTTGGAGCTGTGTGTGCAGTCCTTAGGTTAATCAGCAAATGTTTGCACAGCAATCATCCAATTATCTTACATACCACTTAGCATTGCCTGTGCTGGTTTGTTGATAGTGGTCAGGGAGAGAGGGAGGCTCAGGTAATCAAACACTCTCAGAGAAGATGCTTCTCTCCATTTGGTCACATATGATCTGGGCTTCATCGGCAAAGCCCCTTTCGATTGGTGTTTTGCAACCGGCACCTTGTAGGTGCAGCCTGATGTTAACAGAAGAGAGTAAGAAGAGCCTCCTGGATTCAGCCTCCTGTTCTCACAGTGAACAACCACATGCCCCATTGAGAAACCCCCAAGCAGGACTTGAGCACAAGAGCCCTCTCTCCTCTTGTGGTTTCCAGCAACTGGTATTCAGAAGTGTTGCATGGAGCAGGCCCATTGAAATTAGCATACCTAAGTCAGTAAGCTTTTGAATTATGGTGCTGGAGGAGACTCTTGAGAGTCCCATGGACTGCAAGAAGATCAAACCTCTCCATTCTGAAGGAAATCAGCCCTGAGTGCTCACTGGAAGGACAGATCCTGAAGCTGAGGCTCCAGTACTTTGGCCACCTCATGAGAAGAGAAAACTCCCTGGAAAAGACCCTGATGTTGGGAAAGATGGAGGGCACAAGGAGAAGGGGGCGACAGAGGACGAGATGGTTGGATAGTGTTTTCGAGGTTACCAGCATGAGTTTGACCAAACTGCGGGAGGCAGTGGAGGACAGAGGTGCCTGGCGTTCTCTGGTCCATGGGGTCACGAAGAGTCGGACACGACTAAACGACTAAACAACAACAACAATAACCAAGTCAGTAAGCCATGTTGTTAAATGTCAGTGCGTCTACTCAGTGTAGATGTAACGTTGCATGTAGATCAATATTAAGGATTGATTGATTGACTGATTGATTGATAAGTCTGGTTGGTCAGTTTTGCAGAAGTTCGTTCGTAAGCTTCCTCTGCCCCATTTCCTCATTAATCTGAGCACTTAGAAATTGTGTATGAAAATTTGCATGTCGCCACAAAATATATGTTTAGAATATGCTCTCTCTTTCACACACACACACACACACACAATCTGAAGACAATGAATTTAACACATTTGGGTATTCTTTGGAGTGGGGTATTGTTTGGGGTTTTGTGTTGGGGTCAAGATTTAATTTTGGAGATGTTAATTTTGCTTTTTTTGATACTTTTTTGTATTTTTATTTTTTTAGATCTCATTATGAATTACGTAGGGATTGTTTAATTTGCTGTGCACCTTTTGATATGCTTTTATTTATTGATGATGACTACTTTCACTACATTTTTGTAATTAGGTTAACATGAGGTGTTGTTTTCCCCCCTGGGGGTACTCAATAGTACGCAGTACCAGTACCCCTTTTTCCATGTTACAACTGTCGCACTTACTGCAACAATTTCATGGTGAGTACCTACACCTTTTTTTCTTAACAAAAACCCAGTGATTTTCATGCTGTAAGCTGCCTTGTACATGGTTTTAACCTATGGAAAGTCAGCATGCAAATAAACAATGACGTTGGTGATGATTTTCTCTCTCTCCAAGCAAAGTACTGCAGTGCTAAATCCAGAGACGCGTGAAGGATAATTTACATTCCGATCAGTGGATTGGGACGTGTGAATTAGCTCGCCTCGCTTAAAAACGCAGATGGAACTAAATCCTTGTTGGTTCTTCCAAACTGTATCAACAAGTTACACAGCCTGCGCTGATCTGAGAGATTCCCCCTTCTTACCTGCAGGGGGCAGGCTTCCCCCAGAAAGCAAAACAATGCGGGGTGCGGAGGACTCTGGATAGATTTACTGTATAAACTTTTCTCCTAGCAATGGCTGAACAGGAGAATTGGGGGTGGGGGCAGGGAGGGGGGGGGAGGAGAACAAAGAGGAAACAAATGCAATTTCATTTCCCAGTATTCATCATCCCACCTCCTTCCATTCAGGAGTTAGGAGACAGAGGCCTGGCTGACCCAAGATAAATACTGTAGCAAAAATAAAAATAAAAGGGGGGGGGTCGGTCGGAGGGATTAGGATATTGGTTTTGATGCCCTGGTGAGCGGAAAAGATGTAGTTTTGCAAACATGATAGTTAATGCTTAATCTGACAAATTGCTTCTTATTGCAGAGCCGCCCGTGACACCCTATTAGGTGATAATGGAATTCCACGCGGGAGCCACGGGGGACCCCCGTTCCGTGCAATTAATTTGCAAAAAGTGCTGCAAACCTCTGAAGAGTTTCCCCCGTGTATTTGCGGCACCTCCCCCCCCTCTCTCGTGGGTCTTCTCCAATCCCCGCCACCTCATCTTTTCGGGGGGAGTTGCCTGAGTGGAGTGGTTTGTGTGGAGTGGAGAAGGCTTTTTTTTTTTTTTAAAAAAAAAAATATTTTGCAGCCTGATGCGTGCCGGCTAATAGGATTAATATCCCAAGTTGCGTGCCTGGCAAATGGAACATCGTTAAGTGGCCATTATGAAAGGGGAATTATATTTAGGGCGGGAAACAAACATTTCGGAATGGGAGAAGGTGAGGCTGTGTTGATGCAGGGGGTTGATGAGGTGGAGAGACAGTCTTGCCTAGTGTTTAGAGCAGGGATGGGGAACCACAGACCAGGGGGCCAAATGCGGCTACTGACCCCTCTTTCTAGCCCTTGGGATTCTCCCATTAGCAGCCTTGCCTGACATCTTCCTTTGCTGGCAGTTCCTTTGAGCAGAAAGCTGTTGCTTGATTGCCCCAGAAGTTCGAAAGGGCAAGTTGTGGGGAGGAAATTTAATTTTTGAAACATATTTCTTCAAAAGCGCCAGTCCAAAATCTGGATCCCAGAAGGAGTTTCCATCGTAAGTGGGAAAATGTGCCCCCTACCAAAGCAACCACACTAACAAAAATTACCATGGGGGTGTTTGATATCATATGAGCTGCATGGAATGAATATTTCTTTTTAAAAGTCTGTGGAGGTTAGGTCTAAATAGCTACTAGTCTACCATCCTAGATGGCTTTAAAAGAGGATTAGAGCAAAGCTTCTGGGGCAGCTTGCGACTGATGAAACTATATATATTATTAACAGTTAATTCATTTTAAGAACACACTACCAGCGAAAACAATAAACCAGCGGATGGGGAAACGGTGAGATCAGATCCAGCTTACATAAAATAATGCAATGGTGTTGACGGGGGTTGGGAACTGGGTATATTTTGTGCTGTTTAGTGGCGGCTTCTTTAATGTACAAATGAAAAGGGGCTTGCAAAATACATTGTCTGATGCATCAGTGCAAATCTGGATGTCATGACCGTGTAGACTTGTGAACACCTGAGTTGGAGAAGATGATCTTGCATCAGAGGGGGGCTGTTGCTCCTGTGCTGCCAGATCATAGAATCACAGAATTGTAGAGTTGAAAGGGACCACACAGATCATCTAGTCCAGCCCCCTGCAATGCCGGAATTTTTCACCCAAGGTGGGGCTCAAACCCACGACCCTGAGATTAAAAGTCTCATGGTCTACCAACTGAGCTATCCCAGCTGTCTGATCTGTCTGGTCTTACAGGGTGTGGCGTCTGCCCTCCTAGGTGTGTGACATCATACTGGGTTCATAAGGAAAGGGTTAACTAATTGTAAAATGACTAACCTATAGGAACCCAAGGGGAGGAGTTAGAGTTAGAGTTGTTAAGTAGTCAGTCTGGAGTTAGAGAAGAGAGAGGGAGGATAAGTCTGTGGGTTGGGCTAGTCTGATGTGAGAGAGTGAGAGAAACTGTTAAGATAATCAGTCAGAAGGTATTAGGAAGGTATAGGCCGGTAAAGGAAATAAGGATAAGAAACTGACAAGAAAATTAACTGAGAAACCATACTTGTTAATGCTTACAAAATAAACTTGTTTATTTGATTTAATTTTAACAACTGTCTGGACTCAGTGTGTACCCGAGAGTAACGGGTTGGTGGCAGCAGGGAAGTGAGCACAGTGGTGGCACAGGGAACAAACATCCGGGGACCCTGTGTGATCGCCACACAGGGAGAAGTGAAGCAGCCTGTAGGGATGATCACGGAGTGGGGAGTGGGGTCCGGAGGGAGCACACTCCCCACCAGCAGGCAGCCACAGTCTGCCTGTGCGCGTGACCTTGGGGTGTGGGGCATCCCTCCCAGACAAGCCACGGCTGTCTGAACATCGCTCCCTCTGTCTAACCTTTTGCGGTCTCAGTAGTCTGCGGTGCCCTGTCTGTAACCTTTGTCTCTGAGACCTTTTGTCTCCTTTGTCATACACTGTGCAAGGGGAAAGTGACACGGTGGAAACAGGTGCCAAAATAACTTTGTACCACCCCACGATCTTGGGACCGGAATATGTGTGAAGGTCACAACCCAAAATGTATCTGCTTGGGTTTGCATATTTGTGTCAATAAAAGGAGGCTCCACAGGGCTGGCCGGCAGCTCGCTTTCAGCTCACCTGTGCACAGCTCACCTGCATTATCAAATCCTGCCTCATGTCCATCACTTCAGCAGCCTGGGACTGGGCCCGTCCTCCTCCTTCCTTGAGATGCCTCAGAGCTTTTTGGACAGGGATGGAAACAGGAAACTGAGGAAGACCTGTTGCTTTTTCTCAAGGCCTGCTGTTCTCTCTCTTACTTTTGACAAATTGCATCCATCTATAACTACGTCTCTCTTTCCCGACGATGATGAATAGAACACTTCAGCTCCTCTGACGCCTGCATTTATTCCTGGATATCTGATTTAACCCCACAGCTGTGCCGTAGTCCCCCACCATTTTTATTTATTTTATTTGCAGAGGGCATCTGATAAGAGAGCAGATAAATACTGTTTTTCTAGAGCCTTGCGGCCTCTTCCTAACCTCCATATTCCTCATGGAAAGTAATTTCCCATGTTGATGCTGGCATTTTCAGGACCAGGAATCGGGTGGGCAGAGGGGGCTGTAAGAGATCCTTGGAATATGGGATGTGCCTTAGAAGCCACATATTGTGAAGCTAAAATTGGTCTCTAGAGAAAAGGCAAGGAAGAGGGGACACATCAGAACTCTATAGAATGCTGCATGGCATGGAGAAATAGATAGAGCAACGTTCTTCTCCTCTCGTAACACTAGAACTCGCGGACTTCCAGTGAAGTTGGCAGATTGGGGACAGATAAAATAAAGCCCTTCATGCAATGCAAAGTTCAACGATGTGGCTGCAGGGGGCAGTGATGGCCACCAACTTGGAATGGCTTTAAAAGAGCATTGGGCAAATCACTGGAAGATAAGGCTGTCAATGGATACAGTCCATGGGGCCTAAGCTCTGCATACAACATGGGAGGCAGTAACGCTTGCTCAAAACCATTGGAGGGTAGAGTGCTCTTATGGGTTCAGGTCTTGCTTGTGGGTTTGCCACTGGGGCATCAGGATGTCTGTTATGAAAATAGCACCCTACAGATGGGGCACCAGCCTGACCCAGCAGTGCTCTTCTTATGTCATTATGTCTTCTTGGGTTTGAATGTAATAGGGAAACATGCCTGGTTTATAACCGCCCTCTCTGTCCTGGCTCCTGCCAGATGTTTTGAACTATAATTTAGCTGTGGTTCTTGCACTGCAGGGGGTTGCACTAGGTGGCCCTTGGGGTCCCTTCCAGCTCTGCACTTCTGTGATTCTATAGTTCCCATCCATGCTAGCTATTATCTTGTCATACCATAAATACGCATGCCATCCAAATCAATTGTCCAGTCCCTCCAAATCTAAAACATCTCCATTGTCTAATTGAATCCAATCCTTAATTCAACAAAAGGCAGCAGCTTCAAAGTATATCTTCAAGGTTTTTTTCTGATAGAGATTGCCAGTCCTTCACAAGTGCAATGGGCGCAGCGGGGAAGAGAATAACCTCCCATCAGCTTCAACGGGATACTTGTTTTCTTATGCAAATTGCAGTTCAAGGAGGGGACACGGTTCAAAATTGGGGGTTAAAAGACCCTTTTACAAATGTTAGGTTTCTGAGTTGGATCTGATTTGGACCCAGTTTTTTGTTTGTAAAATACTCCTGCCATTTTACTGTATGCACACCTGTGTAGGTAATGTTAACCTGTTGTCTGACTCTTCAGAAATCAAGCTGGTGCATTGTCTTAAGAACGTGGGGAACCTCAGGACAAATGTGGCCCTCCACAGCACTCTACTTGACCCATAGTTCCATCCCCAGGTCATGCCATCTTTTGCAAAGCTACACAACCCTAACTTTGCATCTTTCTGGGGTGTTTATGCTTGGCTGTAATCACATAATAAGGTCTGTATAGTTAAAGCTATGGTTTTCCCAGTAGTGATGTATAGAACTGAGAGCTGGACCATAAAGAAGGCTGATCTCCAAAGAATTGATGCTTTTGAATTATGGTGCTGGAGGGAGAGAGAGAGTCCCATGGACTGCAAGAAGATCAAACGTATCCATTCTTAAGGAAATTAGCCCTGAGTGCTCACTGGAAGGACAGCTGAGGCTCCAATACTCTGGCCACCTCATGAGAAGAAAAGACTCCCTGGAAAAGACCCTGATGTTGGGAAAGATGGAGGGCACAAGGAGAAGGGGACAACAGAGGACGAGATGGTTGGACAGTGTTCTCGAAGCTACTAACATGAATTTGACTAAACTGCGGGAGGCAGTGGAAGACAGGAGTGCCTGGTGTGCTCTGGTCCATGGGGTCACGAAGAGTCGGACACGACTAAACAACTAAACAACAACAATCACAGAATCATAGAATTGCAAAGTCAGAAAGATCCCCAAGGACCACCTAGTCCAGTGTTTCCCAAACTTGAGTCTCAAACTTTTTTAGACTACAACTCCCATCATCCCTCGCTAGCAGGGATGATGGGAAAGGTAGTCCAAAACCACTGATCTAGTCCAACCCCCTGCAATGCAGGAAGGTGCGATGTTGGAAGGTGTCCCTGAGATGTGAACTCTGCCCCTTTGCTTGCCTGGGTGGATGGAGGTGTGTGACTGTGTTTCGGAACAAGCCCATTGACAAATTTCACAGGTCTTGCTCTGCCCATGTTTGCCTCTGGCCCCACCCACCACCAGCAGGTGACCCTGGAAGGTTGCCCAGGAAGAACTGTGGCCCTAAGATTCAAAAAGCTTCTCCACCTCTGTCTTTGAGCTTAGTGGTGGAGGGGGGAATCCAGGTAAAAGTCTATTTAGCTTCTTTTTTTAAAAAATGAAAATGCATTTCTTTCCTTGTGCTGAGCTGTGATGAAGTTCCCCCAAAACACCCCCATAGGATCCTATTTTAATTATCAACTACAGCCGATTTTTTGCAGAGCAATTTCCGAGCCTCCAGCAGGGCCCTGTGGCAGGTCTTTCATCTCGCTCCAGCTTATTGGGGAAATAAGCTGTATTAAACATCTTTAATCCTGCTTTTGGATGTGCTGCCTTTGATCACCTTCACATTTCACACACCTAGGCAGAACTTGCTATCTCTTTTTCGGCAACTTCATTAAACTCCATCTGTTGACCGGGGTGTTATTTCTCTCCCCTACCCAAGTGTCTTATCAACTTCCCCCTACCCACAACGCGGGAGAGTTCTGGAAGTGCAGCGTGAATTAATTTTGATTGCTGCATCCCATGTTTCCAAGAGCTGAAATACCAGTCCCTCACCCTCTAGGTGAAAAAGAGCACTGAAGTTCACCACTGCGCTCAAAAAACTCCACTTTTTGAATATAGTCAAGAGAAAATTTGCACGTCCGCAGAGGAGTCTGCCCCCTATCTTCCTGCCTGAGTCACTGATCTTAGCTGGATCCATCCACCCCCCAAACTCAGAACAGAGACTCATGCAGAGTGGCAGTGAGGCAGCCTCCTGCGAGCTGCACCCCCCATATGCTGTTGGACAATGGCTACTTACTCATAATGTCTTTATGCTGCTTTGTGGGGACAGTGCTCTTGTGCTCAGGTCCTGCTTATGGGGTTCCCTTTGGGAATCTGGTTAGCCACTGTGAGAACAGGATGTTGGACTAGAACCATAGAATCCTAGAACTGTCGAGATGGAAGTGACCCAAGGGCTATCTAGCTTGCTGCAGTGCAGGAATCACAGTTAAATAATCCCTGACACATGGCCATCCAGTTTCTGTTTAAAATCCTCCAGGGCAGAGAGTCTGTTCCCAGGGAGTCTGTTCCACTGCCAAACAGATATGACCCTCAGAAAGCTCTTCTGAAAGTTTAGATGGAATTTCCTTTCTGACAATTTGAATTCATTGCTCCGGGTTCTAGCCCCTGAAGCAGCAAAAATAATAATAATTAGCTTGCTGTATCTTCCTTGCAGGGGCGCGGGTGGCGCTGTGGGTAAAACCTCAGCACCTAGGACTTGCCGATCGCATGGTCGGCGGTTCGAATCCCTGCGGCGGGGTGCTCTCCCGTCGTTCGGTCCCAGTGCCTGCCAACCTAGCAGTTCGAAAGCACATCAAAGTGCAAGTAGATAAATAGGGACCGCTTACCAGCGGGAAGGTAAACGGTGTTCCGTGTGCTGCGCTGGCTTGCCAGATGCAGCTTGTCACGCTGGCCACGTGACCCGGAAGTGTCTGTGGACAGCGCTGGCTCCCGGCCTATAGAGTGAGATGACTGGCCCGTACGGGCAGGGGTACCTTTACCTTTACTATCTTCCTTGTGATAGTCTTTCAGATATCTGAAGATGGCTCTCATATCACCTCTCATTTTCTCCAGGCTAAACATACCCAACTCTCTCAACTATTCCTTATAAGTCTTGGTTTCCAGACAGTGTTAGGAACTGAGATAGAAAAGCTAGGAACCAAATGACCTATGAAACCTTTAGCTGGCACAAAAGAATGCCTAGGTGCCCCACAGATCAGTTGATCTGCGCAGGGGGGTGGCACCAAATAACACCTTTTTGGTGCTGCACTGCCCCACAGACCAGCTGATTCATGGGGCAGCACAGCACCAAAAGAGACATGTCTTTTGGTGCTGTGCTGCCCTGCAAGCCAGCTGGTGTGGCATGGTAGCATCACCAGCCAGCCAGTTGGAGATGATAGTCGCCAAACCTGGTGACCAGACACCTCCACTTCACGAAAGGCCAGCTGCCTGTTGAGAAATGTGACTGACATCTGGTTAGTTTTGAATGCTGTTTCCAGACCCTTGATAATCTTGGTTACTCTTCCCTGCACACGTTCCACCTTGTCCATATCCTTCTTGCTAGATGAGCCTTTGGCCTGATCCTGCAGCCGGGCTGTTATTATGTTAAGATCAGGAGTGCTTTGATAAAACATTAGCATTAATTTATAAATACAGTTAGAGGTGTGCACAGCCTCCTTCTGTTATTTTTTTTTAAAGAAGAAAGTCTTTACATAAGTCACACTTCTAAAGCCTCCACAACACTTTGTCCTGCCATGACTGTTGGTAGGATTATTGCAAGTTCATTTAACCTTCAAAGGGTGTTGAAATTTAAACCCCCGACCACCCACCCTGCAACAGATGGTCGGGGAAAGCAATCAAAATTTGATTAATGCACACAGAGAGACAGAAACAAAACATTGGAAGCAACTGATCAATAAATTAATATTTCCAAAAACGGGGGATAAAAGAGTAAGGAGAATTGGAGGTATGTAGCTATTGTGTTCCTTTCCACATCACTTTATTCCCAACTATTAACAAATGTGCCGCCCTTCATTTGCCTGCCACAAGAGTCAGCTCCCTTTTACTCCAAAGCAAATCACCCATCAGATGTGTTTCTATATGCTGAAAAAGGGCACAAATTCCAAAGTAGGAGGCGGGGGAAAGAAAAATCACAACTGTTCAGACTCTCCTTAGATACCAATTCAAGATTTTGCCACAACTGCACAAATCACTTTCGTGCATTAGTTCTGATTTACCTTTTATGTGTGTAGATCAGAAGTGCATGTAGATCAGGAATCGCTTAACTTTTTTTTAAAAAAGCAAGTCTACATCTAATTAATTTTACAGTAATTCCATTTATAAGTAATTAGATGAGAACACTTATTTAAGATGCTCACTGCCTCCCAGGGCATCCTGCGTCACCCTTGGAATAGTTCCTGCCATCCAGAATTTTCTCCTAAATGTTCAGCTGAAAACCGCTTTGCTCTGATTTCAAACTTCTGGTCCTGATGTTTTCTCTGGAGTGCCAGAGAGCCGCCCTGAACGACAGCCTTTGATGGCTATGAGAGCCAGCGTGGTGTAGTAGTTAAGAGCGGTGGACTCATAATCTGGTGAACCAGGTTTGCTTCCCTGCTCCTCCAAATGCAACTGCTGGGTGACCTTCGGCCAGTCACACTTCTCTGAAGTCTCTCAGCCCCACTCACCTCACAGAGTGTTTGTTGTGGGGGAGGAAGGGAAAGGAGATTGTTAGCTGCTTTGAGGCTCCTTAAGGTAGTGATAAAGTGGGATATCAAATCCAAACTCCTCCTCCTCCTCCTCTTCTTCTCCATCTTGTCTTCTCCAGGCAAAAGGCTTGTAGAACCTAAGAAGAAGCTAGGTAGGCCAATGGCCCACCTAGTCCAGCATACTCCACATATTGCAGGGGGGTGAACTGGATGACCCTTTGGGTCCCTTCCAACCCCACAATTCTATTCTAAGACACATTTTGGGGCGATAGGTGTCTGTACTCCATCCTGTCTAGAACCGGCCTCAGACTTAGCTGTATAGATCCATCGACTTGTTCTGCACGTACCTGCAGAGATTGCAAATTCTGGAGGTTGTACCACCGGGAGAGAGAGAGACCCTTACAAGAAGCATGAAGCCTGGTGCCTCCCGATAGTTCTGCTCCATCGTGCAGTGAGGAATTGTGTGTCCCTGCTTTTGAGGCTGATTATGTCGCACGAGTCTGCAAACCACAAGATAAACCTGCGAGGGAACCTGGGGAGGCCTGAGCCCAACCTCCTGCCTCCAGGAGATTCACATTTCTCCCCGGTTGAGGCGGCCTGCTTGCGGCTGAGAGGATGGAAATGCAGCCATCCAAGTGTCGACCCATGAAAATTTAATTCCAAGGACCCTCGATTCACCAAATCGGGCATTCTGGGATCTACCAGCCTGGCGATGAATTATTCAGGAGCCAATGGGCGGAGGCTACCAAATCCCTCTTTCCCTCTGCAAATATTTTCGAAAAACTTTCAAGGCATCATCGCAATAAATCTGACGGCATCCCACCCAGCCTTCTTGCAGCGGAATCTTGGCGTCCTTGTAATTTTCTCTTGTAATTATTGCAGGGCCAGAATTTGACGTCAAAGAGGGAGATTTTTTCTCTCTCCCCCCACCCATGCTGAGAGTTTTGAGAGTCGCCTGCAAAATTACAAAGCGTAGGTGAGTCTTCAAAGGACTCCAGCTTTTGTCTAAAATTAGTTCTCTCCCCCCCCCCACCTTTCTCACACAGCAGCAGATGATTAAACGAGGATTCTTTCTGCCGGCTATCTCCCCCCCTCCTTTTTTTTTTTTTTTTGGATTGATGTTTTCTATTAAAAAATTCATTGCTAAGGGGTTGTGAAATATGGCTGCCGCTTTGGGTCGCGTGGCACTTCTTATGCATATCGGTCCCGGAGAGCTGAGAAGTGATCGATGATTTTCATAAACTTCGGGACCGTGACCCAAGCAGTGGGTTCCCCCCTCCCCCCTCTCCTGTTCAAGAAGCCGAGGGGGTCCATTTATCAAGCCCATTGAGACGAGGTGCTTCAGACAGAGTGCATAAAACACGCACACCTGTTTTTGGTCTGATACGAAGCCTGCTTTCATCCAAATTAGGCCATTCATCGATCTGGCCCAGGGGTGGAGAATCTCAGGTCTACAGGTCAGAGGTTTCCATCCCAGGTCTCTCCACCCAGCGCTTGGGACCCCCTCTGGGCCAAACCTCCTCCCTATTTTTTTTTTTAATAATATTTATTAAAATTTCAAAGAAATTACAAAAACAGAAAAAAGAAAAGAAAAAATAAGAAAAAGAACAAAAATTACAAAATACAGAAAAATAAAAATAGTTAAAAACAAATCAGTCTTTCCATCTCTTATCTTTCATTTACCTCCTCTCACCTCCCTTTTTTGTATTCTAGTTCAGTAGTTGTTTCAACAAATCCTTACCCTTTTTGCTTTTATCTCAATATTTTATCTTAATATATTGTAACTTTACATTTTCACCTGTTATCAATTCCTCTTTACTTAATCCTTTATATCTTTTCTGCTAAAACCACATAGTTTAATTCCAACATCTTTCTAACATTCCTTAATTTTACAATATTTCTGTAGATAGACTTTAAATTTCTTCCACTCTTCTTCCACCGACTCTTCTCCTTGGTCTTGGATTCTGCCAGTCATCCCAGCCAGGCCAGACCTCCTCCCTAGCCACATCCCCTCTCCCAGGCCACGCCCCTCATTGGTCTAACCCTCCTTGAGCAATTTTACTTGATTGGAATGTTACCCTAAACTCTGATCATGCCTCTTCCTTGCCTGGGTGAAAGATAGACAGGGTGTGCACAGAAACCAGTCTACAGTATGAAAATGAATCTTATATCAATTGCTCTGCTCACTTTTAGCCTCTGACCCCACCCACCAATGGCAAATATGACATGAAAAACTGTTCCGAACAACTTACAATCTCGGTTTGGGTTTAGGTGGCTCCTAAAACTATACAGTGGACGCTCGGGTCGTGAACGTGATCCGTGTGGAATGCATGTTCGCAATCCGCAGCGTTCACAACCCGCTTCTGTGGGTTGCGATTTGGCGCTTCTGCGCCTGTGCAAAGCGCGATTTAGCACATCTGTGCAAGCGCGACTGTTGAAACCCAGAAGTAACCCATTCTGGTACTTCCGGGTTTCGGCGGTCCGCAACCCAAAAAGACGCAACCTGAAGCAGTTGTAACCCGAGGTATGACTGTATATCTCAAGTGTTGAAAGGCAGGATCGAAATGGATAGCATAGTAGAGCATGAGGTTAGTAGAGCATGAGACTCTTTATTATGCTGGGCAAAAGGATTCCTGCATTGCAGGGGGCTGGACTAGATTACTCTTGTGGCCTCTTCCAGCTCTATGATCCTGTGTCTCTGCCCGGTGAACACAGCGCATGAATGTCTCAGGGGCTTGGTTCATTAGCTTCTCTCTTGTTCCAAATCTTCAGGAAGGGGAATAGCCAGTTTGAAAAGCTTGGGTTGGCCAAATCGGTCCATTTTGGTTTCTCAGCCATCTAATTTGAAGTTCAAGTTCTCCACGTTCCCATGTCTGCTGTGAGTCTCCTCCCCCACCATGAAAATTCATCAACAGTGCACTGCAATTTTCTCCTAATATAGACCATTTCGCAAAGCAAAGCCTTGCCTAATAGAATGCATTTTTCTTGCGGGTTACTTTCACAAATCTATGCACTTTTAAAAAATGCACTTACTACCCTGATGTATGCATTTCTGTACTCATTACCGGGCTGGAGAACCACACTGCAAAATTCAGAGAGGCGTAAATTTCAAGGCACGGCTGTGTTTTGGTTTATATATAATAATAATAATGATGATGATGATGATGTAGCATTCATTTCTATCCTCCCTTCTCCCTAGACTGGGACTCAAGGTGCCTTACACAAGTGAAAAGAACACAGACAAAATGCAGAAAGCCAAAAACATATCAAAGATGATAGTTAAAATAATTAAACTTTAATAGAATTAAAACAATATAATAAACGAATCTATTAAAATACAGATGATAATAAAAACGGGACAGCACTATTCAAATCCTTTCCCTTAAAAAGCAGTCAGTTCCCAAAGGACTATTGGAATGGAACAGTCTTTGTCTGCTGTTGGGAGGACAAGGAAGGAGCTAGTCTGGCTTCTCCAGGAAGGTATTTCCAAAACCTGGGAGCAGTCACCAAGAAGGCCCTCTCCTGCGTCCCCACAAAGCATGCTTGTGAGGGTGGTAGGACTGAGAGAAGAGCCTCCTCTGAAGATCTCAGGGCCCGGGCAGATTCATAGGGAGAATACAGTTCACACATTGTTTTGGAAAGCATGAATTGGGTAGGGTTGCCTTTAAATGCAAATTGCACCAACCCACCCTCCCCGTCCCCAACTGAGGCTGCATTCAGGGCCCCCCTTCATTGTTCATTTGAAATAAAGGAAACAAAGTGGCTTCAGGCTTTCTCTTCATGTCCCTGGGGCATGTTGTACGTTTGAAAACACAACTGTGTTTGAAACAGGAAGGAGGAAAGGAACAAGCTTTGAGGTTTAGCTAAACATCCTTTGCAACCATTTTTTAAAAAGAGGGAGAAATTTCGATTGAACTTAGTCTTTTATGGGCTGTTGCTGTTTTTTTAAAGCCTGAAACGCACACACGCAAACATCTGGCAGCCTGTCTTATCTGCCAAATTCCAGCTGCAGCCAAATCAAACATGGCTGTCGACCAACCACGATGGGACTTAACGTCAAGATTTTCAGAAAAGAAATTCAAGCACAATCCACAAGGGCACAAATTAAATTAAATTTCTGGTGCCAGCCTTATCCCCTTCCTCCACCCTGCTATTCCAGCAGATGCTGTTTCTGGTCGCTGATGCTGGTCCCTGATAAGCCGTTGTTGCATGTCCCAGAGGAACATCAGTTCCAAAATTCTTTTAAAAGAGATTCCCAGCGCAGTCTAATGATCTTTAGAAGGCTGGGCCCAAATCTCAGCTTTTGGGCTGGTGTCTAATTTTTGAGAAAAGCTTTCAAGGAAGCTACATTCTCAGACCAGGATTGGGACCACATTGCTACATGCCACCCCAATCTCTGAGCAAAGAGGGAATTCAGGGGTTCAGGTGAGAGGGTGGAGGGAAGGCCCACCCATTCACCTGGAGGGCACAATCATTGAGCTCATTCTTTTGAGATGCCAATGAGGACACTTCAGTGGCCAGCTAAGGTCATTGTTTTGCAAAGAAACTTGTCTGACTAGTTCAGCAACCTCCAACCCTCAGTGGGTGCCAGACCCCAAGAATTGGGAGGGACTCAGGGCATCATCCAGACTGACCCCACAACCATCACAAAGCTGCCTTATTCCAAGTCAGACCATTGGTCCATCTAGCTCAGTATTGTTGAAGTTGACTGATAGTGGCTCTCCAGGGTTTCAGGCATAACCTTTCAGCAACCCAATCTGGAGATGTTGGGGTTGGCATGCAAAGCTGAGTGATCTACCACTCAGTTATGGCCCTTCCTATATCTGTTCTGTACCTGAGATACCAACATGCAGCAGTATTTATTATTTGGTACATAACATGTCGTGGTATTTACTGTTCAGTTATAAGCAGATACTAAACACCACTGTGTGTCGATTAAATAGGAAATACCATTGCATGCTATCAACATCCAATGATACTTCATTTTGATGGACTAGGGCGTTTCCCAATACTTTCATGTCACTGCATGTTACCAACATGTTCTGCCTCCGCAGTCAGAGACAGTAATGCTTTTGAGTACAAGTTGCTGGAAGCCACAGAAGGGGAGTGGGCTCTTGTGCTCAGGAGTCCTGTTTGCTGGTTTTGCATGAGCACTTGGTTGGCCAAGCTGGGCTAGATGGACCTCTAGTCTGATCCATCCACTCTTCCTAGGTTCTTATGATGGGGAACCTGTTGCCCTGCAGATGTTATTGTACTTCAACTTCCATCAACCCTACAAGCAAGGGATGATGGGGATTTTGAGTCAAGCAGCAACTGCAGGGCTGCAGGTCTACACCCCTGCTGGGCTAAGGTCTGTGGGCGATTCCATCACTGTTTGTGGTTAAAGATCCCAGCACCCTCTGGTGGTACCTCGGGTTAAGTACTTAATTCGTTCCGGAGGTCCGTACTTAACCTGAAAGTGTTCTTAACCTGAAGCACCACTTTAGCTAATGGGGCCTCCCACTGCCGCCGCACCGCCAGAGCACAATTTCTGTTCTCATCCTGAAGCAAAGTTCTTAACCCGAGGTACTATTTCTGGGTTAGTGGAGTCTGTAACCTGAAGTGTATGTAACCTGAGGTACCACTGTATCAATAATTGCTTTCTTCTGCCTGTCTTGAACCAACTGTAAATCAATGTCACCTGGTGACCCAAAGTCCTCGTATCGCAGGAGAAACTTCCCATTTTAGAAATGAAGCCTTCTGGTTCTCTGGGTTCCTCTGCAGAGCCTCTTTCTGTGCTCCTAAGCTCTACTGCTGCAAATGAAGTCTGACTTCCCTTCCCTTTATAAATAACTTAAACCCACCCCAGCCCCCAAAATTTCCTGGAGATATCTGTATTCCGACTGTGTTGCTACCCACAATTGTTTGATGAATAAATAATACTGTGCATGAATCCACGTTCTGTTTCTTTTTTGTCAAGAAAGAGCAAGGAACAAAATAATCCTATAATGTGCTCTGAGAATCTATATTGATGCCCCTGCTCATTTCTAGAGATGACTGCATGGCTGAAATCTATCCTTTGAAGAAGAACGGGCAGCTGTGTGATGGCAGTAGGTATCGTAAGTGTGTAAGCGGAATAATGGAATCACAGAATTGTAGAGTTAGAGGGGAACCCAAGGGCCATCTAGCTCAACCCCACTGCTGGATTGGACAAAGGCGAATCTGCTCTAATATTCTGTTCCTCAAAGTGGCCAATCGGATGGACCCAGGAAGCAGAATAATTGGGGGAAGAAAGCAACAGACCTCTCCCATTGCTGCTCCCTGGCAGTTGGGATTCAGAGATACACACTGTCAACCAGAGGCATACCTATACTATATTGGCAAAACCTATTGGTGTTTCGCAACTTTCTGACTAGTTGCAGGACCTTAGCCAGACCTAGCAGAGTACACGCAGAATCCATGGAAGCAATTGGCGACTTGGCTGCAGACAGGATAGACGAAGCAGGAACCAGGAACTTGTAGTTAGGTGTTTATTATCTACAGTGGACTATTTACAGGAACAGAACACGGATCTTTAGCTAGCTCTCTCTCACACAGCTCTCAGCTCCTACACTGACACACAGAACTCTAAACCTCTGAACTCCAAACACTGAACTAACACATTCCAGTTAGTGGGCCATTAATTATCACTCCTTTGGGAGAGCTTGGCCAATCAGGGAGCTGTCTCCATGTCTCTGTTATCACCAGGCAGACTTACTCCTTCACATGACATTCTGGCTGTCTGCCAAACCTTAATTGACTCTTTGTGAGTAGCTGCATGTACACAGTTTCCCAACTGGGATCTGAAGAGAGGCATGGCATGGCTTGGGCAACCAGAGAAGCAAATTATTTTAGCAGAGCCTTGGATCATGGTTTCCCAAACTTGGGTCTCTAGCTATTGTTGGACTACAACTCCCATCATCGCTAGCTAGCAGGACCAGCAGTCAGAGATTAAGGGAACTGTAGTCCAAAAACACCTGGAGACCCACGTCTGGGAAACCCTGCCTTGGATAGATCCAGTATGATCTGCTATGGCACAGTAGCGAGAATGTCAGACGACGAAATGGGAGGCCGGGCTTCAAATCCACCACAGAACTTCCTGGGTTCTTCACAGGCTCTCAGCCTAACCTGCCTCTGCAAGGTTGTTGTGAGGATGAAATGGGGAGTGGAAGAACCACACATATCACCTCACACTCCTTGAAGAGGGAAACAACAAAAGCCGTGTGATGTACCTGCAACAGCAAGTCAATTAATGACACAAATAAGTCCCCAGATAAGGTTGAGGCAGGCGATGAACCGAGTGTGATCCTATTCCAACGGATGGGATTGTGACGGAAGGCTCAACCTATAAATCTGAGAGTGTATTGCCTGCTGTTTGGAGAGAGAAAATTGGCAGGTCTGATGGGGAAACAGTTTCTACGAAGCCTAATAAACATGGTAAACAGTGTCCCCCCACTGTTTACTTTGAAAGAACAGTTCACGCTTTAGAGCCTGCTGCGTCTTAGTCTGAGTGGCAGAGAGGCCTGGGCGGAATCGTACAAACAAGTTTTAATTATTTATCAGAGGGTTTCTTCCTTTTCTTTTTTCTTCGGTTAAGCAAACACAGTTGATTTTCTCCGGGTATGGTTTTGCCACGTTGCGCTCTGGCAGTAATTCCGTTAATTAGAAAGTGCAGATGCCGCGATTCTCCTCTTGCCTAATGTTCAGATTAAATTCTCATCAGGTCATCAGAGCTGAAACAGAAAACCAGCAATTGGGGAGGGGGGAACAGACTCATCTTGGCGGGACAGGAAGTGGATGTCTCAGCAGATAGAGGGTGCCATTGGGCAGCTGAGCAGAGGTCAGGTGACACAAAGGGACCAATGGAATTCCCCTTGGGCTTTTAAAGGTGCGGATTCTGGATGGGCTGGCCCTGGGTCTAAGCAAGTGGGGAGGTGGGTGATGTGTGGTGCGATCTCTTGCACACTTCTCTTTTCTCTCTCTCACCTTGCTCACATTTCATTTCATAGAATCATGGAATTGTAGAGTTGGAAGGGACCACAAGAGTCATGCAGTCCATCCCCCTTCAATGCAGGAATCACAGCTAAATAATCCCTGACAGGTGGCTAACAGACCTCTGTTTAAATGCTTTCCATGAAGTCCTTCTGAGGGAGTCTGTTCCACTGTTGAGCAGCTCTTGCCACCAGAAACGTCTTCCTAATGTGGGTAGCTTTGCTTTCCTGTCAAAGTGGTCTACCAGGGCTGCAGGGAGGCCAGGATCAGGCCCACCAGCAGAAAAAGGTTACTTCAACAACACCTGTTATAAGAATTCTGAAGGTCTCAAATATAAAATAAATGTTCAGAAATGTACACACAAAGTACAGTGGTACTTTGGTTTATGAACTTAATCCATTCCGGAAGTCCGTTCTTAAACCAAAGCGTGCTTTCCCATTGAAAGTAATGGAAAATGGATTAATCCGTTCCAGACGATGAAAAACAACCCCTAAAACAGCAATTTAACATGAATTTTACTATCTAATGAGACCATTGATCCATAAAATGAAGGCAATAATCAATGTACTGTACTATAAAATAAATAAGACAGTATTGTAGATGATAAAAATTAAAATTAATTTTTCCCTTACTAATCTGCTTGGCCTCTGTTATTTTCTGCTACTGATAGGGAACCCATTTAAGGACTCTATACGGCCTCTTGGATATCCCATAAGAGAAAAGGAGCAGTTTCCCCCCCTTATAACACACCCTTCAACTAGGGCTAAAACTTCCCCCTTTCTCTTGTACCCTCCTTTCTCTGTTCCTGCCACTCCACCTATCCTTTCATCTCCTTATCAGTCTTCCTCCTTTCCAACCACAGGAAATAGGGCAGAGTGCTGCACAAAATTGAGCCATGGGCTGGCCACACATCACCTGTGCCATAAGTACTAAAGCCAGAAGGAAGGTCCTCCTTCTCCTTCTCCCCTCTCCCCTCCCCCCTCCACCCAAACACCACCAAATAAATGTGATGCACACCCTCCCTTGTCCCTGGACTCCAGACAGCCCAAACCTTTTTCAAATTTCCAGACGGTAATTGTTTAATATCTCCGCCGCTTCCCCGTCCTTTTATCTCGGAATCCTTGCTGCAATTCAGTGAAGGAGCCCAGCTTCCCTCTCCCCTCGTTCTGCCGCGTGTGTACTTGAAAACGCTTTCATTGTCGGCCGAGATACTTGCCGCTAATTGATGCTTATTATTCCTTTTGAGCCTGTAATTGCTTTTTCCTTTCTGAAACTTAAATTGCCTCAGTGTGCCTCCTCTAATCAGCTCAGCTCCATCCTTGGTCTGCGCAGGGACAACCTGAGCTTCAAAACAGCAGGTTTCCCCCCGCCCCCCGCTTGGTCAAATAAAGGGCATTTTGGCCAAGCTGAGGTGTTGAAATCCCAAGCCTCATTCCAAGGGGCCATTTCTGAGGTAAGAGGAAAGCGCCATCAGTGAGGGGCTCCCTAGACTAGGTGGATAGGGTTCAATGTATCCTGCAACTGGGCCGACACTCTCCCCTACATAGGAGCAGGTGAGGGACCTCCTTGACCCACTGCTGTCCCTAGATGTGTCATGGATGGGCCGGATGCAGAGGATGGGTAGAAGGCAGCAGCTGGGGAACCCCCAAGGGAACCCCCACAGGAAGAAGGCTCAGATCCAGGAGATTGCCCAACTGCACTGGCTACCAGTAAGCTTCTGGGCTCAAGCCAAACCACTGATTTTGACATATTTACAGTGGTACCTCAGGTTCAGAACTTAATTCATTCTGGAGGTCCGTTCTTAACCTGAAACTGTTCTTAACCTGAGGTACCACTTTAGTTAATGGGGCCTCCTGCTGCCACAGTGCCGCCGCAGCACAATTTCTGTTCTTATCTTGAAGCAAAGTTCTTAACCCAAGGTACTATTTCTGGGTTAGCGGAGTCTGTAACCTGAAGCGTATGTAACCTGAAGCGTCTGTAACCTGAGGTACCACTGTATTGCCTTTATATATATTTTTCTCCAAGGAGATCAAGGTGGCTTATATGGTTCTCCTCATTTAATCCCCACAAGTCCATGAAGTAGGTTAGTCCCTTGGGTCCTAGTATGACACTCAAATGGCAAAGTTGTTGTGGTCCCATGCTGCCAGCCATGGCAGAGCTCAGTGGTGGGAGAAGGCAGCCAGCCAACCAGCCGAGCCTCGGGGGGGGGGGGGACTCGCCTGGAGGCAGAGTCCATATGCAAGGTTCAGTCCAGTCCTAAGGTCAGGAGTATCTCAGTTCACATAGACAATCCAGGGGTCAAGAAAGCAGAGGGCCCAAGGTCACGAGAAGCAAGAAGCAGCAATGGAATGACGCATGTTCAGCAACTGACTGAGGCTGGAAACCCTGCTTAAGAAAGCTGGAGTCAGCTGGGTCTCACCAGAAGCAAGAAGGCTGATCAGCAGCAGGTGGAGTCCCTTCGCCTTCTGCTCCTTCAGGCTGGTGCTCAGCAGGTGAAGCCAATTCCTGGCCCATGACAATACCCCGTAAGTGTCCCGGAAAAACTGGGACATCCTGTTTTATGAGAGCATGGCAGCCATTTAGGTTGCCGCGATCTTGTGCAATTTTGCATCAAGATTTTGATGTGAGATGAATAAGTGCTTTCCTGGGCTGTGCTCTCACATGTTTTGGGGTGGCGTGCTCTAGTGTGAGAACACAGCCCTGAGAAAAGCATGTATTTTGGGCTCTGTGATCTTGCGCGAGTGCATGGCCGGTAAGATGCGCATCCCAGTTGGAGGGTATGTCATTGTGACACAGCACAATGAAGTTCTGTATGGCTCAGGACCATGAGACCTCAAGGATCACCTCCCCCACATGAAACAACCTACAGTCTTTCTCCATGTGTGCCACCTGATGGAGGGGCAGATGGTGGTTACACAAGACAGGGCCTTTTCAGTGGTGCCCCCTCCATCTGTGGAATGTTCCAGGCTAATGGAGGCTGTGGAGAGAGACAGACCTCTGATTTTAGGTCTGTTTGGAGTTCTTTAAATTTAACAAGAAGATGAAGCTATGCTTTGGCAAGCATATATCTTATGGAACTGTTTGGATGTATCATTGATTGTTTTTGTACCTGTTATGAAGAAAGTTCTGTTTAGTAAAGCTTTTGAATCATATTATGGGTCTGGACAATTTTTTTTTATTCCAAGAGGAGTCAGTTTTATGCATCCTATTGCTTCAAGCTGCGCAATATTAATGACTACAATAGAAGATTCCCAGGTTTCATCACTGCCATCTCCAGGTAGGACTGGGAAAGGCTTCTCACCTGAAACCATGGAGAGCTGTCAGAGTGGGCAATATTGAGCAGACGAGGGCTCCAACTCAGTACTGTATAAGGAAGTCTCCTGCACGGTGCTTTCTAGCTCTATTTTAAGAGACAATTGGAAATTGTTTTATCTGGTGACCCAATTCCCAACTGGATTTTAATTATATTAAAAAGGGGGGCGGAGGGGAGAGAGATAAAATTCAAAGACAAGGGAAATGTGCTTAAGGCTGGACAAGAGCTATCACACAAGGCAAAAGATTTAAGTGGAAAATTACCGAAAAGGAGAGAGGAGGGGAAAGATGAAAAAGGAGAAGTAACAAAAGCAGAGAGCGTTGGAAACGTAGCTGGCAAAACATTGCGAAATGGCTGATTTGGCAAAAGAATTAGTTCAGTGGGAAACTAATTCTCCCGTTCTGCCCCCAAACTCAAGTCTTTATGATGAGCACTTTTAGGAATATTCCAGAAATAGTTGGCTTCATTAACCAAAAGTGACTTTTGGAAGGCTGGAGTTTCTTCTCGCCATTCCACACCAGGTATTTGCATGGTTCAGCAACAGGCCTCTTTTGCTTTTCCCTTAAAAAACTGAGCCACCCAGCCTTGGAGCTCACTAGGGTGACCTTGGTGGCCAGTCACTGTGGCCTAAGCTGCCTCACAGGGTAGTTATGGGGATTTGAGGGGGCAACCATGTATGTGTTGTGGACTGGTTGGATGCAAAGGAATGGTGGGAGGCACCAGCTGGGAAGCCCCCAGGGAAAGAAGGGTCAGAGCCCAGGGAGTGGTGGTGGGACCACGATGAGTGGTCAGAGGGAGAAGACTGGGAGGAGGTGTCTGAAGCTGAAGAGCTAACAGGGTTTAGTGAGCAGGGGGAGTCTGTGGCAGAGGGAAGTTCAGAATCAGAGGCAGAAGCTGATGCAGGAGAAGAGGGAGGCCAAGAGGCAGAGAGGAATCTGGCTGGTGAAGTTTCATGGATGTCCCCCAGTCCTGCTGCAATAATCTCCTCTCCCCACTGGTTTCCCAGAATCAGAAGAGACATGAAGTGGGAGGAGCAAAGGCAGGCAGGCAGGCAGACCGGTATCAAATTGCTTGGGAAGTCTGGGAGCTGCTGTCTCCACAATGGCTTCATAGGGGCAAGACCTACTGAAGATGAGTTGCTGAGCTCATTAGACCCAATAGATCCTGCATCTTCAAATAAAGAGTTAACTCCATTTCCTTTGTGCGATTTGCTTCTAGCTTTCCCTCACTTTCCCTCCTGGATGAAGTATCTCCAGACTTCCTGTTCTATGGGGTGGGGGCTAAATTTGCCTCCACCAAAAGGGACAGGAATGGCATTGATAGGTGGCAAAAATCCATCATCCCTCTTTGTGGTGAATTCTCATCTTTGACATGCATCGAACAGGTGTTCTTGCCTCCGGGAGTGGAACGGCATTTATTACCAACAATTAGACAGTGAGAAGACAAAGGAGCAGAGACTCGTTATTATTGCTCACTGATTAGAAACCAATTAACTTGTATTGCCTTTTGAGATCACAAGATACATCGTTTCGCTTGGGTTTCAAGCAAAGTCATGAAGTGTGCGTTTGCTGGAGACAATTAAAACATCAACAGCAATCGGGTATGAATTAATCGGTGTGGCCCTCGTGCTGCCTCCGTGAAATTATGGATTACTAACAAGGGAATCTTGCTTCATCTAATGGAGAAGTAATGGGTATTTAATAACAGGAGATACAGGAAACTTCAAAGTTGGGTCTTGTTGAGCACCTTTGAAGGAGGAGCTAAATTTCTTCACTATGTTCCTTGACCATCGTCTGCTGACGATGCGCCTCTTCATCCTGACCTTTGACACCTGAGATCTATGTTTTTTGACATTGACATTCCCACACTTTAAGTAGGGGTGAATTTACCATGTTGCCCCCCCTAAAGAATACTCAAATGGGATTGCCCTGGGGAGGGGCTTGTGAGGTCATGTGGCATAAGCTAGACCAATCACAAGGAGGAGTCTTCTTCATCCCACCTTATGCAGTAGGGCAGGGGTCACCAAACGTTTTCAGCAGGGGGCTGCTCCACTGTCCTTCAGACCTTGTGGAGGGGGGAGCGGACTATTTTTTTGGGGGGGGGGGAAATGAATGATTTTCGCCTGCCCAGAAAGAGACCTGAAGATGCTTCGCTTTACCTGTCCCAGTTTTCGTCCCAATAGCCACAGCTGGGCTTCTCCAGCTGGCCAGGCACTGTGGCAGGGTAGGAGGCTGCGTTGGCTGGCAAAGACAGAGGCAGCAGCCCTGGCAGAGGAGAAGCAGATGGAAGTAGGGGAACCGGGGTGTTGCCGGAGATTTTACCCACCACCTGCTGCTGCTGCTGCTTCCTGAGAGGCACCACAGAGAAAAAGGCAGAGCTGCCCACCAATCTGCAAGTGGCGGCTGCGGCCACTGCAACAACCCACCTGAATGCCATGGGAGGAATGAAGGAGGGAGGCAGGTGGTGGCAAAGAAAGCGCGTGAGGAAGCGGCGTGGAAAAGGGGTGCGGAGAAGGAAGGAAGGGCGGACTGAGGGAGAGGCAGTGGCGTAACCTGGGGGTGCAGGGGGGGCGGCCGCAACATATGGGGGGGCGCTCGCACTCGCAGCTCTCTGCCCCTACCTGGCTCACTCAGGGTTAGGGGGCGCAAATTACTTGCCTTGCCCCGGGTGCTGACAACCCACGCTACGCCACTGGGGAGAGGGAGGAGGAGCAGGAGGAAAAAGCAGCAGCAGCTGGCAGCTGGCATCACACGCCCCCTTCACAGAGCTGCCCTGCTGAGGCAGGCAGGCAGGCGGGTGCATGGGACAAGATTGCTCCGTCCCTGAGGAGGGAGAGGGAAAGAACACACATGCTGGTGATCCACATGGCAATTCCCGGACCGTCTGCTGGCCGGATCTAGAAGGCAATTGGGCCTGATCCGGCCCACGGGCCTTAGTTTGCCTACCCACGCACTAGGGGCTTTGCTGACTGCTGTTAATGGGCTGCATAGGAATTATTTTGGGGAGCCTTTAATTGGCTTTGAACTCTCATAAGAAGAGCCCTGCCAGATCAGGCCAATGGCCCATCTATTCCTGCATCCTGCTTGGCACCACAGACTCTGCTGTGCCTCATTCCAAAAGGAAACATGAACCTTGGGTGAGTGTGGAGGTAATGCTCTGCTTTGCGAAGGCAAACCTCGCACCAGACATGCAACAGTATGTGAAGGAGCATCACACCTGCTTTCCCTGACCTTCTCGGCTAGAAAACAGGGTTTCCCCCCTGACCTTTTGTCCCCTCACAATTTGTTTGTTAGACATATCGCCTGGCTGGAGCATGACTGGGGATGTAGACGTAATCAAGTATCGGGGGGAATATTTGAGGGAAGCACCTGTTGACACATGTATTTGCTAATGCTGGAAATGTGCGTAGATGGAAGTTCAGGGTGGTTTCACTACTGTTTCCAATTGTTGACTTCTGCTAATAAAAGGAGCCTCGGCAGAGCTAGCCGGCAGCTTGCTTGGAGCATGCTTGCCAGCGTGCTTCTGCACAGCTCACCTACATCCAAACCCCTGACATCTCTGTTATTCCAACAGGTAAGTGTCTGGAATCTCACACTGCCAGGAGATTTGGGGTGGTGTGCAACAGTATTTTAAATTATTGTGACACCCTCTCCACACACCCCACCCAAGGCGAAGCAGAGGTAATAAATTGAATTAAGGATAACAACCTCAGGACCGTGCAACCAGGCATGTACAGAGTGCGTTTCCTTCACTGCTGGCTAACTGCTTGACTTCCAGGCATTTGCCAGCTCCATGCCCCGTTTTTCTGAAACATAACCTCTTCATCCCTTTGGTGTGTGGGTCTCTGAAACGTCGCAAAGACATCATGTCGCTTTAATCAGACGGACCACACAGTGAGTGTTTTGGTTGTGGGGGGCGAGGCAGGGACGCAGTCTGGGCCGGAGATTTCGGCTGCTGAGAGGCGATCTCACCCGCTGCCTGAAGATGGTTATTAATGCTTCTGTCAAAAGAGGGTCTCCAGAGAAGGAGGTTCTTTGCCTATTTATCTCCTGCAACAGACTCATTCTGAAGGGTTTACAAGGAGAGCCATCAGGTCTCTCCCTGGGGAAGTTTGATGGAGATGCCTTGGAAAGGGCAGGGCTGGTGGCGATGGGGCCAAAGATCTATCTGTTCCCATCTGCAGCCATTTCTCTGTTAATTTTTTTACTTAAAATAAACACACTAGACTGCCAAATTTAGACAGGCGCCCAACTTCATGTTTAGACAAGCTCATAAGAAGAGCCTGTAAATTGAGCTTAGGTTCCCAAATCCTCAAGCAGTGACCTTTGGAGTATTTTTATTTAGTTTTCAGCCTTCTAAATACCTGATTATTCAAACATATTAAAATTAACAATAATAATAATAGGATGTCATACAGTCTGATTTGCCCTACGCATAGAAACTCTTTCTTCCTGTGAAAAAACTTTGCACTGCATCTTTAAAGAGGGTCTGCGCTGAAAACAAATTAATATGTAACATAATAGAATTAGGCAAGCTTTGCGAAATGGGTTTTTATTCATTCCCCCACCTCCATTATTTTGGCATTAATCCAAATTTGCAAACACACAAATCTCTGTTAATTTTTAAATGGAAGCTTTGTTTGGTGGTTTGTTTCCTCTGAGCTTCCAGGTCTTCTGTTTTTAAGTAGCTCTTTGTTTCTTATTTAACATTTCCATCCTTTTATGCCTATAATATTATTATTATTATTATTATTATTATTATTCACCTTTTCCCCAGACCAGGACCCAAGGCGACTTACACATATTGAAACAACACAAGCAAAAAATAGAAAGTTAAAAACATATAAATGATAATTGTTAAAAAGTAATTAAACTCTAATAAATTCAAAACGATATAAAAACAAATCTGTTGAAACATAGACAGTAAACACAGGACAGCCCTATTTAAAAGCCCTTTGATTAAAAAAACAGTCCATTCCTCAAGGCCTGTTTGAATGAAATAAGTCTTTGCTTGCTGGCAGAAGGACAACAAGGAGGGAGCCAGTCTGGCTTCTCTAAGGAGAGAGATCCAAAATCTGGGAACAGCCAGGGATCCTCTCCACTCAGCAACTGCAGAACATTAGGAGGGATTGGGAACCTCCTGAAAGCCTAATCTCTAGATGTTTGAATCCTGCAGTTTGTAATAGAGCTTCAATGTGGACATCACAGCTCTGTGCATGTTTACACAGGTCCCACTGTGTCCTGTGAGCACCTGAATAAGGAAGGGACTTGCCAGAAGTTTTGCGCCAATGTGAGCTGTCTGGGACTGCTGCAAGGTCCCAGTACAGTGGTACCTTAGGTTACAGACACTTCAGGTTACAGACTCCGCGAACCCAGAAATAGTACCTCAGGTTAAGAACTTTGCTTCAGGGTGAGAACGAAATCATGCGGTGGTGGCGCGGTGGCAGTGGAAGGCCCCATTAGCTAAAGTGGTAGCTCAGGTTAAGAACAGTTTCAGGTTAAGAACGGACCTCCAGAACAAATTAAGTTCTTAACCCGAGGTACCACTGTATGAGCAAGCAGGGTGCACAGCAGAGGGTCGGGAGGGCAGAGATTGAGATCAGAGTCCAAGAAGGGAGGGGCAGGAGAGGGGCAAAGTCAAAGCAGCCTACAGACAGGCTTTTCATTGGCAGACAATCCAGTTTTGGGACTACAACTCCCATCATCCCCAGAAACAGGACCAGTGGTCAGGGATGATGGGAGTTGTAGTTCCAAAACATCTGCAGGGCTGAGTTTGCCCATGCCTGTACTACACAGACCTTGCTGCTGTAGCCCTTCCAGTCCATCCCTGGGCTTTCTTAGGAGGAGATACTAGAACCACACCCCAACCTCAGTGGACCTTTATCCATTCCCTTCTCTCCCGAGATCTCCTTGAGAGGAGGGTCTTACTCTTGTGGAGGCTTTTATCCCCTGTAGCTGGGCACTTTTCTGAATGGACTGGGTTTCCATCTGGTCCCCTTCAGCTGTTGCTACTGCCGCCCCTGGCCCTCTTCCTTCATCGACTCTTTGCTGCCACCGCCATCAGGCCGAGTGCCTCCACCTCCTCTGTGAGGCCCACCGAGCCATCTTGGCGCGACCATTTGACATTGCCAAAGCACCTTCCCAGAAGGCCCTCTGGCGATCGTCAGCAGTGTCGACCCTGACTCACGCCAGGGTACCAGTCTGGGAAGCGGACATTTTGGGATCCAAACAGAAGCGGGGATTGGCTTCTGTGATCCAGGATGCCCTGCTTAAAATGCGGCAGTTGTAAGGTATGTAAATCCACTGTTTAACTGAAAAAATTTCAAGGCTCTTTTCTTTTTTAACAGCACGTTATTATCATTATTATTTGCACTTATATCCTACCTTTCCTCCAAGGAGCTCAATACATATTTCTTCCCCTCCCCATTTTATCCTCACAACAAGCCTGTGAGGTAGGTTAGGCTGAGACTGAGTCATTGACTGGCCCAACATCATACCCATTGAACCCTTGTCTTCCCCAGGTCAAAGCCTCTAACAACTATATGACACATACAGTGGTACCTCACGTTACATACGCTTCAGGTTACATACACTTCAAGTTACGGACTCCGCTAACCCAGAAATATTACCTCAGGTTAAGAACTTTGCTTCAGGATGAGAACAGAAATCGTGCTCTGGCGGCGCGGCAGCAGCAGGAGGCCCCATAAGCTAAAGTGGTGCTTCAGGTTAAGAACAGTTTCAGGTTAAGAACAGACCTCTGGAATGAATTACGGTAAGTACTTAACCCGAGGTACCACTGTACATACATACATACATACATACATGTGTATATTTTGTTTCACAGTCGTGCAAATTCACACATAGAAATATTCATGCAGCAACAATATTACAATACGGAATATTAATGATCTAAATACAATACATTCCTTGCAATAAATTATCAATAATTTATACATTTAACCATCAACAATAAATTACTCTTAATTATCTTACTTTTTAATAAGTAAACAAATAATGAACCTCTGCATCTAATCAGCTCGTTATAAGCTCTCCATGTATTCCTTAATTATTCCATAATTTAAAATTCAATTCATTGGTTTTAAAGCATTTTATTTATTTATATGTGTTGCCCTCAATAATCCTTATTATAAAACTGGGGGTGGGCGGGGGAGCACCTATCAGAAGGATTCAGTTCAGCTCATGCAATCCATGCATCATTTCACACAGCCAAAAGGGTCCCAAAGCGATTTACATGGACAATAACTTGCAAAATATACAATAAAAAGCCTTTTTTAAAGTCTAAAGCAAAATACTGAACATGCTTATGTACTAAAATCACCCAATAGCTTGAAACGACCAGCCCAGTCTCCCATGAAAGAACAGCTTACTTTAACTCCGTGTGATTTGGTGCAGTGTAGTGGTTAGAGTCTCGGACAAGGACGTGGGAGAGACCAGGGTTCGAATCCCCACTCAGCCATGAAACTCATTGGGTGACCTTGGGTCAGCCACTTCCCCTCAGCTGGTTAAACAACCGACTGAGGGGAACAACCTCACAGGGTTGTTGTGGGGATTAAATGGGGAAAGGAAAAGCCACAAATGCCACTTTGTGCTCATTGGAGAAAAAGATGGGATATTAATGCAATAAAAGCAATAAAATTTAAATTAAATTAATGCTCTGAGAGGTGTTCAGTATTCCAAGCAAATGTCTCCCCAGCCCAAAACCCTGCTTTGAATACTGGGAAGAAGAGAGAGGGTTCCTTTGCCCATATCCCAGCTGTGAGCTTCCCACAAGTGAAGAGGATGCTAGACTAGAAGGGCCTTTTTGGTAGCGGCTCCAGCAAAGGCACCTGGTGTCCACTGAGACTGGTAGGGTGGAAGGCAGGGAGCCCACCAGTAGGTGGTGCCAGAGCCAATGACAGGTAGAGCCAACAAGGCCTACTTTCACTGCCCATCTTCCCTCTGGCTGAGTTCTACAAGTGGCCGCACCAAGACTGAGGAGGCGGACGATGAGGGGTAGGGGTGGCTGAGGGGAGACTGAGGCTTGTGGGGCAGTGCCCCCTTTGCCCTAGTAGGCCTGCCTCCATGGGCCTGACACAGAGGGAGTTTGAATAAGGCAGAAGTTGCCGGGAATGAACAAAAGCCCCAAGCGAAGCCTGAACGAAATGCAAATCTCCCGCAGTTATCAGCAACACTTCTAACCAGCTTGTCCTACCTCAAAGGAGAGAGGGAAAACTACTGAAATTTGCATATAGATAAGGTCAGATCTGGTTCCTCTGGAGGAATTAGGAAGGCTTTATTAGCTGTATTCGTTTTTTTGAAGGAGTCAGCGTCCCCCACTCCTTATATTTACCCCACAGAAGCGAGACCAACCCATATGATCTGCATGCCCTTGATGAACAGTTAAAGATGCTGTGGAACTTTTAATGATAAGCCTTCCACCTGCTCCACTCTTGATGTGATCTTCAAAGAGAGGGAGAGGGGGGAAAACAGGGCTTGCTTTTAAGGAATGTTTCCATATCTATATAATGCAATTTTGGCATGTTATTTTAACCAATACATGAATCTTAACGCACCCCCCCCCCGCTTTTCTTTTTGCAAAACTGCATTACAAAATATTAACCACTGATTTCAGACCTGCAGTGATTTGTTGGTTTCTTAGAATTCCCAAAGGGTGCTGCTATAGCTGGGTGTGATTGCTGCTGCTGCTGCGGCTAATAATAATATAATAATAATACAATGGAATCCTTTGAATGTGTGCATAGGTTCCAAGGACCTGGCACATGTGAACATGGGCATCTTCCTCCCTCCCAAATAGGGACAAATTTAAGTTTCTGCATTTAGGGAGGAATAATCAGATGCACAGATATAGGATGGGGGGGCACCTGAGTTGACAAGAACTTTCTGATGGTAAGAGAAGAAGAAGAAGAGTTTGGATTTGATATCCCGCTTTATCACTACCCGAAGGAGTCTCAAAGCGGCTAACATTCTCCCCCACAACAAACACTCTGTGAGGTGAGTGGGGCTGAGAGACTTCAGAGAAGTGTGACTAGCCCAAGGTCACCCAGCAGCTGCATGTGGAGGAGCAGAGACGCGAACCCGGTTCCCCAGATTACGAGACTACCGCTCTTAACCACCACACCACACTGGCTCTCTGTTTGACAGTGGGATAGACTCCCTCAGAAGGTGGCAGATTCTCCTTCCTTGGATGTTTTTAAACAGAGGCTGGACGGCCATCTGCCAGGGAGTCTCTAGCTGTGATTCCTGCATTGCAGGAGTTGGACTAGATAACTCTTGGGGATATCTTCTAACTCTTCAATTCTTCAATTTTATGATTCTGTGCGCAATAGTCCTACCTTACATCAGCGGGGCAGATTTTCTCCCCTTCTCCCTTCCCCTGAACCCTTTCTTTCCTGCAGGAGTCCTCCACAAACTGCAGTTGATTCTCACCTGAGGTTTACGAGACAGAATCACTTGCAAATATTTTAATAAATAGCAGGCTCGTGTATATCATGTGGCATTGCACCTCATGATAATGTAGCCATGACAAATGGCACATCTCCTCAGCACCGGGATTAATAGTTGAACGGGAGGATGGGGGGGATGAGCTTGTGGCTCAGGCGGCTGCATTAAAAATCATTTACATTTTACAGGCCCCATAAAAAAGCCTCTTTGTGCCAAGTAATTAATCACACATTATAAATGCAGCTTTTATTAAAAAGCAGCCCCTGCAGAAATATGTCCAATACCCAGCCCTTTAGGCACGGTGAAGGTTTCTTCCTCTTGATGGGAAGTTGGATGAAAAGTATAGTTTGCAGATCTGTGTTTGCACAGTTAACATGCAGCAGCGCTTGATCATTGTCATGCAATGGTAAGGTGTCCCTGACCATTAGGTTGAGTTGTGACCGACTCTGGGGTTGCGGCGCTCATCTCGCTTTATTGGCCGAGAGAGCTGGCGTACAGCTTCCGGGTCATGTGGCCAGCATGACTAAGCCGCTTCTGGCGAACCAGAGCAGCGCACGGAAACGCCGTTTACCTTCCCACCAGAGTGGTACCTATTTATCTACTTGCACTTTGACATGCTTTCGTTTTTTTTTATAGTGATTTTTTATTGATTTTCCAACACAAATTAAAACAAAACAACACAATACATAGACAAACAAAACATACAAACATGTATAATTTCAAAACCTCTTTTTCATAAACCTTACTTCCCAGACTTCCCCTTACCTCCCCTTTTCTGCATCTCTGTTTTAAAATTTCTTCAACAACCCCTCGCTCCAACACTTTGACGTGCTTTCGAACTGCTAGGTTGGCAGAAGCAGGGACTGAGCAACGGGAGCTCACCCCGTTGCGGGGATTCCAACTGCCGACCTTCTGATCTGCAAGTCCTAGGCTCTGTGGTTTAACGCACAGCGCCACCCATGTCCCTGTCATGCAATGGTATTTAGTGTCAAAGAGCCTCTCGTCACACACAGCATAGTTTAGCATTTCAGAATGTGTGTGAAATTCTGGGAGGGCTGCAGAATATTGCCTGGGTATCCAATACCCATGGGATGGCTATCCAGTATGCAGCGTCTAATTCACTTGTATCAGGAATTCAGCAAAATCCAATAGATTGTGGAATGCTTTGGGGGATGGACCCTCTGAATATTCTGCTATCCCAGTTGTGAGATTTCCTGGAACACGCCTGGTTGGCCACATGGCTGGAGTCCAAAGAGGACTCCATGGGCAAGTAAGCTGTGATAGCATAGCAATTTGTGATGTTATTTACTTATTTCTTTCCATTTAGGAAGCACTTCCTATGGAACATCTCAAAATGGCAGAACGATAAAAGCATCAACAATAAAAAGAATCTATAAAACAATCTCATCTATGAAAAGCGTGAAAACAATTTCATGTATAAAAACAATTTCAAGCCCAATGCGGATGCAGACTGGGAGGTGGGGAAACTCCCTATAAAAGCTTTGGTGGAAAATGAGGGCCCTTAACAGAGACCCATCTGCAACATACATTTAAAGCATTATCGCACCACTTTGTAGCTTCTCCCTTCCCCTGAGGACCCTGGGAACTGTAGCTTGTTAAGGGTGCTGTGAGTTAGGAGACCCTCCCATCCCCTCACAGTGGTACCTCGGGTTACAGACGCTTCAGGTTACAGACTCCGCTAACCCAGAAGTAGTACCCTGGGTTAAGAACTTTGCTTCAGGATGAGATTGTGCTCCGGTGGTGTGTTGGCAGCGGGAGGCCCCATTAGCTAAAGTGGTACCTCAGGTTAAGAACGGTTTCAGGTTAAGAACGGACCTCAAGAACGAATTGAGTTCTTAACCCGAGGTACCACTGTAATTCCCTGAGGGGTTGAACAGTCTTCACAGGGAACTTTGGCAATTGCAGCTCTCTGAGGGGAATAGAAGGGGTCTTCTAACAACTGTCAGCAATTTAAGATGATAAGAAAAGTCTGCTGGATCAGGCCAATGGCCTATCTACCATTCTGGTCCTCACAGTGGCCAGCTGTGGGAAACCTGCCAGCAGAATCAGAGCACAGGAGCCCTCTCACCTCCTGTGGTTTCCAGCAACAGCTATTCAGAAGCATCGCTGTCTCCAACTGTGGAGGCAGAGCAGAGCCATTGAGGTCAGTTGACATCAATAGCCCTCTCCCCCATAAAGCTGTCCAAGTTGGTGGCCAATGTGGTGTAGTGGTTAGGAGCAGTGGACTCGTAATCTGGTGAACTGGGTTCGCTTCCTCGCTCCTCCACATGCAGCTGCTGGGTGACCTTGGGCCAGTCACACTTCTCTGAAGTCTCTCAGCCTCACTCACCTCACAGAGTGTTTGTTGTGGGGGAGGAAGGGAAAGGAGAATGTTAGCCGCTTTGAGGCTCCTTCGGGTAGTGATAAAGCGGGATATCAAATCCAAACTCTTCTTCCCTCATTTAACTCTGTGCTGCATGGAAAAGGACATTATTTTATCTGTCCCTCCAACATGTTCTGTCACTGGATGTCCATGAGTTCCAGTGTTATGAGAGAGAGAGGGAAAAACCTTTCCATGAGGGAAGCCATGACGATTTGAAGTGGTACAATGCCACTTTAAATTTCAGCTTCTGTGGGATCAGGCTTCTCCCTTGGAGTTATCCATGGTCCTGAAGCTCCTGATCTGCCTTGCCCATTGGCTGCTGAGTCTTGTTAGGTGACCCTTATTCCCAGAGCCACACTTCACAGAGTTCCCTGTGAAAGGGGAATGATTGTTAAGCCACCCTGTGAATTGTAACTCCTTGAGGGGAATAGGGGGCCTGCTTAACAAACTGGAGCTCCCAGAATCCTTTGGGGAAAGCTCTGGCAGTTTAAAGTGGTGTGAACTACTTTAAACGGAGCTACCTCCCAGGGTTGTTGTGAGAATAAAATGGGGAGGAGGAAAAGTTTGTAGGTTACCTTGAGCTCCCTGGTGGAAAGATGGAATATCCACGTAAATAATAACAATTACATTATTATTATTATTATTATTATTATTATTATTATTATTATTATTATTTTGTAAACTGCTTCAAGGTTTTGTCCTTATAATCAAAATAAATAAATTGCAGAAGGGGCTTCCCTCTGGGATCGTCACCCTTTCCTGAGGAGCCTAGCATTCATTTGGCCAGGGTCGTGGCTGTCCTTTCTCCTTAAACAGATTTCGCCGAGCTGTGTGCGCCTCGCTCCTCATGAAATCCATGTTAAAGAGGAGCCTGGGTGAAGGATTTGCCTCCACCTTTAAATAAATGTTTATTTTAACCCAAACACATTATCCTCAGCCCCCAGAGCTGCTCTCTGGCTAAATGTGTTTTGCTCAGCAGGTCTGGCAAAGCGCTAATTAAGGTTTTGTCAGCTGTTCCATTATACACCTCTTCCTGCCAGCACTTAAGCATTTATCACCCATTTCAAATCTCTGCAGCCGGAGAGTTGGAGGATCACTCTTGGCGGAGGAGGGAGGTGGGGAGGCTGGCATTCCTCCGCAAGGTCTTTGTTTTGCTGAAGGGAGATATTTTTTAAAGCTTGAGAGAAGTCAGGGAAAGGTCGGGCTTTAAACTTTGCCTGATTTACTCAGTAGGGGAGAGATCGGAGGGTTGCTTCGGAGGCTGAGAGGAAGGCCTGTCAAACAGGCCTCTTGAGGATTTCTTGGCTGCACTAGGGCAGACCCAGACTGCACGTTTAAAGCATAGTTGGTGCAGATACGCTGTAAAGCACATAAGGAGAGCCTGATGGATCAGACCAAAGGGGACTCATCTAGTCCAGCTTCCTGTTTTCACAGTGGCCAACCAGATGTCTCTGAAATTAGGCATGGCATGGAGAAAAAGGGATAGAGAAACGCCTTTCTCGCTCTCTCATATAACGCTAGAACTTGTGGACATCCAATGAAGCCAAGTGTTGGAAGATTCAGGACAGATAAACCAAGGGGCTTCACAGGAGGCAGCGACGGCTGCCATCTTGGATGGCTTTAAAAGAGGTTCAGACAAATTCTTGGAAGAGAAGGTGATCAGTGGCTGCTTGCCATGATGCCAACACTCTGCCTCCATGCTTGGGAGCAGCAAATGCTTCAGAATAGCAGTTGCCGGAAACCACAGAAGGGGAGAGGGCTCTTGTGCTCGGGTCCTGCTTGTAGGTTTCCCACAGGCATCTGGTTAGCCACTGGGAGAACAGGATGCTGGACTAGGTGGGCCACTGGCCAGATCCAGCAGGCTCTTCGCATGTTCTCTGCATCCCCAGAGTACAGTGGAACCTCGGGTTAAGAACTTAATTCGTTCTTGAGGTCCGTTCTAAACCTGAAACTGTTCTTAACCTGAGGTACCACTTTAGGTTATGGGGCCTCCCGCTGCCACAACACTACCGTGGTACCTTGATCTCCTTGGAGAAAAATATATATAAAGGCAATACTGTGGTACCTTGGGTTATATATGCTTCAGGTTACATACGCTTCAGGTTACAGACTCTGCTAACCCAGAAATAGTGCTTCAGGTTAAGAACTTTGCTTCAGGATGAGAACAGAAATCTTGCTCTGGCGGTGGGGCGGCAGCAGAAGGCCTCATTAGCTAAAGTGGTGCTTCAGGTTAAGAACAGTTTCAGGTTAAGTGCGGACCTCCGGAACAAATTAAGTACTTAACCTGAGGTACCACTGTATTTCTGTTATCATCCTGAAGCAAGGTTCTTAACCCGAGGTACTATTTCAGGGTTAGTGGAGTCTGTAACCTGAAGTGTCTGTAACCTGAAGCGTCTGTAACTTGAGGTACTACTGTACTGCCAGAACCCTGCCCTGCCTTACACGCAGCCTGAGTCTTGCCTTGCCTTAGCACCCCGCCATGTAACCCCACTTCTCTCCAGGGGGCTGTACCACCTATTTTGGGAACCGCTAGTGTAAATAAACCACTAGAAGTGGGGGTTTTTTTGGCCCCTCGTCTTTGAGCCCAACCATTGTGAACTCTCTTTCTCTCTCAGCCCAAGTACTTGGATTAATACAGCGGCCAAAGTGCCACCTCATTCATCAGCCTCCCCTTGACACATGAGAAATGGCTCCCATTCAGCCATAGTGAATTAGCATAATAGGCTCACCAGGAGCGGGCGCACACACCGGTGCCCTTAGAATGCCCTGCTGCCTGCTCAAAATCGGAGGATCTGTGCTTCCCTCTGCCTGTTCTCCCCCTAACCACTGTTATAACCACCCCCCCCCACCCCGGCTCAGTGCTGTCCTTTGCAAACAGAGGGAGGAGACCAATAGACGGGAGTTCAGCGCAAAGGCTGCATTCCACCAACACCCAGCAAATTCAAGATGGAGGCTGCTGAGAGGGTCCCTGTTTTTCATTTGTGTTCGCCAGGAGCAGCTTAGCTTTTCAGTCCGGGGTCTGCATTAACTCACAGACAAGCTTATGGGGACTGTGCGCCAGCTGTGGGAGAAGGAAAAAAAGTGGGCAGAGCAACCCAAGGCTCAAACCCTCTGCAATGCAGGAATTACAGCTGACTGATGGGCCATCCAGCCTCCTCCAATGAGTCTCCTACCTTCTGAGGTCGTCAATTCCACTGTTGAATGGCTCTTCCTAAGGTTTCGCTGGAATCTTGTTTCTTTCCATTCATGTCCGTTGGGTCAGGTCCCCCCTTCTGTTGCAGCAGAAAACAAACTGGCCCCATCTTTCACTTGGCAAGACTTCAGAAATCTGAAGGTAGCTATCGATATGATAATCTTTATTGTCATTGTCCCATACAGAACAACGAAATTGAAAAAAATCTACATCAGACATTCAAAAACCAACAAGCCTGCTATCCCAGCCTGGTTAACCCCCTAAAAACTCTGATACCCCATAATTAAATATTGTATACTCCCATAGAAACTACCTTACACCATTTGGATAGAAACTGTTTCTCAGGCAGCTAGTCCTAGTCTTTATAACCCTGCACCTTCTTCCAGAAGGCAGAAGCTGAAAGAGATCATTTCCAGGGTGCGCACTGTCCTGTGCTATCTCTGCAGCTTTCTTAGGACACCTGGAAGCGTAGATTTGATCCAAGGTGGGAAGAGCACACCCAGTTATTCTCTCCACAGTCTTTACAACCCTGGACAGCATTGTTTCTTCCCTGACCGTGCAGCTCCCAAACCACACACACACAGACCATCATGTTGCCTCTCAGTCTTCTTTTCTCCAATCTAAACACCCAAACTCTCTCTGTCTCTGTATCTCTCTCTTCTGTCCATGCAAACAAGAGGAACGGTGCCAGTTCAAGAACACATTCCTGCAAAAGAAGTCATGGAAAATGCAGAGCAGGGCTGGTGAGCGGCGTGACTTGGGGAGGAAGAGTCCCAGGGAACAAATAGAGTGCCCCGCTTTGGCTGTGGGCCGCAGGCTCCCCTTCCCTGACATAGCATATTGGGGACTGAGGCGAGGGTGTGAAAACAATGGTCTACAGTAGTTCCCCTCTGGCCCACATCTCCTTTCCTGTGAAATTCCTAAGGCCATTCCATCCTGCTGTTTTCTGCATTAACCTGCAACTGGAAAACCAGCATTGGGAGTGCCAGTTTTCGGCAGGATTTTGTCTCAGAAATAGGCACACTGAAAAATGAATTTTATCCAAAGATTCACAATTTAAAATGCACCTTGATTTAGCTTTGCAGCCGGCAAGTGCACTTCATAATTGGGAGAATGCTGACATCTGAAGGGAATGCTTTGTACACATTTGCTTTAGATATGTATATTTTTTTAAATGTAAAAAATCTATATAATTCAAGAAGCTTTTTTTTTTTTTTTTTTAAAAAAAGCACTTCCTTGCTCTTTGCTGCACTCCTGCTTGTATTAGGATAGGACCCCACCCCCATTCTTTTCTTAAACAGCATGTAAACCTGCCATCCTTTTTATTGTAGCTGTCGGGCAATCAGGACACCTGGAGTTATGGTTGGCTCTGCTTTCTTCTGCTGGTGGTTAGCTGACGATTTCTCCCAGGGGAACCTGTCCTTCCATTTAGATGCCGAAGCAGCTGGGGGAGGAGACCTTGCAGGGATCAAGGAGTCTCTCTTGGCAATTCTCTTGAGCGTTCCCTGAAAGTCTGTGCCCATATGATGAGGTCAGCCTTTTCTGCTGTGCTGCAGTGGGGAAAACAGGCAGAGATCTAGCTCATGAAGGAATGGGGATCACATCATGAAAGGCAGAACTGGTCAGGCCGGATGCCGGTTTGTTTCTGAGCGCAGTCACATATAACTGTGGATGATGTATGTTATTTAAAACTATCATCATCATTAATTAAATTTACATGCCACTCTTCGTTTGAGGATCACAGGGCGGTTTACAGCATAAAGAGTAAAATTATATCTCATATTTTTCCGCCATGAAACACAAACATGGCATTACTCTTATTCTTATTCTTACCTATTCCTACCTGCCCACAGACTGTCTCACCAGAGTGGTGCATGCTCTGGTTATCACTACTGCAACGTGCTCTACGTGGGGCTACCTTTGAAGGTGACCCGGAAACTGCAACTAATCCAGAATGCAGCAGCTAGACTGGCGACTGGGAGCAGCCGCCAAGACCACATAACACTGGTCTTGAAAGACCTACATTGGCTCCCAGTATATTTCTGAGTACAATTCAAAGTGTTGGTGCTGACTTTTAAAGCCCTAAACTGCCTTGGCACAGTATACCTGAAGGAACCTCTCCATCCCCATCATTCTGCCTGGATGCTGAGGTCCAGCGCTGAGGGCCTTCTGGCGGTTCCCTCACTGCAAGAAGCAAAGCTACAGGGAACCAGGCAGAGGGCCTTCTCGGTAGTGGCGCCCACCCTGTGCAATGCCCTTCCAGCAAATGTCAAAGAGATAAACAACTACCTGACATTTAGAAGACATCTGAAGGCAGCCCTATTCAGGGAAGTTTTAATAGTTGATATTTTATTGTGCTTTTAATATTTTGTTGGGACGCACCCAGAATGGCTGGGGTAACCCAGTCAAATGGGTGGCATATACATAATAAAATTACTACTACTACTACTACTACTACTACTAATACCTGCCCTTCATCCTAAGGCCCCAGGGTGAGTTGTGAAAATTAAAACACAATATTAATATTGGAATGCAACATAATGCAATAGTAAAAGAGTGTAAAACAACTTAGAACCACAAAAATTGTTTGTTTGTTTGTTTGTTTCCTACACCACCTTTACCTCCAAGGAGCTTAAGGTGGTGTACATGGTTCTACTCTCCAGATTTTATCTTCACAGCAACCCTGTGAGGTAGGTTAGGCTGGCTCAAAGTCACCCAGCCAGCTTCATAGCTAATGTTGGATATAGCCCTAAGTTAATAACTAGACTCCCATGGATAGAAGAACCAGTTTAAGCTTCAAGGCTGGCCCCAGGTAGCGTGCATGGCAGTAATCTACTCTTGACGTTACTTTGAAATGGATGTCTGTGACTAAATCCCAGTCCTTGAGGGCACAGCTGGCTTTAAAAAGTTATTATTACAATTAGTACCACTTATTGCAAAAAATACAGTATTCCACCCATTATAGCAAGAATTATCATTCCTATCAGTTAGAAAAAGGAGTCCATTTATCTGTCAGATCTTCCATAAGTCTGTTTCTGCTTTGTACTTTATCTGCCAGTTTGTTCATTTCTGGAATTTTTAACACCTCAATCAGTCATTCCTATGTCGACGGGCTCGGAGCAGATTTCCACTGTCTCGCAAAGACTTCCCTTTTTCTTCTTCGGTTGCTACCGATAAATTCAATAACGACGACTCACCATGAATCCCAAAGAGATCGTTTAAATAATTAGCATAGCAATCATGGGATTGGATCTAAGCGCTATTGTTAGTCTGAATCCTGGACCCCTTTTGCCCAGTCTTGCCCCCACTGTCCACATTTATGAGGGATGGTTTCGGGTGGAAGCCTTTCTTGATGCAATAAAACTGCTCTGCATCTGTGCCTCTTGATATAGTACCACTGAAAGCCACCCCCCTCTCTCTCACACACACACACTCCTGCACAGGGGAAAGACTAAGGCAAGGGAACTGGATTTGCCCCATAAAGCTACAGCAAAGATCCCTTCCCCTGGGAGGGGAGCTTTGGGCAAGGAGCATCAGACTTCCCACCATTTGCAGGGAGGAAGGAGAAAAGTGAATGATGCACTGGTGGCAAGCAGGTGGGCCTCCAACTGTAGTTGCTTCTCAGAAAAATTGTGGATCCCAAGGAGTTCTACGGGGGAAATACACAAGAACATTCCATCCGTCTCCCAACCACCCCGGACCTTTCAAAGGCCCAGAGTAGCAAATGACTCACTCTGTTGATAGCCCTTTTGTTCTACACTGCACCACCCCCACCATTCAATGTTTCTTCTTCCAGGCAGAAATGCTAAAGGATTTCACTCACTCTGTGTTTTCAAGCAAACTGCCTGCTTTGCACTTCCCAGATTAATATGTGGACCAGAACTCACAGCTACGCTTCCCTTTTCTTTTCTTTTTTTGCATAGTATCCAAATTTTGTGATACAGTTATCAGCTTAAAAATGTTAGGCTAAAATGCATGCCAAAAATGCACATTTTAAGGTGAGATGCATTGTTTTGGGTTTATTTAAAAACAAAGAAACCCAGATGTTGCAAAAATGGGACGGGGGAGAGTTATGACTGGACAGATGAGAAAGTGGCACAGACCAGGAATAAATTGATCCATCCATTCCCTGCTTCCAGGGCAGCTAGCGAATAATATAAAAATAGTCTTTAAAAAGCCCTTAAGTATTTGCACTTCAGCGAGGAGAGCAGAGCAGTACAAACATAATTCACAGTGGTGGAAAGCAGAACTATACAACCAGAGATTTAGAAGGCTGGGAAATTGTGTTCCAAGGAACACCTTTGCTTGGTAACAAGCCTATGAGAGTAAACACCTAGTAAGTGTTTCATGTCCAGGTTCTGCAGAGGAGCCACAGGGCAAATGCAGGTTAGCTGTTTCAGCACCAGGGAGAGATCCAAGTGAGCAACTTGCTCTGATAAGGGTTGAGAGAGAAAGGGAGGCCATTTGAGACTCTTCCTCCAGTCCACCTCTCCTAGGCTTCACCCACATTTGGAGAACATGAGTCTCATAAAGGGCCAAGCTTCTGGCACAGCCCTAGCCAACCTGGGGCCCTCCAGATGTTTGGGACTACCACACCCAGAGCCCCTGTCAGTGTATCCTATTGGATGCCATTCTGATCCAAGCTAGTAGACTGAACCACCTGGACTCTGGGGCACCACAGTTTAAGAAGGCTATTGACAAGCTGGAAGGTGTGCAGAGGAGGGCAACCAAGATGATCAAGGGTCTGGAAACCAAGGCTTATGAGGAGTGGTTGAGGGAGTTGGGTATGTTTAGCCTGGAGAAGAAACACTGGTGGGTGATATGATAGCCATCTTCAAATATCTGAAGGGCTGTCACATGGAAGATGGAGCAGGCTTAACTATTCTGAACTTAAAAATGGAAAGTGTAATGTTGGTGGTCAACAAAAGATGTGATGGCCTGGGAGTCCGATTCAGAGGATGAACCGGAGGAATCCCAGCCTGCACAGGAGTCCCCGCCTCCAGGGCCGGCTGAACTGGGGCAAGGCCTAGATGCTGAAGAGCCTGCACCTGTGACAGAGCATCAGGAGCTGGCCCCAGGTGGAGCCCTTCTGGCCCCAGAGGGGCTTGATGACTCAGTGGCCACAGGTGAGCCTCCTCCAGGGCCCAGTAACCCTTCGGCCTCTCCTGATCTGCAGAGGCTTAGGGCAGAGAGGCGAAGGGAACTGGTTGCCCCCAGGAGGAGTGCTCGCCTTAAGGCCAGAGGAGGCAGGGCTCCTGGGGGCCGGGACCGCCCCCGGCCTTAGAAGAGGATAAAAGCCCGGTCAGCCTGGTCCCAGGTTGCGGGAGCAACGTTGTTGTTGGCTTCGGACCTTCCTGTGTTCCTGATCCCTGCTCGGCCTCCTGTTCCTGACTATCCGGTGTTCCTGATCCCTGCTCGGCCTCCTGTTCCTGACTATCCGGTGTTCCTGATCCCTGCTCGGCCTCCTGTTCCTGACTATCCGGTGTTCCAGATCCCTGCTCGGCCTCCTGTTCCAGCGTACCTGTTCCCCGCCCGGCTCTCGTCTTGGACCTCGCCCCTCATCGTGTGGACTCTGCTTACACCCACGGTACCTTACCCCCGGGACCAGCACAGTTTGCTCCCGCCACACCCGCACTCCCCCTTCGTTGGGGTGCATTCGGGAAGAGCCAGAGGCCATGGCTGACCAGGCGGCTGCGCTGGAGGCTTTGGCCCAGGAGAACCAGGCCTTGACTCTCACTGTGCAGCAGCTTAGCGACGCGGTTACGGCACTTCAGCAGCGCTTGGAAGCCCTACCGACTCCAGGGGCCGATGCCCCGGCTCCTGGCAAGTACCCAGTGGCTTTGCCCGAGAAATTTGATGGGGCCCCGGCCAGCTTTCCCATGTTCCTCGCCCAAGCCAAGCTGTATATTCAGGGGCGAGCCCGGAACTTCCCTGACGACCGCACCAAGGTGCACTTTTTGATTAGTTTGTTAAAGGACCAGGCGGCCAAGTGGGCGTTGCCACTACTCAGGCAAGACTCCCCCTTGCTGGCAGACTATACGGGGTTTTGCAATCTTCTGGAGGCCGCGTTCGGCAACCCCCAGAAAGGGAGTCAAGCCAACCGGGCGATTCGGCGGTTGAGACAGGGCAAGTCCACGGTAGCCGCATATACCACGGAGTTTCGGCTGTTGGCACAGGATTTGACCTGGAACGACTCGGCACTGCGGGACCAGTATCTCGAAGGGCTTTCGGACGAGATACTGGACCAGCTGGCCACGATGGAACGCCCCACCACGCTAGACACTCTCATTCAACGGAGTCTACAGATAGACGACCGGCTGGAGGATCGTCGCCAGGCCCGGGGCCGACACCTCCAGTTCTCGGCACCAGTTTCTTTCGGCAGCCCCTCGGTCGCAACTGAGTTATCGGAGGAGCCTAAGCGGCTCGGGGCAGTGCGGCCACGCCTTTCCCCCGTAGAGAAGGTGCGGCGTCGGGAGGGGAATCTATGCCTCTACTGTGGCGGAAGTGGACACTACGCTCGGTCCTGCCCTGAGAAACGCCAGTCGCAGGGAAACCGCCAACCCCCAGTAGCTGATGGCCCTAGCTACCGGGGGTCCCAAACAGCACAGAATGGGCCCGCACCAATAGACTTGCAACATCTTATGGTTCCGGTACGTTTATACCCTCCAGGTGGGCCCTGGATTCTTACCCATGCTTTGGTGGATTCAGGAGCAACCCGTTCTTATATGGACGCCGCTTTTGCTGCCCATCATCAGGTGCCACTTCGGAACAAGCCCGAACCGGTCCAGGTGGAAGCAATTGATGGACGGCTTCTACGTTTGGGAGCCGTTACTCAGGAGACCCAGCCCCTGGTCCTGTGTCTCCAGCAGCACCGGGAGTTGCGAACTTTGGACATTGCCTCTATGCCCCGGTTCCCCCTCGTGCTCGGGATGGACTGGTTGGAAGCTCACAACGTTCAGATTGACTGGGTCAAACGGACTGTGCACTTCCCAGACCCATGTTCCCATGCTCAATCCGAGACGCTGGCGGCCGCACCCACGGAGCAGGCAGCACCCACGCTCCCAGCCGTGTACCAGGACTACCAGGACGTGTTTGAGGAACGGGGGGCGGACCAGCTGCCGCCGCATCGGCCTTTTGACTGCGGCATAGACCTCCAACCCGGAGCGCCTTTACCAGTGAGTCGCTTATATTCTCTAACAGAGCCAGAGCGCGAGGCTTTGCAGGACTTCTTGCGCAAGAACCTGGAGCGTGGGTTCATAAGGCCTTCCACCTCGCCTACCGCAGCACCAGTGCTCTTTGTTAAGAAGAAATGTGGGGAACTCCGCCCTTGCCATGATTACCGAGCCCTGAACAAAATCACCATCCCAGACCGGTACCCCTTGCCCCTTATTTCGGAGTTGCTGGAGCGGGTGCAAGGGGCACAGGTGTTCACCAAGCTGGACCTCCGGGGGGCCTACAACTTGATTCGGATCCGAGCCGGGGATGAGTGGAAGACAGCGTTTGGGACCTGGTACGGGCAGTTCGAATACTTGGTTATGCCTTTCGGTTTGTGCAACGCGCCTGCTGTGTTCCAACGCTACATCAACCACGTGTTCCAGGATTTGTTAGACAAGTACGTGGTGGTGTACTTGGATGACATACTGGTTTACTCCCGTGACCCGGCTCGCCATGAGGGACATGTCCGGACCGTGCTGCAGCGCTTGCGTGAGCACCGTTTGTATGCAAAGCTCAGCAAGTGCGAGTTCCATCAGCGGACTGTGGACTTCCTTGGTCACCGGCTCTCTCCAGATGGGGTGCAGATGGACCCTGGGAAGGTGGCAGCGGTTCGAGAATGGGCGGCACCCCGGAACCGCAAGGACCTACAGCGTTTCCTGGGGTTTGCCAACTACTACCGGACCTTCATCGCAGATTATGCTCATCGCACCACCCCGTTGACCCGGCTACTGCGCCCAAAGATGCCGTTTTCCTGGGACGAGGAGGCAGAGGAGGCGTTTCAGGGGTTGAAGGCCTGTTTCCAGAGGGCGCCGATCTTACAACATCCTGACCCCTCTCGACCCTTTGTGGTGGAGACCGACGCCTCCAGTACGGCTCTCGGTGCTGTCTTGTCTCAACAGAATGGACCTGAAGCGCCACTCTTACCCTGTGCCTTCTATTCCCGCCAGCTCCTACCAGCGGAGCGTAACTATACTGTGTGGGAGCGGGAACTACTGGCCATCAAGGTGGCCTTTGAGGTCTGGCGCCACCATCTTGAGGGGGCACGACATCCGGTGGAGGTGAGAACCGACCACCGGAACCTGGAGTACCTCCAGACCACCCGCAAGCTGAACCAAAGACAGATCCGGTGGGCGTTGTTCTTTTCCCGGTTCCAGTTCCGGATCCGCTATATCCCTAGCTCCCAGAACCAGAAGGCGGATGCCCTGTCCCGGAAACCTGAAGACAACGCAGACACGGTACAGCAAGCAGAACCCACCACGATCCTACCTCCAGCTGCATTCCTGGCCACCCAGGAGGCGGAACCACTGCAGGCTCGGGTGCGGGAACAGCAGCGGATTGACCCTTGGGCCCAGGAACGACTCCGGGAGCTGGCTGAAGGGTCCAGCCCACAGTATCCGGGGCTGGTCCTGCATCAGGGCCTCCTGCTGCACCACGGCCGTCTGTACATCCCGCCAGGGCCACTGCGGCTGGAGGTTCTCCGGATGGCCCATGATGCCCCAGCAGCGGGGCACGTTGGACGGTATCGGACCACCCATCTGGTCAGTCGTGAGTTTTGGTGGCCCCGCCTGAAGGCTGACGTGGCTCGCTACGTTGCTGTTTGTGATGTCTGCCGGCGCGCCAAGGGTCCTACCGGGCGACCCCCCGGCCTACTTCAGCCATTGCCAGTTCCACCGCGCCCTTGGCACACGGTTTCGTTGGACTTTGTAGTGGACTTACCCCCGTCTCGTGGCTGTACCTGCCTTCTAGTTTTCTCCGACCATTTCACCAAGATGGTGCACTGCACCCCCTGCCCATCTGTACCCACAGCCAAGGAAACCGCTCAGCTGTACCTTCAGCATGTCTTCCGCCTGCATGGCCTACCAGAGCGCGTGGTGTCCGACCGGTGCGTACAGTTCACATCCCGGTTCTGGCGAGCATTACACCAGACCCTCGGGACAGAGGTCTGCCTCTCGTCAGCCTACCACCCACAGACCGATGGCCAGACGGAACGGGCGAACGCGGTGCTGGAGCAGTACCTCCGGTGTTACTGCAGCTACCAGCAGGATGACTGGGTCGACCACCTGGCATTGGCGGAGTTCGCCTACAACAACGCGGTGAATGCGTCCACCCAGCAGACCCCGTTCCAGGTCAGTTACGGTTATCATCCACGGCTGTTTCCAGATGTGCTGCCGGCATCCGCGGTCCCGGCGGTGACGGAGTGGCTTCAAGAGCTCCAGTCCCAGCAACAGCTTTTGGTGGAGCAACTGCACCAGGCCAAGGAAGCGTACAAAGCCCAGGCCGACCGCCACCGCCAGGTGGGGCCGGAACTTCGCGTCGGTGACCTGGTTTGGCTCTCCACTCGCCACCTCCACCCCTCTCGACCTTCGCGGAAGTTGGACGCCCGCTTCACTGGCCCGTTCCCTATCGTGGACCAAGTCTCTCCTGTGGCATTCCGCCTCCGGTTACCCGCAACCCTGAAGGTTCACCCGGTCTTCCACCGGTCCCTTCTGAGTCCGGTGGCCCCACCCGACGAGTTCCACCCGAACCGTCCCCGACCGCAGCCAGTGTTAGTTCAGGGAGAGCCTGAGTATGAGGTGGAACGCATCCTGGACTCCCGATACCGCAGGGGAAAGCTGCAGTATCTCATTGACTGGAAGGGGTACGGACTGGAGGACCGTTCCTGGGAACCAGCGGCCAACGTCCACGCACCTGCCTGCCTCCGAGAGTTCCACGCGTCGTACCCCGGCAAACCGGGTCCGGACCCTCGGTTGAGGGGGGGGGCCTGGGAGGGGGGATGGTGTGATGGCCTGGGAGTCCGATTCAGAGGATGAACCGGAGGAATCCCAGCCTGCACAGGAGTCCCCGCCTCCAGGGCCGGCTGAACTGGGGCAAGGCCTAGATGCTGAAGAGCCTGCACCTGTGACAGAGCATCAGGAGCTGGCCCCAGGTGGAGCCCTTCTGGCCCCAGAGGGGCTTGATGACTCAGTGGCCACAGGTGAGCCTCCTCCAGGGCCCAGTAACCCTTCGGCCTCTCCTGATCTGCAGAGGCTTAGGGCAGAGAGGCGAAGGGAACTGGTTGCCCCCAGGAGGAGTGCTCGCCTTAAGGCCAGAGGAGGCGGGGCTCCTGGGGGCCGGGACCGCCCCCGGCCTTAGAAGAGGATAAAAGCCCGGTCAGCCTGGTCCCAGGTTGCGGGAGCAACGTTGTTGTTGGCTTCGGACCTTCCTGTGTTCCTGATCCCTGCTCGGCCTCCTGTTCCTGACTATCCGGTGTTCCTGATCCCTGCTCGGCCTCCTGTTCCTGACTATCCGGTGTTCCTGATCCCTGCTCGGCCTCCTGTTCCTGACTATCCGGTGTTCCAGATCCCTGCTCGGCCTCCTGTTCCAGCGTACCTGTTCCCCGCCCGGCTCTCCGTCTTGGACCTCGCCCCTCATCGTGTGGACTCTGCTTACACCCACGGTACCTTACCCCCGGGACCAGCACAAAAGAGGTTCAAAGACTCTCTCAAGGCAAATCTTAAAAAATGTAGTATAAACACCGACAATTGGGAAACACTGGCCTGCAAGCGCTCCAATTGGAGAACAGCCTTTACCAAAGGTGTCATGGACTTTGAAGACGCTCGAACTCAGGAGGAAAGGGAGAAGTGTGCTAAGAGGAAGGCACACTTGGCAAACCCTCACCATGATCAACTCCCACCTGGAAATCTATGTCCCCACTGAGGACTCTTGATGGCTACTTGATGTCTGTTACCCGGGATGGCTATGCTCTGCCTCCACCGTTGCCGGAGACCACAGGAGGGGAAAGTGCCCTTGTGCTTGGGTCCTGCTTGTAGGGTTTCCATTGGAGCTTCTGGTGGGCCACTGTGAGAAGAGAATGCTGGACTAGATGAGCCATTGGCCTGATCCAGCAGGCTGTTATGTTCTTATGGATCCAGGGCTGTCACATAGCAGGGTGGCAGCGGGGAGAGGAGGGGCAGGCAGCCTCTGTGAACAGCAAGGCAGGGCTGTTTGCGAGGGGAAGAACATCTAGTCTTCCAATTGAAAGCAATGGTTAATGGGCACAACTGGAGCAAATGGCACGAATGACAAAACAAGTGAGATTTTTAAGGACAAAATAAATGGGCAGAAATGGCACACTCCAAGAAAGTAGGGTTCCCATAGGGTTATAAAGGATTTTAACCCCAAACACCCATTTTTGTGAACTGCATTCAGTCAGGTCTTAATGATCATTGGGGCTGGTGGGGCGTAAGGCAGGAGGCCAACAGTAGGTGGCACCAGTGCTGAAAACAGGCAGAGCCAACTCATTCTCACTTTGTCCCCATCCTCCTCCTCCTTGAAGAGTTCTATAGGCAGCAACATTGAGACTGAGAAGAAAGGCGATAGGCATTGCCACTCTCTAGACTGGCTGTAAGTAATAAGGCAGACAGGTTGAGACTGGCGAAAACGAGACTCAAGTTGGTGAGGCAGTGCCTCCTTGGCCCAAATGGACCAGCTTCCACTGTTGCACTCAGAAACAGCCTGGGATCCAGTGAAGCTGCTGCTAGAACTAACAGGAGGCATTTCCTTTGGCTTCTCCCAGCTAGCAGCCCAGCAGATGAATTTCTGAGGAAAGCAAAGTCTCCAAGGGCAGGCCCACATGCAACACTTCACAGTAGTCTAAGATGTAAGCCACCAGGGCTTGGATAAATGCGGTCAGGCTATGTCTGCCCAGAAGAGATTGCAAGCAGCACAGACTGGCCTTTTTGCTTTTTCTTCAACACCCTTCATTCTCCTTTGCTTCCAACAATTGATACATTGGCAGCGTGATTCTTCTCCCTTCCTCCCAACCTGGCTTGCACGTCCTTGTCCTCACCGCTAAAGCTTGTGGCAAACTCTTCCCACACAATCTTTGTGCTCTTTATATCTGTTCATTATCTCACGGAGGGCGATTAGTGCTCATCGAGCTCCAGCAGGAGCAAACTGGAAGCGGTAAAGGGGGGGGGAGAGGAGCTTTTACAACACACCTGTTTGCTGGGGTCTGCCAGGCCCCACCTCTCGTCTTCTAGAATGAAAAATTATCTTCCCCTGCCTCAAACACACACAAATCCTATGTTGGTGCTGAGTCCAGATAGCCAGCAGGAGACAACCCTCTGCATTCAAAGCCTCTTGGCTCATCTAATTTGGGAGCTTGCCAATCCTAATTCATTTAATTGCTACACATCGAGTTCGTCGTTGGCTGCCTTCCCAGAATGCAATGCAGCCCCACCCCCTACACCACAAACAACCCACTTTAGAATTATAATTTTTTAAAAAATAAAAATTTGAAAGAGAGATGCTATTCCCCCCCCCCCCATGAATGGGGAAGATCAATGAAATCCTGAAATAGCTTGAATAAAATGGAAGGCTGGGATGTGTTTCCATTTATATTTTTTATCAATGGGTCTGATTTTGATTTTTTCTTTTAAAAAAATCTTTTTAGAAGAGAATCTGAGTTGCTAACCATGTGACCACTTTCCTGAGCAGCCTATAATTATTGCCAGAATTAGATAACAACTAGTCTGTCAGACTGATCTGCATTAAAGAAGAACCTGAGATGTCCATTTGGAGCGGGATTCCTTTGATTTCATTTGCAAAACTCTCCCCACTTAGCTTGGGGCGGGGGAATGACAGTGCTGGTGGCACCCTAGGGTGGGGTGAGGGGTTGGAGAAGAGCAAGAGCAGTGGTTGATAAAATGACAGAAGGGCAGAGTCTGCCACAACAAAGATAATAAAAGTGATTTTCCTAAGCACCCAAAAGCACCCCAGATTCACTGTAATAAAGGCCATGGCAAAATTTCATGCATGGATGTCAAAGTACTATCAAGCGAAGGTGGAAAGGGGAGATAGGATACAAGTCCTGGATCAATGGAATGGCTTTAGCAAGGCCTGAGACCTTATTCATAGGTTAACATGTTCTGATGAATAGGCTGGCAGGTTTAGTGCTGGCAGGGGCTGATGGGAGTTGTAGTCCGAAATGAAACTAGAGGGAATTAGGATAGCGAAGGCTGCATTGTCAACAGCCTGTGGAGTCGTTGCGCGAGAACTGTGAGCATCAGCCATGAGGGTGTCCACTGGGTGAGCAGGGGCCAGTGACATTCTCTTGCTCTAACTTACTTTGCAGGGTTGTATGAGGGGGAAAGTGGCCCCCCCAGCTTTTTACCAGTTTTGTCTGCTTTGCCAGTTATGGCGATTAGACATATTCAAGGAGGAGAGGGCTACTGGTGGCTACTAGCCAGGACAGCTCTGCTCTGCCTCCACGGCTGGAGGCAGCGATACTTCTGAATACCAGTCGCTGGAAACCACAGGAGGGGAGAGGGCTCTTGTGTTGGGGTCCTGCTTATGGGGATCCCATTAGGACATCTGGTTGGTCAGCCATTGTAAGAAGATGATGCTGGACTAGGTCAAACCTGCAGGCTCTACATGTGTTCTAATGCAGGCACCCCCAAACTCGGCCCTCCAGATGTTTTGGGACTACAACTCCCATCATCCCTAGCTAACAGGACCCAGTGGTCAGGGATGATGGGAACTGTAGTCCCAAAACATCTGGAGGGCTGAGTTTGGGGATACCTGTTTTTTTAAAAAATGGTTTATTGTCTCGAGTTTCTTTTGCATGCATTCCAGAAATTACTTCGCTTTGCACTGCAATTTCCAGACACAGATGCACACTTTATAGGAGTGGTGTTGTTTATTTTTTTGGGGGGGGTGGTCCTATCACTTTCCCTGGGGTAACCCGCTGTTTGCTGCTGAATTGGAACCAATGCCAATCTGTTTGTTCCAACCCAATGGTAATCAGAGGGTTTCCCCAGGGAAAAACAACAATAAAACCCCACTCTTACACAAACCTGGAAAGCACAAACCTGTGCCCGGAAGGTGTGGTACCAAAGTCTGGATGAGCCCTAACAGTCTTTCTCCGCATCATATGTCTTTTGCAAATCAATATTGTTGGCTGGCTCTGAGTTATAGTCTATATATGTGGGGGTGAGAGGAGATCCAGTTGACTTTCCTTCAAAATTAAATGCTTATGGCTGGAATGTTGATACAAATTCAGCTAACACCCACTTCATTTCCCTGAAGGAGCGTCTCCACCCCCATTGTTCTGCCTGGACACTGAGGTCCAGCGCCGAGAGCCTTCTGGCGGTTCCCTCACTGCGAGAAGCCAAGTTACAGGGAACCAGGCAGAGGGCCTTCTTGGCAGTGGCACCCGCCCTGTGGAATGCCCTCCCATCAGATGTCAAAGAGAAGAACAACTACCAGACTTTTAGAAGACATCTAAAGGCAGCCCTATTTAGGGAAGCTTTTAATGTTTAGCAGACCACTGTATTTTAATACTTTGTTGGAAGCTGCCCAGAGTGGCTGGGGAAACCCAGCCAGATGGGTGGGGTATAAATAATAAATTCTATTCTATTCTATTCTTCTTCAAGTGCAGAATAGGATCCTGCTCTCTTTGGCATTTCTGCTTGCCCCTCATATGCTTGGAGAAGAGCAGGCGAAGAGGCAGCAACAGGAAGGAGGAAGAGGTCACCTGTTGGGGTGTGGATTCCATCAAGATGTTCCTCTTGAAGAGGGGATGTAGAGGAGGGCAACTAAGATGATGAAGGGGTCTGGAGACCAAGACTTATGAGGAATGGTTGAGGGAGTTGGGTATGTTTAGCCTGGAGAAGAGAAGTGTGCTGGTCCCAGGGGCTAACCGAGAGGCAAGGTCCGATTCCAGTCCAAGGTTGATGGTGCGGTATGGAGGCTGTCCGTCAAAGCTGTAGCTGGGTCCAAGGCAGGGAGTCGGGTGGGGTCAGGAACTCTGGCAGAAGAGCAGGACAGGGTGCAGGCAAGAACAGGCTAGCAACAACGTTGCTCCTGCAACCTGGGACTGGGGCTGACTGGCTTTTATCTGCCCCGAGGCATAGGGTGGCCCCAGTCCACAGGTGACTCACCTCTCCTGGCCTGGAGGCGAGCACTCCTCCTGCAGGAACTTAGTTCCCTCCGCCTCTCTGCCCTGAGCCTCTGCAGCTCAGGAAAGGCTGGAGGGTTACCGGACCCAGAGGCAACCTCCTCTTCCCCTGACGGGGCTGAGAGTGGAGCACCTGCAGGCAATGGGTCCTCCATCACTTCAGGGGCCAGAGCAGACTCAGCTGGTGCCTGCACCTGAGGATCCAACACAGGTGAGGACCCTTCAGGCTCAGGCCTGGCTCAGCTGGTTCTGGAGGCGGGGACTCCTGTGCAGGCTGGGATTACTCAGGTTTAGCCTCTGAGTCTGAATCCCAGGCCATCACACAAAGACTGAGAGGTGACATGACCGCCATCTTCAAATACCTGAAGTACTGTCATGTGGAAGTTTGTTTTCTGCTGCTCCAGAAGAGAGGAGCTGAACCAACGGATTCAAATGAAATGAAAGCAGATTCCAACTGAACATTAGGAAGAACTTTCCAACAGAAACATCCGTTCAACGGTGTGACAGACTACCTGTGAAGGCGGTCGCCTCTCCCTCATTGCAGATTTTCAGTAAGAGTTTGGATGGCCATCTGCCAGGAATCCTTTAGCTGTGGTTCCAGCATCGTAGGACGGAGCTGGCATCCCTCCAACCCTACAATTCCATGAGTCTATGAAATCTTTTGGGTGAGGAGCTGTCAAGTTCTGGCTGTGGTTCCCTCCCGGACGTTTAACCTGTGTGCCCGTCGGCTGTGCAAACAAAGCAAAACACCAGGCATCTCGGGACTTGGGCATATCACTGCCGTTTTGCTCCATCAGATTCCCTCCCAAAACAAGAATAAAGGAAGTCATGTGATGCAACATCTCCCTTGCCCCCTCCACACTGCAGTATTTACTCCCAGAGAGGCCAACAGATGGCATTTAATTTAAAAAAGGGAAAAAAGGAAGACATGAATTTGGGCTCAAAGGCTCAAAATGGCTCATTCAGGAATGGCCTCCCTCCTTGGCACTACAGTGGTACCTCGGGTTAAGAACTTAATTCATTCTGGAGGTCCGTTCTTAACCTGAAACTGTTCTTAACCTGAGGTACCACTTTAGCTAATGGGGCCTCTCGCTGCTGTCGCACAATTTCTGCTCCCATCCTGAGGTAAAGTTCTTAACCTGAGGTACTATTTCTGGGTTAGCGGAGTCTGTAACCTGAAGCATCTGTAACCTGAAGCATCTGTAACCCGAGGTACTACTGTATTGATGGTGGAAGCAATAGTGGAAGTAACGGAGTGCCTTTCTTGGCCAGGAGACTTTTCCCTCAACATGGAAGCTGCCCTGTCTTGCTGCCAGGAGGGTTACATGCCTGCATGATGAAATACCAAGCTGGTCGGAAGCTCTTAAGCTAATTGAAAAGCTGCTCAAACTGGAAAGTAAATTATCTAAATAAATACAGGGCGATGCAATATTTGGGGAAACACCCTCCCCGCTGGACTGGTGTACAGAGACAGACTCTCCCCCCTCTCCCCCGCAAGCCGAATTTTCTAGCCATATGTTGAATAATAAGATCAGGCTGCTAAGAATCCCAGGCCAGATGCGTTCTGTGAAAATATGAACAGCAACTGGTGACCCACATCACCACATTTATCCACAACTATGGGGCCTAGAAGCTTGGTTTTTAAAATAACAACAACAACTACAACAACAAACAGAAAGGTATGATCTAGATAGATAGCTAGATAGGTCCATACCCTCCAACATTTCATAGAGAAATCCTAAAGAAAATCAGTATATTCCGGGATCAAATCAGAAACCAGGATAGCATCTATGAATCCGGGACTGTCCCTGGAAAATAGGGACACTTTAAGGGTCTGTAGCTTAATGGCTTGCATGGTTCTCCACCTTTAATTCCTACAACAGCCCTGTGAGGTAGGCTAGGGTGAGAGGCAGAACAACTGGCCTCTAAGGTCACCCACAGACGCTCAAAGTGTCCCTATTTTTCAGGGACAGTCCCAGATTTACAGAAGCTACCCCAGTTTCTGATTTGACCCGGGATGTCGCACTTTTCCTTAGGATGTCCCTATTTTCATCAGAGAAATGTTGGAGGGTATGGAGTTATGCAACCCCCAAGCCAAGGAGATAAGTAACTATATAACCTTTAGAAGACATCTGAAGGCAGCCCTGTATAGGGAATTTTTTTATGTTTAATGTATTGATATCTGTTGGGAGCTGCCCAGAGTGGCTGGGACACCCAGTAAAGATGGGCAGGGTATAATAATAATAATAATAATAATAATAATAATAATAATAATAAGGTATCCCTATTAGTCAGAGAAATGTTGGAGGGTATGCACCCAGTGAACTTCACAGTGAGGATTTGAACCCTGGTCTCTCCCAGGTTCTAGCCTGACACTCTAACCGCTACACCACACTGTCTGCCAATTCTGCCCATGCTGTCCGCATAGTGAGTTCTGAGTAAGGGGAGGCTGGGCCCGAAGCCTAAACGTAGCTCTGAAGGACTGGGATAAGAGGATCACATCAATCAGTTCCCAAATAAAGCTGTAGGCTCCACACACACAAACTTCTAACACTCCCGATCGACCGCTGGGATTCTTTATGTCGGGAGTGGCAAGAATTTATTTGGCTGGGATTTACAAGGAGCTTTGGAACGGATTATGGAAGGTTGGTCATGAAAGTATCTCAAGGACAGGCAACGGCGGGGCAGGCGGGGGGAGACTCTTAAGCCGGTGTTTGGCAAATGACAGACAGATGGAGAAAGGGGAACAGGAGGTGGAGTGGAACCGCACAACTGGATGTGGGGCAGCCGGCAAATAGAGACATCAGATTTGCAAACTGCTTCTCACATTCAAAGCTTTGTCCAAATGCCCAGTGCCAGGGGCTCGAGGCTTCCAGTGGCTAACCTTGACAGACTTGACAAGCGGTGTTGGCACAGTCCGGTAAAATGCGGCTTTGCCAGAATCTTCCGAATTTGTACTGCAAGCCTTTCAGAGAGCCTGCGCTCACTGCTTGTGGCTGTAACAGATCCAGGTCAAGGGTCTGGAAACCAAGCCTTATGAGGAATGGTTGAGGGAGTTGAGTCCGTTTAGCCTGGAGAGGACTGAGAGGGGACATCATAGTCATCTTCAAATATCTGAAGGGCTGTCACATGGATGGTGGAGCAAGCTTGTTTTCTGCTGCCTTTTCTTAGGCAGGAAGAGCCAGATGCACAAATATAAGATGAAGGACACCTGGATTGCAAGTTGTACATGTGAAAAGGATCTAGGGGTCTTAAAAAGGTAAAGGGACCCCTGACCATTAGGTCCAGTTGTGGCCGACTCTGGGGTTGTGGCGCTCATCTCGCTTTATTGGCCAAGGGAGCCGGCGTACGGCTTCCGGGTCATGTGGCCAGCATGACTAAGCCGCTTCTGGCGAACCAGAGCAGCACACGGAAACACCGTTTACCTTCCCGCCGGAGTGGTACCTATTTATCTACTTGCAATTTGACGTGCTTTTGAACTGCTAGGTTGGCAGGAGCAGAGACCGACGGGAGCTCACCCCATCGCGGGGATTTGAACAGCCGACCTTGAGATCGGCGAGTCCTAGGCTCTGTGGTTTAACCCACAGTGCCACCCATGTCCCTAGGGGTCTTAGTAGACCACAAATTGAACATGAGTAAACCGTGTGATGCAGTCATAGCTACTTTGCCCTACCGGCCTTTATCTGGAGACATCTTGTCTGTTTCAGGTGAAGGTTCAGGGCGTCCTGCTCAGATGGGAATGGGTTTAAGAGCTTGTGTCATACAAATGACACAATGACACCGTGTCTACCACTGCGGTAGGCACGTAAGCTGAGATGCACAGAGCTGGACACTGAACGATTGGCTTCTGCATGTCGAGTCTGCTGTGTGTAATTTCCCTTTGATTTCCAGCTTGCCCGAGCTCTCCATTTCAGGCAGCCCACAATTACTCAGCATGGGGCCTTCCTCACTGATAGCAAAATAGGGGATGGCATCACGCCATGGATACATATGTGTTAAGCCTAGCAGGAAGCCAGTTTGGCAATTCATACGCCAGTTAAAAAGGTCAAGGTTGGGCAACGTGTTTCCTCCTTTGTAATATTGACAGAAACAGAGAGAGCTGTGGCCTTTTGTCCTCCTGGGGTTTTTGTTAACCCCCGTGAGCAAAACTCACAAATGTTTCCTAGAATGGTAGACTTGGAAGAGATCCCAAAGGGTCATTTAGTCCAACCCGTTGCAAGGCAGGAATCACACCTGTTTTCAACAGCGGACGGCATGTATGGTCCCTCTGCTAGAACATCTGCTATGGACTTTCCATGCACTGCTAGGCTAGCACAAGGTCTGTGCATTAATACAGTAAGTCCTGAAACAGCTTGAGCTCAGGGACCATCTGAGCCCTGCTATCCCAGCTCAGGCTTCTTCAACCTCGGCCCTCCAGATGTTTTGAGACTACAATTCCCATCATCCCTGACCACTGGACCTGCTAGCTAGGGATCATGGGAGTTGTAGGCCAAAAACATCTGGAGGACCAAGGTTGAGGAAGCCTGTCCTAGTTTGATCACTGAGGTTGTCCAGAGGAGAGCTGCTAGGTGTGCATTTTCTCTCCCCCTGGTGTGGGGTGGGGGAAGCGTGACCCAGCGGCAGGGGAAATAGAAATGGCACCTTCTCACAATTCCAAATAGGTCCACAGGGCCCCAAAATATGGACAACCCCTTTTTCTTCATTTAGTTCAGAGAGATGGGGAAACTGGATTTGGCTGATGGGATAGAGCATTATCTCCCTCCAAACCCTGCAGCCCAAGCATGACATCAGGTGTAGGCAGTGTTTTTCTTTCTAGAAAATTAAGGTGCCGGAACTCACTAGGAAAATGCACAACAAAGATGGAGGTAGTATACTTGCCTTCAGAAGCATGCACACTTTGATTAGAAAAGAAAGAAGTTTCCAACAGACAGCTCTTTTAAAAAAACCTTATTTATGTACAGTGCGGGAGGCAGTGGAAGACAGGGGTGCCTGGCATGCTCTGGTCCATGGGGTCACGAAGAGTCGGACACGACTAAACAACAACACCTCGGGCTACAAACGCTTCTGATTATGAACTCCGCTAACCTGGAAGTAGTTGCTTCTGGTTGCAAACTTTGCCCCAGGATGAGAACAGAAATTGCATGCCAGCGATGTGGTGGCAGCAGGAGGGCCCATTAGCGAAAGTGCGCCTCAGGTTAAGAATGGTTTCGGGTTAAGAACAGACCTCCAGAACGAATTAAGTTTGTAACCTGAGGTACCATTGTAATCGATTGAAACAACAGTATTGCCCATTCAGAAATGTGGCAATCACATATCCACTTACCCAGACACAGTGGGACTTGCAAAAATAAAAAAAGGATATTACATATAATGACTTCCCTTCCACTTTGCAGTTTTGGCAGAGGGATGCATCCTCAGAGTGGGACCACGTAGATCCACTCTTCAGCCTTAATAGACCACAAACTTAATATGAGTCAACACTGTGATGCAGCAGGAAAAAAAGCTAATGCAATTCTTGACTGCATCAACAGGTCCAAGTCGAGGGAAGTAATAGTACCACTCTGTTCTGCTTTGGTCAGACCACACTCCTCCAGTTCTGGGCATGCCAGTTTGAGAAAGATACTGGCAAGCTGGAAGGTGTGCAGAGAAGGGCGACCAAGATGATCAAGGTTCTGGACACCAAGCCTTGTAGGGAATGGTTGAGGGAGTTGGGTATGTTTAGCCTGGGAAAGAGGAGACCAAGTGGATACATGATAGCCCAGGCTTCCTCAACCTCAGCTCTCCAGATGTTTCAAGACTACAATTCCCATCACCCCGACCACTGGTCCTGCTAGCTAGGGATCATGGGAGTCGTAGGCCAAAAACATCTGAAGGGGCGAGGTTGAGGAAGCCTGTGATAGCCATCTTCAAATATCTAGAGAGGTGTTACATGGAAGATGGAGCAAGCTTGTTTTCTCCTGCTCTGGAGGCTAGGACCCAAACCCACAAGAAAGGAGATTCTGACTAAACTTTAGAAAGAACTCTCTGATGCTAAGAGCTGTTTGACAGTGGAATGGACTCCCTCAGAAAGTGGTGGGCTCTCCTTCCTTGGAGGTTTTTAAACCAAGGTTGGCTGGCCATCTGTCAGGGGTTCTTTCATTGTGATGCCTGCATCGCAGGGGTGTGTGTGGACTAGATGGGCTTTGGGGTACCTTCCAACTCTACTCTGTCCTTAGCCATCCCTTCATAAATATCCAGACCATTATCCATGATGGGCAATGGTGTGCCCTGCTCATCTCTCCACCTCTTCTTGTTCTCTCACTCTTCCTTTCCCAGACATCACTAGGAAAGTATTTATTACATGTCAGCATGATAAATGAAAAGTCATATTTTACCGTGAATTATTCGAGCCCCACGGTGCAGCCTGGATCTATAGCCTCAGAGAGTTATTAACTGCGTGCCGCAGAGAGCTGTAGAAACCTCATCTCTTCCCCCTCCTCCACCTGCCATGCCCGGTCCTGGCTTGACACGGCATGTGGGATATACAGATGAGGATTATGAAGACAGAGAATGGGAAGGGAGGGGTGTGTTCCTTGTACCCTAATAACAACCTAGAGGATCTTCCAGAATGAAGGCATAACTCTGAATAATGCCTGTAGTGCAGCACCACCTGCTTGTGTCCTGCTCATCAGCTTCCAGTGAGCACTGAGAGGCAGTGGTGGTGTAGTGGTTAGAGCACCAGGCTACTAGGATCTGGGCGAGACCAGGGTTCAATCCCCTCACTTGGCCATAAAGCTCACCAAATGACCTTGGGCTAGTTGTTGACTTTCAGCCTAACCTGCTGCCAAATGTGTTTGCTTAGGCAAGCTACCCAGGTGTTTAGCAAGCCAATGAGAGTTCTAATCTGCTTTTAGTCTGTTGTTATTTTAACTTTTCAAAAGTCTTGCTGTTGTTGATTCTTCTGATTGATAGTCTTATTGCTTTAGCTTTCTGGTGAAGCATTGCAGGTGGTTTATAAATTTTACAAACTAAAATAAAACTTCACAGGGTTGTCGTGGGGATTAAATAAGGAGGCAGGGGGTACCATGTACCCCACCTGGAACTGCTCAGAGGCAAAGGTGGGGTATAAATGCAACAAGGAAATAAATAAGATGGGCTCAGACCACATCATTTTCAGGGACAGAGTCCTCGGGTAGCTGCAGACCCCAGGAGAAGATGTATCTGCTCCCTGGTCCGTCTCATTTCAAATTGTGGTCCCTGGAACCTGTATCACCTGCTCTGCACCCAAAGTAGACCTCCCTGCAACCAGACTGATGACTGGCGTACAAATACCTTGGAGGCTCAGGCAAATCTTGAGAAGAATTTCCCTACCTTTGTAAAATTAGAAATCGAAGGTACCAAAAAGCTAATATTCTAATGCATCAATCTTAATCTCACTTACCTGGGAGGGAGCAAATGACTCGTTTTTGCCCTATTTAGATTTTGATTATTGCATAATGACGGATAAGGAGATAAATGGCACTGTATCTTTGTTACACAAAGGAAGATAAAAAAGAAGCAGATATGAAACGGGATCCATTGAACTGGATCCATTCTTTCTGCTATTTTACAAGAGCATCTTATTGCAATCCTAAATGAGAGAAACCTCAGTTTGGTCCAGCAGGGCTCCTCTTATGTTAACATCCTATTGCGTAAGGTGATGGGAACCTTAGACCCAGAAGCTGAATGGGGCCCTCCAGGCACCCCGGCCTGGGCCCCCTCTGCCCAGGCCATGCCCCTCACCAGCTCCGCTTCACACCCTCTCGGGCTGGAAAGTGTCCTTGAATTCTGATAGTTCTTGAGGCTTTTACCTGCATGAAGAACACAGAGGACTGGGTGAGCATGTGTAGAAACTAGCCTGCTGTTCCAAGGTGAAATTTGCATTCCTGGCCTTGGCCACTTTTGCCTTTGGCCGCACCCACTGCCAGCTGGTTGCAGATCTCTGACTGAAAAATGTTCCCCATTCCTGTGGGATAGGAAGACAATGGTTTTTGGCCTGTAATGGTACAGAGGCTTTTGTCTAAGCTTCTACTGTATGGTTTTTATGTATTTATGTTGCGAACGGCGTTGATTTCTTTTTTAAATTAAAAAATAATGCTCTATAAATATTTTTAAATAAATTTAAAAAATGATGATGAAGCGAGGAAAGGCAGAATAATCCTCACCTCAAAAAGGATACAGTGGTACCTCAGGTTACAGACACTTCAGGTTACAGACGCTTTAGGTTACAGACTCCGCTAACCCAGAAATAGTACCTCAGGTTAAGAACTTTGCTTCAGGATGAGAACAGAAATCATGTGGTGGCAGTGGGAGGCTCCATTAGCTAAAGTGGTACCTCAGGTTAAGAACAGTTTCAGGTTAAGAACGGACCTCCAGAACAAATTAAGTTCTTAACCTGAGGTACAACTGTACTGTAGAGTTGGAAAAGGCTCAGAAAAGGGTGATCAAGATGATCAAAGGCATGGAGGTTGCAGCGTCTGAGACTTTTTAGTACAGAGAAAGGGTGAATGAGAGGCAGCACGATGAAAGTTTATGAAATTTTGCACGGCATAGAGAAAGCGGATAGCAAAACTTTTTTCACTGTCTTTCAGAACACTGGAACTCATGGAAATCCAGCGAAGGTCAGTCTTGGGAGATTCAAGACAGATAAAAGAAGACTGGACTTCTTCACACGGCACATAGTTAAACTATGGAACTCACTCCCACAAGAGGCAGTGGAGACCACCAACCTAAAGGAACCTAAACGAAGACTGGTCATATTCATGGAAGATGTCAAGTGTGCGTGCAGGAGCCAGGCCCTGTGACCAATAGGACTCTGCAGGAATGGGCCTTCCTAAGTTTGTTCTGAAGAGGCAAGGTGTGGTCACACAGGTGAGGCCACTTGGTAACTCACAGCACCTGGTGGCAAGAGCCAGGAAGGGATATAAGGTCAGCATTTTCCCTTCCGCTCTTTGCCACAGCAACATGTTCCCTGCCTTGCTTCTTGATCCTCAGACCCTTAGCTTCATGACTTTTTGCTTCCTGACCCTCGGACCCTTGGCTTCTTGACTCCCGGCTCTCTGACACTCGGACTCTTGGCTTTCTGACTCCTGGCTTCTGGACTCCCGTTCCTGCTCCCACCCCGCCATCTTGCCCCTGGTCCTGATGTCCCCAATCAGGACTTCGATTGCCCGTGAACCATGACAGAAGAGAGGGCTATCAATGGACTGTGAACATGATGGGAGTTCTGCTCTCTCTCCCCAATTGGAGGCAGCAGTGCCTCTGAAAACCAGTTGCTGGAAGGCGCAAGAGGGGAGAGGGCTCTTGTGCTTGGGTCCTGCTTGCAGGTTTCCCATTGAAGCATTTGGTTGGCTACTGTGCAAACAGGATGCTGGACTAGATGGGTCATTGCTATGATCCAGCCTGCTCGTCTTACGACTTGAAGGTAAAGGGACCCCTGACCATTAGGTCCAGTCGTGGCCGACTCTGGCGTTGCGGCGCTCATCTCGCTTTATTGGCCGAGGGAGCCAGCATACAGCTTCTGGGTCATGTGGCCAGCATGACTAAGCCGCTTCTGGTGAACCAGAGCAGCACACGGAAACGCCGTTTACCTTCCTGCCATTTACCTATTTCCTGCCGTTTACCTATTTATCTACTTGCACTTTGATGTGCTTTTGAACTGCTAGGTTGGCAGGGACCGAGCAATGGGAGCTCACCCCATCATGGGGATTCGAATCGCCGACCTTCTGATCAGCAAGTCCTAGGCTCTGTGGTTTAACCCACAGCGCCACCCGACTTACTGCCATGCAAACTTGCATAGACAGTAGCTTAAGGCACGGAGGACATTTTTCTTTGCCTCTGTGCCTTTCACTGCCGGCCTCTCCCCATCGCATCCTCACGGAGCCATCCATCAGGAGCTGAACTCATGCTTCCATCCTGCCTTCACTCTCTCCCACACACCTGACAGCTGCTGATGGGCCTAGCTTTCATCTTCCAAGCAAAAGCGATATTTGCCAACCTGGTAGTGCTTGGAAACAGGAGGTATCACCCGCCCCCCACCTCTGGCTGAGTCCATTTCGCTGGGTTTCTGAGAGATCAGCGTAAAGAAGCCATCGCTCTTCAGATCTCAAGAGCACAGAAGGTGCAAAGATTTGCCAAGAGCGTCACTATTGATTTACAGGGCTCACCTCCAGCAACATCGACAATACCGGTGTTTTGACAAAACAAAGCAACATCAAAGATTTGGGCCGTAAATCCAGGGCTGGCTTGGTGCAAAAACTCCCTCTCTTCCCTCCAGAGTTCTGGTGCAATGGAGGCCTCTTTATTTATCACGTATGAACAGAGCTATTTAAGTTGACAAGCTCGGCTCTGATATACCATTTGCTATAAACGAGCAGCTTGAGAAAGTTTTTGCATTTGTCCTTCGAACGTAAAGTCAATTTTTGCATGGTCGGGAGCTCTGCGCTTCTCCGTGCTTGCCAAGATGAGTGTGGGCCAATCAATCTTCTCCCCCATGTTCGACGGATGAGCTACGTGCCGCTTGGAAGGCAGGTTCTTGTTAGTGTCCCTGGGGAAGAGGAGCGGAGCTGGGGTCCTAAAGAAAAATGGAACCTCCCCCCCCAAAAAAATGCCGTCCGCACTAGGGTGACCTCTATTCATCACCAAAAAGAAGAAGAAGAGGGCACTGATTTGCACAAACATTGGCATGCACTGTGCTATATGCATATGTGCCAATTTGGGAGTGATCACTGCATATTTAGAAACGATTGCTATGATTTAAGAAGAAATGCAGTGTAATACTTTCCCTTCCCTCGGCTGTTTTCCAGTCAGTCTCTCAGCTCTGTCAGGATCTGGCATGGTTTGGCAGCCCCAGGCAGAAGAGGGAGGGGAACTCAGTGATTCCATACTACCAGCATGTGGCCCTCAGAAGGCTGGCCAGAATGGAATAGGCCCTCAGGCTAATAAACACCCCCCTTCCTTCTGTAAGGCAACCAGTTCTTTTCTGTTTGCTGCAGACATTTGCAGGAACCATGGGTGAAATAGGGGCAACGCTTATCCCCTTTAAATTGAGGACTCCGGCTCTATGTGGAACTGAATGAATTATGCAAATAACACATATTTGCAAAAGCCATTCTCAGTTTCTGCGTATGCAGGGATATTGCAGAATTGGGAACTGAATCTTTTTGTTGACGTCGTTTGGCCAGAGTCTGGCCAATCTGGGTCTCTGTTCCCTTTGGGATGAGCGACAAGACCCAGACGGGACCTGGTGGGCAGCTGGTGGGCAGTCAAAGTGGGCCAGGGACAAGCAGGCATTTAAGATTCACAGCAGCAAACTAGAATAACAGCAGGCACAGATTTGGGGGGGGGGGTGACCTCTCATGCACCTCCCAAAGGAGGTACAAATTGCATAATGATCCTTGGGATCCTTGATCCAAATGTATGAATTTTGTATACATTCTGCACGTGCTAATTTCCATGGAATGATGCAATTTTTTGGGGGGGGGGGAGAATTATTATAATTCAAATTGGAGGACTACCTCTCTCCCCCATTGGGATGATGAGCAGGTGCTGCTGCTCTCTTGATGGACAGCTTCCACCTCTTAGGTGTGGGAATGTTCAGGCATGCAGGAGAGGATATATTGTTTGATTATATCCTTTCCAACTTGTGTTAACAAGTTCCACAATTTAGCAGAGTAACATCCCTCTTTTTAAACTTACGGTGGATGTGTTTGCTCAGGTTCACTAAAGCCTCTAAAGAAGTTTTAAAGGTAATTCCCCATATAATAATAATAATAATAATAATAATAATAATAATAATAATATTTGATTTATATCCCGCCCTCCCCAGCCGAAGCCGGGCTCAGGGCGGCTAACAACAATAAAATAGTACACAATTCTAAAATCATTCATTATAAAATTAATTCAAATCAAATTGATGGCAACCATTGGGCTAGAGATTCTGTGAAGCTTGCCAAAGGAGGGAGTCAGGCTGTGCCCTGACCAAAGGCCTGGTGGAACAGCTCTGTCTTGCAGGCCCTGCGGAAAGATGTCAAGTCCTGGAGGGCCCTTGTCTCTTGTGACAGAGCGTTCCACCAGATCGGAGCCACAGCCGAAAAAGCCCTGGCTCTAGTTTAGGCCAGCCTAACCTCTCTGTGGCCTGCGACCTTCAAGATGTTTTTATTTGAAGACCGTAAGTTCCTCTGTGGGACATACCAGGAGAGGCGGTCCCGTAGGTACGAGGGTCCTAGGCCATATAGGGCTTTAAAGGTTAAAACCAGTACCTTAAACCTGATCCTGTACTCCACCAGGAGCCAGTGCAGCTGGTTTAGCACCGGGTGAATGTGATCCCGCAGCGAGGACCCTGTCTCGCTGGAGTTTCTGGGTCAGTCTCAAGGGCAGCCCCACGTAGTCCCTCATAAAAAAATAAGACATGACACAGTCTTCTATAAAAGTATAAAAAGAGTTTACTCACACATTCTGTTCACAGTTGGATCCCAGAAGGCAGACTTAGCTTACAAAAGTAACATACGCCTTCAAACTATCCCATAAGGAGATAATGCCTTAAGCTGGAAGCCAAGAGAGCCTCTTAGGCTAAGCAGATGTTACTTCTTTGACGAATGTAGCCAGAGAGAGAGAGATGGCTGACCAGTCCTGCTCTTTTGTTACCTGGGCAGGTGAGGTCACGCCCACCTCTAGTCACATGCAGAGGAAGTCTGTCCCAGCCTAGAAGAAAGAGGAAGTTATGACTGGCTGGTCCAGACATCCCCTTTTATGTCCACTCTAGGGATGTTGTACTTGACTGCTCTTGTGTTGCACATCCCACATTAAAAGGTAAAAGGTAAAGGTACCCCTGCCCGTACGGGCCAGTCTTGCCAGACTCTGGGGTTGTGCGCCCATCTCACTTAAGAGGCCAGGGGCCAGCGCTGTCCGGAGACACTTCCGGGTCACGTGGCCAGCGTGACATCGCTGCTCTGGCGAGCCAGAGCCGCACACGGAAACGCCGTTTACCTTGCCGCTGGTAAGCGGTCCCTATTTATCTACTTGCACCCGGAGGTGCTTTCGAACTGCTAGGTTGGCAGGCGCTGGGACCGAGCAGCGGGAGCGCACCCCGCCGCAGGGATTCGAACCGCCGACCTTTCGATCGGCAAGTCCTAGGCGCTGAGGCTTTAACCCACAGCGCCACCTGCGTCCCACATTAGGGAGTCCTTAATGCTGCCCAAATCCCACATCTCGGTGTGAGGATGGGGGTTCTTCTTCAGAGTGAGGAACTCTCTTTGAGATGACCTGAAAAAGTCACCAAGCCAAAGCCTAGTTAGCTAGTTAGCCTCCTTCCCAAAACTGGGCGCCTCCTTACCCACCTTTGGGATGTCAGCATGTGGAGGGTGTGTGTGTGCCAAATTTGGGGATCACACAGGGCACCACAGTACCCAAGTCCGCCACAGCACAAAGCTCCCTGGGTGTGACTTGGGGAGAGGGCAGTCGCTGCCTCTCAGCCTCACATAACTTGCAGGGCTATGGGAATTAAATGAGGAAGGCTGGAAGAACCATGTCTGCCCCCTTGAGCTCATTGAAGCAAAAAGGTAGGATATAAATGCAATAACTAAACAAACAAATTAGTTCGCTCCCACGATGACCCGTTGTGAAGCTTTAAAAGTCCCCGGGGCCTTGCATGGGGAAGTAAGCAGGCGGCAACTCTCCCCTGATTTTGCAATCTGTACACCTTCCCTTTAAGTTGTTCAAGATAAAGCTGCATCTTCTGGTACTGTCTGCGCAGTTCAAAGCAGGAACTCTCTTGCTAACCCCCCCTGCTGCCCACATAATCTCTTAGTGCCACATTTCACAGAATTTCCCTTCTTGGTTCTTCTGGTGTTGTCCTTTATTCTAATCTTCTTTTCCGTGTGCTTTTTGCCTTTTCATCAACGAATATCATATTATATCTCCCCCGTTGCCTTTCATCCTGTCGTTCCTTTTCTCTGCCTCTCCTTTTATCCTCCCTTTCAATTCCCACCTTCTTTTATATCCGTCCCACAGGGTTGTTTTTTTAAATCACCCTGCCTCCCCCCCCCCCCGCCCTGCACCACCATCGAATGGATTATCATTATTAGCTTCCATTGTAGGGGCCTAATTGACATGCAACTTCCCAAATCTATTCCGTTTCGGCAAAAGTGACCTTTATTTCCTTCCAAGAGAGCATCGTCTGCTGCAGACGTTATTTATTTATTTCCAGATGATGTGCGGCCGCTCCCAAATGCCCTTAAAACCAAAGCCAATTTCTGCTCTTTGGTGGCATGGAAGAATCCAGGCGCTGGATGGCGTTCAAACTTGCGGGGAGCAGGAAAAGCTTGGGCACAAACGCCAGGCTTTGCAAGTCATTTAAGCATAGAGGAAGGTTGTGCACCAACCCCATACTCTGTTAAGTGGAACAAAACATTAGAGGCGGAAAACTCGTATCCCCGTTAATGACTGCTCTACTAATAGCTTTGTTTGTTTCAATTTCTCGCCCTCTCATCCCTGCCCCCACCGCCCACATGCTCAGAATTTGATTAGGTTTTCCTTACAATGTGCGGGATCCATGTGGGCGACCTGAACCCCTTTTCCCACCAGCCGTGGCTGATCTGAATGGCGAGGGCAACTGACGGCATCATTGACTGTGATCCTAATGGGCTAATGTCTTCTCCCTGGCTGCCACAATTCAGATTTAATTAAACATGCCGTATAAGTTTAAAACCAAACCAAATCAAAAAGGAATGTGAAAACGAAGGACGCTGTTAGGCTCGTGAACATGGAAAAAAATGCATGTGCGATGTGAAGGATTCTGTGCCTGTAATCAAGAGTGCCATTAACTTCTATTGACATGGCAAAAAATCTAAGGCAGGGATGGGGGACCACAGGCTGAATGCGGCTCTCCAGGTCTCTCAGTCTGGCCCTTGGAGCCCTTCCCAGGCTATCCCTTTCCTTGGCCTTGATTGACTCCCATTGTTTTTGCTTGCTTACTGGAGGATAGAGAGGTTTGTGTGTGGAGGAAGGAGCCTACAGTACAGTCATTGCTCCACCCACTTCTGGCCCTGCCCACCACAGCCATATGACCCTCAGAAGGTATCAGGAGCAGGTCAGCAAGAACTCACAAGGCATCAGTGAACTTAACTCTTTATTCAAGGAAACAAGGTTTGCTCAGGAGGCCAGACCTAGTGAGCAAAGCAACTCTTCTCAGTAGGTCTTGCCCCTATGAGGCAGCTGTGGGGACTTAAGGGTCTCGCCTTCCCACAGTTGCCTAAGTCTCCTCCTCTCCAGGGTCCTTCCCAAGCAACCTGAAACTCTGTCGCCTAGTCTGTCTCTGCTCTACCCTCTTCATACCTCTTCTGGTCCTGGGAGACCAGGAGGGAAGGGAGCTGGTTGCAGCAGGAGGGAGACCCCCTGGCTTCTTCAGCAGCCTGCCTCATCTCTGCCTCTTGGCCCACCTCCTCTCCAGCCTCCTCTTCTGCCTCTGAGCCTGGACTGCTCTCTGCCACAGACTCTTCCTGCTCACCAAGCCCTGTTATCTCTTCAGCTTCCAACACCAGCAGCTCCCAGTCTGCTCCCTCTTCTCCTTCCGACCGCTCATCATCATCCCACCACCTTCTTCTCTTGGGGGTTCCTCAGCTGGTGCCCCCCCCTCTCCTCTGCATCTAGCCAGTCCATGAAAGAAGATTACCCAGAAGGGAATGGGGACTCTGGCCTGAGAAAGCTCCTAACCCCAGCAAAACAGAAGTTGAGGTCACAGGCTGAAATTGGTGGAGTGGCCTTTTGCTATTTCCCTTCCCACCTTTAGAGTCAGGGTTGGCCTTTCCATTAGGCCACCGGTTCTGGTCCTCCCATCCGGAGCAGCAAAAAAACAAGCTTTCCCATGTGGCAGCCCTTTAGATATTTCAAGATGGCTACCATATCATTGCTCAGTAAGCCCAGCTCCCTCAGCTGATCATCACTGCAAGGGGGTTGGACCAGATGACCCTAGGAGTCTCTTGCAACTCTACATTTCTATGGTTCTATTATTTCCGGTGCATCAGTGATTGTGTGTTTCGGCTCTGATCTATGAGTGAGGGAAAATGGTGGTCGCTCCTCCAGCTGGAAGATGTGAGAGGACTGAGAGCTGACAGGATGGGCAATTTAGGGTTCAGTGTTGGCATCTTGAAATGCCTTGTTTTTATCCATCTATCTATATCCTGGTTGTTATTTTGCCTGGAGAAGGGAGGGTGGTGGTGCAATTCTCACTGCTGGGCCTGTGAGCAAAAGCAATTGGAGGTGTGTGTGAAAAATTTATTGGAGGACCTGCAGGAACAGCGTAGATGAATGCCTTCCTTTCATCCAATGACCCTGGCGACTCCATGTTTCAAATTAGATATGGTTTGAAATATATCCCCCTCGACTTGTTACCTGTGTTGGGAGGAGAAGCAGGGAGGGAGGGGATGCGAGATCAAAGGAAATAACCACTTTGCAAAGAGATGGGCTGGAGCGTTTTCCAGGCGGGGAGATTGATATTACTCGCCGACGTCTGTTTCGCAGCCCGCTTAAGGACAGCTGTGTCTGCAGGAAGGCTTGGACCATTATTGGAAGTGCAGAGGCAAGGATGTTTCTGCTACGACCAGAGCAAATCTGCCCTGACCTTCGGCATTTAAGCAGGAGAGGGGAAACATAGGAGGCTTTGGAAGAAATGGATGAGCCACGGAAAAAAGACAGAGCTGTTATTGATATTCCAGGTGCATTTTGAGGGCTAGAGAGAGACAGCTGGCTCTTCCTTGAGACGGAAAGCGTTTTCGATGAAAGACACCACTTTTGCTGAAGTTTCAGCCACCCTCTTCCATGTCACTACATTCCCTATTTCCTAAATATTTACCAGTGGCATCCCAAACTCTGGCATACCCTCCAACATTCCTCAGATGAAAATGGGGACTTTTTTCACTCCTCCACAATTGACCCTTTTTGACTCCCCCATTTTTTGCCTCCTCTGGAGCATTTCCTATTGGAAGAAGGGCGAGTGCCACCCCTACTACTCCAACAGGACAAAGCACACACCCCCTGCACCATCCTGAGAATACCCCCTAATCCCGATTTTATCTAATTTTATTATTTGGTAGATTTACAAACACACACCAGTAATTAAATTTTGGAAAGGGGCACAATTAGAATTTGGACACACAAAGCATTTTTAAAATAAAAAAACCAGTCCTCCTTGCACTCCGCTCTGCTTCTTTTCCCTTCCCGCCCAGGGCAGCCCTGCCCTCTGCCTGCCCCTCTGAGCCAACACATCATGTGGGGCTGGGCCTCAGTGCAGCCTCTTCTTCTGCTCTCCCACTCTCCAGTGTGGGAATGTTCAGGGATGCAGGAGATGATATATTGTTTGATTATAGCCTTTCCAACTTGTGTTAACAAGTTCACAATTTAGCAGAGTAACATTCCCCTTTTTAAACTCGCAGCGGATGCGTTTGCTCAGGCTCACTAAAGCCTCTATAATAACTGTTCTGGTATTTCCCCCTTATTCCCTCATAAAAGATAAGATACGACACAGTCTTCTATAAAAGTATAAAAAGATTTTACTCACATTCTGTTCACAATCGGATCCCAGTAGGCAGACTTAGCTTAGAAAAGTAACATACACTTGGAAACTATCTCATAAGGAGACAGTCCCTCTGTCCTCTCTTGGCTGGAAGCCAAGAGGGCATCTTTGGCTAAGCAGATGTTGCTTCTTCGATGCATGTAGTCAAAGAGAGAGAGATGGCTGCCCTGCCCTGTGCTTTTGTCATTACCTGCACAGGTGTGGCCATGCCCACCTCTAGTCACATGCAGAGGAAGTCTGTCCCAGCCCAGAAGGAAACAGGAAGTTTACCTGCTGTCTGGACAAACATTCCTCCCCATGTGTAAACATGTTCACTCTAGGAATGTTGTACTTGACTGCTCTTGTGTTTCACATCCCACATCCAGCAGCCGCTACGAGCTGCCCAAGGGAAGAGGCCAGGAGTTGTGGCCTGGAGAAGCAACAAGGTGCTTCCTCACAGCTGCTGCCACCGCTCAGGACAAGCGCCAGTTCATGCTCCTCCCTGAGTTCAGTGGCGGCAGTGCTGGTGGGGAAAATGGAAACGTTCCAGGACCAAATCAGAAGCTGGGATGGCTTTCATAATTTGGGGACTGTCCCTGGGAAATCAGGACAATTGGGGGGTATGCTCTGGTGGGGAAGAGGGAGATTGCAAGTAAGCGACGGCAGATGGAAATCAATTTAACGTGCTGGCTTTGACCTGGAGGTCATGATGGCAAGCAGTGAGGGGAGAGATAGATGTCTTTAAAAATGCAGAAAGCAGGAACATTTCAGTCTAGTTCTTTTTCCATGTTTGTGTTTGAAGTCTGCATGACAGTAGCTCTAGCCCATAGAGCAGGTGTGCTAGTTTTATAAGGGGCATGGTCTGGCTTCTGTTTTTAAGATTCTCTGGTTTGGGGCTTCAGAATAAAGGCTTTCTTTTACACTCTCCGGATGGTTGAGGTGACTTGAAGGAGGAAGTCAGAGACATCATTTTTTCCAACTTTCCCCAGCTTTACCTCCCCTTTAAAACTCAAGCTTCTGCCCCCACCCCCAAACCCAGCATGAAAATACTTATTCATGCAGCTCAGAGCTAAACTACGGATCTCACACCCACAGGAGGCAGTGTTGGCCACCCACTTGAACGGCTTTCAAAGAGGGTTAGGCAATTCGTTTCTTTTAAATCTATATTTTATTGAAAAATTTTAGTGGAGAAATAAGAGGAAATAGATGAAACAAAACAAAAAGGAAAGAAAAAAAACTACTTGAAACTGTGATACAAGATATGGGTATATAAGTCGTATGATTATCCCAACAAGCATAACATTCTTAACTAGTCATTGTAGCTTTTATAAACAAGTTGTCATGTTGTAGTTATGTGGGTGTTTTATATATATATATATATATATATATATATATATATATATATATATATGCAGGTTTTGGTGTCCTCGGGTGTCTTCCCGTGTAAAAGTTGGGGTGTCTAGGCGACGTTTCGACGAGGTCTCACTCGTCATCTTCAGGCTGGTGCTTTCGGCTTCTTGTTACTGGAACAGAGCAGGATCTCAGTGTTTGAGTTCCTATAAATACTGTTGAGGGGGTGTGGTGTATAGCCTCCAATGTTCTGGGCAGAGAGAACATTGGAGGCTATACACCACACCCCCTCAACAGTATTTATAGGAACTCAAACACTGAGATCCTGCTCTGTTCCAGTAACAAGAAGCCGAAAGCACCAGCCTGAAGATGACGAGTGAGACCTCGTCGAAACGTCGCCTAGACACCCCAACTTTTACACGGGAAGACACCCGAGGACACCAAAACCTGCATTCCTGTACCCGTGAAAATCTACGAAAGCATATATATATATATGTGTGTGTGTGTGTGTGTGTGTGTGTGTACACACACACACACACACACACACAACCTGAACATAAGATGGGGTTGCTCACAACACTGGTACTTCAACAGATCTTGCTTCTCCATTTACCACAGCTTTGGATCCAGCACAGAGCAAGCAATTCTCTGTGTCTCCAGCTTCCAGCCTCTTTCCAACTCATCTATCTCTCACACACTTACTCTGGCTATTCTTCTTCTATCTAGCAGCTAGTGTGTGTGTGGGAGGGGGGAATAGGCCCACCCATTTGTTAAGTGGCACAGAGCAACTTATTTGGTTATGTTTAACTGGTCAGCCAAATCCATCGCCTAGACAAAGGGAATAGCATGGCAAACTTGCTTTCTTTCGACCACCACAGATCCCAAGAACTGGGAGGGACTCAGGGCATCATTCAGACTGACCCTTAACTTCACGGTGTGGATGTGGCCAGGGAGACTTGGCTTTCGTGACAACAACTGAGCATAAGGTTGTTCAATGCTGATCCCCAGTCTGAGTTCTGGGGATGTTCCTTTGGTTAAGGATAATTTATTTAATCAACATGGAAATTGGAAATGTATATGTATTCCTCCAATACCATGGTGTTGGAGGAGACTCTTGAGAGTCCCATGGACTGCAAGAAGATCAAACCTCTCCATTCTGAAGGAAATCAGCCCTGAGTGCTCACTGGAAGGACAGATTGTGAAGTTGAAGCTCCAATACTTTGGCCACCTCATGAGAAGAGAAGACTCCCTGGAAAAGACCTTGATGTTGGGAAAGATGGAGGGCACAAGGAGAAGGGGACGACAGAGGACGAGATGGTTGGACAGTGTTCGCGAAGCTACAAACATGAGTTTGACCAAACTGCGGGAGGCAGTGGAAGACGGAAGTGCCTGGCGTGCTCTGGTCCATGGGGTCACGAAGAGTCGGACATGACTAAACGACTAAACAACAACAACATATGTATTCCTGCAGCTTTAAAATGGAGAACGGCTAAATGTGTATTGCTAACATTGGGGTTTTCCCACAGTAGTTTTTTTCTAAGGGACTCTAAGCTCCTCAATGGGTTAATGAATAACTGTTTATTGTTTTCTAGTCTGTGATGGGAGTGAACCTTTGATCGTGTGATGAACGTAAAAGTAAAGGGACCCCTGACCGTTAGGTCCAGCCATGGATGACTCTGGGGTTGTGGTGCTCATCTCGCTTTACTGGCCGAGGGAGCGGGCGTACAGCTTCCGGGTCATGTGGCCAGTATGACTAAGCCACTTCTGGCGAACCAGAGCAGCCCACGGAAATGCTGTTTAGCTTCCCGCCGGAGCAGTACCTATTTATCTACTTGCATCTTGACGTGCTTTTGAACTGCTAGGTGGGCAGGAGCAGGGACCAAGCAACAGGAGCTCACCCTGTTGCGGGGATTTGAACCACTGACCTTCTGACTGGCAAGCCCTAGGATCTCTGGTTTAGACCACAGCGCCACCCACTGTGTATTGAGTTGCAAATTTGCAATCTTGAAAGGGTGGTGGCTGTTAGTCTATCTCTGAACAAGATGTCAATAAAACCCTTGAGGAAAACAGCTCCAGGGAAAGAGAGAGGGAGAGACCTTTGCTTATAGGGCTGTTTCATATTTTCTAAGATGCTGAGCCTGTTCTGGACACCACAAGACATTGCATGGAAGTTTTGAGTGTATTTTGGATGCTTATGTTCTGTTTTTGAAGAGTTCTGCAAGTGAAAGTGAGGCATCTAATTATAAGCCTGCATTTTTATCAAAGCTTATATATTTCAATCAAGGCTTGTATTTTAAAATGAGCTTAAAAAGGATTTTCAAATGTTTCATGCCAGGCAGAAAACCTTGGCTATCCTCCTAGATAAGTGGCCCCCTGATTTATAGCAGGAAAAACAATTCTCAAAGTCATAAAAAAAAAAGGGAATTACATACACTGCCCTTGCAGGTTGAGAAAACACAATTAGGAATGGGCAAATAGTAAAATGATACTATGGGCCTCTCTTAAACCTTGAGCTAAATTTTCAAAAGCCAGGAGCAAATGGGGAAAAACATCTAGCTGACAGAAAGAGCATTTTTAGGAAATCTTCTAAAGCTGTTTCTTTCTTAAACTGAGAGAGTTAAAAAGGGCAATAAATGTTGGGAAAGGCAACTGGCTTGGCTGGAGAAGAAGCTTCTTCCTATTTTATTTTGAGGCTGGAAAGGGGGAGGTGTAAACTAAAAGAGGCTTCTTTAAAAGCTGTTTTTTACTGAGTTCCTTCCTTTTTACTTTACAAAGGTTTTATTCTTTTAAAAGGCTACCTATGATAATGTATGAAATATATTAGCTTAAATATATTGGCTTAAATGTAATTATGCAAAGGATTTAAGAAATGCTAGATTCTTAGAGTCATATTGCAATAGGAGACCAGAGGGGCAAATGAGCCTAGCCCCCCTTGCCAGACAGGAGACGCCATTGAACACTCCTGATATATAGTTGTCAGGCATTTGTTTAAAAGACCCTCAAATGAAGGAGATCTTTCAATGATGATTAACTCAAGATCCTTGAAGATAAAAATTTAAGATTAACCATTTGTTTTAGAAGGCAATAGGGCAAGGAGGGCAAGAGGTGAGCTGGTAATTAAGATTCCATGTAAGATATATTATTACTTATTTGTCATTTATATATAGCTCTTTGTCTCCCTTATAAGGATAGAAGGAAATGGGTGTATCTATTGTGATTGGTTCTAGCAAACAGCCAATAGGAATTCCAACCAGGCTGATTGGACAGAGGCAGCCACAGGAGGAGCAAAGGGGGCTGGATTAAGGGAATATAAGTGCTGGCCAGAATGGCAGGCCAGAGCTTGGTAACCATATACCACTGAGCCTCTCATTTATTTGTCTGACAAATAAATTACTATTTTAATTTCTCTATTGCTGCGTTGAATATTTCATTCCAGCTAAGCGTTAACCACAAGCAGAGGTGCTACATTTTATGGTGCCCCGTGACTCGGATAAGTGGTCTGCTGGAACGCAGCCCCTTCGCCCTACTGGGCAGGGTACAAGAGAGAGGATCTCTAAACTGCTTACCCAGCGCGCACTGGTAAATTTTTCCAGGGGGAACGCAGAAGTCTCGTCTGTCTGATACCCTGCTCACTGGCGGCGACGGACCGGGGGAAACAGGGAACCAACCAAGGGTAAGTGCACAAAGGGATTTTTGGCCCTCCAATTAATTGGGAGGAAGAGAAGTCTTGATCAAACTTCTGCGTCTCAGTAAGTGGGAACTGAGTACGCTAGGTGGTTGGGTACATCAGATGTTGGTCTGGTGGAGGAAAAGGGAAAATTGGGAGGTAGAGTGTGGTGAAGTATCCAGCGCATTGTATGTGTGAGAAAGTACAGAGCAATCTGTAGCTGACCTGAGTGTGGAGTGGGCAGTACTTCGGTTCCTAGTAAGGCGACTTCACTAGGCAAGGAAACCCACAAAGCGCGTCTGTGAGTGACTGAGTGGATACTTCACAGGGCCATACAATGGGAGTTGGGGGTTCAAAGGGGGAAAATACACCTCTTGAGTGTATGTTAAATAATTTTAAGAAAGCCTTCTCAGGGGCATATGGAGTCAAAATGACGCCAGAGCGCTTGAGAACGTTATGTGAACTAGAATGGCCAAAACAAATTACTGGATGGCCATCTCAGGGAACCTTTGATATAAATTTAGTAAACAAACTTTGGTCCGATATCGCCAAAGAAACTGGAGGGTGCCCAGAACAATTTCCATATATAGATTCCTGGCTGAGCACATTAAATAAAAATCCTCCATGGATAAGGAAATGCAAAGTCAAACGATGCAAACTATTGGCTGTAAAAGCCGAAGCTAGGAAAGGAATCTTGCCAAATAAACTTAAACCCATTTTTGAGGGGCCAGAGGAAGAGGTGCTTCCACCCCCACCCTATGCTCCACATCGAAGGGAGCCTAATCCAAACACTCCACCAGTTGTAACCCCGAGGCAAGAAACTGGAATGAATAATGGGAGTGGAGTCACAGAGCTTGATTCCTTGATAGATTATGATAAATATCTTCAGGAGGCATTGGAGTCCTATAATAAAGCCCAAGCAGAAGTGGTTATTCCACCTGTGACTCCTAATAGACCTCCATCTACAGTCTCCTTTAGTGGAACAACTGATTGCCCACCCCAAACCCCTGTACATCCAAGTCCCAGAGAAATATTACAGAAGTTACAGGGAGACCTTGATCGGTCAGCAAGCAATACAGCCAGGCGTATAAAGCTGCTAAAAGAACGCCTTGGAACAGATACCATCCCTTATGATTTGAGGCCCCTAGAGCAAAGTGAAGAGAAAGGTCACGTAGTAGCCCCTCTTAGAAGAGTATTTGATGCACTTGAGGAGCCTGTGCTGGTTAATGGGAACCCGGACCACGGCCACCTCGAACTTCGACCCTGCAATATATTCCATTCACGACTACAGATCTGATGAATTGGAAAACACACACCCCATCTTTTGCAGAAAAACCTCAGGCTATGATGGACTTGGTGACTTCAATAGTAAATACTCATAGCCCTACTTGGACAGATTGTCGCCAGCTCCTAAATACTCTTTTCACCACTGAGGAAAGGAGAGACATAATTGAAAAGGCACAGATATATTTGCGTGAGCAGGCCAGAGTGGGAAATATTTTTAATATTGACCGTCATCTCCAAGACAACTTTCCCTTGGAAGATCCTAATTGGGATCCAAACAATGCAATTCACCTGACCAGACTTACCACCTACCGCCAGACGCTTGTGCAAGGTATCCGCAGGGCATGTCAGAAGCCCACTAATATGTCTAAAGTCTCAGAAGTAGAACAGAAACCAAATGAGAGTCCGGGAGACTTTTTAGAGAGGCTGCAGGAAGCCTATCGTATATGGACTCCTTTTGACCCTGAAGCCCCTGAAAACAGCAGAATGATTACTGCTACATTTGTGGCCCAGTGCGCTTCTGACATTCGTAAGAAAATTCAGAAATCAGAAGGATGGGAAGGGATGCTGATGAGCCAATTTATGGCCATTGCACGCCGAGTTTATCGGAATAGGGATGAGGCTGAGAAACAAGAGAAGAAGAAGTGGCAGAAGGAAAAGATGGTGATGCTAGCCACAGCAGTGAAGCAAGACCACCGCCCCTTAGGGAGAGGGCGGGGAAAGAATCCACCACTGGGAAGGAATCAATGTGCAAATTGCAAGAAGGAGGGTCACTGGAAGCGGGAGTGTCCTGAACCCTTGAGGTTGGAAGAAGTACGCCCAGGCCCAGGCCCAGGCCCAGGCTCCGGCCCAAGAAACCAGGGACGGGGACGGGGAATGATCCGAGATGGAAGATATCAGAGACCAGGACAGGGACGGAGTAGAGACAATTTCATTGGACTGGCAGAAGAGGATTTTACTCAAGACTAGGAACGACCGGACTCCATAAAGTTAGGCTTCCAGGAGCCCACGGTCACGATTCAATTAGGGAGCCATTTAATAGACTTTATGATTGATACTGGGGCTGAATACTCAGTACTCCCAGAACTATTGCAGAAAAAGGCATCCAAAAGTGTAGTCATTAAAAGTGCCACTGGACAGTCAGCTAAGAGGTCTTTCCTCCAACCTTTGGAATGCCAGATTGGGGGACATCGTTTAACCCATCAGTTTTTGTATATACCTGAGTGTCCAATACCTCTCTTAGGCAGAGATATGCTGTCCAAATTGCAGGCCCAAATCACCTTCACTCCTCAGGTCCAGAAATGAAACTGCCATCAAAAGCAGCAGGAATAATTACCCTCTCAGTACCTAAGGAACAATCATGGCGCCTAATGTCAGCCTTGCAAGTCCAACCCACATTGGATACAGAATTAAACAAGCTCCTCCGAACTCTACAGGTGCCACCAGGAGTATGGGCCGAAAATAGCCCACCAGGAATGGCTAAGAATATAGCTCCAATTGTAGTAACCCTAAAACCTATGGCTACCCCTGTATCTGTAAGGCAATATCCCTTACCCCGGCGAGCAGCAGAGGGCATCCAGAAACATTTGGACCGCCTATTAAAATATGGTCTGCTTAAGCCTTGCCAATCAGAATGGAACACACCCCTTTTGCCTGTTCGAAAACCTGGGACAGATGAATACAGGCTAGTGCAGGACTTGAGGCTCGTAAACCAGGCTATCGAGACCTTGCACCCAAATGTACCAAACCCATATACCTTGCTGAGTTTGATCCCACCAGAAGCAACATTTTTTACTGTATTGGACTTGAAAGATGCATTCTTCTGTTGCCGGCTGGCACCACAGAGCCAACCTATATTTGCCTTCCAGTGGGAAGACCCTTTGACAGGAACAAAAGGCCAGCTAACCTGGACAAGATTGCCCCAGGGATTTAAAAATTCCCCAACTTTATTTGGCACTGCCTTGGCGAGGGATCTAACAAGTTACCCCTCAATACCGGGAGAAAAGGTGGTTCTGCAATATGTAGATGACCTTATATTAGCGGCAAAAGATTTTGATACCTGTAAAGAAGGGACAGAGGAACTGCTCCACTTGCTCTGGGAAGCTGGCTACCGAGTTTCCCAGAAAAAGGCACAGTTATGTTTAGAAAAGGTCAAATATTTGGGCTTTGACATCTCACACCAACAACGAGCATTGAGACCAGAGAGGAAAGAAGCTATTTGCCTTATCAAGGAACCTACCACAAGAAAACAACTTAGAGGATTCCTGGGAACAGCAGGGTTTTGTAGACTATGGATACCTGATTTCAGCAGTCTGGCCAAGCCCTTACATGAAAGCACTCGAGGTGCAGAAAAGGACCCATTCGTATGGGGACCTGAGCAGAAACAAGCCTTTTTAGTTATCAAACAACGACTTATGGAGGCCCCAGCCCTTGGATTGCCTAATTCGGAAAAACCCTTTCAGCTGTATGTACATGAACAGAATGGGATTGCAGCGGCAGTCCTGACCCAGAGATTAGGAAGTTGGAACCGTCCAGTAGCTTATTTGTCTAAACAATTGGACTCAGTAGCAAAAGGATGGCCTCCATGCCTAAGGGCAGTAGCGGCCACTGCAAGCCTTGTCAAAGAAGCTGATAAATTTACCTTCGGCCAGACGATGTATGTGAATGTACCTCATGCTGTTCTGACACTCATGGAATATAAGGGTAGTTATTGGCTAACGAACCCAAGGATGGCTAGATACCAAGGCCTATTGTGTGAAAATCCCAGGATTCATCTACGAGTAGTGAATATGCTCAATCCAGCGACTTTGCTGCCCCTACCAGAGGTAGATGATGAAGAATCACATGATTGTCTCCAAATAATGGATGAAGTTTATTCCAGTAGACCTGATCTGAAAGATGAGCCATTGAAAAATCCAGATGTTGTATATTATACGGATGGTAGCAGTTACCTGCATGAAGGTGCCAGACGAGCAGGATATGCTGTGGTCACCAATGAGGAAGTTGTGGAAGCTGAAGCTTTGCCTGCTGGCACCTCAGCACAAAAAGCTGAACTTATAGGCTTAACTAGAGCTCTGCAATTGGCAGCTGGATGTAAGGCAAACATCTATACTGATTCTAAATATGCCTTCTTAACCCTGCATGCACATGGAGCTCTATGGAAAGAAAGAGGTCTAATCGGAGCCCACGGGAAGGCCTTGAAATATGGACCTGAAGTAGAAATCCTGTTAGAAGCAGTATGGGCTCCAGAACAGATTGCTGTAATGCACTGCAAAGGTCATGGACGAGGAAGGGATCCAATAACCAGAGGAAATCATGCTGCTGACAAAGCAGCCCGAGAGGCAGCCCAAAAGCCTGTGGGAGGATTTATAGCAGCCCTCATACCAGAGATAGTTCCAGAAGAAGTTAAACCTCACTATACCCCAGAAGAGAGGAAGTGGGCTGAACAGGAAGGAGCGGTTGTGAAGGACGGTTGGATGATCCTGCCGGACAATAGGATTTATGTACCTCATCATCTAGCAGGCACAATTGTAAGAAATTATCATGAATCTACTCACCTTGGCGGTACTGCAACCAGAGAGAGTCTCAGTCGGAAGTTGTATATTATTAATCTATCACAATTAGCAGCTTGCATTTCACAGAAATGTGTTCTTTGTGCTAAAAACAATCCCAGGCAGGGACCGGTACAACCTCCTGGAATTCAGCATGTGGGATACGTCCCCATGGAAAGCCTAATTGTGGACTTCACAGAGCTGGTCCCTTCTAAGGGATTCAAGTATCTCCTTGTGTTTGTAGATACTCTTACCGGATGGGTTGAAGCTTTTCCCACCCGAACTGAAAAGGCACGAGAGGTAACTAAGAGACTCCTCACTGAATTGATCCCGAGGTTTGGATTACCTAGATGCATTGGAAGTGATAATGGGCCAGCGTTCATTGATCAAGTAGTACAAGAAGTATGTCGAGTCCTACAAGTAAAATGGAGACTGCATGCAGCATATAGGCCTCAGAGTTCAGGGAAAACTGAAAGAATGAATCGGACTCTGAAAACCCAATTGGCAAAATTAACCCAGGAAACGGGATTGGGATGGGTAGATGTGTTACCCATAACACTGTTTCGTGTTAGGTGTGCACCCACAAAAAGACTTAAGTTGTCACCTTTTGAGCTCCTGTATGGGAGACCGCCCTCCTTTGTTCAGGATATTCCAGCTGACCTTAAACAAATAGGAGACCATGTGACACAGGGACAAGTGCAATCTCTCTCCCGTGTTTTTGTTTCTCTTAACAGGTGGGCCCTCGAACGCACGCCGTGCAGCATTGCCGAGCCGATTCATCAGTTCCAGGCTGGCGATAGCGTATGGGTGAAAGAGTGGAAACGCGATCCACTTGCACCTAAATGGCGTGGACCTTACACCGTCTTGCTCTCTACTCCAACAGCGGTGAAGGTAGCTGAGGTGACCCCCTGGATTCATCACTCTCGTTTGAAGAAGTCTGAAGGCAGTTGGACATGCAAAGGTGACCCCTCTAATCCTTTAAAACTGACTCTCTCCAAAAACCCCTGTATCTAGCCCTACCGGGAACGGGCTAGGTCACGGGCAACATTTGACGACCGGCCTGCTGCAGCCACAACCTGGAAGCTGGCTGACCTGCGCACGCCTGAAGCTTGAGGAGCGTCTGAACCAGCGACTGTGAACGGGAAGATTCTCTTATACAATCGATTGACTGCCCCCTTGTGGAACAATTATAAGTGATATTACTCATTGGGGATCCTCGGGATATATGTTTTGGTCTTGGTGGTTCCCCATTTCTGTCACTGGGGGAATTATATTGGGACTAATATTTATTTGCTATCACAATAAGGTAATCTTTTGTGGAAGGAATGCATATGCTAGACATCAACATGATTTCATTATTAATCCTGATCCCTTGGGAAGGGGAAGGGTCCATGAATCTGACCAAATTTGCTAAATATGGATTCCGCCATGACCACAATATGTGGGTAGGCTTAGCTGAGATGGTAGCCAATGTTGCAAATAGGACTAATTGCCTTGTTTGCTCTCTTGGGCCAGATGATTCAGAGGGAGGTATGCCCTTATTACCAATACCATTAAGTGCCATTGGTATGGTAAGCGAAATGCCACACCAAACAGAAGTACAGAATTTCCCCGGTTGGAACTCAACTAAACCAATACGAGTTATACCTGTGCAAGGGGAAATCTGTGTGCATAAATCATCAGATGCAGCTGATCCTACCATGATAGGCTCTTCTCATTGCCACTATACTTGGGATTATATTAAGAATAGTCAAACCTGGGCAAACGGTACTACGTATCGAACTCGGAATACCTTGCCCTGTGCACCTCCTTTTATTCATGCATGGAAAGTGGTATGGAACATAACTGTGACAGAAAAAGGCAATCTAACATACTGCACTGTGAACTCTCTACCCCTTTTGATATTTCGCCTTATGCACTCCACGTACCAAAAACCTCAGACTCGATGGTTGTGGTGGATATGTGGAGAATGGGCATACAAGAAACTCCCTTCCAAATGGAGTGGGACTTGTTTCTTGGGATGGGTATTACCACCAATGTGGATTATGCCCACTAGTTCGGTCAAGCGTACATGAAGAAACGCTGATATTTCTCATATAGCAGGAGGAAGTACCCAAAGTTGGAGCGGTACTGATGATTGGCCACCAGAGCGCATTATAGCCTATTATGATCCTGCCTCCTGGAATCCTGGTGAGCTCATACAAGGGGCACGGGATCCTATTTATAATCTAAATAGAATAATTCGATTGCAAGCAGTAGTGGAACTTGTAACCAATGCAACGGCCCAGAGTTTGAGACTTATTGCACAACAGTTGGATGAAAGTAGAGCCGCCATTTTGCAGCTGAAAATGGGAATGGATTATGTACTTGCCAGGCAGGGAGGCCTATGTGGAGTCTTGAACTTGACAGGGAATGCCTGTTGCTTTAACATTTCAGATAATGGTGAGGCAATCCGTGTGTTGGCCACAAAGATGGAGAATATAGCACATGTCCCAGTACAAACATGGGAAGGATGGGATATGGGATGGCTCACCAATTGGTTACCTAATGTCACAGGACTCAAAGGGATACTATTGTCTTGCTTGTTTTTCTTGACAGTAGTAGTAATGGTTTTATGTATGATGCCATGTATCATTTCATGTTTTAGAAGTACAATTAGCAAGATGGTTTCAAATGAAACTCTACCTCATATCATGGCCCTATACAGAGCTTTACCTCAGGAATATGATGAAGGTCAAGCTATCAAGGACACTTGGGATGAAGGTCCTTGAGCTTGAAAGGGGGGAATGAGGCATCTAATTATAAGCCTGCATTTTTATCAAAGCTTATATATTTCAATCAAGGCTTGTATTTTAAAATGAGCTTAAAAAGGATTTTCAAATGTTTCATGCCAGGCAGAAAACCTTGGCTATCCTCCTAGATAAGTGGCCCCCTGATTTATAGCAGGAAAAACAATTCTCAAAGTCATAAAAAAAAAAGGGAATTACATACACTGCCCTTGCAGGTTGAGAAAACACAATTAGGAATGGGCAAATAGTAAAATGATACTATGGGCCTCTCTTAAACCTTGAGCTAAATTTTCAAAAGCCAGGAGCAAATGGGGAAAAACATCTAGCTGACAGAAAGAGCATTTTTAGGAAATCTTCTAAAGCTGTTTCTTTCTTAAACTGAGAGAGTTAAAAAGGGCAATAAATGTTGGGAAAGGCAACTGGCTTGGCTGGAGAAGAAGCTTCTTCCTATTTTATTTTGAGGCTGGAAAGGGGGAGGTGTAAACTAAAAGAGGCTTCTTTAAAAGCTGTTTTTTACTGAGTTCCTTCCTTTTTACTTTACAAAGGTTTTATTCTTTTAAAAGGCTACCTATGATAATGTATGAAATATATTAGCTTAAATATATTGGCTTAAATGTAATTATGCAAAGGATTTAAGAAATGCTAGATTCTTAGAGTCATATTGCAATAGGAGACCAGAGGGGCAAATGAGCCTAGCCCCCCTTGCCAGACAGGAGACGCCATTGAACACTCCTGATATATAGTTGTCAGGCATTTGTTTAAAAGACCCTCAAATGAAGGAGATCTTTCAATGATGATTAACTCAAGATCCTTGAAGATAAAAATTTAAGATTAACCATTTGTTTTAGAAGGCAATAGGGCAAGGAGGGCAAGAGGTGAGCTGGTAATTAAGATTCCATGTAAGATATATTATTACTTATTTGTCATTTATATATAGCTCTTTGTCTCCCTTATAAGGATAGAAGGAAATGGGTGTATCTATTGTGATTGGTTCTAGCAAACAGCCAATAGGAATTCCAACCAGGCTGATTGGACAGAGGCAGCCACAGGAGGAGCAAAGGGGGCTGGATTAAGGGAATATAAGTGCTGGCCAGAATGGCAGGCCAGAGCTTGGTAACCATATACCACTGAGCCTCTCATTTATTTGTCTGACAAATAAATTACTATTTTAATTTCTCTATTGCTGCGTTGAATATTTCATTCCAGCTAAGCGTTAACCACAAGCAGAGGTGCTACAAAAGTTTGAATAATATTTTTATGGACCTGGCCAATGCTTTCTTCCAAAAGGAGTCAGTTCTTACACTTCCAGTCACTTCAGTCAGTGCAGTATTAATATCTGGAATACCTTTTGCAAGCATCCATTTCCTCTGAGGAAGTTCTCTCACAGGCTGTTAATTCCCCACAAAAGTTAATGCTTTCATAATGCACAGATTTGTTTGGAGGAAGCCAAAGCTCCTGATTTGCATTAGCTCCCCCCCCTCCACCCACCCGCCATCCCTTAAGCATCAGAGGCAGGAGAGGCCTAAGCTAATAAGAGGCTGTTCATCTAAGTCTAGTCAAACAAGCGATAGTTTTCAAAGCAGCCTCCATCTCGTTGTCAAACATCACCTTTCATCTGCCAAGACTGTTTGGATTCCTTAACCTACTTTTTTGCAGTCTCCCTCCTGTTTGCCAAAGTACTTCTTTGCTTTACATATTAAGGTTTGGAGGAGAGAGTGGAAATGCAATCAGATTTCAGTTTTGACTTCTCCAGATCTCACGCGAGGAAGAATATAAGAAGGAGGAATCAGACCCAATGTGTCTGCATCTAGTTTTGTTTATCACTGAGAAATGCATTCTGGGCAGGTTGGGTAATCAGTCTCTCTCCTTTTCTTCGCCTCCTTCTGATAGTTAGAGGGTGGTGCTGATAACGCCAAGGTTGCAGGTTTGATCCCTGTATGGGGATTGCAGGGGGTTGGTCTAGAATCAGTGTTTCCCAACCTTGGGCCTCCAGCTGTTTTTGAACTACAATTCCCATCATCCCTGACCACTGGTCTTGCTAGCTAGGGATGATGGGAGTTGTAGTCCAAAAACAGCTGGAGGCCCAAGGTTGGGAAACACTGGTCTAGATGATCCTAAGGGCCCCTTCCAACCCTACAATTCTATGATTATATGATACATCCTTCTCTCCCGCAATCTTTTTCAATAGGATTGATTGACGTTGTCTGGTATCTAAATGGGATTAGCTGCATAGATTTCTGAGGATATATCCATTTCGTAAAATGTATACACCGCCTGAGTGCAAAACATTTAAATAACACATTTAGATTATCAGTAAAGACAACTCATCAAAATGTTCAAAACACAGGGGGGCAATTTGATTTTTAAGGGGGGCAATTTGAGAATGAGTTAGACCAAGTTGATGGACTTTTAGGCTTCCTCCATGTGAATAGGAGTTCACTTTTTGAATATTAAGAATTATATGTCACGGGGACAGGGGAGGGATCAGGATTTTAGAGATGCTTAGGTGGGGCATGGGGGGGGGAGAAAAAAGAAAAAAGAAAAGAAAGGTTGGGAACCACTGATCTAAACAAAAATGTTTTTAGCAGGTTCCAAAAAGGTACAAAGTTCCAAAGTGTAGGTTTTGCCCCGCTAAAAGATCCCTTGCAAATGCAGAATGAGTATTATGTGGCAGCTGCAGCAAGGCCAGTTCTGCTGATCAAAGCTTGTTTGCCCTGACTTGTAGCAGCTCTCTGAGGTTTAGGCTAGGGCTCTCTCCCAACCCCACCTGAAGATGCTATTGAGGACTGGGCCTGGGACCTTCTGCATGCAAAGCAGATTCCCCACCCCATAGCTACCACTCTGCCTAAGCTTCCTTCTGCAGAAGAACCACAGCTGGAGTCCTGTGTCCAATTCTGGACACCGCAATTTAAGAGGGACAAGTGGGGAGATGTGCAGAGGAGGGCAGCCAGGATGATCAAGGGTCTGGAACACCAGAGGAACGGTTGCGGGAGCTGTGTGTGTTTAGAATGGAAAAGCGGAGACTCAGAGGAGATATGAGAGCCATCTGCAAATATCTCAAGGACTGCCACATGGAAGATGTAGCAACCTTGTTTTCTCCTGCTCTGGAGGGTAGAACAAATGGATTCAGAGATTCTGGTTAAACATCAGGAAGAACTTTCTGACAGTAAGAGCTGTTCAACGGCAGAAAGGTCTCCCTCCGGAGGTGGTGGACTCTCCTTCCTTGGAGATTGGATGGCCATCTGTCATGAATGCTTTAGCTGAGATCCTTGCCTTGCAGAGAGTTGGACTAGATGACCCTTGGGATCCCTTCCAACTATGATTCCATGAGCCAGAACATCAGTCCACCTGTCTCAGTAATGTCCACATTGACTGACAGCAGCTCTCCAGGGTTCCAGGCAAGGGCACCTTATCTAGCCCTACTTGGAGATGCCCAGGACTGAGCCTGGGAGCTTTCTGCATTCAGAGCAGATCCTCTGCTAGGGTAGGAGAACGATAAGCAACCTTCCTTCCCCCCCGTCTCTGCTGGAGCCTTTAAGAACTGCACCCAAATATGAAAAGTGAGCATGGGCATTTGCCTCAGGTCATAAGGTGTCTCCTTGCAATTTCTTGCCCTTGGGAGGCTACTGGTATTATTACTTATTAATACTGGACTGCAATGGATTTTTTTTTAACCACATCTGACTCTGGTTTCTATATTTTAACAACGGATACGTATCAATTTTTAATTGTTCTGCATTAATTATTGACACTGCCTCCTTCACAAAGAATGCAAAATGTTGCTATTATCAAAAGCTGTGGAATTTATATTGTTTCTAGCAATCCTGCCTATAGGAAGCAGGCAGAACTTAACTCTGTTTTAACAAAAGGGGGTGTCGGTTACCTCTGTTCCAGGCTCCATTCGTCAGAACCTAAGAAGAGCTTGCTGGACCAGGCCAGCAGCCCATCGAGTCCAGCATCCTGTTCACGCAGTGACCAAGCAGATGCCCAAATGGGAAACCTTAAGCAGAATTTGAACCCAAGAGCCCTCTCCCCTCCTGCGTTCTCCACCAACTGGTGTTCAGAAGCATTGCTGCTTCCAATTCTGGAGGAACTGCATAGCCATCTAGGTCAGAAGCCATAATATCCCTCCACGAATTTGTCTCATCTTCTTCTAGGACCATGCAGGTGGTGGCCACCACTGCCTCCTGTGGCAGGGAGTTCCATAGTTTCACGTTGCACTATATGAAGAAATGCTTTTATCCTGAACCTTGCAATATTCAGGTGAGCATCTTCAGGGACTGCTGGATAATCAAGGATGCAGGTCTTGCCAGCACTGCTTTCGTATTCCTGCGAGCGGCTGGTATTTATTGGCATTCTTATTGTCTTAAAAAGGTCAGTGCCTGGCCTTTTGCGGATGCACTTCCTTCAGGCCTGGAACGAGTCATTTGATACTTCCTCACCCGTAAAGAAGGAGAGGATCCATTGATCCCCTGGAGGTAGCAAAACAGGGAGAGGATGAGAGATCAGTCAAAAGAACTCCCAGCCCTTCCCCATCTTAGTTACCGGTATGTTTTCACCCCAACCTTCTTCCGAGGTAGGGATAGGGAAACCTTTTCAGCCTGGGGGGCACGTTCCCTTTGGGAGGGCAACTTTTGGGGCAGAGAGGTGGGGATGACACATGCCACTCAGAGGGAAAATAGACAGAGAAGCAAATGCAAATTTGGGAATTGGAGTCCAACAATGTTCTGAGGGCCACAGAGCAAAGCATCTAGGCACCACCCTCTTTAAGTGATAGTGCCCTCCCCCCAGGTCCCTATCAAGTAATGAATTCTATGAGGCTGACTTCTGAGTAGACCTGTGTAGGATGGCACTGCCCAGTAAGCCAGTGAACCTTATTTTGCAAGGGATGCTGAAAAATCATCTCCAAGGGGAAGTTGATGGTTGTTGTGTTTTTTTTTCAGGAGCACCAAAACATTTGCGGAAAGCTTTATGGTTTCTGCCTTTCCTATAATTCAACCTCTTCCCCCCGTTTTCTCTCCCCCCTCCCTAAATCATGATGCTACATTCGGAACTTGGAAAGCATCAATCAAACCCATCCAGAGCCTTCACTCCTTGGATGAACAGTAAATGGATTTTGAAGAACATCTGCTTCAATTTGAGAGCTGCCCGTCAGCCCAGAAATGGAGAGATAATTTGGCACTGTATCGTCTTGCTGAAGCTTTCACTCTACCCCTTCCTGTCCCACTATTTAGGGATGGGAAAGCGAGGGAGAGAGGCAGTAAACAACCAGATTGCTAATTGAGGGAGGGAGGGAAATAGCGAACAGCAAAAGAAGAAAAAGTGGATTCTGTCCGATAAATAATTTCTGGATCCATATCATAGATGCCAGAGAACAGCCCAAAGCCTGAAAGCCAGGAAAGGCGTGCTTGAGGGTACGACCTTTCAAATTTAGTGTGGGAGTTATTTTGCAGTAAGCATCCACAGAAAAACCTTTATAAGTATATGTATTGCTGTGTGTGGTTTTTCTTTCCATTAAACATTTCATCCAGTGCTCTATAGCCTCCCTGGCTGCCTGCATGGGCAGGAAAGCCCAACTGTAGAGTTGGACTGGATCCCCAAGGGTAACCTAGTCCAACCCCCTGCAATGCAGGAATCACAGCTAAAGGATCCCTGGCAGATAGCCATCCAATCTCCATTGAAAAACCTCCAATGAAGGCTTTTGAAGGTAGACTATTCTACTCTTGAATGCTTCTTGATGTCAGAAAGTAGCTCCGAACATTTGGTCAGAATCTCCTTTCTTGTTATTTGAATCCATTGGTTTGGGTCCTATGCTCTGGAACAGCAGAAAGCAAGCTTGCTCCATCTTCCATGTGACAGTCCTTCAGCTATGAGAAGATGGTTATCCTATCACCTCTCAGTTTTCTCTTCTCCAGGCTCAACATACCAGCTCCCTCAACTGTTGCTCACAAGGCTTTGTTTCTAGACCTTTGATAATCTTAGTTGTCGTCCTCTGTACAAGTTCCAGCTTGCCAATATCCTGGGCACCACAGTTCAAGAAGGACACTGACAAACTGGAACGTGTCCAGAGGAGGGCAACCAAAATGGTCAAAGGCCTGGAAACGATGCCTTATGAGGAACAGCTAAGGGAGCTGGGCATGTTTAGCCTGGAGAAGAGGAGGTTAAGGGGTGATAGGATAGCCATGTTCAAATATATAAAAGGATGTCACATAGAGGAGGGAGAAAGGTTGTTTTCTGCTGCTCCAGAGAAGCGGACACGGAGCAATGGATCCAAACTACAAGAAAGAAGATTCCACCTAAGCATTAGGAAGAACTTCCTGACAGTAAGAGCTGTTCGACAGTGGAATTTGCTGCCAAGGAGTGTGGTGGAGTCTCCTTCTTTGGAGGTCTTTAAGCAGAGGCTTGACAACCATATGTCAGGAGTGCTCTGATGGTGTTTCCTGCTTGGCAGGGGGTTGGACTCGATGGCCCTTGTGGTCTCTTCCAACTCTATGATTCTATGATTCTATGGTGGGGGAGAGACAACCTGAGCCACTCTCTCTCCCGCTTCTTGAGAGTTAAGTTCCCATGGTAGGTGAGGAGGCCAATGACCAAATGACAAAGCCGGCCAAAAGAGAGGCAGAAGGCCTCTGGTCAGAGAGACCAGCTCAGGCCCAGCTGCCAAGGACACACCACCGTCCATGCCAGCGTGAACAGACTCTGGGAAACATCTAACCAGCGGCTGTTCCAGGGGATGGCAGCAATTTCTCTCTGCCTGCTTGTAGGGATGATTGTACAGTTCTCTGAAACGGAGACCTTCCCTATGCAAACTGGATAGAGACCATTGCTTTTGTACCAGGAAAGAGGGGTCTCCTGTCTGGTGGCAACAGCATCTGCTCCCGTAATGAGACTCATCAGATCTAGAAGGGGAGGCGATTCCTACTTCTCTTTAGAAACCCCTTCTGAATCAATGCACTGGGGCTGCCCCTGTGATTTCCTTGATGAATGGCAAATCAGCTGGCAGGCATTCCAAGGTAGTGTGGTTAAAGCAGCCCGCTCACACCTACAGGTGGCTGACAGGCTCTGCGCAAATGATAGATGGAGCCATCTGTCCAGGCCTTGTGTCAGCGCTGCTTAATGAAAGGGTCGTGGCTCAGCAGCTGTGCATCCCGTTTGCAGAAGGTACCACCTACCCCACAACATTTCTCCCATGAAAATAGGGATGCCCTATTGCATCATTATCATCATCATAGTAATTTTATTATTTATACCCCACCCATCTGACTGGGTTGCCCCACCCACTCTGGGTGACTTCCAACAAATACTGTATAAAAACATAATAAAAAATTAGACATCAATTTTTTTCCTACAGGACTGCCATCAGATGTTTTCTTAAGGTTGTATAGTTACTCATCTCCTTGGCTGGGGGGGGGGCACAAACCTCCATACCTTCCAACATTTTTCCGATGAAAATAGGGACATCCTAAGGAAAAGTGGGATATTCTGGGATCAAATCAGAAACTGGGGTAGGATTACCATCTTCCAAACAGCGAAAATTCAGACGGAAAAGTTGTTGAGCATTTTTGGCAAAAGTGCACCCCGCAAAAAAACTTGCCGTTTTTGAGCTATTTTTATGGATAATCTGCAAAAACAGCACAGCTGACATGGGTTGCCATATGTCCAGATTTTCCTGGACATTTTCGCCGATTTCTGCCCGGACACTGCTGCCAACTGCTGTATTCTGGATATGTCCGGGAAATTCTGGACGTATGTTATTGGGGCGGCTTCTGTGAATCCATGACTGTCCTTGGAAAATAGGGACAAATGAAGGCTCTGGGTCCCAGCTTCAATTCCTGACATCTCCATGAAGGACTGGGCCTGCACCCTGCCTGAAATTCTGGAGAGTGTCATGCCCTCCAGGAACTGAGTTGTGACTTATTGATGTTTTGCCATTCATTTCTTCTGAGAGAAAGCTTTGATACATTAGCTCCCTAAGGCACTTAGCCGATAAACATAGATAAGCCTCTGTTCTTTTGCTGCACAATGCAGGCTTTGCTAATCTCCTCTTTTACTACCCTGACTGCCAAGCTATGCGCTAGCTTTAGGAATCAAACTTTTGCGTTCCTCTGTCTCAGCCCTAGATATTGTTGTGAGTTTTGAGAGGGGAGTGTGAGTAGACTGTATGGCTGAGTTCCTTCTAAATCCTGGATCAAAGAAGGATCCAATCACTGGAATAGTCAGAAAAGTTTCTTGGTAATGACCCTAAGTGAAATGTAGGTGGGTTCCCACGAGGCAAGACACAGTGATAACAGCAAGAACCTTTATTGAACTAACAGAACTGGACAACAGGGGCAAAGCAACTGCTTATATATATCTGGAGGCCTGGGCCACTCCCATTCCCAACGTGATTGGCTGCCTAAACTTCCAAGCTGCAAATCATAAGCCAGCATTTAAGGGCCAATGGCAGAGGCTGAAATCCTGAAATGTTCTGTGATTGGATATCATGAATCGAATCCGAACACAGGGGCTCAGAATCCTTAGTTCAGACTCAAGCTCAGGCAAACACAGACCACTGAAAACATAACACTATGGGTTGTTAAGGTAACAAAGGCAGTGGCTTTGTGCCTCAGGGAAAATGGTCCTGCTCCCTCAACTGTCTGGTAGTTAGAAAGACGAAGGCCAAGAGTTGAGGTGTTGTGAGCTAGAAGCTGGAAGGAAGAAACAGGCTGGGCAGCTGAGAGACAGAGCCATGCCTGATTTCTTCATGGGAGAGGCAAGAACTTCTCAGGGTGTTAATTCTGTGAGCCCCTCCATCATGGGCTCAGGTTGTATATGTGTGCAAATAAACCATATATCTTAAAGACACCACGGTCTCCGCTGTCCCTCATTCTGAGGAAACCAAACCCTGGGTAAGTGAACTCCTGGAATCTCGCACTGCTTGGAGATTGGGGTGGCATGTAACAATATCAAAGGGGCATTATCTTGGGCTTAATCTCCTCCTTACTGGCTGTTGTCCCCTCTGACACCTTGTGTTGGTCTGTAGTGAAGGACTAAACGCTGTGTGAAAAAATACGCACTTGCCCTGAAACTTCCGATGCTCTGCTTGATCAGATAGCTCTGAGTTATAGGGTTGTGATTTTGTTTCACGAAGGTATCTTCATCCACAAGGGCACAAAGCTGTCTTTGCTCTAAAATCAGCCTTGGCTGGGCTATGGGAGAGTCAATGAGTGCAACAGAAAGAACAGAGCCTTCAGCAATGTGTAATGGCATTGATTCCTGGCATCTGAGCCTGGCTGTTACAAGAGTGTTCCTTTGTATCTTGATTTGTGAAATGTTGGAAGGCACGGAAACATCTATTTGAGGGGAAGGCCAGTGGAAGAGACGTGGTTACGGGCAAGTTCCAGGGGCAGGAGAGAGCAGGTTGATGGAAAGAGGCAAGATAAAAGGGGCTGCGAAGAAATCTCAAAAGAACAAGAGGTAGTCAGTTAATTAGGACTGGTTTTATAATAAGAGTCTTGAAGCTGTTATCAGGTCAAAGGCCCATCTCCCCAGCATCCTGCTCTCACAGTGGCCGACCAGATGCCTCTTCTGGAAGACCTGTAAACAAGACATGAGTGCAACATCGCTCTCCCCATTTATGATCCCCAGCAACTGAACTCTGCTTCTCCTTAACATCTACAGGTCTAGCAGTGGATGTGCTGGACTGGTGTCTGGTCTTGGTAATGGACTGGGGATTTTTTTTGGAGGGGGGGAGGAAAGGCTTGCAGATGAGAATTCGGGACTCTGCATGACAAAGTGAGAAGCTGTGATGGCTTAAGGGTTTTCGTGAAGGTCCCGGCATTTTTGTGGCAATTGGAGACTATGGTGTGTGTGTGTGTGTGTGTGTGAATGGATGGGGAATGTTCACGAGAAAGCTCTTCAGCCGCACAATAGTTCCCCTTCATCCAGAGGTATATGTTCCATCTTACAATTTGTCGCCTAACTATTTTCCTCCGGGTGAGCACTAATTGCTGAATATTAAGAACGAGGCCAATGGAAACATTGTTCTCCTGAGATCCTCACCCCCTTCTCCTTCTCTTACTCCATCCAAGGCAGTCGCTATTGAGTTCTTTCAGTTCCTCTTGCCTGGTGCTCAAGAGTACTCCAAGCCACTTCTAACATTGCACCAGAGTGCAGCCGTTTTCATTGATTGAGTATTACGCAAGTGCACCCTTTTCTCACTGCTTCAGCTGTTTCGTGCCCCACTTACGTTCTGATTATTCATCAGCAATTTTTATTTTATTTTTTATTTTAGGAGTGACTTTCTCCCAATGTGCCCATCGGCTGCATAAATCTACAATTTCCCTTCATGCATTGCTATTTTAAACATGGCCCTGATGATGTATCACCCCTCCTTTGTAAGGAGGGGGGAATCTGTCCATTTTTGCCTTTTCCAAGTTTCTCATTTATCCAGGTGTAAGTTCAGTTCGCTCCCTTTCCTGCATTAATCTGTGATTTTTATCACATGTTTTTATTGTGTAATGATTCCATAGTTGCAAACTATTCAGAAATCATTTGGGCACGAGAGCAGTATAGAAATAAATCTATTATATATTTTGGGAAATGGTTTTTCTGTCCGTTTGTTTGTTTGCTCTCTATGTGCTCAACCACCGTTCAAGATATTGTCACCAAACTTGGCACAAGGATTCCTAAGGTGGGAGTAGCGTTCTTTGTCAATGTTTGGATGCCACCCGCCATTTTGAATCAAGATGGTGGTTTGAAATGTGAAATTGGCATGATTTTGCCCATATTTTGGCATAGGTTCAACTGCCTCTCGAGGCATCATTGCCGAACTCGGCACAAGGGCATGCAGAAGGTTGCAAGCTCAACAGCCCCCATCCCTGGGAGAGACTCCTGCTTGAAACCCTGGACAGCTGCTGCTGCCAGTCAGTGTAGACAGTACTGAGCTAGATGGACCAGAGGTCTAACTTAGTATAAGGCAGCTTCCTATGTTCTTCCTATGCCCCTGGGGAATGGGCATGCAGCTGGTGTCAACATGGTGGGCAGAACACCTCAAAGTCCATGGTCAGGGACAATTTTGCATGGCACACTGTAGCACTGCCAACAATGGCAGGTGAGAGAGAGAGAGATGGAGGAAGGAGTGATGCCGGCACTTGCCGACTTGTCTGGCATGCACAGGAAGAAGCCGGCTCTGTTGTGAGCACAGAACAGGACAGGGTTCTCTCTTGAAGCTGATCTTGTCTCTCCTTTGATTTCCTGCGAACACCTTATCAGATGGAGACGTGCGCTCCTGAGGCTGGTGTCAAGGCTGTCTCTGTCACTTTCCGCCTGGGCTCTGCAGCACTCCTCTTCACGTGACTTGGCTTGTCACATTCTGAGCACAAGGTGTTCCTTCCTCCCCTCCTCCCCCCTCCCTCTGCCTCCACCAGTTGCTCTGTCAAGTACCCGATGAGCCGCAAAGAGGTGCTATCGAAACATGCTAATCGCCTTACAGATGCTGCTGAGCAAGTCTTGTGGAAGTGAGCACGCCATCTCTCATTTATTTGTTCATTCGTTTTTATTTCTATGCTGCCAACACAAAGGAAAACAAAACTTCATGGTGGTAAAAGGAGGAAAAATAAAAATTACCATAAAACTACTAGGAGCTGTGTCCCTACTCACTTTGATTGACAACCCCTCCTGCCATTCTGCCATTCCCTACTGTTTTCCTCTCAGTGTCCCTCCACTCCTGCTTTACTCAAATTTCTGCTGTTGTTTTATGCTACCTCTTCTTGCCTCTCAGTGTTCCCCTCTTCTTGTACCTTCATCTCCCACACTCTCACTTCTTGCAAATCCAGGATTGTGATGAGGCACATCATCACCATCATCATCATCATCATCATCATCATCATCATATTTTTTATTTATGATTGGGTTGCCCCAGTCACTCCGGGCAGCTTCCAACAAACTATAAAACCACAGTAAAACACCAGGCATTAACAACTTCCCTAAACAGGGAGGTCTTCTAAAAGTCAGATAGTTGAATATGATAATTTATTATTTACAGATCCTCCAATGGGGTGGGGGTGGGGCTATGTGAAGACAGCCTTGCATTTTTTATGTATGTAGGAAGACATCCATCCAACGAATACATCACAAATCAATAGATCAAATTAATACACCAACAATAGCTGGCTGGACCACCCTTCAGGGAAAGCCTGGCTGAACAGGTGTCAGAGACCAGGCTGGGGAGTACAGCTCTGATGAGGAATGGTGGGAGCCTCTCCCTCCCCTTGCTCCTGACCAGGATCCTGAAGCTGCCCAGGAGCAGCGGAGCAGTATAGATTTGGAACTGTGGTTTGCAGAGGGGCATAGTTCTGAAGACAACAGTTGGGAAGAACTGGGGGGTGAACAGCAAAGTGAAGAAGAACAGGAAGAGAGAGAGCTAACAGACTCTGTCTCGCTAGAAAGTGTCCAGCCTATCAGTCCAAGGTCATGTAGAGCAGAGAAGGTGGCCACACAAAAAAGCACAGTGGCTGTGAGATCAGGTTGCAAGACGGAAGTGACTAGGGGGGAAGTGGGTGGGAACTTTAATTGGGAGCACCTTTACTCCGAGATGGACACTTTGTTCTTGAGCTGTGATCATTAGAATCTCTTTAAATGGCAAGAGACCATTTTTGCTTTGTTCCACAGCCAAAGGGAGAGAGGAAGCTGCTTTCCTGAAGCCTGACAACAGGTGAGTTTTAAGCAGGTGCCCCAATGCCAATTCTGAAGATGCCTGCCTGACCTTCACTGGGAGAGCATTTTATTTTGATTTTATATATTGTGATCTTTTCTGTGAACCGCCCTGAGACCTCCAAGTATAGGGTGGTACAGTGGTGCCTCAGGTTACAAACACCTCAGGTTACAGAAGCTTTAGGTTACAGACTCCGCTAACCTGGAAGTAGTACCTCAAGTTAAGAACTTTACCTCAGGATGAGAACAGAAAATCGCGCGGCGGCAGCAGGAGGCCCCATTAGATAAAGTGGTACCTCAGGTTAAGAACAGTTTCAGGTTAAGAACGGATCTCTGGAACAAATTAAGTTGGTAACCAGAGGTACCACTGTATTTAAGTTCTAATAATAATAATAATAATAATAATAATAATAATAATAATAATAATTGCTAGGAGAAGGTGCTGCCTTGTACACAGTCAGACACCAACAACACTGATTGTGCTTCAGGGTTTCAGATGGGCTGAAATGGAAATTGTGCAGTGTGGTTCTCATGCGCAGCACTGAAGGTAATTCTGAAGAGCAGAGTCTGTAATATCGAAGGAAGGCATTGGAGGAAACGGAGGCCGATGGAGCGAAATATGGGTCAGGGAGAAAGACGGGTTGACTATTATTGCTGATAATTAATTGCTTTGCTGAAAGTTAAGGGCCCCCAGTGAGTTCCTGAGCCAGCCCAAACTAACGGCATGCACCCTCTGTTGTTTGGGATGTGAAGGGGGCGGGAGAGAGAGCTACCCCATGGGGTAAGATGGGGAGAAGGGAGAGAGAAACTAATGAGACCACATGTGTTTCTGAAAAGAGAGTGTGTGTGCTTTAAGGCTGACGTTTCCTTCTGGGGAAGCTGTTTAATAATAATACCAATAAAAAAAGTGCATCCTGTCAGGAGTCAATGAAGCAAAGCGGCAAATGGAGGGGGCATTATGCAAATATCCTCTCCTCCCCAATGGCTGCTGGGAGAAGGGGAGGCCTAAGTCAACACGGGGAAGAGATGTTGGAGAGTAAACCAACAGCCAGCAGAAGGGAAAACCTACAATATCAGCGCTCACCCAGCAGAGACGGAAAGTCTGCCGTGGAGGCTCTCTTGCTGCCCAGATGGAGGATACAGAGAGGCAGCATGGTTTAGCAGTTGGAGCAGGGGTTCCCACATTTTGGGGGGACACCCCCCCACTTCGTTCCATAAACTCATCCCCAGTGCCCCTTACTCCACCCTATGAGAAGCATTATTCCGAATAGCAGTTTGCACAACCCACTAAGGAAGATAATATAACAATAAAATTCAAAACAGTAATATGTTTATTCAAAGTCCAATTGCAATTATTTAGTTGAACGAATTCACGAAAATTGATGAACTTGATCCAATGAGACGAGGTTTTCAAAGTCTCCTAGTCATTTGAATGACTCCTAGTCATTTGAATGTCATTTGAGCCCCCCTTTGCCTCTTAGTGCTCCCTGAGTAATCCCTCTGGCCTCCAGGGGGCAGTACTGCTCATTTTGGGAACCACTGGGTTAGCCTGTCAGACTAGGACCTGGGTTCAGATTCCCACTGAAGTGTGGGAGTGCCTGCCTATTCTACCTCACAAGGTGGTTGTCAGGGGAAAGTGGGAAAAATGGGGGACAGCTGTGTCTGGTACCTTGAGCTCCTTGGAAATAGAAGGCAATGGCATGGTGCAATGGGGCCACAGAGGCGGTTGCCCCGGGCCTCAGAATTGTTAGGGGCGCAAACTTTCCACACCCATTGCTGCCTCAATACAGCTGTGTGCTCCTGTCACTGAGCTCCATTGAAAACACCTTCTCAATGCAAACCAGGAAGTGACCTCTCCAGAATGACTCTTCTTTTCTTATCTCTGTGGCTGCAAGCTCTTGGGTGAGGCAGATGCCACTAGACAGCTGAATGTGCATGTGTTCTCTTCCCATTTCTCTTCGCACAGCCCCGGGGGCTGGCAACCCAAGCTATGCCACTGTTAAAAGGTGGGATAATAAATGTAGCCATAAAGTAAATAATATTACAATAGAATAAAAACAGAGGTGTGTGTATGGAGAATTTAGCCTACCGTAGAAAGGTAAAATTCACATTTGTTGCTCCACCACAGGAGGAGAGATTGCTCTTGTGCTTGAATCCTGCTTACAGGTTTTCTGTAGGGTATCTGGTTGGCCACTGTAAGAACTGGAGTAGATGGGCCATTGCCCTGATCCAGCAGGCTCTTCTTATCTCCACTATATCCTAATATATTCACACACACCCCAACATTACGTGGCTGGTATTGCAAAATTCAGAGAAGTGAGGAATTTGAAGGATGGCTTGTGTTTAAGTTTGCAAATTGTTTTGGCAAGCACAAATTAGATAAGTTTGCCTTGTAGTGTGAATTGAATCAAATTGAATCTCCCCCATTCCTAGTCACAATCGCATCCAGTTGGGGGATGTAGCTGCGGAGATGTCTCTGGTAATAGTGGTTAAGAGCGGTAGTCTCATAATCTGGGGAACCGGGTTCGCGTCTCCGCTCCTCCACATGCAGCTGCTGGGTGACCTTGGGCCAGTCACACTTCTCTGAAGTCTCTCAGCCCCACTCACCTCACAGAGTGTTTGTTGTGGGGGAGGAAGGGAAAGGAGACTGTTGGCCGCTTTGAGACTCCTTCGGGTAGTGATAAAGCAGGATATCAAATCCAAACTCTTCTTCTTCTTCTTCTACTTAGTAGATTTACATAGTGCCCTTCATCAAAAGTTTTCAGGGTGGTTCACAAGGCAAAAGCACGAATACAGTCAAAATAGAGGCAACAAAACAATGACCCCATTCCCACAAACACTTTTAAAAGGCTGTAGAGTGAATCTCTGGTCCCGCAGGTTTCGAATCCTTCCTGTCATTTTGTCCAGTTCTGCACAGTCAATTTCACAGAAGATTGGAAGAAGTATATGAACTATCTGAAGAGCAATTGTAACCAACAAATTACGCTAGTAGGACTACAAGACGTTTTGTATGGAGAAATATATAAAACGTTACAAAGTAGATAAAGAATAGAAATATTGGTTATGAGATTTAAATGTAATAGGGAAAGTAAGAAATGTATACTAAGAGAATAGAATGGAAAATTTTCAGACGGGATTGATGGAAGTCAAAAATTGTATAAGATGTAAAAGTATGTTTAATTACTGTTGAAAATGGTATGTTAAACAAACAAACAAACAAACAAACAAACAAATAAATGGCTGTAGAGTATTAATAGGAACACCAACAACAATTTATTCAATGTATAGCCCAAACTTCCTCCCAAATGAGCCTGGCGTGGCTGAGGAATGCCAGAAATAGAATGCCGGAACGTAATGACTGGTGGGTCAGGCCAATGGACCATCTTGCCCAATATCTTGTTCTCACAGTGGCCAAACAGTTGCCACAAACAGGAACCGAGCGCATGATCCCTCTCCCCTCCTGCGGTTTGCGGCAACTGGTATTCAGAAGCATTGCTGCCCTCGACTGTGGAGGCAGAGCAGAGCCATCGTGGCTAGAAGCCATCAATAGTGAGAGCCATCAATAGAAGTCATCAATAGTGAGAGCCAGTGTGGTGTAGTGGTTAAGAGTGGTGGACTCGTAATCTGGTGAACCGGGTTCGCTTCCCCACTCCTCCACATGCAGCTGCTGGGTGACCTTGGGCCAGTCACGCTTCTCTGAAGTCTCTCAGCCCCACTCACCTCACAGAGTGTTTGTTGTGGGGGAGGAAGGGAAAGGAGATTGTTAGCCGCTTTGGGACTCCTTCGGGTAGTGATAAAGCGGGATATCAAATATAATAATAATAATAATAATAATAATAATAATAATAATAATAATAATAATAGCCCTCTCCTCTAGATGACCTCCAAGTTTCTAAACTGGCGAGTCTCTGTGTGTGTTCTTTTTCACGTGTCATTCATAAAATTGACACCGAAAGGATTTCAGGATTTCATTTAATAGCTACTCCCTCCAGCCACAGAACTGAGAGACTGGATCCATATATTAAAGCTATTAGCAAGGGTATATATATATATATATATATATATATATGAATGAGAGATTGAGAACTCTCTGAAGCTTTTATAATCAAAATAACTCGGGAAAGAGCACGCGAGAGAGAAATTAAGCACAAAGATTAAAGTTATTATTCAAATTCATCAATGACCTTCTTCCTCCCCACCCCCCACCTCGGTGTGCCTTCCCTAATGAAAACATGTGTAGGGAGCCCCCTAGGTTAATTTTACAGGCAGAAGATGATGGGCGGGGGGAGGAAATCCAACCCAGCTCTCTGAGATTTCCGCGTTAAATTAATGCAGCGGCTGCTTGAAAGCTTTGCTAATTAGGCATTGTTACGAACGGGGCTGTCAGGTGCATGGAAATCAGCCTCGCAGCTGACATTTCACTCACTTGAACCCTTGTGTTGGTGTTGCGTCTGCGGCACACCCAGGGCCGCCAGTGTAACCGATTCCCAGACCTTGAGTGCAAGGGCAGAATTAAGAGGGTGGGGCACCTCCAACTTATGGGTCTAACTTACATGTAAACCTAGGAACTTAAGAAAATTGTTGTTATTATTATTATTATTATCATCAATTTGATTATGCGTCTCTCCCCATGCGGCATCTCAGCGCCATTTACAGCACAGTAGCGCATTGAAAGCAATATTATTATTTTTAAATGAAACGAATAGCTAGTCCATTGCCCATTTTATCTTTTGAAGGTTTGAAAGAGTTCTCTTTTTTCACTCATAATGTTATTTATTCTCTTTGTTAACAACTTTTATTATTATTTTTTGTTTCTAAAATCAAGAGGCATGTAAATTTTATGAAATTAAATAACAGCAACCATAAATATATTTTATCTCTTTACTTATCTGTTGCATTTATAGTCCACCTTTTTTAAAAAATCTAATCCCTCCCCCATTTTATCCTCACAACAACCATGTGAGGTGGGTTAGGTTGAGAGGCTGTGACTAGTTCAATGTAAGGCACACCAATTCTAGGGGGTGGGTGTGTCATCAGCCCCCTCAATCTCCCTTAGCTGTTTTGAGGGGGTGGAGGATGCTGAATTGCTGAGCCAAATGTGGCACACCATCAATGACAGGCTCCTCTCCAAAGAGAGAGGAGGCGCTGCAGCCATTGAAGCTCTAACCGCTACACCACACTGGCTATTTTTTTAAAAAAACAGTTAAAACAACAACATATAAACAAGACCAGTTCAGATCCTGGACAGATACCAACTAGGATGGATATTCTAGAAGCCTTGTTAAAAGGTGCCCACCAGGTTACCTGGAACCCTGCACAGCAAAGTCCTTTGTAGCAGAACACCTCCTTTGCATGCAAAGGTCCCCCATAGCATCTCCAGGCTTGGCTGGATATATCCCCTGCCTGAAACCCTGGAGAGCTGCTGCCCGTCAGTGCAGGTAGTAGTAGTAGTAATAATAATAATAATAATAATAATAATAATAATAATAATAATAGTAATAGTAATAATTTTTATTTATACCCCGCCCTCCCCAGCCAAGACCGGGCTCAGGGCGGCTAACACCAGGTATAAAAACAATTGATTAAAATACAACTTAAAAACAAGATTAAAATACAACATTAAAATGCAGCCTCATTTCAGTAGAAACTCAAATCAAAAGCTTTTTGGGGATGAAAACGTCAAATCTTCACCAAGGCCAACTATCCAGACTGGTCCTACGTGGGCCAGAAAAAAACCAGGGAAGTCCCCACACAGGAGTTCTATCACAAAAGGAGAAAGGAAAAACGAAAGAGGGGAAGGGGATCAAGCTGATTCCAAGCCAAAGGCCAGGCAGAACAACTCTGTCTTACAGGCCCTGTGGAAAGAAATCAGATCCTGCAGGGCCCTGGTCTCATGAGGCAGAGTGTTCCACCAGAGTTGAAAAGGCCCTGGCTCTGGTTGAGGCTAATCTTAGGGCCTGGGACCTCTAGGGTGTTGCTATTTATGGACCTTAAGGTCCTCTGTGGGGCATACTGAGAGAGGCGGTCCCGTAGGTACGAGGGTCCTAGTACTGATCCAGATGGGCCGAGGGGGTCTGATTTGGTACAAGGCGGCTCCTTATGTTTCTGCATCACATCAGGCATCTCTTCTAAAGGCATTAGCTGTGTTTCTGAGGCGCATTCTGACACATCTGGCACAAGCCTAGTAGCACTGACCTTGTCTTTCCAGATGGGCAAGGCGTCTTCTTGGAAGCCTGCATGCCTTGAACAAAACCCCAAGGCTTCAGGGCACGAGACGGACTCTTACTTCAGATTTCGGGAGCAGCGCTGCAGCTAACAGGCATGTTTAATAATGAGCGCTATTATATGATGTGCAGGTACACTGCATTATGCATGGCCCTGAACTGTGCGGGACCCGAGCAATGATTTGCAATGCAGACACCATCAGAAACACAAGTGCCTAATAACGAGGTTGGGAGGAAAGGAGGCTCTTTCAGGTCTTTGAGGGCAGGAGCGCAGAGTGACATTGAGAGCATTCCCTCGTCCCTAATGCTTCAACGGAAGTTGTGGGTGCTGAAAGATGGGTGCCTCTGTCTCTTGTTTGATGGGTGCCATCATAGGTACCAACTCCTAGGGGACGAGGTCCCTTTGCTAGCCCCTCCCAGTAGAATATGTGAGAGGGTTCCCCAAAGTTGATGAGCCTTGCCGTTCAGATGGGGTTTGTGCGCCACATCTTGTGATCAATTATGTGGGGTGGAGCTTGCCTGCCCCCCAATATTTTATTCAAGTTGGCCAAGAGACTCATACTGATGAATTGGAAGAATAAAGATATGATACCCTTTAATTTAACCTTTGCCAACAAAGGTCCGTATAGTTAAAGCCATGGTTTCCCCAGTAGTGATGTATGGAAGTGAGAGCTGGACCATAAAGAAGGCTGATCGCCAAAGAATTGATGCTTTTGAATTATGGTGCTGGAGGAGACTCTTGAGAGTCCCATGGACTGCAAGAAGATCAAACCTCTCCATTCTTAAGGAAATCAGCCCTGAGTGCTCACTGGAAGGACAGATCCTGAAGCTGAGGCTCCAATACTTTGGCCACCTCATGAGAAGAGAAGACTCCCTGGAAAAGACCCTGATGTTGGGAAGATGGAGGGCACAAGGAGAAGGGGACGACAGAGGACGAGATGGCTGGACAGTGTTCGCGAAGCTACAAACATGAGTCTGACCAAACTGTGGGAGGCAGTGGAAGACAGGAGTGCCTGGTGTGTTCTGGTCCATGGGGTCACGAAGAGTCGGACACGACTAAACGACTAAACAACAACAACCCTTTAATCAGTGGGCCAACAACATGACAAAACTTGCAAGTTATGAACAGACTGCTTACAGATGTAGACTTTGTTTGGATCAACATGACAACATTGGGAATGAGTTTATACAAAATGTAGTAGACTATTAACATCCACATATGTACAGTCATACCTCTGGTTGCAAACGTGATCCGTGTGGGAGGCACGTTCGCAACCTGCAGCGTTCGCAGCCTGAAGTGCCGCATCTGCACATGCACGTGACATCATTTTGTACTTATGCGCATGCGCGAGCGCCAAAACCCAGAAGTAACCTGTTCCAGTACTTCCGGGTTTGGCACAGTCCGCAATCCGAAAACGTGCAACCCGCAGCGTTCGTAACCCGAGGTATGACTGTACAGTGGTACCTCGGATTAAGTACTTAATTCGTTCCGAAGGTCTGTTCTTAACCTGAAACTGTTCTTAACCTGAAGCACCACTTTAGCTAATGGGGCCTCCCGCTGCCGCCGTGCCGCTGGAGCACAATTTCTGTTCTCATCCTGAAGCAAAGTTCTTAACCTGAAGCACCATTTCTGGGTTAACAGAGTCTGTAACCTGAAGCGTATGTAACCTGAAGTGTATGTAACCTGAGGTACCACTGTATTAGGACAACAACACTATATCAATTTGTATAAGAATGTATGGGACTGGCTCTGGTTGCTGCTCACCTTGGGGTTACTTAGGTTGCCCAGTAAGAACAAGAAACATCAGCCTGGGCATCACGTTGCATATTTTGCTCTGGCCCTCACTTGACGTTGTGAGATGAGGGGAAGTTGCAAGAAATAATGAGTCCAACTCTGGAACTGTCTCTGCTCCTGACAGCATTCCATGGCCCTCTTCCTTGCACTCTCTCTGCCTTTGTGTTTTGAGCTTGAAATGTGGATGGAAAATGACTGGACCCATCTGGTGATCTGTCTGGCTCTTTGGCTCTGCTCCCTGGCCCATCAGTCCCTCTTTCCAGCAGCGAGCAGCATCCCTTGCTGAGCCCTGGAATGGGAAGAACTTGAAAGCGATGCAGTTGTGGACCACCCTAGAGCAGCTAGCAGAATGCTTCCTACTATGACAGGTGGGGTGGGGTGCCCTGAGTGGCATAGTGGTTAGGGTGCTGGACTAGGACCTGGGTTCGAATCCCCATTTGGTAGGGTTGCCAGGTCAGGAGCATTCATTCCAGACCCTGAGATTTTGAGGCCCAAACCTGGGACCTAATGTGTGGTTTCTGGTGATGTCACAGTGGCAGGACCTGGTGATTCTTCCTCTGCACTCCCTCTCACTACTAAGCCCCGGAGATGGAGGTTAATTGGGAGAGGGGAGGAAGGAGCAGAGATCACCCTCCCCCAGTCTATGCACATGGAAATTCAAGCCCTCCACCCCCTGGCCACCTCAAGGGATTCAGGCATACCTAGAGACTTCAGATCACCCTGGGGGTGTGGTAGCTCTACCACTCAGCCATGAAGTTCACTATGTGACTTTGGGAGCCAGTCACTGCTTCTCTGCCTAAGCTATCTCACAGGGTTGTTGTGGAGATTCAATGAAAATGTGAGAAACCCTGTACACCAAAGTCATGTTTTCGCCTGCCAGCTCAAATCAAAATGGTACCTGGGATCCAAACAGTGGTGAAGTCCATCCCCACCCCAGGAAGTCTCGTGCCATTTCCTGTGATGCTATCTAGAGAGGTGGCTGAACCTATGGCAGAAATAAAAAAGAGTTAAGGGGGATTCACTGAGGAGGGGGGAAACCCTGTATGCCAAAGTTGCATTTTGGTCCTCCATCTTGATTCAAAATGGCAGCTGGAGTTGAAATGTCAACAGCAACTGGCACTTAGCTTTGGAAACACTTGTACTGAGTTTGATGATGCTGTCTTTAACCTAAGGAGAGCAAACGGATGGACAGACCTCTTTCCAAAATAGATGTGTTGATGAAGAGGAGAGGAGATGTGTGTGTGTGTGTGTGTGTGTGTGTGTGTGTGTGTGTAAGTAGAATGGGGTGTTCCATTCGATTCTTGCTTTGACCCTGTGAGAGAAAATTCCTTTTGGAGGGTTCAATACTTTGGGAGGCTCAGACAATATTCCCAATTAGTCAATCTCTTTATTCAGCAATGCATTACAGGACAGAGTCCCAAAGAGACCGTGAGAGCTTATCCATTAACACACACCCTGCACAGGAAAAAAATGCACCATCTGGGCTGTTTCATCTTATCCCTGACCATTTTCAGCCATCCCATCACCCCACCATCTCTCATTCAACCCAGTCCTTGAAAATACCCAAATACCCAACCCAAAGTTTTTGTTTTTGCAGTACTGTGCATCCAAAGCCCTCCTTGCGTCTATATGGTAGATGTTTTTAACTCTAGCAGTCAGTATTAGGCTCCTCCAAACTGGTTCTTAATACAGTGGTACCTCAGGTTACAGACGCTTCAGGTTACAGACTCTGCTAACCTAGAAATAGTACCTCAGGTTAAGAACTTTGCTTCAGGATGAGAACAGAAATCGTGCAGCGGTGGCGCGGCGGCAGTGGGAGGCCCCATTAGCTAAAGTGGTGCTTCGAGTTAAGTACAGTTTCAGGTTAAGAACAGACCTCCGGAATGAATTAAATACTTAACCCGAAGTACCACTGTAGTTTTGTGGCCAGGCCACACCCTTGGTACCCTTAGTGTGTGATGTTGGTTTTACTGATAATGGATTCTGCAGAATTTCTACCTCAGCCCACCTGACACTGGTTGGTATCCCTCCAGCCATTCCCCCGCCCTCCAGGGAACTCAGCCCTGAAGGAGGGACGAGCCATGCAGGTAATTACATCCCATTTCAGCCTTGCTGGCATTCAGTCGCTCCATCCTGTCCTGCACAATTCCATCCAACTGCACACAGTTTGCACATATCCTGGATGCACTTTTTGTGTAAGATATGCACTTTTAAATAAAAGACCAATTGAGCTTAATGAATTTATCGTTGTGTTTGTGGACTCAAGCCCACGTTTTCAGATTCACTCTGTGAAATCTTTGTTGGCTGGTATATAGAAGGAAGTATGAGAGAGCAGGATGGTAATGAGATGTGAAGATCAGAGTCAGTGATAATTAGCACTCAAATATATGTTAAGTTAGGCACAGCATTAACCTTTTATACTAACAGATTGGTAGCAACGGCTGGAATGATTTGTATTAACACCTGTAGTGCTATAGGGAACCATTCACAAGACACAGATAGCAGAGGTATCGCTCAGCTGATTAACACATGTAATGTGATAAAAAGAAGGGGGAGGAAAAGTCAGATGAAACTAGCAGAGCTTTGGATATGGCGAAGCAACAGCAGTGGAATCTCCTCCCCACCATCACCTGAAAAGGATGGTTGCAGCCTTTGTGCTATTGCATGTTGATGATCAAACATGACCCAGTTACAGATTGTACTGCATGTCATTCATAAAATACTTCCACATTCTTACTGCCCTTGCTGCCAGTCATCCCAGCCAAATACTGAGTGCCTACCAATATCGAGCGTGGAAAGAGAAGGATGAAAACTCAATGTCCTCGACTGAAATAAAAAGGGCATCGGCTGTCTAACGCAGATAATCAAATATTTGGTGGCTTTCCAGCAAATATCTGAATGTTCCGTGTCAGAGCTCACAGTTGGCAGGAGGATTTTTGAGAAGAAAATAATTATGGACTCAGCTGTGCTGCAAGTGAATGTCAGTCCAGGATCCTGTGCTGGTGAGGGCAATCAAAGAATATTTATTTGATTGATTGATTGATTGATTGATTGAAAGATGGATCAATTTGCATCCAGATTTTCCTCTATGATGCTTCCACATGACAGCTTAATGGACCTGCCTTTGTCCTACTAACTGATACGAGGTTTACTGGGCCGGTGAGATGGGTCTCAAACAGGAATGGGGTGGGAGAATTCAATTCAGCTGTGATTCCTACATCTCAGGGGGTTGGACTAGATTACCCTTGGGGTACCTTTCAATTCTGCCGTTCTAGTATCCTAAAGGCAGATATACCCAAACTTGCCCTTTCCAAAATAAGACACACAGCCATCCCTCAAAATCTTCACTTTTCTGAATTTTGCAATGCAGTTCCCCAGCCATGTAACTGGGTAAACACACACACACACACACACACACACACACAAACCACCGCATGTCAGGGTAAAGGGTGAATGAGGATGCAAATGTTAACAAAAATAACAGACCAAAATGTGTTACATTAGAAGGAAATTGCTTTGCAAAAAAATGCACACAACGGCATGCATAATCTTGGAAATTTGCACTCAACTGCTGATGAATTTTCATGAGGACTAGTTACATAAAATAAAATTGCAAACTGATGAGGAAAGGTGGACAGCTGAATTCAAGATTGGAAAAATGAGAAACTCAAATGGATAGATTTGCCTCCTCCTTGCAGATCACCCCTTTAGCTACAGATTTATGGTGAAGTGTGGGCTGGCCATTGCTGAGGTCACCAGTTTGAATCCTGATGGGCACTGGCAACAAATAGCTCCAGAATGTGCTCTTTTTAATGCACACAGAGAAAAAAGGCTGGCTGCAGAGGCAGTCTAGTTTATATTTTCCTTCAGAGCCTCCAGCCTGCCAATTTGGGAGAATAATACATAGGATCAAAGACTCTCCCCTCTCCTTCATCTAACAAAAGGAAGGGCAATCTAGCCAGCAACTGTCTGTGGAGGGCCCAGTGAGTTTTCTTGCTTGTCCTCTAAGATGAAGACCCAGGTGGCTCTGAGTTAGTAGCTTCCATGCTTCAGCCGTTTCCTTCTGCCTTGCCAAAATTGGTTGAATTTGCTGGCACAGTCACCCAGCAAAAGGTTTGAGGAAAGCGCAGAATGGGGAGAGAGAAGGTGGGAGAAGTTGACAGCCCCCTCCGTGGCACGTCCGTCCCCTCCCCAACGGATGCTTCCCCAGATTTAACGGAGCAAGCAATTAACGATGTTAATTTTAATCTTGTTTGCTAATGAAGGCAGCCTAATTGCAGAATAACTGGCAAGGGCAGTAACGGAAAGCAGGAAAAATAAACCGGGGATGTATAAATCTGTCAATTTCAGTCTCTCTCTATGTTTCATTTCTCCAGCCACTAACTACGTTTGCCACATTTCCACATCAGTCTGCAGTTTTAAACATAGCTAGATAGATAGACAGACAGACAGATGTGTGTGTGAATATGTGTGTCAGAATCCCTGACAGATGGCCAGCCAACCTCTGTTCAAAAACCTCCCATGAAGGAAAGCCCACCACCTTCCAAGGTGGTGCATTGCCCTTTCAGAGAAGCTCTTACCATCAGAAAGTTATTTCTTGATGTTTAGCTGGAATCTCCTTTCTCATCATTTGAAGTTCAGGTCCTCCCCTCCAGAGCAGCAGAAAACAAGGTTGCTCCATCTTCCATGTGATAGCCCTTCAGGTATTTGAAGATGTCTGTCATGCCACCTCTCAGTCTTCTCTTCTCCAGGCTAAACATACCCAACTACTTCAACTGTTCCTCATAAGTCTTGGTTTCCAGACCTTTCATCATCTTGGTTGCCCACCTTCTACACCACCACTTCCAGAGAAACATGTCAAACACCTGCTGGAGCCCACACCACCCTTTAAAGGAGGAGAAAACAAGATTGCTCTATCTTCCACATGACAGCTCTTTAGACATTTGAGGATGGCTATCATATCTCCTCTCAGCCACCTATTATCCAGGCTAAACATACTCAACTCTCTCAACCGTTCCTCATAAGGTTTGGTTACCAGACCCTTCATCATCTGCACATGTCCCAGCTTGTGCATATCCTTCTTAAACTGTAGTGCCCAGAATTGGACACAAGACTCCAGGTGGGGTCTGACCAAGGCAGAATACTGTGGTATTACTACATGCCCTGATGTGTTTTAAAGAGCATTTTTCTGAAGGTCCCGGGTTCAGTCTAGGTAAGGCTGGAAGTATTCGCTCTCTGAAACCCTGAAGAGCTACTGCCAGTCAGTGTAGACAGTACTGAGCTAGATGGACCAATGGAAAGGCATCTTTCTATGTTCCTAAATTTGCTGCCATTTGAGTTTGGGCTGCTGTTCAGTGTATTGGGGAAGGGTGTGTGTTCTGCTTGGGAACACCATGGCAGAAATAGCAAAATCTTCTCACCACTCTTACAGTGGCTGTTCTGGCTTGGACCCTGTTCTCTTCTTGATGCCTTGCATGGATGACTGCATCCTGCCTTGAACCTTGCAAGCTCTTCCTCCATATCGCCCTACCCAAGTAACTTCTGGGCGATAATTGTTCATAGATACTGCGCTGCCAATCACATGCAATTGAAGGTGGCAGAGGCAGCAGGTGGCCCCTGAATTTCCGGAGATCAGTGTTCTCTGGAAAACTTTTCTGCATGTGTGTGTGTGTCAAGGGGGAGTGGGGCGGGGAAGAGACAGATGCTGTTTCTTGTCACTCAAGGAACAGGCTCGTGCTGACAGAGGCCTGTGGCGCCTTTCCAGGCTGCAAAGCTGTGAAGCCCTAATTTTTTAAATGAAGCCATCGAGACGACCCAGGATTTGATTGTGCGACCGTGGCACTGAGGAGAAGTCATGTGGAAAATCATTCAATTAAAATAATCAAGTGTCAAAAGGAAGTGACAATGTGGAATTGTGTTGAGGCCGCACAGCAGAAGGAAGGAAGGAAGGAAGGAAGGAAGGAAGGAAGGAAGGAAGGAAGGAAGGAAGGAAGGAAGGAAGGAAGGAAGGAAGGAAGGAAGGAAGGAAGACTGTGTGGTTCTTTTTCCCAAGCAGAACTCAGAGGTAGAAGACCAGTCAAATTTATTCATTTGTTATTAGGTTTTGATTCCACCTTTCTTTCAAGCCCCTCAAGACAATGTCTGCAATTCTCCCTGTGAGGTAAGTCAGGTTGAGAGATAGTAACTGGCCCATGGTCACCCAGTGAGCTGAGGAAGGAAGGAAGGAAGGAAGGAAGGAAGGAAGGAAGGAAGGAAGGAAGGAAGGAAGGAAGGAAAGGAGGAGGCCTCCAGGGATAACATTCTTGTGATGCATGGGAGAGCTATCTGAATCCTCCTCTGATAACTCAGGACAAATAAAAGAAAGCAATTCTTCACACAGTTATGGAATTTCCTCCCATAGGAGGCAGTTTTGGCCACCAGCTTGGGGGCTTTAAAAAAGAATTGGAGAAATTCATGTAAGAGAGCGCTATCGGTTACTAGCCATGATGGCTGTGCTCTGCCTCCACAGTCAGAGGCAGCAATACGTCTGAATCCAGTTGCTGGAAGCCGCAAGAGGGGAGAGGGCTCCTGGGCTTGGGTCCTGCATGTCGGTTTCCCACAGGCACCTGGGTGGCCACTGTGAGGACAGGATGCTGGACTAGATTGCCTACTGGCAGGACTGGCCCAACCTCTCTTTGCCAAGGAAGAAGGGGTAAGTCATTTTGGACTCACAGCTGTCCATGGAAGCGCAGGTCAATTCTGTGTCCAGGGCAGCTGCCTACCAGCTCCATCTGGTACGCAGGCTGAGACCCTTCCTGCCCGCAGACTGTCTTGCCAAAGTGGTGCATCTCTAGTTATCTGCCACTTGGACTACTGAAATGCACTCTGTGTGGGGCTACCCTTGAAGGTGACCTAGAAACTACAACTAATCCAGAATGCGGCAGCTAGGCTGGTGACTGGGGGCGGCCACCGAGACCAAATAACACTGGTCTTGAAAGATCTACATTGGCTCCCAGTACATTTCCGAGCACAATTCAAAGTGTTGGTGTTGATCTTTAAAGCCCTAAACAGCCTTGGTCCAGTATACCTGAAGGAGCGTCTTCATCCCCATCATTTTGCCCGGACGCTGAGGTCCAGCGCCAAGGGCCTTCTGGCGGTTCCTTCACTGCGAGAAGCAAAGCTACAGGGAACCAGACAGAGGGCCTTCTTGGTGGTGGCGCCCACCCTGTGGAACGCCCTCCCATCAGATGTTAAAGAAATAAACAACTACCTGACATTTAGAAGACATCTGAAGGCAGCCCTGTTCAGGGATGTTTTTAATGTGTGACATTTTAATGTATTTTTAATCTTTGTTGGAAGCCGCCCAGAGTGGCTGAGGAGACCCGGCCAGATGGGCAGGGTACAAATAAATTATTATTATTATTATTATTATTATTATTATTATTAATCAGGAACAAGCTGGGAGTAAAGATCTACATCGGTGTCTGCTGCCCCTGTAGATCCTGTCACCGAGGAGGTCACCTTACCTTGCCTCATGGGTGGGCTAGCTCTGGCCATTGGCTTGATCTAACAGGCTCTTCTTATAATGGGTGAAGGGTTAGAAAACCAAGCTCTTCCTAGCACTCTGGTGGAGCAGGCTTTGCTAGGGTGAAAATTGTGTCTAAGCTTCAGGAAAATGCCAGGCTGGGAGAGGTGCAGGTGAAGGGAGGGCTTGGCTGGATGGTGAAGCTTGCATTCAGGTGTCATGATGCTACCTGGAAAACAAATCCCTTTAAGTTCCTTCCACTCCAAAACCAACTTTCAAAGGCACCCAGCACAGAAGTCCTGTTACTTATTTTTGCCTGTATTTTAGCAAGCAGTGTTCACTCTGGATGCAGCTATTATGCCCACAAATTCTATCCACTTCTGTCAAAAGGGGGTGAGTTCTAGTTTTTTCAAGATTTCTCTGTGAAAGGAGATAAACAAACAGGATTTATCATTTATTTTTTATTTTACGTCATAAAATTTTTACAGACTTGATTGCAGAAAAAAACTCTCAAAGGGGGGTTACAAAAAAGATAAAATAAGAAAAACTAACAATAATTTAAGACTTTTGAATAATTATGAAATAATAATAGACTAAAATGAATTTAAAATCACATCAGCTATCTCAACATCTGGGTAGGCTTGTCTACAGAAAATTGTTTTTAGTAGGCACCAAAAACAGCATAGCGAAGGCACTGCCCGATATCAACAGACAGTGAGTTCCGAAGTATTGGCGCTACCACACTAGAATATCAAGTTGTTAAAAATTGTGGACGGGGTATTATGTCATGGATTACAGAGCCAAATTGGGCGGCCTATGAAGCTTCTTGGACTGAGGTGAGCTGTTTCTGGAAGCCTAGAACTGGTTGCCAAAGTGAATTTTGTTGTCAGCACAGACCCCTAGCTAAAACATTAAAAATTGGCCTTGCTGCAAAATTGCCTCCCAGGTGTCCCTTCTGGGGCCTCATGAGAGGGCATGAGGGTACCAGCCAGGTTCATCTTCATGCTTCTTCCTTCACTTGGGAGGAAGTAACTCTGCACATGCTCAGATGCACACAGCTCAATGTGCCGGTGTATATCTATCTGTAAGGAAAAATGCAAACTTTGGGATGGGAGGGGTGGTGCAGTTTTATGAGAAATTCACTTTCACAAAAGGTAAGAGGTAAATTCATTTCCATCTGTTGCTCAATCTCCTGTCCTTCCTTAGATCCAGGGAGTCTTCTGAAAGGCTGGCGAAGACACCTAGGAGACAGGCGGCAAGCAGGGTATTAGCACCGATTTCCCGCCCAGCGGGGTCAAGAGAACTGTTAGCTCACAATAACACATTGGGGTGTTATAGATTTTTGAAGCAGGCTGGTGCTGCAATTTCTGACAGAATAATTTTGTCAGCTTAGCAATCACTTTGCTTTTCCCCGACAAAAAGAAAGATGGAAAATCAAAAGCGAAGAGACCCTTGTGTTACCCTTGTCCATCTCCTTGCAATAAGATGAGGTTTCGCAATGATCTCCTTCATTGCCAGAATGCTGCAACTCCCCTCCCCACCAAAAAACAACAACTTCTCAGGTGCCTATGCTCACTAGCAATGGGAGATTCCAAGAAAAACTGGTTGGGGGGGGGGTAGCAGTGCCTGAAGATAAGTCTCAGTGAGGTCAAGGGTGATGGCATGCCCAGTGGCGTTTACATGTACTGATCCAAGGCACCCCGTTACTCCAAACCACACTGTGATGGCCTGGGACTCGGACTCGGAGCCAGAGGAGTCACAGTCCGCACTGGATCCTTTGCCTCAGGTGACAGCTGAACCTAGTCTGGGGCCTGATTCTGAAGAGCCCCAATCTGCACAGGTTCCCCTGCAACAAGCACCAGCTGGGCCGAGTCAGAGGCCTGAGCCTGCCCTGGCTCCAGATGCAGGGATTACCTTGTCGCCTCCAGTAAGTGGGCAATCACTTACAGCTGCTCCACTACCAGTTGGGTCAGGAGAGGCTGAGGCAGCCTCTGGGTCTAGTAACCCACAGACATCTCCAGAGCTGCAGAGACTGAGGTCTGAGAGAAGGAGAGACCTGAGTACTCGCAAGAGGAGTGCTCGTCTTCAGGAGAGACAGGGAGGTGAGTCACTGGGGGATCAGGACCGGCAGTTACCTCGACAGAGATAAAAGGCTGTTGGACCCTGCCCCAGGTTGCGGGAGCAACGTTGCTGTTTGCCAGAATCTGCCTGTAATCCTGTGCCTGCCCTTGCCTGGTTTCCTGCCTCGCCCCTGTTGGACTGACCCCTCGCGGAACCCTTGGATTTGGGACCGGACCTGGACCGTGTTGCTCGGGTTACCCCCGGGCCCAGCACACACACAGCAAATCATCCTCTCAAGTGCGATTTCTATTTCTCTCTTATTTTAAAATGCTGACGAACCGTGGAGTAGCCATTGATACCCATGAATTTTTCTTAAATCTCTTTTAAAGCCATCCAAGGGTCATCATCACTGCCTTCTGCAGGAGTGAGTTTCATAGTTTCACAAATGCTCTATCCTGAATTTTCCAACTTCATTGGATGCCCACGCATTCTAGTGTTAAATAAGATAGGAAAAACAGTACAATACACACCCTCCCTTTCGGAAGAATCACCTCGTCGTTTCCTGTCCATGTCTTATGATTCACTTGCGATCTCTTGTGACCCTTGCTACTTGCAATAAGTGCAGGCTCCTCTTTGACCTCCCAGGTCAGGAGAGCAATTGTAGTAAGAGGCACTGGCAGAGAGAGGTGCAGAATCTTAAATGCCGGCTTGCTCGGAAAAATCCAGGCTTATTGCAAGATTTGATGTTACTGCACAGAGCTAAGGCCACCTGAATGCTAAGATCCTGAGTGGTTTCCAAGGCTCGCATTAATTTGCTGCCAGACTGCTGAGAATTCCTGAGGCACAGCCTCATTTGGTAGATCAGCGCTGATACTATATATCAAGGGTGACCAAAGTTCACAGTCCTAAAAGCAGCATGCTAAAATCATCCTGAGTCCAAGAGCCTAGACGGCCACACACACCACCCTCTCCTGCATTTCTTTCACTTCATCTCATAGTAAAGCCTGCTGGATCAGGCCAAAGGGAGACCATCTAGCCCATTATTTGTCAGGCTTCAGGGAATCAGCTTCCTCCCCCCGTGGTAGTAGATAAGGAGATCATACGAAAGGAATGCCTTACCAGTTAGAATATTTAACAATCACAGTGAAAGAACACATCTCCTATAAATGGCGGTGCTCCCAGTTAAGGATCATTCACTCACCCCTCTGACCCTATTAATCTACGCCACTCCTACATTTTGTAATCTGAGCTTGTAGCCTCTGCGATTTCTGTTCTGACACTTTCTGAGCTCTCCTTGACTTTGGAGACGGGGAGTTGAATGTTGTCCAGAGATTATGAATCTGTTAACTCTCTCTCTTCTAGTGTTTCTTCTCCTAGCTGTTCCCCATCCAGAATTTCCCAGCTTCTGCCTTCTGAACTATGCCCCTCTGCAAACCACTGTTCCAAATCTATACTGTCCTCCTGCTCCTGGGAAGATTCAGGATCAGGGGGAGGGGGTGGCTCCCACCACTCTTCCTTAGCATGGTCCCTCACAGTATCCTATTCTCATGGTGGCCAACAAGATGCCTGTCGGAACCTTGCAAGCAGACTTAAGCACCAGAGGCCTTGCCTCTCCTGTGGTTTCCAGCAACTGATATTCAGAAGCATCACAGCCTTCGATCATCAAGGCAAAGTATAGCCACAGTGGCAGGACCCCCTCCCTGTGGAAGCGACCAACTGCATACCCTCCAACATTTCTCCAGTGAAAACAGGGACATCCTAAGAAAAAGCGGAACATTCCAGGATCAAATCAGAAACTGGGATGGCTTCTGTAAATCTGGGGCTGTCCTTGGAAAATAGGGACACTTAGAGGGTCTGCAACTTGTGTCTTATTGTCATGAGCTGGCAGGATGAAGGGGAGGAGGAAGAGGAGGAAGAAGAACCTGGAGAAGTGTGTAGCCAGGACTGGGACACTCCAGGCCCAAGCAGGGAATGGGGAAGGAAGTACTCACAGGGTGATGAAGGATGGAGAGGGGATGGGGATAAATGCACAGGAACCAGAGCAGCAGGACCCATCACCAGAGCCAGAGGGGGTCCTGTCTCCTGGAACACAGTGGGCTCTGAGGTGTAGGGAGCAGTGGGAGGGGAGATCTAGGCGGCTGAGGCAGACAAGGCCCCACAGCTCTTGCTAGCTCTGGGAGGAAATGTGTGTATCAGGAGTGCGTGCAGGAGCCAGGTCCTGTGACCAGTAGGGCTTTGCAGGTCTGGGGCCTTCCTAAGTTTGTTCTGGAGAGGCAAGGCGTGGTCACACAGGTGAGGCTGCTTGGTAACTCACTGCACCTGGTGGCAAGAGCCAGGAAGGGATATAAGGTCAGCATTTCTCTTCAGCTCTTTGTCACAGCAACACGTTTCCTGCCTTGGGCTTCTTGCTTCCTGATCCTCGGACCTCAGCTTCCTGACTCCCTGTTTCTTGATCCTTGGACCCTTGACTTCATGACTCCTGATCCTCGGACCCCTGGCTTCTGGACTTTCATTCCTGCTCCCACCCTGCCATATTGCCCCCGGTCCCAACGCCCTTAGCCGGGGCTTCGATCGCCTGTAGTGACAGTGTGATTCCTCAGCTGGAGTTGGCTCAGAACAGGTGAGGGTCACATGCCTGTATAAAAATGTTGATGGACCTTGACTTGAATGCTCCTGCATCTCTATGGAACTGCACTTTGGGTTTTACTCTGGACTGTATCCTGACTCCTGGACTTCAGACTTGGCTGCTTGGATTGACCCTGGACTGTGTTTCTTGACTCTTGGGCTTTGGACTTGGCAAACTGATGCTGCCAGGTAGGCCAGGGATTCAGGACACTTAGAAAGGGTATGTGGCAAATCCATTCCTGATAAAGGTTAGGATCAGTATTCTTCTGTACCTTTGGTCAAATCCAGCCAGGCTGTTCCTAGGTAACCAAGGAAACCTCTGAACCAACTTAGTCCCCATGACGCAGGACTCACTCCCTTCAACTACTCCTGGAAATCTGAGCTTGTAACACAGAATCACTGTGGCGGGTTCCCTGTCCCTTGAAACAATCGCAAAGAAAGAGGAATATTAAAATCTCCTTGTATTCAGCTACTTCCCTGCGAGAACAGGTGTAGCGAGGGAGATGCATCTTGCAGCTCCATTTCCAAGAGCTCATTATCTTTTCGTGAGATTTCAATGCATCTGAATTATGAAGCTGCTAATTTGTATTTTAATATGCCCCCTGTGCCCTGCCATCCATAAAAATGAAGCAAATTCAATCAAAGGCCATTCCTTATCTCATCCATGTACAGGTTTTGCCAGGGTACTTTGGAGACTTCAATCCATTATCCCACAACTGGAAGGAAAGAGAGAGAGAGAGAGAGAGAGAGAGAGAGAGAGAGAGAGAGAGAGAGAGAGTGCTGTTGGGGTGGGTAAAGGAATCTGAGTTCCTTCCCAGGATATTAGCCTCAGAAGAGGGAAGACAGAAAAGATTAAGAATGTAAAAGAGGCTGCTGGATTAGGCCAGCATCCATTCCTTACAGCTGCTGCCAAGATATCTGGGGTAAACCCACAAGCAGGACCTAAGATCAAGAGAATCTCTGGCTTCCAGCACCTGAAATTCAGAAGCATCACAGCCTCCAAGGTCTCTATGTATCTGCATGTGAAAGTCAGAACATAAGAAAAGCCTGCTGGATCAGGCCAGTGGCCCATCTAGTCCAGCATCCTGTTCTCACAGGGACCAAACAGATAGCTGTGGGAAACCTGCAAGCAGGATTCGAGCGTCAGAGCCCTCTCCCCTTCCCTTCCTGAGGTTTGCAGCAACTGACTTTTGGAAGCATGGAACTCACTCCTGCAGAAGCAGTGATGGCCACCAACTTTGGAAGAGGATTACTATGGAGGAAGAGCATAGCCATGCTAGCGAACACCCTCCTCCACGCATTTGTCCAATCCCCTTTTAAAGCCACCCAAGTCGGTGGCCATCGCTGCCTCCTGTGGGAGGGAGTTCCATAGTATAACTCTGCGCTGTGTGAAGGACTTTCATCTGTCCAGAATCCTCAGCTTCACTGGATGTCCACAAGTTCTAGTCTTAGCAGAGAGGGAGGAGAACATTTCTCTATCCACTCTCTTTATTCCAATCATACTTTTGTTACACCTCTATCATGTCTCCTCTTCCTTGCCTTTTCTCTAAACTGAAAAGTCCCAGATGCTGCAGCCTTTCCGCGTCGGGGAGCCGCTCCACCCCCCCCCCTTGTTCATTTTGATAGACCTCTGGAACTTTCCCAACTCTACAATATCCTTTTTGAGACGAGGCAACCAGAACTGCACACAGTATTCCAAATCTAGTCAGACCATAATAACACGATAGAGGCAGTTTTATTTTCACTTCCTTTCCTAAGTACGGAATTTGCCTTCATCGCATCTGCCACTCACTGGTTTGACATCTTCACGAAGCTAGCTCATTTGGACACCTTGGTAAGGGTTGCTCCATCCCCTTGACCATAGTTGTCCCTTTTCTGGACCTGTTTCAGCTCTTCAATATCCATTTTGGGGTGAGGCCAGCCATCCAGGATTGCCAGCCAGTGGCTTGAGCTGTAGAACACAATTTCTCTAACACCTTGAATAACCAGCGGACCAGCCCTGAATTCTATGTTCATAGAATTCTATGTGCTATGTGCATAGAATTCACACACACAAACAGAGAATTGTGGCCCTCTTGGCTGTCATAATGGGTGTCCTTCATGCCTGCGCAATGCTGGGCACCCATGTTTATGGAACTTAACTTTAATGTCTTAATGTATATTGAGCAATAGACAAAAGTTGTGACTCTCCTGGGGCCCATATTTCTGAAGCCTTTGCTATTTTCTGCGTACGAAAAAGAAAAGAAAAAAGCACCCAACTAAGTTTTTGTTAACTTATACTGCTTTTAAAATAAAAAAAGGAATCAGCTTTATGGAGGAGAGGGCTATTGATGGCTACTAGCCACAAACAAGATGCTTTGCTGCCATTACGTATTCATTTAAATATTTGTTTTTGCCTACACTTTCATAACATATTGCAAGGCAGCTTCTAACAAAATGCAATAAAAATCTGTCCATAAAACGTAATTAAAATCATCAACAAACTTCAGTTGATACTGGTTGGTTGAAAGGAGAAATTCCTCTTGTGAAGGCTGTCTTTTCAGAAGGCAGGGATGGCTGTTGCATAACCCTTGTGGTAAAGGCTAGGTAAAGGTAAAGGACCCCTGGATGGTTTAAGTCCAGTCAAAGGTGACTATGGGGTGTGGCACTCATCTCGCTTTCAGGCCGAGGGAGCTGGCATTTGTCCACAGAAAGCTTTCCGGGTCCTGTGGCCAGCATGACTAAACAGCTTCTGGCGCAACAGGACACAATGATGGAAGCCAGAGCACATGGAAACACTGTTTACCTTCCCACCACAGCGGTACCTATTTATCTACTTGCACTTCAAACTACTAGGTTGACAGAAGCTGGGACAGAGCAACAGGAGCTCACCCTGTCATGTGGATTCGAACCGCCAACCTTCTGATCAGCAATCCCAAGAGGCTCAGTGGTTTAGACCACAGCGCCACCCGCTCCCTTGTGGTAGGGAGTGCCAAAGGTTAGGGACTACTGCACTAAAGGATTGGACCCTAGGGAAAGCCAACCAAACCTCAGAGGAAGCACCAAAAGTTCCCTGTCAGAAAATACGCATTTATAGGACACCTGTGGGGAATTCTGGATGACCTGCTTTTTGAGCATTCACCCTGATTTCTTTGGGGGAAGAAGAAATGAAATTGCAAGTGTTACCCTCAGTGTCCAGTGAGTTTCCCTGTCACCTGATCTTTTAGGGAATGAGGTTTGTAATGCACTTTTGTATGTTGCTGTTATAATATGTGCTTTTGTACATGCATTTTTGCTGGAAAACTGCATTGTTAAAAAAAGGGTATGGATTCTGAAGGAAGACTAAGTTTCAGTTCTTGCATTATTTTGGAAGTGATTCAAATCTCTCTCCTTTAGGCCTTTCTAAATGAAAATATTTTTAGCAGGTGCCAAAAAGGGCACAGCAGCAGCAGCAGCCTGATGCTAATAGGCAGGGAATTCTAAAGTCCAGGTGCTGCCACACTAAAAGGTTGAGTTCATACAAAAGTGGAGCGGGTATTATATCTTGCAGGTAAACTGGCCCCAAGTTGTTAATAGAAACACCTTGAACTTGGCCCACTAGCAAAATGGCAACCACTGCAGGTCTCTGAACACAGATGCTATATTTTGACAAGACCTCACTCATGTGTGTAGTTCTGCTGTAGCATCCTGCAACAACTGCAGCTTCTGGGTCGAGTGCAAAGGAAACTCCTCATAGAGCTCATTGCAGCAATCCAGTCTTGTATTAACCAGTTCATGAAGTACTGTGACCAAGTTTTCCAGGTCTAGGAATGGCCATAGCTTTCATACCAAATGCAGTTTTGTAAAAGCCAACAACAACAACAACAACAATTAATAATACAGTGGTACCTCTGGTTACGAACTTAATTCATTCCAGAGGTCCGTTCTTAACCTGAAACCGTTCTTAACCTGAAGTACCACTTTAGCTAATGGGGCCTCCCGCTGCCGCCACACAATTTCTGTTCTCATCCTGAGGTAAAGTTCTGTTCTCATCTTGAGGTAAAGTTCTTAACCCGAGGTACTACTTCCAGGTTAGTGGAGTCTGTAACCCGAGGTGTTTGTAACCCGAGGTACCACTGTAATAATAAATATGTCGCTGAGCCTCCAGCTGGATCCTGGAAAACCCCCAAACCACAAACCTGTTCCAGGGGCAGTGCAACCCCATCCAAGGTAAGCTCTTGACCAAGTTCCCAGAAATGGGAACTCCTCATCCACAGTGCCTTAAACCTGCAAGGATTCAAGCTCTGCTTGTTTTTCCCTCACCCATCTCAAGGATCGCATGGCCTCAACTTGGTCGGATGATACAGAGGAACAAAGCCGAGTGCCATCAACATTGCTATCTGGGAGAATGAGGTGGAAGGACAAGTAGCCTTGCATAAAGACAGGGTGTTATCGCTGAGTATTACATGATAGAGAACTTTGAAAGCTTCACTTGGGCTTGAGGCAAGCCAGGATCTTCCCAAGCTTCAAAGCTCCCCGTTGAAAAGGGAAGAGTTGCTGATCGCCAGAAAGTTCCCCCTCCAAGTCCCTCCCTCCCTCAATACATCAGCATCTAACATAATTGCTTTCGGTCTCCAAGGATCCCCGCCAAGGATTTATGTAACGCGCTGAAAAAGGCAGCAGCCGGCAATCTGAAAGGCTGCTTTCGGATATAAGAAGTTAATGCTACGCCGGCCTTGGGGAAAACGAATTGAAATCCTCTGGCATTTTCCATGTGATGTTTAAGCAAAAGTCTCTGAGTCGGTTCAGGAGCTTCTATCTCTCTCCAGAAATTCTCTTTCTTTCTAAAAGGAGATAGCAGGAGAAGCCATGTCTTCAGGCAACCAGACTCGCTCCTCCGATGTCTCATTATGTTTTCCAGTTCTATCTGGAGGGGGAATGCGAAAGCAGCTGGTATGTCTAAGTAGTTAAGAGATGGCGTGAATATCAGGATGTTTCTTATCTCTCTCTCCCCCCCCCAACCCAACATTTCCCATCTGCTACCATAGCTGAGATGTTCCCACCGAGATCTTAGCTCCCCTACTCTCTCACACCTGACAGCTTTCAAGACAAATCCCCTGCTCTTCTTAAACGATCAACATTGATGGAGTTTTTAAGACAGGCGAGGATTCAGGGGAGTTCACTGATGCGTTGCAAGGGATTTCAGGAGCACATGTTTGAGTCTGAAACTTCCTAGGGAAGGAGGTTGGAGCAGCTGGCACCATTCTGTTGGCGGGGCTTGGAAGGGTTGCTGAGCAGCAGACAGGACTCTAAATGTCCTAGCTGAAGCACAACAGCCTGGACCAGTGTTGACTACAAATGGGAAGTTTGCTTTAAAAAGCAGAGATCTCGGAGAAAGAGCATGACCCAATCAATATCAGAGATGGGAGGAAGATCATCAGCACCACGGACAGCTTCAAGGTAGATTATAAGTTGCTCTCACCAGGACAAGTTCTTCTCACTAGGTGCGGAGGTAGGCTCAAGCCTCATTCTCATGAACAGCAGTTAATGTGATCAGCCTTCACGGTGGTGCCCCATCTGAAGAACTCCCTGCTCCAAGATGTTGAGTTGCTTTCTTCATATTTGAATTCCATTGGCACATTTCTCTTTAAAACAAGCTTTTGATTCCGTTGTGGCACAGTTTATTTCATTGATGGTTTGTTCTGCCTCTGTTTTGTGCTTTGTTTTTAGTCTAGTAATTGTGTTTTAATGAAAGGTTTGTGTGTGTGTACAAGAACACGTTGATATATATATATATATATATATATATATATATGAGCCATTTCATGTGAATTCTTTTTGGTGTAAATTTCTGTAGCAATAAATAAATGTCTGCCCGGACTGTACCATTTCTCATTGCAAGCGGAGAGGCACATGCCTCCACGTTATATACTTGGAAAAATAGGATGCACCAGAGAAAAGGTCTAGTGACCACTTCAGTTAACAGATGCGGGGCTCATATGATGGAATACATAGGGGAGGGGTAATATTCCTAATAAAAAAAAGATACAGTGGTACCTCAGGTTAAGAACTTAATTCGTTCTGAAGGTCTGTTCTTAACCTGAAGCACCACTTTAGCTAATGGGGCCTCCTGCTGCCGCTGCGTTGCTGCTGCACAATTTTTGTTCTCATCCTGAAGCAAAGTTCTTAACCCGAGGTAATATTTCTGGGTTAGCGGAGTCTATAACCTGAAGCGTATGTAACCTGAGGTACCACTGTATTGTATAGTTGGAAAAGGTTCAGAAAAGTGATACCAAAATGATCAGGGGAATGGTGTAATTCCCCTTTGAGGAAAGGTTGCAGCATTTGGGACTTTTTAGATTCCAGGAAAGACAAGTAAGAGGTGGCTTGAAAGAAGTTTATAAAATTACGCATGGAAGGCAGATAGAGAAAAGTCTTTCTCCCTCTCATAACAGTAGAACTCAGGAACATCTCATAAAGCTGAAGGTTGGAAAATTCAGGACAGACAAAATAAAGGATTTCTTCACACAACACAGTGTTAAACTATGGAACTCTCCACCACAGGAGTCAGTGAGGGTCATCAACTTGGATGGCTTTAAAAGGGGATTGGACATATTCATGGAGGAGGAGAGGGCTACTGATGCCTACTAGCCACAATGGCTATGCCCTGACTCCATAGTCAGAGGCAGTAATGCTTCTGAATAGCCATTGCTGGAAACCACAGGAGGGGTGAGTGTTATTCTGCTTGCATCTTGCTTGAGGGGGCTTCCCACGTGCATCTGGATGAGGAGTGTGAGAACAGGATTCTGGATCAAATGGGCCATTGGCCTGATCCAGTGGGCTCTGAGGGTCAGGAGAGCACTCGGACCCCTTTGCAGACAGGGCCCCACTGCAATTCTTCCATTCGTCCCATTGATAATCTGGGCTTGCGACTCACCAGCCAGTTGAGCTGGATGAGGAGGTGTCCTGAATAGCCAGATGCAACCAAGTTGTCCTTCCTGGACTCCCGAATAAGCCAGCAACTTCCGGCAATTGGTTCAGTAGTGCTCTGTATTCATTTCCTGCCCTGTCCTACATTTGTACACACACGGCTAATGCTCGCCTTAATGATAAATGACAATTTTTCCGGGAGAGACCAGAAGGCGCGTCTCAGAACTTGCAGCTCGCCGTGGTAAACCAAGACTGGCCGCCCACACGCTGACCCACTTTCCAGCAGCATTGATAAAAAGGAAGGCGAGGCGCTTCAGCTGGAGGAAGGCATTGCAGCAAAAACGCCACATCTGAAGAGCCAGAAAGTTATTCAGCATCAACTTTCTCCTGGGTTGGTGCTCCTTGTGTGAGATGACGTCGGATTTGTCAATTTTTAGTTTGAGTTTAGAGAAAAGGCAAATTAGAGGCGACACGACAGACGTTTATATAATTATGCATGGCTGGGAGAAGGCAGATAGAGCAAAGTTTCCCCTCTTCCTATAACAGCAGAAACCATGGAAATCAACAAAGCTGCATGTTTCAGGATTATATTGTAAACCACCCTTAGAAGGCTAATAATAATAATAATATAGGACAGAGAAAAGGAAGTCCTTCATGCATTGCTTAATTAAACTGTTGAACTCTTTCCTACAGCAAGCAATGATCGCCACCAACCTAGATGGCTGTAAAAGATAGACAAATTCATGGAGGAGAAGGATTGCAATGGCTACCAGCCATGATAGCTCTGCTTTGGCTCCACACTTGGAGGCAGCAATGCTTCTGAATGCCAGTTTCCCACAGGCATCTGGCTGGCCCCTGTGGGCCACTGGCCTGATCCAGCGGACTTTTCTCGCTTTTTTACGAGATGATATTTCATGCATCAGTATAAAAGAGCTCAGTTCTGTGACCGGGTGGGGCTCATCTGGGAGGCAGAGTTAAGGTGATTTGGTATGTGTTGATTGCCGACATTATTTTAAAGGCTACCTGTAATACCTCTTTTCATTGATGCACACTTCACTTACCACCGGTTAGTGTCTGGACTCAATTCAGAGTACAGGGTTTGACCGATAAAGCATTATGGGGCTCAGAACCCCAGTACTTCAAGGACCATCTCCCTCCATACAAACTGACAGAGAACCTTCTCCACGAGTCTCTTCTACATGAGGAATGGAGGGCAGCAACACAAGAACAGGGCCTTTTGAGTGGTGGCGCCCCACTTTTGGAATCCTCTTCCCAGAAGGCTGTTGTGAAGGATCAGGATCAAAAGAAAAAGGTTTCCCCAGCCCTGGTGTAGACTATGCTGAGCTAGATGGATCACTTGCCTGACTCAGTACAAGGCATCTCCTTCTAGGACTAACAGCCATAGACTTTGCTCTCTGCTGAAATGTAAGCCATCCCCTTCTAAACCTTTCTAAGCCCATGAACCTTGATAGTCTTCTGCTGGCCTCCAGATTTCCTCTTGATGCTACCTTTGAAATGGAGAGCAGGAATGGAAGGCCACCCTGATTTTCTTCTCTTTCTCTGCAAAGAAGGAAACCTAACCATTTGAAAGCCATCGCTCAAGCTGCTATTGATGGAACTGAGTTGGCTTCTGACACCATCAAAGACTCTCTCCACTTTTCATTCCTTTCTAGCTACAAGGGCTTTCGCAGCCTATATTTAGGCTGTTCTGTAGGATGATGGATAGGTTGAGTAAGGGGCAGTGGGTTGATGGCAAGTCTTTAACACACACACACACACACACACACACACGTACGTCAATCCTCAACCATTGGACATCCCAAGAAGCTGAATGTTGGAAGATTCGGGAAAGGAAAAAGAATGCCCTTCTTCATGCAGTGCCTAGTTAAACTGTTGAGCTCACTCCCATAGGAAGCAGAGGAGGAGAGGGCTATTGATGGCCACCAGTCATGATGGCTATGCTCAGGTTCCACAGCTGGAGGGAGCAGTGCTTCTGAATACCAGAAAGGGAGAAGGCTCTTGTGCTTGAATCCTGCTTGCTGGTTTCCCACAGGCACCTGGTTGGCCCCTGTGTGAACAGGATGCTGGCCTGGATGGGCCATTGAGCTGATCCGCCAAGATGTTCTTATGTTCTTAGCCTACACCCCTCTGCATTCCTCCGCTCCTCCCCTGATTTACAAGCACAAGTACTGCCATTCCTGTTTAAATGGCATGTTCGTAGGAAAGGCCACTGTTTCGATTTATTAGGACACTTATATAATAATTAGACTCCAATTGATGGTGGCAAACACATTTATCGAGGCTTAACAACTGTAGCCTCTTAAGAGACGGACAAAAGCAGAGTAATTGACTGGAGTTTCACGTACCGTGACCATACCATTAAAATTCAGCTTGGAGGCGGAGGTAATTCAGGGGCTCAGTCTGTCGGAAACCATTTGGATGCAGAGGGTCAGAACTCAGAAACACATGAAACCTCATCGAGCAAGTTCCATAAGCCTTAAGAAACATTATTTCCACTTTCCCTAGGATTCCTACCTACAGAAGTTTCCCCTGATAAGGACCTTCGGGCAAATTTTGGGCACTGCCTGCAGACAAAAGGAACAGACCAGAGATGTGTTCAGCCTGCATTTCAGAGTGAAACAACCTAATTTGCTAGGAAGAGGCATAGCTCGGCAGTACAGCACAGTTTTGCATGCAGGTGGTTCCAGGATCAATGCCCGGTGGCAGCCTCTCCAGCTATGGCTGCCTGAAATCCTGGAGTGCAACTGCCAGCCACTGTAGACAATGCTGAGCTCGTTGGAGCACCTGTCTGATTTGAATCTGGCAGCTTCTTATATTCCTACATTCCAGATGTTTAAAATATGGAAAGGACCTTAGCTCAGCAGCAGACCACCCACTTTGCATGGAGAAGGTCACAGAATCTGAGAGTTGGAAGGGGCCCTGAGGCCATGCCAACCCCCTGCACTTCAGGAATATGCAGTTGTCCCATGTGGGCATTGAACCTGCAACCTTGGCATTATCAGCAGCACGCTCTAACCAACTGAGCTATCCAGGCTATCCAGGTTCCTGGTTCAATCCCCAGTGGCATCTTCAAGTAGGGCTGGGGAGGGAGGGAACCCTGCTCAACAAAGGGAACTCACATTGGGTTTGAAGACAATTCCCCCATTGTTTTGGGAGACAGAGGCATCATTTTCTTTTGACCAAAACACTCACGGCTCTTAGATGCACCACCTTCTGGTGGAAAAGTTCAGCTTCACCACTTCTCGAGAACTTCCAGTAATGACTTACAGATGAAACTGACTATTGTGAATTGGGCCACTGGTCTGCCTTGCCCAGTACTGTGTTCTCTAACAGAAATAAGTGGAGATGGGAAAGGACAAAGTGGCAGAACACCTGCTTTGCAAGCAGAAGGTCCCAGGTTCAATCCCTGAGGGCATCTCCAGGTAGGTCTAGGAAAAGACTCCTGCCTTTAAAGCAGCCTTTCTCAACCTGTGGTCCCCAGATGTTGTTGAACTGCAACTCCCATCACCCCTAGCTAGCAAGGCCAGAGCTCAGAGATGATGGGATTTGTAGTCCAACATCATCTGGGGACCCACAGGTTGAGAACCGCTGCTTTAAAGTCATCCAGGCTGGTAGCCATCACTCCACCTTGTGGGACTGAGTTCCATAGCTTACCTACACACTGTGAAGCAGCACACACTTTTATCTCTTCTGAATATTCCCATATTCAGATTCATGTGATTACACCATTGGATTTCAGTATTGTGTATTTAGCTTTTTCGTTCGTACTTTCTCTATCCCATGCATGTACATCTCAGTCATGTTGCCCCGGTGACTTTTTTCCTAGACTGAAATACCCCAAATGTTGTCACCTTGTTCCAGCCCTCTTATCATTTTGGTTGCCCTTTTCTGAACACGCCCCCCCCCCCGCAGCTCTACAACATTCTTGGTGAGGTGACCAAAAGTGAGTTTCTCTTCTCACAACCCCAACAGGTTGGATTTGACTTTCTACCTCTTCACTCATAAAATTGTAGAACTGTAGGAATCCCCAAAGGTCACCCTGTCCAATCCCCTGCAACGCAATAATCACAACCAAAGATCCCTGAGAGATGGCCAGCCAATCTCTGTTCAGAAACCTCCAATGGACTCACCACCTACCAAGTGAGTCCATTCCACTGTCGAACAGCTTCCACCCTCAGAAAGTTCTTCCTAAGGTTTAGTCAGAATCTCCTTTTTTGTCATTGGAATCCATTGGTTTGGGTCCTCTCCCCTGGAGCAGCAGAAAACAAGCTTGCTCCATCTTCCATGTGAAAGCCCTTGACGTATCTGAAGATGGTTCTCCTATCACTTCTCAACCTTCTCTTCTCCAGGCTGAACATACCCGACTCCTCAACTGCTTCACATAAAGCTTGGTTTCCAGACCATCGATCATCTTGGTCACCCTCCTATGCATACCTTCCAGCTTGCCAACATCTTTCCTAAAGGGTGGTGCCCACTCTTTGGGAACAGGCCCACTCTGGGTCAGTTTTGAGGGTCAGTTTAGTGTGGGGCTGTGCACCAGAGCTCGCCAAACTCTGGATCCTGAACTGAATTGGGTTGACCTGGGATTCAGCCGGATCAGGTTGAGGCAGCCCTAGATCGCCTTGGGTCACATCAGGTCTCCAGCTGGGGGAATCCAGGGCTGGTCAGAGGGTGGTTGGCCAGGCAATGATTTGAACTCAAGTTAAATATTGTGCCAGCTCCCGAATCCATTTTGGGGCCCGGATTTGGGTCAAGCAAGCCCTGGCTCATCCTGGGTTGAATTGGGGCCAGTCCAAAGGGCTTGTTTGGGCCACAAATCAGATTGAGGACGCGTGCATAGCCCTAGTATGATCACATGTATGCACAGGAGAAAAAGGCAAAGCAGACCCTCCAAGTGTCTCTATTTCGCAGGGAGAGTCCTGGATTTACAGAAGCTGTTGCGGTTCTGATTTGATCCCAGAATGTCCTCCCTTTTCTTTAGGACGTCCCTATTTTCATCGGGAAAAAATGTTGACGGGTATGGAGCTATGCGACCCCTGAGCCAAGGAGATAACTAACTATACAACCTTTAGAAGACATCTGAAGGCAGCCCTGTATAGGGATTTTTTTTGAATGTTTAATGCTTTATTATGTTGGAAGCTGCCCAGAGTGGCTGGGGCAACCCAGTCAGATGGGCAGGGTATAAATAATAAAATTATTATCATTATTATTATTGAATAGGACGTTGCTTTTTTCATAGGAGAAATATTGGAGGGCCTGTTATAGCTCACTGCAAATGTATTTCTGCATCTTAAAGAAAGAGGGAGATGACTTCCCCGGAGGGCGGCATTAAGCAAGGAGTTGAGGTAACACAAAATAAGTTGAGGTGGCAGCATCTCTGGAATTAAGGGGAGGCTGAGCCTGTTTTGCAGCCGCCTGAGGGATGTTTGACAGACAGGCTTCAAAGAGGAGATTTGTGAAATGGTGTCCTAAGCGCGAAGGCCGATGTCGCAGAAGCCCCAGGGCTGCTTGCCTCACACAGAGCATGAAAGCTTTATCTCAGTGGTGATATGTTGGGGCCTGTTGGTTGTATGTGGCAGCTCAATCATTCAAGCCTCAGATGTTCAAGGGATGCATGGCGATGACCCCACATTGTGGAAATCTTTGTAAATAATTGGCTGAGGTTTTCAAACCTCCTTTCCCCCCATCAGAACACACTGGGAAATAGTTTTTACTTTGTAAGTGAAATCTGTGGCTCTCTGAAATATTCTTTTCTTTGGTATCTCCATTTTGCAAAGTTCTCTGTCTGCCTTTCTGTTCATTCAGACATCTTTTAAGATATCGTCACAGGTGACTCCTGAGATGAAAGAAAAGGGTTTCATTTATGTTCAGATACATTTGGGTGCCATTTTGAATCACATTTGTGGACTGAACCTTTCAAAATTGCACCGATTTTAACCACCGATTTCAAAAAAGCTCACTGGAGGCTTTCAAACCTCTGCCAGGGATTCTTTCACTGTGATTTCTGCACTTCAGGGGATAGGACGGTGACTCTTGGGGGCTCTTCCAACTCTGCAACTCTATGATTCAGAAAGGCAATTCTTAAGATCACCCCACTTTTTCCCTTTAGAGAACTGATTTTATGCAGTGGCTTTGAACTCACCTGGGTAGCGATAGATGATCCAGTATTCTCTCTGCTTCCATCACCCCACCTCAAATTGCCTTAAAGCAGACTTGATTACTATTGTAGAAGATTAAATAAACCTTGTTTTAGCACCCAGGTTTAAGCTGCAAAGGATGGTACTCTGCTCATGGTTGCCATATTTCTAAAAGTATAAAGCTGTTGAGCTTTATAGATTTTGTTGTTGTTGCTTTTTTGTAAAATCTCAGCTATTTTTAATGGAAAAAAACCTACTTTTCCGACAGGGGTTACCATACACCCAGATTTTTGGGGGAGATTTCAGTGATTTCTGCCTGGACACATGGCAATCCTAACTCTACTGAGTTAGGGAAGGAAAATATCTAAACAATATATCATACCCTCCAACATTTCTCTGATGAAAATAGGGATGGCCCATTCCCTAATGATAATTTTGCTCTTTGTACCCCACACATCTTACTGGGTTGCCCCAGCCACTCTGGGCAGCTTCCAACATATAAAAAATAATAAAAAACATTAACCATTAAATAAAAAACTTCCCTGCACAGGATTGCCTTCAGACAGCTCAGGGGTCAGATAACTCCATGCCCTCCAACAATTCTCTGAGGAAAATAGGGACATCCTAAGGAAAAGTGGGACATTCTGGGATCAAATCAGAAACAGGGATGTCCCTGGAAAATAGGGACACTTGGAGGGTTTGATATATCCTCTCCTAGTCTTTAAATCCACCCCCACCCCACAGGCAGGGGCAACCACAAGTAAGGCCCTGTTCTGAGTTCCTGGGAAGGAAGCTTCTGAGATCTTTGGAACTTGCAGGACAGTGATCTACTGGTTGTATAAGGCATAAACCATCCTGATCCTGAGCTGTATAGAGCCATATATGCTATATACCTTATATAGCAACACCTTGATTGGCCTAGTAGTAGGGCTGGGTAATACAGTGGTACCTCGGGTTAAGTACTTAATTCATTCCGGAGGTCCGTTCTTAACCTGAAACTGTTCTTAACCTGAAGCACCACTTTAGCTAATGGGGCCTCCCACTGCCGCCACGCCGCCACAGCACGATTTCTGTTCTCATCCTGAAGCAAAGTTCTTAACCCGAGGTACTATTTCTGGGTTAGCAGAGTCTGTAACCTGAAGCGTATGTAACCCGAGGTACCACTGTATCTGGTTTTTAACATTGTGATAGATCACCAGCTAAACATTGTGATATACTGATATATCGCAATGTCTGAAATAAGGATGGAGCTATGTAGAGGCATTGGCTGGCTTCATGTCTGTCCCCCCCTCACATTGTGATTTTTGCACAACACACATACACACACACATCATGATTTGAAATATATTGCCAGGTCAAAAGTTATGAAACCAATATCATGATATGGACTTGAAACCGTTTTGGATGGCATAACACACATCGTGATATGTTGCCAGGTTGGAAACTATGAAACCAATATCACGATATGGACAAGTTTTGGATGATATACTATTGATATATTGCCCAGCCCTGTTTGGTAGTAAATGGGCAGCCAGTGCAAATCTTGCAAGCAGGGTGTTATACACTAGTAGGAGTTAGGCCCCATAAGCAACCCAACCACCTCATTCTGTACTAGATGCAGCCTCCAGACTGTGGGTAGGCAAACTAAGGCCCGGGGGCCAGATCCAGCCCAACCGCCTTCTAAATCTGGCCCGCAGGTGGTCTGGAAATCAGCATGTTTTTACATGAGTAGAATGTGTGCTTTTATGTAAAATGCATCTCTGGGTTATTTGTGGGGCATAGGAATTCATTCATTCCCCCCCCCAAAAAAAATAGTCCGCCCCCCCCAGGTCTGAGGGACAGTGGACCGGCCCCCTGCTGAAAAAGTTTGCTGACCAACCCCGAGGGTGGCCACACAAAGAGCGCCTCATGGTAGTCTAACCATTAGCTACCTGAATCCATTTCCTAGGTCAAGTGAGGTCAAAAAAGAGCAAAACTGAGGGCAAGTGAGGTCATTGCAGTGTAATGGCAGGCAAGCAATTCTGTAAGGAAATTACAAAACAAAGGTCAAAATGAAGAGCCACTGCTGAAAACACCCACAAACCATTGAGAGCATTTAGAACTTGCTCCGCTGCTAACCCGTGTTTACATCTTTCCATCATTACTTCTATTCTGATACTTGACATTTCATTCCTGCTTCCCCCCCGCCCCACGTCGGGACATATTTTAACCCAATAAAAAACCATTATGGCTGCAATTATTTTTTAAACAGATTAAATATCTGTCACACTCTTTAGTTACAGTGTGTGTATATATAAAAATAGGAAGCTATAAAACATGGTAGTGCATTAAAAAAAAACACAACCCACCAGGATGACATTTTGGGCTTATTCCTCATGGGGGTGGAGAAGGCAGTTACTGGATTCATTTGCATTTTTTAATGCACTGCCTCTTTAATAAATTCCCCCCTCCAGACACATTAAAAACGGCAAGGGAGTTTGCAAAATGCAGAGTGTTGCCGGATACAGAGATTTATTTCAGCTCCAGGATTTGCAAATCAGAGCCAATTGTTTAATTTGGTCTGATCCTACATTGCAAAAGTCCCCCTCTATCCAATGAGGCTTCCTCCCCCAAATACACATTTGGAGGATCGCAATGCTGGATAAGGCCGCCTGCTTTTGACATTTCCATTGTCTCTGACCCCAGCTGAACCTGGTTGCTATTCCCAAGAGCAGTTATTGTCCCTGCCTCCCAAAGGCGGGATTATTTTGCTTTTAAATCAGAACCCAAAGACAAGAGAGAGAGAGAGAGACTTCAGATTCTTTAGCTGACCTTTTGATATTCCTGGGAATAAGTAAATAGAAATACTGCTTGCAATTACATCTCTCCCCTCCCTTAAAAAAAAAAAATACTAGAGAGAGGACAGGCTGGACCAACAAAATGGTACGACCGCGTAAGCTTCTTAGTGGAGATTTTGTCTTCCCTAGAGAGCTTGGGCCTTAAGTGAAGCTGTGATTGGAAACAACTGAGGTACATGGAAGTCCTAGTTACGGTGCAGATGGAAACCTGTGTCGACCCCACCAGGTGCTGGTTTTAATGTATAAAGTCCTACCCAGCTTGGGACCAGGCTATCTAAAAGATTGTCTCACTCTTTACATTCCCTCCAACATTCCTCAGAGAAAAAGAGGGACATTTCTCACTCCGCCCCCAACTGACTCTCCTTGACCCTACAAATTTTGTCATTCCCCCCCCCCCTGAACATTTCCACCACCACTACCCCAACGGAACCCAGCAACCTTCACCATTCTGAGAAAACCCCTTAATCCTGATTTTACTTTATTTTATTCTTTGGTAGATTTACAGAAAGAAAAACACACACCAATAAATATTGTATAGCCCTGAATATAAACCACACTCCCCCCCCCCCCAATTCTGACAGTGAGAAATTAAAGTGCGGCTTGTATTTGCAACCTTATGCCGCAGGCAAAGTGGCGTCGCTCCCCCTACCCCCCGAGGAAGCAGCCCGGGTATTGTCTCCCCCCCCCCAATTTTAAAGGTGTGGCTTATTTGCAGGTGCGGCTTATATTCGGGTCAATATGGTAAATGTTAGTAAGGGGTGAGTTTAGACGCGGACACCCAAAGCATTTTTTTTTTCAATATAAAAAAATCAGTACTCCTACCACTCTCCTCCACGCCCTCTTTCTTCCTGCTCAGCTGTCCAAGGGAGAAGGCCGGCAATGGCAGCCATGGAGAGACAATGGGATGCTGTCTTGTGGCTGCCGGTGCCGCCGCAGCTCGGGACAAATGCCAGTTCATCCTCTTCTCCAGGTTCTGTGATGGTGGCACTTGGTGGGGGAGATAGGGACATTCCAGGATCAAATCAGAAGCCAGGATGCCTTTTGTAATTCCAGGGCTGCCCCTGGAAAATAGGGACACTTGGATATAGCCCATAGTCTTGATATAGACGATATAGTCTTGATATAGCCCATCACAGAACCATAGAATTGTAGCATTGGAAGGGACCTCAGAGGTCACCAATGCGTTCTGCAGTTGCCATCTTATCTAGAGGTGTTCTACACATTGTGGGAGCCAGGCCTCAAGTGGGGTGGCCTTTGGAACTCCCTTCCCCTTGAATATTGTCTTTTCAATGCCTGCTGAAGACCTGCCACTTCCAACAAACCTTTTAAGTTGACATTTCGCCCCCGCCCTGGTCTGCATCAGAATTATTTTAAAGATGCATCAGAGATTTATTCTTGTTGTTGTTTTGTCATTTGTTGTTTGCTGCTCTGGACTCCTTTGAGAGGAAAGGCAGGGTATAAATTTAATAAATAAAGATAAAATACACAACAAGATAGCAACTACCAGAAAAATAAATCCTCCCAGTGATGTTACTTTGAAGCCCACTGGACTGCTGCCCTGTCTCACAGAATCATAGCTGCCAGACTGCCACAGGGACCCTATAACACTGGTCCTAAAAGATCTACATTGGCTCCCAGTATGTTTCCGAGCACAATTCAAAGTGTTGGTGCTGACCTTTAATGCCCTAAATGGCCTCGGCCCAGTATACCTGAAGGAGCATCTCCACCCCCATCATTCAGCCCGGACACTGAGGTCCAGCTCCAAGGGCCTTCTGGCGGTTCCCTGACTGCGAGAAGTAAGGTTACAGGGAACCAAGCAGAGGGCCTTCTCGGTAGTGGTGCCCACCCTCTGGAATGCTCTCCCATCAGATGTCAAGGAAATAAACAACCATCTGACTTTTAGAAGACATCTGAAGGGCAGCCCTGTTTAGGGAAGTTTTTAATGTTTGATGTTTTATTGTGCTTTTAATTCTTTTGGGAGCCACCCAGAGTGGCTGGGGAAACCCAGTCAGATGGGCACGGTATGTTAACAACAACAACAGTTAAGGAATCCCTGGCAGGTGGCCATCCAGCCTCTGCTCAAAAACCTCCAGTGAAGAAGAGTATCCCCAGAAGACAAGCATCCTCAGCCTCAGTGCTCCTGAATTTGGGAGAGTGGGACATTGGAACACGTAATCATTTAAAGACACACTGACTAAATGACTCTAGATTGGGTTCTTGGGAGTTTTAATGAAAGCTTGCAACCCAATGGGAGCCATCCCTTCTTGGTACACAGTTTGGGACTTGCTTAATTAATCCTCAGAGTGTTTTGCAGGGCCTGAAACTGAATTACTGTATCTGTTATGGAGAAAGAAAATCTAGTTAATGCCTCTCCGTGCCTTCTGAAGGCTTTGGGCTGGCTTTTTCATCAAGAGAACAGAGCACACAGGAGATTGTAGCTGAAAGGTATACAGCGGAGACATTAAGAGGGTAAGTAATAAGATCGGAGGAGAAATAGCATTTTATGGAAAAAGGTAATCTGTGGCTTCAGCACGTGGGTTGCAAGAGTCACCAGGGGAGGAGGAGGTGGGTCCACGGCAGAGAATGAAAAAGCATGTCGCAAACAGGCAAGGACAGGTGGTTGTGCTACCCTGCAATGGAGAGGTTTTAATGAGACTGTAATCGTCAAGGTCACACAGTTATTTAATAGATGTTGGACTTGATCTCGTCTTGGCCGAGGAAGAGGGAAAATGGATCTGCAGGCAGACAAATTGCCCAAACCCTCGCCTCTAGAAGCCTGTTAATCAGGAAAGAATAACAGGAAATCAGAGTGACACTGATGGATGCAAATTCCAGGGATTGCTACTTAATAATCATAATAAACTGTTTGCGCCGCAGCAGCATCGACCAGCCACGACTGGAAGGAAAGGGCCTCTGATCACATCCATCATTTGCAGAAGGAAACAAGGGCAGGGGCGGAGGAAGGGGGTGCTGTGGGTGTGGAGCGCCCCGGGTGTCACCTCTGAGGGGGGGGGGACAAAATGCCAGGCGGCATTCACAGTGGGGCCTGCAGCTCGCCCGAGCCACGCATCTCCTGGGAGAAACGCGGTGGCTTGGACGCACGCAGGCTTCATGCTGCCCAAACGGTCCACCCGCTGCCTCCCCCCAGCTGTAGGGTGGCTGAGTGGGAGGAGGCAGGCAGACTCTGGAGACCCCAAAGTGTGTCCTGCCCCTATGGGTGCCTCTCCCTGCCCTTGGTGCACTGCCCCAGGTGCCTGCGCGGCTTCCTCCGTCACTGAACAAGGGTGTTCCTAGAAGTTCTTCTAGGAGAACAGGGGGCTCTGTACCACCTCTCAATTTACAGACAGCCACTGCCTCATGGGTTTTGTAGTTCATCATCTGCAGTGGCGCACATGGGGATTCAGTGTGGTTCTTCTCGGAGACTACCTGGACTATCTTTTTATTTAAAGTAAAGGTAAAGGGACCCCTGATCATTAGGCCCATGACTGACTCCAGGGTTGAGGCACTCATCTCACTTTATTGGCCGAGGGAGCCAGCGTACAGCTTCTGGGTCATGTGGCCAGCATGACTAAGCCACTTCTGGCAAACCAGAGCAGCGCACAGAAACACTGTTTACCTTCCCACCAGAGTGATACCTATTTATCTACTTGCACTTTGATGTGCTTTCAAACTGCTAGGTTGGCAGGAGCTGGGACAGAGCAACAGGAGCTCACCCCGTCGCGGGGATTCGAACCGCCGACTGATTGGCAAGTCCTAGGCTCTGTGGTTTAACCCACAGCGCCACCCACGTCCCTTCTTTTGATTTAGCTAATTTTAATTTTGTCTGCAGTTCCAAGGTCGGAGGTAGTAATACTTCTGAATATCAGAATGCTTCTGAGTACCAGTTACTGGAAACCACAGGAGAGGAGAGTGCTTTTGTGCTTGGGGGTTTCCCACAGGCATCTGTGTGGGCACTGTGATAGCAGGATGCTGGGCTAGATGGTCAGTTGGCCTGATCCAGGAGGCTTTCTGGGACTCTTACAAAACAAGTGTACCAATTAGCTGTTAGTAAGCCTCGGTGCCTTCTAGGCAATTGCCCACCATCTCGTGAGAAGTTGGCATTCATTTACCCCAAGAAGCTTTTAGCCCACAGAGTAGCGAGATAGTTAACACAGCTTGATGGATTAAATGATAGACTTGATGCAGGAAAGAAAGGTTAGAAATGTGCCAAGATCATACGCACACATTCTCAGCGATAGCAGGATAAGTGGTATCCCTGGTGAATGAACCAACGGGACCTCTTCTGAGGAATGAAGGACGGTTTTGTCCCGCTCGGAACCTTCAATTTATTTCCTCCCTCATTCTGAGCTAAACAAAGAACTGACATTTACTAAAAACTGGTGGGTGTCCGCCCTGTCGTTCCGTGAAAGAACCCCAAATGCCATTTTCATCCCTTGACATATTACCTCACCTAGATGGGGCCACCTGAACTTCAGAAACGGACAAAGCTTTGCATACTTTTCTTACAACTTCAGATCCCCAAATTGGTACTGTCACCTAAGGGCGTCAACAGGACTTCCCCTTCTCTTAATTTTGGTCCAAAAATATCACCCTCCTGTTCTAAAATTTAAAGCCAAGTTGCACCATCAGTGACCCCAAGGATTACTCAAGCCTGTCAAGAGAACTTTCTTTTTCCTGCTTACAAATGTCACATGTTCTCAGGTTGTTCTAGCAATACGAGAGGGGGAGAATTTCCCTCTCTCTTTCCTCCTTTTCCATGCAATGCATAATTTTATAAACTTCTATTGTGTTGATTCTTAGTTTTTCTCTAAACTAAAAAGTTCCAAATGCTGCAGCCTTTCCTCAAGAGTATCTCCATCCTTTTGATCGTTTTGGGGTCCCTTTTCCGAACTTCTGAACCTGATTGGGTCAGTCGTCTCCTAACATTGGGTCAGTCTGCTCTCCTCCTCCCTCCCCCTTGTTCTCTGTTTAGGTGAGTACCAAGGCAGCATAACAATGTTTTCTCGGGGTCTTACTCATTGATCTTGGAACTTTAGCTACCACTATTAGCCCTTGACATTCACAAGATACACAAATTAATTTTTCCCCCTTTAAAGCAAAGCAAAACCAAAAAAGGGAGCCCTTTTCATTATTTCTCCTTGTGCTGTGCTGGGGGCTGTCATATCCCAGCTCTTATTGATGCCAGGAGTCTGGCACCATCCATCATCCCAAGAAGACAATTACGGAATGCGGCACAAGAGTGATGGCAGCGGGCAGTGAGTATCGATCGGCAGAAAGCGGTGGGTGGGGTACAAGGATCTTTCAGCTCCAGGTGTTGTATAAACAAAGCTCCAACCATGTGGGAGCAAGAAGCCAAAGCAGATGCTTCCTCATCAAGACAGAGGCTGAGCACTGCCCAATATTCAGATCACTGGAGAATGCAACGCTGCCACCAGTGACTCTGGGATAGGGATGGAGGAATTGGTCCATTTCACTTCCTCAGGTTTCTCATCTCAGGTTCAGGTCATCACATTTCTTCATTACTTTGCGCTTCTCTCTCTTCTTAAGTCCTCCTGGAGATGTGTTAGCATTGCCAGCGCACCTTAAAGAAGACCTGGGATACCGTATTGTGGAGAAAAGGTTATATTTCTTAAATGTAGTAGCCTAGAGCAGGGTCTCTCAAACTTGAGTCTCCAGCCTTTTTGGACTACAATTCCCATCATCCCTGACCACTGGTCCTGCTAGCTAGGGGTGATGGGAGTTGTAGTCCAACAACAGCTGGAGACCCAAGTTTGGGAAACCCTGGCTTAGGAACGGTCATAGGATGGTGCTGAAGTTCTCAGGTTCAGTCCTCAGCATCTCGTGCTATTGATAGGGATGTCCCATGTCTGAAATCAATGGCCTCCCTGCACATCTCCCTCTGCAGCTTTTGGCTGGAATGTATTATGGAACTGTGATTCTTCTGCTTGCTTCCCTAGATGGGGATGAATAAATGTGCCCGTAGAAACCTCTGGCTTTCACAAGGCTGAAACATGGTCTACTATAGGAGTTGCACATGCAGCTTTGCCACAGCTCTTGCTTCTGGCCAACCCACCACTGGCATGTGGCCTCCAGAAAGTTTCCCATGTGAGAACATGGCCCTCGGGCTTAAGAAAGCTTTTCTCCATCTTTGCTCTACATACTATTCACTGCCATGGAAATGTGGGCAGATTGGTGGAGGGTATGAATGGATTTTAGCAGGTCCACTGAAGGCCCTTCTCTAGTTCAGGAGAATATATATGTGCATATTCTGTTGATATTAGGCCAGAATCTTTAGCTTTAGCTGCCTGCTAAAACTTTTTTGTGTTTAGGCAAGCAGTCGTGTAATTTTGTTATGTTCATTTTCTCACCTCTGATCATTTTTCTTGATGTGTTTTTGGGTTTTTTGTTTGCTTTCTCTTTTCCTATCACTTCTACCTAAACACATAAAATTACCAACTTACATTTGTTTTCAAAACTCTAGATTTTATCTCTATTTGGATCATTTTATTATGCCTCCTTCATTTTTTTTAAAAAACCCTCTGTTTTAACTGCTATTTTAATGAATATTTCATACCATTTTAAGTAAGCCACTTAGAGGGGTTTTTTTTTTTAGAATAAATTAATTGGTTCATACATTTTGCTAAATACAAGTAATAAATGGAAAAATCTATGCAACCAGATGTTTCTGGGCGAGTGTCCAAAGCTGCCACGGCTCCTATGGGCTTGAGTGGGTGGAGCAAGATTTCCAAGTTATTTTTACAATTAAAAGGGCTAGACTTTTTTTTAAAAAAAATATTAAATGCTGAGGTGATGTCCTGTTCTATTCTAGTGCTGGTTCTCATGGAGAAAGGTAAGTCAGGAGCTTCAGGACCATGGACAGCTCAGAGTGAGAGGCTTGGTCCAGCAGAGGTTCAAAGCAAGCACCCTTTTCAAGACTCTGCCTCCAGACCCATCTCCCAGGCTCCGCCCCCTTGTGGATCCTTAAAGGGCCAGTCCTCTGGCTGAAGACAGACGCTGCCCTTGTGCTCCATGTACTCCCCTGTGCACCAAAATGATCATGGGAACAGACTGATTCCACTAGGAATAAAGGTCGCAGCATTTGGGAATCTTCAGCAAAAAGGTGAACAAGAGGTGGCATGATAGACCTTTCTAAAATTATGTACAGCATGGAGAAAGTGGATAGAGAGGCGTTTTTCTCCCTCTCCCTTAACAATACAAATGATGGACATATGATGAAGCTGAATGCTGGAAGATTCAGGACAGACAAAAGAAAGTACTTTTTCATGCAGTGCATATCCAAACTGTTGGAACTCACTGCTGCAGGAGGCAGTGATGGCTACCATCCTAGGTGGCTTTAAAGGAGAACTGGACAAATTCTCTGCCTCCACAGTTGGAGGGTAATAATGCTTCAGAATACCAGTTTCTGGAAGCCACAAGAGTGTAGAATGCTCCCCTTGGCTAAAGCGCTGCTTGTGGGCCTCCCCTTGGGACATCTGGTTGGCCTCTATTAGAACAGGATAGTGGACTAGATGGGCTATGGGCAGTGGTGCCAGCTTGGGCCCCAGGCTGTGGGTGACCAGTGTGCACATCGCCATGACATCATAATGGTGCAGAGCAGTGCATTTGTGTGCTCCGGCAACTAGACTGGGGCCTCCACTGCGGTGCCTCTGTCTGGGCCCGTTGGGGCTGCGGACGCACCCCAGAAGCACATCTGCAGCTGCAATGGGCCCAGACAGAGTCCCTGCAGCAGAGGAAAAGGCACAGGCACAGGAGTGCCAGAGGCAAAGCAACAGCAGCGTGCAGCGGCAGGGCACAGGGTGGGCACCCACCACAAAAAATTGGTGGGTGCCCGAGCTTCCTGGAATTGGTGTCAGTGCCTATGGGCCTGATCCAGCAGGCTGTTCTTATGTACAGAACCTCTCACTTGGTGTAATCCATATGCTATTGGACTGATGAAGTATTATGGGAAGCACTGGGCTCCTCCAGCTCAGGGCAAGGCCTGGCCCTTGGCCCTACAAGTATGCAAAGTTCTTTTGAGGTCTCTTGCCCTTTAGGCTCACTTTCCATGGTCTCTTGAGTTCCATTGGAAGTCCCAGAACTTGTGCCGCTCCTTTGCTGACCCATCTGTAGCATCTGAATCTGTATCTGTATTGCTGCCTGGCTGGACTGGACAGGGGTGGGGGTCATGACAGGCTTTGAGGCAGCTGCCTTTATCCCTCATGCCACCCCCCTTTTCTCCACTGGCATGGGGTCCCATCACACAGAAGCCCAGGCCCAGCCTTGATTGTTCCTTTGGCATGCCCCTACTCTTGATGGCTCTGAGGTAATTTATGACACCCTTAGTGGCTTAATCATGCTGTCAGATCCATCTGTCACTTCCCCGATATGAGGAACGATGGCAGGCCATTAGTCGGCTAATCGTTGCTGTAAAATGGATTGTTTTACACCATTAAATAGCAGGCGCATAAACAGGTTGTGCGCTGTGATACCGCTAATGACATTTAAAAGGTTGGTCTTGACATCTGCCCTTGAAAGTTCACAGCTGGAGAGAGAGAGTGCAAAGGGAGGTAAGCCAAGAGCTCACCTCTGTTTTACTCATAGAACAACTAGCCCCCTAAGAACATGTGAAGGTAAGAAGAGCCTTCTGGATCAGGCCAGTGGCCCAAATAGTCTAGCATCCTCTTCTCACAGTGGCTAACCAGGTGCCTATGGGAAACCAGGAAGCAGGATTTGACCACCACAGCCCTCTCCCCTCCTGCAGTTTCCAGCAACAGGTATTCAGGGACAGCTGTGGAGGCAGAGACACCCATCAATAGCCCTTTCTTCAATGATTTTTTTCAATTATTCAATGGTCTGATCCAGCAGGGCTCTTCTGATATTCTTAAAAGAACAGATCCTGGGGAAATCCTCTCATTTTTGCTCTTGAGGAAGACTAGCGAGTTGAAATGCACCTGACAGCTCAGGGTTTGTGAGGGAAATTGCACTCTGACACCTCGACTACGTGTTGGTGTAGAACGAAACCTGTGTGGCACTGTTGCACCAGCACAGCTTCTTCAGTTGACGAACTTTTCCTTAATGACATATCCCCAATTGGTGTTTTCAGATTTAATAGATGTTTTACATTTCAGAGGAAGTTTTAATCATGTGTTGTGACTTCTAATAAGCCCGCTTTTTGCAGATTTTGTTCTAACTCTGAACACACAGAGGAGTGTTTTGTTTTTCCTTCTGTTGTGACAGTTCTGCATTTCTACAGCAACCGTAGCCTATGGGGTATTCAGAGTAGTTAACACTTTTCTAGGTCATTTAGGCATTTGGAAAGTGGAAGTTTAACACACAGGCATCCCAGGCTACCAGGAGAGCCTGAAGAGGATATATTTTACATCTTCATCAAAATGGGTTAGTGGTAGAGCAAACTAGTATGTCTTCAGAAGGTCACTGGTTCAATTCCCAACTTCTCTAGGTAGGGAAAGAGACTTTGTCTGGAGAGGCACTCCCAGTCAGTGCAGACAACATTGAGTTAGATGGACCAAGGGTCTGAATTAGTATAAAGTTATCATTTTTCCTGGAAAGAGCTGTAACTCAGAAGCACAACCCCTGCTTTGCATGCAGAAGACCCCAGATTCAATCTCCAGTGTCTGTAGGCAGAGATGGGAATGACCCCTTTGTGAGATTTTCGTGAGCTGCTGTTGTTGAACTGCAATTCACATCATCCTTGACCATTGGCTCACGCTGGATGGGGCTCGTGGGAGTTGGAGTCGCCACAGGTTCCCTGTCCCAGATTTATGCTGCTTGTGGACTGCAATGGCAATACACACATGATGACATCAGGACACGCACTACGTTTTACCACATACGTGGAGGGGAGAAACTTAAATGTCATTTTTGAGCAATGCCAACTCTGTCTTAAGGGTCAGCTCTGAGTCATGCATCAAACGGTTCCTGCCTTTCCTGTATGTAGCCAGAGTGAAACTGGCTGGCCTATTGTTCCTTAGACTTTTTGGAGTTTTCTTTCATCTTTCTGCCTTATTTCGCTTTGAATGAATTCTATTCTGTTCATAGATTAAATAGTTCTGATAAGATGTGGGACGGATATTAATTCAAGCATATGGTTTTCTTTCCCCTACGGACGTTAATTGTCTTATTAAACTTCCTGTGCAGCATTCACTTTAATCTATTATAGTGGGTAGCCTATTTTCAATAATTACCATAATATATGAAATTAGGGAAGGGGGCTCTCATTTTGTGTGTGCCAGAAATTAGTTCCTTGGGAATACAGTGGAAAGAATTTTTAGACCCTGAACTCTGGCCCTGATCCAGTGAAAGTTGATCAGTACCAAGTCCTGGTGGAAAGGATGAGATTTGAATTCAAGACACAGTTAAGTTGATCCATTGGTTTTTAATAGGAACTACAGCTCAATCCTAGCAATGAATTTAACAGCACTGGGAGTAAATATACCTTGACCTGACCAGGAGCAACCCTACATGGGCTGCAATAGACACCTGAATTCAGCTGAAGTTTCAGGACCTTGGATAGTTCCAAGCAGACAAGTTGCTCCAGCAAATCCCAGAGCTCAACTGAGACCTTTCGGATGATACTGCTGCTCCCAAGCTATACTCTCTTCCAGAAGAAAGGAGAACTGTAAGGAGATAAATTTCAGTGCCTGGTTCTCCATTGCCTTTGCTCCTCTGCAGGCACTTGAGAGCTTGAGGTTCCCTGGGATAAGTGGAGGTGGTTCCCTGGGGGAACCTTGATCAGGCTGCTCTGCCTGACCAACACCACCCACCACAACAACAGCAACAACAACAGTAATAATTTATTATTTATACCCCACCCATCTGGGGAAAGCCAGCCACTCTGGGCGGCTTCCAACAAAATATTAGAAATTCATTAAAACATCATTAAAAACTTCCCTTTTCTTACTTCTACAGGTAAAGCTACAGGTGAGGACCGGATTACAATAGGATGTCATTTTGAATCAAGATGACAGACCCAACCTTTCAGCATTGCACTGATTTTAACCACTGATTTCAAAACTGCACTGATTTTTGTTTGTTTCTTAGTATTCCTGGGCAACACCAGGCCCATGGCTTTTATTTGTGGCAAGTGACAAATACAATGAACTGAACGAGCCAGTGAGCAGGCAGTTGGTAGTGATGGCTTCCTTCCTGGGTTGTGTCCAAGTGGGGGGTAAATTTCCCTCACCCTACTCTCACACCCCATCCGTCACCACCAGGAAAGGCTCATTGCAAACAGATAAGTCCGGGGTTAGTCTTGAATGTTGGTCTAAGTGATCCCCAGATCCGACAGAGTGCAGCAGCTGAAAGCTCGGCATTCGTATTTCATAAAATCTAATCTATGGGAGTCTAAATGGCGGGCCATAAAACACAATGTCAATTTTCTCTTTTGGGATGCCTTGTGCTTTAATGCCACATTGGAGATTGATGGCCCCAGTGAGAGCATCCTCACTGTATTTCCCAGGAGCACCTGCCGTCTCTTCCAGCTTTGCTTCCTAACTTAAGGGAGGGACGGGACAGGAGTACAGAATGAACAGAAAAGCCCAGAGGCAGGGACAAAGGCTCATCTAGTCCAGCATCCTGTTGCCCCAGTGTCCAACCACAGAGCCCTTTTGTAGGCAGAGTCACTTCACAGCGGAGAGGGCTACCCGATGGCTACTCGCCATGATGGCTGTGCTCTGACTCCACAGTTCAAGGCACCAATGATTCTGAATATTAGTCACTGGAAATGACAGGAGGCAGAGATAGGATTGCGACCTGTCCTGTATAGTATAGGGTTGTCCTGTATTTCAATGTAAAAATGCTACGTCCTGCATTGATACAGTTTGGCCTGTATTTCAGGCCCCCCCTCCCTCTCCCACGTTAGGGGTCCTTTATGTTTGAAAGGGTGTACTTAGCGGGTGGCACAGTGGGTTAAACCACAGAGCCTAGGGCTTGCTGATCAGAAGGTCAGCGGTTCGAATCCCTGCAATGGGGTGAGCTCCCGTTGCTCTGTCCCAGTTCCTGCCAAACTAGCATGTCAAAGTGCAAGTAGATAAATAGGTACCACTCATGCGGGAAAGTAAACGGTGTTTCTGTGTGCTGCTCTGGTTTGCCAGAAGTGGCTTAGTCATGCTGGCCACATGACCCGGAAGCTGTACACTGGCTCCCTGGGCCAATAAAGCAAGATGAGCACTGCAACCCCAGAGTCGTCCGCAACTGGACCTAATGGTCAGGGGTCCCTTTACCTTTACAAGCCAAGCACATACAGATTTGCAAATTCATGTGTACGTGTATGCAGGTTTGTGCATGTGACAAATTCCAGAAGGGCCATCCTGTTAGGCTGCAATAGATAGTAATGGATTGCTTTGAAGTCACTTCAGCACCAGATGAAAAAAAAATGGCCCCAACTGCCCCATCCTTTCCCACCTCAGAGCAAAGGTGGCAGCTCTGCTTGTGGGTTTCCTAAGAACATCTGGTTGGCCACTGTGAGATCAGGATGCTGAACTCGATAGGCCACTGGAGCTTCTTGTGTTCATATGTTTCCATGCTCTCCTGTTTGAGGAGGTACAAACTCAGTCTTGGCTTAGGAATGCTTGGAGATGGGCCCCTCCTTGTTTCATAAATTAACTGCTGGATGAGAAGATGGTCAACTTGGATGCTGGGAATCGCAGGTGAGGACATTTCCTCTTGATTTCATGCCTTACTTGTGGGCTCCCCCTTCCCAAAAGGCATCGGGCTGACCACCGTGACAGAGTTTGAAAATATGTGGGAGATGGATTGAGGGTTAAATCTGTAAATTAAACTTTAAACCTCCTTTCCCAGGTATGTGGGAGAAATATAAAAAGTAAGCAGGCTGTGGAGCCTTTTTAGCAAAGCAAAAACACTTCTACATTTTGCTGCTTACTGAAGTGTAGGAACAAAGCAGTTATAGCTTTCTATCCCATTTTACTGGTAGTTTGCTGACTTTCCCCTCCTCACCCCCATTGCAGAGAATGAAACACACGTTTTTAGTAAGACAACAAACAAAAAAGGTGTAATTACATTTCAACGCAGGCAGCAAATACAGCAAAGTAGTACGCATAAATTGGTCGTCCTAAAATAGGTGTGTGTGTCTGGAGCCCCCCAGACACACATCTGCTTAGCTTGGAAGCATGATGAAAAGAGAGAGTCTACTCAGAGGAGGAAGGAAGTGTAAGGAATTATCTTATTGGTTACAGAATTCCTGGGCAGAGGAGGCAAAGGAAATGGCCACACATAGAGTCCTCTCTAGGAAGTTTAATAATTCTCTGTGTATTAGCCCTGTGCTTGTCTAGCAAAACATGCATTTGTGATTTGGCTGCAAACCCCACAGAAATCAATCAAGTGGCCCCAGCTGAACCCAGCTCAATGCACCCGGCTCTTTATTTGGTCACCGGGTCGCAAATGAATCACCCACCAGCAGCCGCTTCTGCATCCATCCAAATGGATGATGAGCTGTGCAATTTTTCTTCCCTTTCACATAGCTTTTTGAACTCCACTCCCCTTTCCATGCATGCATTGTAGTTGCCGTCATTTGTACTTCTACCTTTGCTGAGTCGCCAGAATGAGCATTATGGGCTTTTTTTTGCTGACTCAGTGCTTTTGTCCCTTTATTGAGGGATCCTCCACAATTTGAGTGTGTGCAGAGAGACCCCTTTTTTTTTGTTTGTGCTGATGGGAAGGACATTAGCATAACAAAGACAGCATTTCTCTTTCTTCCCAAGGGGGGAAAAAGATGCTTAGGGAAGCATCTGGTCAAGAACACCAGCAACAATCACTGAAGCTTTCTTCCAGTTCATTCCTTCTTCTTTTTTTCTCTCATCCCCCTCCCTTCTCCTTTTCTTGCTTCTGCTGCAGCTCTCCAACCTAAGAACATAAGAAAGTCCTGTTGGATCAGGCCCATGGCCCATCTGGTCCAGAATCCTGTTCTGTAGGAAATCCAGAAGGAGGATTTGAACACAAGAACGTTCCCCCCTCTTGTGGTTTCCAGCAACTGCTACTCAGAAGCATAGGCTGTCAGATGTGTGTGCAGGAGCCAGGCCCTGCGACCAATAGGACTCTGCGGGACTGGGGCCTTCCTAAGTTTGTTCTGAAGAGGCAAGGCGCGGCCGCACAGGTGAGGCCGATTGGTAACTCACAGCACCTGGTGGCAAGAGCTGGGAAGGGATATAAGGCCAGCATTTCCCTTCGGCTCTTTGCCACAGCAACACGCTTCCTGCCTTGCTGTGCTTGGCTTCTTGCTTCCTGATCCTTGAACCTCGGCTTCTTAACTCCCTGCTTCTTGATCTTCGGACCCTTGACTTCTTGACTCTTTGCTTCTTGATCCTCAGACCCCTGACTTCATGACTCCTTGCTTCCTGACCCTTGGACCCTTGGCTTCTTGACTCCCGGCTCTCTGACCCTCGGACTTTGGGCTTCCTGACTCCTCACATCTGGACTCCCATTCCTGCTCCCACCCCATCATCTTGCCCCCAGTCCCAACGTCCCCAGCCGGGACTTCGATCACCCGTGAACCGGACCGTGACTTAGGCAGAGCATAGTCATTGTGGCTAGTAGCCATCAATAGTCTCCTCCCCCTCCCCCTCCATGAATCTGTCAAATCCTCTTTTAAAACCATCAAGTTTGGTGGCCATCACTGCCTCCCATGGGAGGGAGTTCCCCAATTTAACCATATGCTGCTAGATGAAGTCCTTTATTTTCTCTGTCCTGAATCTTCCAACCATCAGCTCCATCAGGTGCCCATGAGTTCTAGTGTTATGAGAGAGGGGGGCCTCCAGAAGATCATGGCTGGGCCAGAGGGTGTTGGACATGACCGTAGAGCCTTCTCCTCTTCATTTTTATTACATTTTCAGGATTTTTCAGTGGGATATTGGGAGATACCTGTTTTTGCCATTACCAATCAAAATGATTGCTTTCCATCTAAGTGCAAAACAGAAATTGGAAGTCTGGAGCAAATGGAAATTGGATCAGTCTTATCCAAGGGCTATCTTGCAAAATGAGTATCTGGTGTTATAAATAAGCCTGCAGATAAAGAACAAAATGTAGAGAAGCTGAAAATGCTAAGTGCACGGATATTTCCCCCCTGCTCAAAACTAATGTTTAGCTCATGAGTTTGTAGCTCCTAGATCAAACGAACTGGTGCTGAAGGTGACAGTATTTTCCACCAAGCAAAAGCATATCATAGGAATGTCTGCCTGGAATTATTTCCTTTCTGGAAGGGGTCCTGTAGCATTTTCTCCCCGAGCCTCTCTCCTTGCCCCCATCAGCATCAACGTTCAAGTACCATCAGTTCTTCCATCTGCCATTTGCCAACACACCAAAGAAGAATTGAGAAAATCACTTTGGAAACAGGTTCGTAGAATCAAAGAACTGTAGAGTTGGAAGGGACCCAAAGTGTCATCTAGTCCAAAATGTTATAATGTAGGAATCTTTTTGATCAATGCAACCCACGACCCTGAGATAGACCCTCAGTCTATTGACTGAGTTGTAACAGATTGGAGCATCTCCCCCTGGTCTCCAAGATCACACAGGATAATCAGGAGGGCAGAACAAAAACCAGAGGCATGTAGAAACAGTTTAAGACTGCTTGGGAAACATCTGGGAGAGGAGGAGCCTTTGGAGGGGTGCGATGCAGGGACCTTAATCCCTGGCAACTGCTCTATAAGGGCAAGACCTACTGGGAAGGCTTGCTGAGTTGTATGCCTTACATAAAGGGTTAACTTCACTGACAAGTGGCTCTGTCTCTTCATTCTGACCTGCATCTGACTGCAGCCTTGACAGTGTAGTCGGCAAAAAAGAGTCCATTAGGGGCTCCCCCATAAAAAAACCCTATCCAGTCTTTAATAAAGCCCCCACTGTGTGGGCCAGGAGGGCAGGAGTCAAATGAAGGAAGAGGGAAGAATGTAGAGAAGAACCTCTTTCTCCATGGACCAACTGCATAACCTCCAACATATTGAGTCCCCAAACTGGGATCTGTGCTCCTGCATGAGTCATGTGACCCACAGGAGATCTTGGAGTCTAAAACACATGCCTTTCCGGGTCTGTGCTCACATGGTGCCTTGAAATGCACATTTTGGGGAGCCGTATGAGATCTCTGCCCCCCCCGAGTGTTTTCTTCCAGGCAACAGCTTGGCTTGAAATCACACACCCAAAATGACTGCCGTGCTCTCATGCAAGAAATCAGGAGGTCCCATTTTTCCCATGACACTTGTGGGGTATGCAATTTTGTTCCATGTGCTACACCACACTCCACCCCAGACCATACCACTTCTTCTCTTCTTTTGGGGGGTGAAGGGAATGACAAATTTCCCCCTCCTCTTCAGTTGGGGGTATGGCAATCTCACAGGCACACCAATATTTTTTTTTTTTTTTTTGTGAAACATTAGTTGAAATGGGTGCACGGTTGCCCATTCAGATTCTTACTCTGTGATGTTTCTCTGATTCACACACTCCCATCTATCGTTCAATAAAGGACCACACACACAAAATCATATTGGATACAAGTCTGTCGACCTCAGTATCTTGTCTTTCCAATCTTAGGACATATTCAGCTCATCCATTTAAAGCACTATGATACCACTTCAAACAGCAATGGGAGTTATGGGAGCTGCAGTTTGCTAAGTGGGGGAAGACTCTGGGAATTGTAGCTCCTCTGAGGTGGATTATCATTGATTTTTTTTTTTAATAGTTGCAATTTATTTTACTCTTGCAAGTTTCTTTGGTTGGGCATTGTCCAGTAATACTTTTGTAGAACTCTGGTCTAGTAATACTTTTTAAAAATAAAAAAGAGTGCTGTTCAGGAGGAGGAAAGTCATGAATGATGAAGACAGAAGGAACTAAAATCAGTGGTTCTCTGCCCCTGTCTTGCGGTCCGGGGGAAAAAATGGAAATGAGAAATGTGAGCAAGTGGAGGATTTCAATTGCAAGTAGCAGCTGTTTGGAGTAATCCGGGGGAAGTTGCATTTTGGAAGCATCCCTATTATAAGTAATTGTTTTTAATTGATTTTTGTCGCTTAGCCAGATGTTTCATTTATTATTATTACTTTTTGTAAAGTATACAAACAAATCAAATATAAAAACAAACAAGAAGACAGAGAGGTGATAGGAAACCCATACTGTGTCCAGTTCTGGGCACCACAGTTCAAGAAGGACACTGACAAACTGGAACGTGTCCAGAGGAGAGCAACCAAAATGGTCAAAGGCCTGGAAGCGATGCCTTATGAGGAACGGCTAAGGGAGCTGGGCATGTTTAGCCTGGGGAAGGGGTGATATGATAGCCATGTTCAAATATATAAAAGGATGTCACATAGAGGAGGGAGAAAGGTTGTTTTCTGCTGCTCCAGAGAAGCGGACACAGAGCAATGGATCCAAACTACAAGAAAGAAGATTCCACCTAAACATTAGGAAGAACTCCCTGACAGTAAGAGCTGTTCGACAGTGGAATTTGCTGCCAAGGAGTGTGGTGGAGTCTCCTTCTTTGGAGGTCTTTAAGCAGAGGCTTGACAACCATATGTCAGGAGTGCTCTGATGGTGTTTCCTGCTTGGCAGGGGGTTGGACTTGATGGCCCTTGTGGTCTCTTCCGATTCTATGATTCTATGAAATATCTAGTGGTCTGTCCCGTGGAAAATGCGGCAAATTTATTTTTTGCTGTTCCAGAGGGGAGAACCCGAATAAATGGATTTGAATAACAAGAAAGGAGATTCTGACTAAATATTAGGAAGACCCTTCTGAGAGTAAGAGTTGTTGGACAGTGGAATGGGATCCCTTAGAAGGCAGTGGACTCTCCTTCGCTGGAGATTTTAAAGCAGGTGTCATACCCTCCAACATTTCTCTGATGAAAACAGGGACATCCTATTTCACAACAACAACAACAATTTTATTATTTATACCCTGCCCATCTGCCTGGGTTGCCTCAGCCACTTAGGGCAGCTTCCAACACATATAAAAGCAATAAAGCATTAAACATTAAAGAACTTCCCTATACAGTGCTGCCTTCAGTTGTCTTCTAAAGGTTGTATCTCATTGGCTTGGAGGTCACATAACTACATATCCTCCAACATTTCTCCGATGAAAATAGGGACTCCCTAAGGAAAAGTGGGACATTCCTGGATCAAATGAGAAACAGAGATGGCTTCTGTAAATGAGGGACTGTCCCTGCAAAATAGGGACACTTGGAGGTCTGAGATGTTGGGTGACCATCTGTCAGGGATTCTTTAGCTGTGATTCCTACATCGAGAGTTAGATTAGATTACCCTTGGGTCTTCCTTCCAACTCTATAAATCTATGATTCTATGTATATCTGGAGGGCCTCAAGTTTCCTGTCCTTAAACTGTACTTCTTTTGAGTTTGGCATAATACCGTATTTTTCGCTCTATAAGACGCACCAGACCACAAGACGCACCTGGTTTTTGGAGGAGGAAAACAAGAAAAAAAATATTCTGAATCTCAGAAGCCAGAACAGCAAGAGGGATCGCTGCGCAGTGAAAGCAGCAATCGCTCTTGCTGTTCTGGCTTCTGGGATAGCTGCGCAGCCTGCATTCACTCCATAAGATGCACACACATTTCCCCTTACTTTTTAGGAGGGAAAAAGTGAGTCTTATAGAGCAAAAAATACAGTACCTCTTTATCTGTTACCCAATAAATTTCCAGTTATACCTATTCAGATCCTGATCTTACTTTCTCTCTCTCTCTCTCTCTCTCTCTCTCTCTCTCTCTCAATCCAAAAATCTCATCTAATTTGGATTCCTGCGGGTGTTTCATTCCAGCTTTCTCCCCTTCCTCCACCCCTGGGCCTCCTTATGAGAAATGAATTGCTGCCACGTGAAAGAGTGAGAATGTCAATATCAGGTAGGAGAGGAGCAAGGTCTCAAAATATCTTATTCCTTGTTGGGTATTTAATGGAGTACTTAACAGGATCAAACAGACTGAGGTGTCTCCCAAAGCCCTTTAAAAGCCATAATTAATTGCCAAGTAACTATGGGGATAATTGCTTTCCTGTCTGCACCCTGGAGAGCAGGGAGCTAGCTTGACTAAGGTGTAGGTGCAATGGCGGTGGGGAGCTTAATTAACCTTGTTGAAAGCAAGTGTGGAAAAGTCTCCAAATGATGACAAAGTAAGAAGATTAAGGCTTTTTCAAAAGTGTCCAGGGAATACTCTTCTCTTCCCCAAGAGGTCTCCCAAGATTCAAGCCCATTTGATTGTTTGGCTTCCTTTTGTAGTCCAAGATTAAGTGGAGATGGGGGCACTCTGCATGTGCCCAGATGCACTCTTGATGCTTTCCTTCTTCAAGCATTCCAGGACCTAGCCTTGAGAATGGACAGGTCCAAGTGGAAATCTGGACCAAATTAAGGAGTGGGCAATTATGTCATTTCCCCCCTCAGTTTCTCATTGTCCAAATCTTAAGTTCAGCTCTACATGTTTTTACATAAATTTGCCAATTATCATTGAAAATTCATGGGCATTTTTGTGCGGAATTTTCCTGCACCAATGGCCTGTGGCCTCTGGAAGGTTGTTCTGAAGGGAATGTGGCCCTTGGGTTTCCCCATCAGCCGGCACCAATGTAGGAAACTTGTGATGCCTTAATGCAGCTCATTTTTTCCAGCCAGCTACAGGTTTTCTGTGGAGCAGGCAAGCAAGTCTTCCAGCAGGAAACAAATGTTTGCTAAATGGTATTGGTGCAAAGTGAAGCATGGTTCTTCACTTTGCATGCCTTGTTGCATACTTATTTAGGGACAAGCCCCATGGCACTCAGAAGGATTTCTTTCGGAGTGTATCTTCTTGACCTCTGAAGTCCAGTTTCCCAGTGAAGTTGGGGAAACTCCCATGGAACTCACTATGTAAATGCTTTTTTTCTTGACAACTTCATCCTCTGAGACCTTTCAAAGCAAGCAAATTGAAAATCTCCTTATTTGCCAAGGATTAGAGAGTGTGCTCAGGGGCATTTCTCTGTTCCTCTCTAGCAGAAAAGGCTGCTTGAGAGATAAGCTGTACATGACAATGGAGGACTTTGAAATCTGTCCCCCCCCCCTTTTTTTTTTTTTTTTTTGCTGACATGAGTAAAGAAAAATGGCTTGTACCCATCAAAGCTTTTGCCAACCTAGCTGGTCTGGTCAAGACCAGGAGCGGGACCAGTGATATTCTTAATTTTCTATGTTTTAACTCCCATGCCTTTGGTCTTTTTCTCATCAACCTTATTTTAGACCCCTGCTAGACTGGAGAGCTTGCCGACATCAGCTCAAAGTTCTTAGATGCTGTAATTCAGTTACCCCCTTGACCTCTTTCTCAATAAAAGGAGGGGGGAGGACTCAGGCTAAGCTGTGGTTAAGATGTGCAGGCTTAATTGGAGCCCTCTTCAAATTTTCAACATTCCTTAGAAATGTAGAGTCCAGATCTTCAGACAGTTTTCTGGTAGCAGCTGACTGCATCCATAGAGACCAGGAGATCTGTTCCTCTCTAATACAGTGGTTCTCACTGTGTCACATGCCACACTGGTGTGGCAGGAGAGGGTGGCAAGTGTGGTGGGAAGATTCAAGGACAATCAAAGAAACATTTAAACATTTCAGTGTAGTGTAGTATAGGATAGGATCAAACTAGTGCCAACTTGAATAAAATATTGGGGAGGGGGCAGGTAAGTCCCACCCCACATAATCAATCACAAGACACAGTGCACACATACCATTTGAATGGCAATGCCCATAAGCTGAGGGGCTGCCCCCCTCAAATATTTTATTGGGGGGCCCAAAGAGACCTTGGCCCCTAGGAGTTGCCTCCTATGAAGAGAGTCAAGTGATACGGAGGACAATTCTAGTTGTGATCCAGAATCACCATTCAAGCAGAGTGTGGGAGAACGGCGTTGGCCATTTTTCTACAGTTCTTCAACTCTGACAAATATGAAAGCTCAGAAAAGAGAAAGGATTCTTTGTGTTGATGAGGAGATGAGAGTTTGTTTGTCTCACATTAGACCCAATATAAGAAATTACCCGGCAAAATCAATATCACAGCTCTCATTGAGTTTGTAGACTTTGCATTGACAAGTATAATGAAATTTGGAACTCATTCCTACAAAATTCCTACAAAATACAGTAGGTTACAAATTGTAATTGTTAACTATCTATATCTATATCTACCGGTATATCTATATCTATATATACTTTTTTTCTTTCTCTTTCCCTCTCTTTTCTTCTTTCTCTTCTTCACTTTTTACATGTTGCATTTAATTTTTAAAAAAATATAAGAAAAAAGTTTGTATGCAAATTTAGGGTACATATGTAAGAGGCTTGTTTAGAATTAATTTTGGGAATGATTCATGTTTTTATGTAGCTGCATTGTTTTATGCTTTCTGGATGCCTCATGATCATATTATAAAGTAGTTCTGTTCTATGTTATAAATTAAGCCCTGCTAGGAGCTGTTAATTTTTGTTTTCCAATGTATTTCCTATCAATAAAAAAAATCCAATGTGCAATGAGGCAATCTTTATTCTGAAAGTGTGTCCCATTGGAAAAAAGTTTGAGAACCTCTGCTCTAATATATACAATTGTAAGGATGTTGTCATGCTGCAGTTCACTTGGCCACAGACAGGTGGTGCTGTGAACTATAGTGCAATGTGCTGCTGGGCTGTTGGGTGGTTGGCTGGCCCAGGCAAGAGGAGAGGTGAGGAGGAAGGAACTAGAGGATGGAGACATAGGCAAGTGAGCAGGCTGCTGGTACAGGCGACGCAAGGAGGACAAATCAAGAGATTGGAGATGTGGGTAGGTTAGCAGGTCAGGTGAGCGGTCCAGGTGAGGTGAAGAGGAAGGAACCTAAAGATGGAGATGAGGGCAGGCAAACAGAGCTATCGCCACTCAGAGCAAATGAACCACCTGCCAACAGGATCACCATCTGGTCAGGACAGAGACGGAGTTGAGCTCTTGCCCTTCTGGCAGCAAAGACTGGAGGGAACTTCAGCTGATTTGTCCTGTGGGTCAAAGGGAAGTTCCATCTGTCTCATCCTTCTGCTTCCACCGCGGGCAGCCAGATTCCTCTAGGAGGTTCACAGGCAGGGCATGATGAAACTTAAGACTCTAGTTGTTGGTCCCCAATTGCTGGTATTCTTCAGAGTTATGCTTTTCCTTCTCCGTACATAGAGATTCCATTTAACTGTCATGGCTCATTGTCATTGATAGATCCATCATCCATGTCTTTGTCTCGTCTTACCTATTTTTAGAAGTCATCTAAGAGCCATCTCATGTGCAAGTGTTGATACACACACAAACAGCATTAACTGGAGCCAGGTGAAGACAGGGACAAGGAGTATCCCACTTGCTTTGGTTGATGTCAGTTAGGCCCTCAGCCACTCTACAGCTGGGGGGAGGCAGGGGGCATCTTGTCACCCCTCCCCGAGTGGCACCAGCGACGACCCGCCCCTCCACCCACTTCCTATGTCTCTGGCTTATTATTGCTGTGTTGTTGTTGTTGTTTAGTCGTGTCCGACTCTTTGTGACCCCGTGGACCAGAGCACACCAGGCACTCCTGTCTTCCACTGCCTCCCGCAGTTTGGTCAAACTCATGCTGGTAGCTTTGAGAATACCGTCCAACCATCTCGTCCTCTGTTGTCCCCTTCTCCTTGTGCCCTCCATCTTTCCCAGCATCAGGGTCCATAGCTGTTGACTTTTCCCTTTTCTTATGAGGAATCCTATTCCAAATAAGGAGATTTCCCTTTTAAAAAAGGGAAACGTTGACAGCTATGTCAGGGTCTTTTCCAGGGAGTCTTCTCTTCTCATGAGGTGGCCAAAGTATTGGAGCCTCAGTTTCAGGATCTGTCCTTCCAGTGAGCACTCAGGGCTGATTTCCTTCAGAATGGAGAGGTTTGATCTTCTTGCAGTCCATGGGACTCTCAACAGTTTCCTCCAGCACCATAATTCAGAAGCATCAATTCTTTGAATTATGGTTATAGTGCTGAGCATATTGGATAAGGACCTAGGAAACACCAGGGTTCAAATGTCCACCTGACCATGAAGCTCACTGGGGGACCTTGGGCCAGTCATTGCCTCTCAGCCTAACCTACCTCACAGGGTTGTTGTGGGCATTACATCAGGAGAAGGACAACTATGTGTGCCACCACAAGCTCTTGGGAGAAACAGGTGGGATAAAGATGCAACAAATCATCATCACTGTAATTTTTTAAATTTATGATTAAGAGAGCTATGCATTTTATTAAATAAATAATTGGTTACATCTAATGCTAGAGGTCGTTCTCAGAGGAGACCCATTGACATCCATGGAGAAGGTTAACTTAGGTCTATTGTTTTTAAGTGGTTCTACTCTGAGGAGAACTTATTCGGAGGCAATCTATTATTATTACTAGATTTCTTCTCTGACCTTCATCATGAGGCCTCAGGGAAGGTTGCAACTATGTAAAAATGCAATATTAAAACCAGTTCAAACAGTTTACCATCAGAAGGCTAGGATAAGTCCTGAGTGGAGGGGGGGTCTTTTCCAACTCTACAATTCTATGATTCTATTATCTTTCTACTAGTCAAAACACAGATGCACAAAGTGTTGTTTTACTTGCCAGCCTTCTGATGGCTGTCAATTGAAATTGCACACACACACACACTCATGTGCCTGCATGTCTTTCCCCTCAAAATGAAGGCAGACATGCATAAGCACTCAACCTGGGTCACAGCCCTTGTATCTCATCTCTCGCTCCTAGTTGCCCTTTTCAGTACATGGGTGAGTTTCTCTCCTTGTCACCAAATGGTTCCCAATGACAGATGGAAGAGAGAGATGGCGAGGTGTTCCCTGACGACATGAGCAGAGCTGGGTGCTCTGTCATCACTTGTCCCGCTTGTCAGAACTACAAGGTGCAGAGTGATCCCTGCGTCATTCCCCCCTGTCCTTCCTAGAGCAGGGAGTTCTAATACCCCCCATTTCTTCCCCAT